>NC_044322.1:113958849-114566662 GCF_007399415.2 Gopherus evgoodei | reverse complement strand
CTATTGTAATTTAAAGTTTGCATTTGTCCAACAACTAACGTATAAAATTGGATTGGCTGGAAAAAATGCTAAATTCATAAAATTGGCATTGAAAATTTACTTTTGCCAGATAAAACCACATTTTGTTTCATTTTAAGACTCCCTTTTAATCAGTTTAAAAATGTATAAGGTGTTGCAAATGCGTACAATATTTAGTTAATTCCCTTTTAGAAAAAGTATGAAGCAGCAAAAATTTGAGTATATTGTGTCAGAAGAAAGCATTTATTAGCTTTATTTAAAATTTTTGAAGCGTTGGCAACAACTAGTCAATGTATCAACCTCACTCTTCAGTTTTGCAATTAAGGGAGGAGCAAGAAGCTGACACGTGGAGGTCATGGGAAGGAGAAGAGAAGAAACCCAGCAGTGATACAAAAGTTCCTATTTTTTGTTGTTTAGCTTTGACTAACATTTATCAGTAAACTTGCAGCTTCAGTTGGGCATCTCTTTTGGCTTAAACCAAAACTCAGAAGTTTTGTAAACCTAGAAAAGAATCTATATGTAATGACAGAGTAACTTGAAGGCATAGTACTTCAGTATGTACTGTTGCATGGCAACTCAGTTTAAATAAGATGAAACTGACAGCAGTATACAGGTTTTCTGGTACAGTTGTGTATTCTGTTATCTGTGAAAAATGTCATCTATGTACCTTCTGTAGCATTAAAGAATTAGAAATTGGTGGCAGCTAGTTGTTGCAATTACCCTCTTCCCATTTGTTCTGTTTTGATACCATATCATTTGTTAGTCAGCCTTACACAGATTCCCCCATAATCCTGTTTAAGACTTACTTTGTCAAATTTATAGATTTGTCAAATAAAATATGTTGAAGTCAATGATTATTTTTTTCTTTTCTTGTCTCTTTTCAACAGGCTTGTGTTTTTAAATTAAAAATAATGACAAAATGGGTACAATATTATGGCTACCAAAGGAAAACAGTGAGAATTTCAAGCATAGAGGTTGAATACAAAAATATTCAAGTAAGCGCTTAATGTTAAATATTTTCTTTACAAGAAATGTGAATCATTAAGAATCTAAATTTACCAAGTGCTCCCTTTTTTCCAGTTTTTAATTTCTTGATGACTTGTCACTGCTTAGCTCTGTCGGGTTTTGTAGTCACTCTGACTCTGTTAACAGTGCTGCGATTGTACAAAATATTTCTATTGTGGACTTACTTTTACATTAAAATTTGAATTCCATTTAACATCTGTAAAGAGGAAAATTAACACTACTATCTCAAATAATAAACATTATAATAAGGGATCTGCCCTCTGCTTGACACTGAATGATTAACATTTTCTTACATCAAAAGACTTTGTTTTATAATATTGAGGATTCTGAATGACCTAATTTGAGAATATTAGGACTTTAATTAGATATCTGTGTAAGGGTTATGTAATATGTATTTGTTTTAAAATTGGGTTGTAATCAAGCTTGTGTTTAGCACAAGTATCAGAAGATGACCCATCTTAATAAGCGCTCAGGCTATTAAGGGATGCATGTGGAATCTTAATGATCTGAAATTATATAGTATCAGAGGGGTAGCCATGTTAGTCTGGATCTGTAAAAGCAGCAAAGAGTCCTGTGGTACCTTATAGACTAACAGATGTATTGGAGCATGAGCTTTCGTGGATGAATACCCACTTTGTCGGAAATTATATAGTCTTACTTTAAAAAGAACACTAGCCTGTCCATTAAGCTGTGATGAGTAAAGTTGTTTGCATGGCTGATGTGCATTTTTTTTACCTTTACTGTCTTGTAATATCATTGTTCATAGCTATTTTATAATCTTTTGCTCTTTTTCTGTTTTAAACATGTGAATAAAAATTTAGCAAAATGAACAAACTTTTTTTCTTTCCCCTCACAGAACTGGGGAATCAGAAAGATAGTCGTACTGTGATTTAAAAGCAGTGTCAAAACATTCTTAATTTTTCTTTATCATTTGCATCCTAACTAGCATATTGTGACAGTGATCTGGGAAAACTTAGGCACTTTATGCCTGGTGGGTAGTCCTACTGAAGTGAATGGGCCTACTCATAGTGTGTAAGGTTAAGAACTTTTGAAAATCTTTGCAGGATCAGGGCCTAACTTGCATCGTAGATCAGATGTTCTCTAGTCGTGCTTTCTTTAATTTGTCAAAGTGCATATGCTAAGTTGTATGATGAACATTTGGTAGCCATGCAATTTAAGTAGTCAACTTATATTTACAGTCAGATTCTGTACCCCTGCATAGTACCTTGCGATTGATTTAATGGGATTGCTTGTGGAGTGAGAATACCCTTACTCATTAAGTATTTTCAGAATCCATTAAAGAACATGAATGAATCAAAGATGGCTTAATCCAATGCCTGCTGAAGTCAATAGAGAAAGAGAAGGATTGATAACTGGGGGAAAATAGGAAAAGGAACACTTTCTGTACTATATGGATGGTTTTTTTTAAAAACTGGAAAACTGGGCAAGGATAAAACATAGGCAATAGATTAAAAAGCAGAAAAATTAACTTGAAAATAGGTATTGGATTTTAAAAATTGAAAAATATAAATTAAAATAAAACAGCAAAATAAAAAAAAATAAAAACCCATTTAAGTTGACCCATTCAGTGGTCCACTTAAGTTTATGAGATTGTTCAGAATGTACAGTATAAAGATATAAATATGTAAATCTTAGTGAGCTCAGGGCTGATGAAATTTTATGGTCTTGAACATTGACCTTCCAAAGAGTACCCAAATCTCTTTATTTTCTAAATAGGATATATTAAAAAAAAATCACAATAGATATTTTAACTAGAGTAAAAGACTTCTTTCCGATCTTCAACAATTGTTAAATTCCTTTAATTTGCCTTTCAGAATAGGTCTGGTCATAATTTATTTTTGTTCTTTGATTTCCTTTTTTTGACTACTGAAATGGAGTTTAGGTGTTTGGGAATTTGGGTTCTCCTGAAATTTACTTTGGTTTAAGGAAAAAAACAAACAAGTCTGTGATAGCACAATGTAAAGCAGATGATGAAAAATGGTTGTCGCTTAGTGTCATGGCTGGGAAGGATTAATTAAAATGGATATAGTCTAATTTTTATATGTATTATATAATTTTACCTTTAATATAATAGAGACCACTTTTGCAGAATTGCATTCAATCATTAATATGCTTAATAGATAACATTAGAAGCAGTCTAGAATTCAATAGACTATATTGTTGTTGCAAGTAAGAGTTAAAATCTGGTATACCTTCACTTGAAATTATCTGACTACAGCAGAGTCTCAGTTTAATGTATTTTCCCACACCAGGAAGTAGCTTAATGAAAAACATCTAGGGATGGGGGTCCTCTTTCTTTGTTGCATAATCATATTTTTGCAACTTAATACTTTTTATGCACATTCGATCTGGATGTGGGAGGAGTACATCGTTTGGGCCAGTTTCCATTTATTCTACTAGTATATAATCCAAACTGTTCCAGTAGTCATAGATAATGATTTTAAATGTAAGGCACTCAGGGTTGTGTTACAATTGTTTGAATTATATTACAGAGAGAATCGCAAAAGTCTTAATGGCAATGTTAGGCCAGTTTCCTAGACTCTGTTTTTTATTTTTACTTTCCGGAAAGATTGCTTTTCGGCCTGAGGGTTGCATAAAATCTAGGGGTATCATGACCACTTTCTCTTTCTTTATTACTAGATGGGAAAAGACTCAAACCGTTTTGGTTTTATAAAATGGGGTTAGTAGTGTGGAAGAACTTGAGAGCCTCTGGGAAAAAATATAATGTTTTTTTTTCCTCCCTCCCCTCCCCAGGGGCTATGCCCTGTTTGTTTCTGAATCTTCAATCCTGGGCCCCCGAACTGAAATTGAGCAATCATGAATATACATGCATTTCAACACATTCATCATATGAACTAAAGGGACATTGACAACTATGCATTTTTAAAAACTGATTTAAAAAAAACCTTTTTCTGATAGATCACCTTTTTACAGAGTTTGTTCTGAAATTAGTGCTTGAGACTTTTTAAAAAAAAAATGTTTTTTTTCTGCTTCCCTGATATTTACAAAGAGCCTTTGGAAACTTTAGATAATTAAGTTCAGACTTTCTCAGGTCCAGCTCTTCTCTTTGTGTGTGCACCTGCCTGCTGCATTTTTAGTTTCATCAGTGCAATGTTCCTACTTAACACCTTATTGAAGGACTTTGGGGGAGAGTAGCCATATGAGCTGTTTCAGAGCAATGCATAAGAGTGATAGTGCCATTTTAGTGCATGACATGGGAAGTGTACTTGCCCATCAACAAAACTGATTCTGTAGAGTGCTATCAAATACCAAAATAAACAAACTGGAAGTTTTTTCTCCCTCTAGTCTTTCAGTTTCAGCAGTGTTAAATATTAATCTGCTATTGGTACAAAATTTTCAGGTCGCGGTATGATTTTTCAAGCTGACAGTGTTTCTTGTAATGTGGATATGGCTGTACCTTACAAATTGTCGTTTGAAGCTTATCAGAAGATGGGGGAGCTCTCAGTGTGCTGTCACAGGAGGAGAGATTTAGTTTATAGACTTAATCGTAAGATTTGTTGCTCCCCTGCATAACAGCATAAGTAAGACATTTTGGAGGAAGGAAAGTGCAGGTTTTCATACCCATTTTCAAATGTGGCTTTTTTGGGAGGCTATTAACTCTAAAATTACAAGACTTGGGTAATTGATACTACTTCCACTATACTGGACTTGTAGATTGCATACAGTTTGGGAGAAACAATTGGCAAATCACATGATATATATACACAACTATTTTCCTCAATGGATTGTGAGGTTTTTTTTTTTTTAATTATTAGTACAGAACTGATATTGGAATAAACCATTTTGGGATATTGCTTCAGGTTACATAGTGAAAATAGATTTGATATCTTACTCGAAGCATATTTCATAACTTTTCCAGATGCCAAAACTAGTATTTATATAGCTATATACACTCAAAGATTGAGGTAATTTTTGTGTGATTCTGAGGATTCATATAAACTTTATTTTAAAGGTTTTTTTCATAGTAAATGTAAAAGAAATAATAGCATAAAAAATTTTGTGTAAAGGTAAATATTTGTTAAAAGGCTGTTTCCCCCTCGGAGGTAGAAACAAATGAAAGCTTGACATGAGGGATGGTGTGTGGTGAGGGCTGTGAAAAAACTGCACTCAACAGAAACTGATTATTTTAATAATATGTCAGTAGTACCTTAGATAAATCATCTAAACACCATACTTTGATTAAGGATGGTACTAGGAGTAGATTTAGTGTGCTGTGGCAGTTCTTCCATTAAGGCTAAACTTGGCCTGGTTTATATAGATTTATATATGACTAATTTTTATAGATGTAACTTTCTTAATTTTAAAATGCTTAACTTCTAAGTACTATAAAAGTAATGCAGCATATTTATATAAGTTATTAGTGGCACTGTTTCTGTATTGTTTAAATTGTAAGTTCCAGAAATATCATAAGTCTTTTCAAAAGCTATCCAATTAAAAATAGTCTTAAAACTATTCCACAGCCTTCAAGAATATTTTGTTTTAAGACATTATAATGTTAAAGATTTTTTTATCAGATTTTTAGAAGTTGGTCAGCACACTGTTTTACACATTGTTCTTCAGCTAAAGGGTATAGTTCTAAATCTATATAAAAACATGGCTGACTAAGAAGGCATATGCATTTCCTATGTATCTGAATTACTTGCTTACCATAAAAAGAGAGCATCCTGTTACATCTATGTTAGATGTGTTTTTGCTTCTTACATCAACACAATTGTCAACTAATATCTGATGGCAAAATCTTTCTTGCTATTGAATATATAAGATAGCAAGAACACAACTTGATATTTCAGATGCCAAGTGGAGTTTACAGTTCTGGCAGTTGGAGTGAGTTTGACAAGTAAGCTGTTGCAAGTGGATAAATATAGAACCCCACAGTGCCACTTCTAGGAAATTTCTGCCCTACAAGCATTACTGTTCTGTAGCGTATGTGTCTGTGACAGTTTAAGGCATCCATGCTCTAACAGCATTTTTTAATTGTTGACATAGATTGGGAGCAATATGGTTGTATAATACTATTCTATAACAGGGTTATAATGAAGTGCACCCTTACAATGTTTTAAAAAAAAAAAAAAAAGTGAAAACGGACACTGAGAGCCCTGGCAGACACCTGTCTTAAGGCACATTTCTCTCATGTAGATGCACCCTTAGAGTTGTTTTTGGCAAATAACATTTTACTTTAACAGCACTGAATAATTATGCTCTAAAACTGAACTTTCAGCCTTTGCAAACCCAGTTAAATAGATTAAAAATTCATTTGGAGATGGATGTGTTGTAAATAATCACTTAAATGATTAGTGGGGTGGGGAAGGAGATTCTACCACCAACTCCATAACTACTGGTAACGCAGATCCATTTTTCTTCTCTCTCTCTCATTGTCTCCTCACTCTCCTTCTACATGGAATTCTTGTAGTAGAGAATGGGTCAGTTTCCTTAGCAGTTTAATCTTTGAAATGTGGAGATTGGCTAAGGTTATATCTTAGTGATAACTACAACATGTCTACATAGGTAAAAACACTTCATAAATATAGACTTATGCCAATATTATAAATATTCTGTAATTGATTCTAGAAGGATTTGCTTTTATTTATGGTAGAATTTTAGTAGGCATGTCATTTATTTATTAACCGAAAATTGAAAAAATACTACTTGGCCTTAGATTCTGGTCATTGGTCAGTCTTTTCCCACCACTGTTTTTCTTCTGCACCATTTTTTGCATAAATATAACTGGGAATAGTGTTAGTATGGTGAAGACCTTGAATGCCTTGACTCTGAATGACATATTTTGGGATCACCTCTAACTCCACTGACATACAAGATAGGGAGGAGTACATCACCAGTTAAAAGAAGAAAACATTAAATTGTAAACTTTGGGCCAAAACCTATTTATCTTATTTGAGAAGTTAGTTCCATTGACTTAAATAAGAATAATGTGAGCATGGTTTGACCCTACAGATGAATGCTCACTAAGTGTACTTTCTATACCAGGGGTCTCAGACTCAATTTATCTTAGGGCCAGTGCCAGTCCTCAAATCCTCCCAGTGGTCCAATAATGTCACTGAAGATGGTGTTCAGAAAAAAAATGTTTATATTATATTTTTTATTTCAAATTTCTTAGAAATAATAAAACTGTCATTCATACAACTTTATATAATTCTTCGCCTGCCAGAGAGTTTTTAGTGTTTGCCAGACACGTGGCAATGCCTCAGTTCTGTCAGTTTGTTGATGTTTGGCCTCAGTGACTGAACAGTTGAAACCTTCAGGATTGCAGCAAGGTGTGTATCAGATAGTTGTGTTTGGTATTTTGACTCGTTTATATTCATTATGGAAAAAAATGACACTGCCTCCATGGCTGACTGTGCCTGGTGACTAGAGATGGTACCTCCATGGCTGACTCCGTCTAGTGATAGTGTTTCTGTCCCTCTCCCTCAACCAGTGGGAGCTGCAGGGGGGCAGTGCCTGCAGCAGACATTGCCAGCAGCGTGTCTGCATGCATCTCTCCTCCGCGGGCCGCAGTGGAGAGGTTCTCGGGCCGAAGAGGAGAACCCTGTTCTATACAATTAAATGGTCAAAATGCTCAGAGGCATCTGAGAGTACTGAGATGAGGATACATTTAGCTCCTCTGTGAAGCAGAGGTACAAAAACAATTACGTAGATGTAAAACTTTTTTCTTTTTTCTGTAACATGTATTCTGTCCTGGCATCAAGGCATTAGGTTGGGCTCAGCTAGAGACTAGTTTCCCAAATATTTCCAGTTATTAAACCGTACCAAAATACTTTCCATTACATATAGTAACATTTTCAGATGTAGAAAAATCATAAATGTTTTATACTGTTCTGTATTAAGTAGTACATTTTGGGTTTACTGCAAGTGGTTTTAAAACATCTAACTTTAGAGAATCTAAAATGAATGTCATGTTTTATTACATACCTGTGGAGAGTTTTCTATGCTACCACAACTAATTTTTATTCTTTAATTCCATTGTTCTCACACTTTGTCCTTTCTCCTTTACTAATTACACTGTACAGCCTGTTATGCAGACCTCTTTTGAAGCTTGGTTTCCTTTTTCATTTTCTCAGTCCCAAGTAAACTCCCTTCTGCCTTAGAGTGGTGACCAGTATTAGGTTGCCACTGTAAATTGCCTTAGAACTACATGTGCTCTCATTAAGCCCCTTCTGAAGTTATGTTGAGGTCTATAGGCAGTTGAATAAATCCTGCCTGGTACTGTTATGGAGTACCCTGTTAAAGATGTACATTGTAGGGTCACTGAAGCGGCTGTTCTACACGGATCCTTAATCTGGAAAGAGCCATTCCATTAAAATAACTGTGAATGGTACAGAATGTTGGGATGAAGGTATATTTATTTTACCCTGGTTTTAGTTTCTCATTTTTCTGTGTGGGATAGTGCTCTAGTGATCTTTAGATGATTGCTTGTTTTATTAATTTAAGCTATGGGTGCTCATGGTGCGCTGAAGCCAATAGAACCAATGGCCTTTGTTCTTTAGCAGTCATTATTTTGTGGGCTTCATCTTGCAATCTGTACTCTGGGTGGAGCCTTGCATCTGAAATGGACCTTATATCAGGCAAATCTGCACCACTATGGAGTTCCATTTTGTGGAATAGCTTGTGGGATAGGAGCCTGAATTAGACCACTACAAGGAAATAACTGCATGGTGAATAAATAGGGATAACGAATGGAGTTTGTGTCTGTGGGAGGGGAGACATCAGTAAACACAAGGATGGAAGTTGCCATTGCATGAAATTTACCTGTTCAGAGGGCTAAGGTCAGACCTGTAAACCACTTACATGACATATAAATCTGGTAGTGGGCCTCTGCCCTGGGGTGAATTTCACTTACAAAATGCAGGAGCGATGGTGAGCAGCAGCTTTCTGTGGTGGCCCCTCCTTTCTTCCCTTCAAATGACCTGTTGGTTTCTTAGAGCTGAGCCAAAATTTTGATTTCCATTTCATTGGAAATTTCAGTATTCTTCTTCAAGTGATTGCATGTGTCCATTCCATTATAGGTGTTTGTGTGCTCCAGTGCACAACTGTCAGAGTTTTTTTCCCTTTAGTGATACTCGATGGAGTGGCCCTAGTGTCCTCTGCTGCCTTGTGCATGCATAAAGGGAATACTTGCCCCTGACCCCTCTTCCTTCCTTCTTATTTCCCATGACAGTGGCTGGAGCTCCCTCCTCTTGCTTCTGCAAGTCTTTAGGGAAGTCCTGTAAATATTACACGTTGTGTAGTTAATTAGTAGTTCATAAAATATTTGTTGTTTTGTGTGGTTCTGGCACCCAGTTTGGGTAGTGGCCTTGGTACTGGAGATGTTCTATGCTCTCTGGGTTTCAAGCCCTGCCTCTCTGGTGGTAAGGCAATGTCTAATAGTGACTTTCTCCCCAGCTGCCTTTAGTGCTCGGGGAAAGGCTCACTGAGGGCAGGTCTACACTACAGCTGGGATCGACGCTCTGAGATTGATCCACTGGTGGTCAATTTAGTGGGTCTAGTAAAGACCCGTCAAAATGACTGTAGATCGCTCTCCAATTTACACCTGTTCCACCCTCGACGAGAAGAGGAAGGTAGGTCAACGGGCTGTTTTCTCCTGTCGACCCCAGCGGTGTAGACCCTGCAGTAACTCAACCTAAGGTATGTCGACATTGCCGAAGTGACAAGTGTGCCATTTGTAAGGGCTTTAGGCCGCATTCTAAAAAAGATAGGGCAGCCAGACTAAAACATCTGTTGCTCACATCAGCACTGTGTCCTCCATCTGAGTGATCTACCTTGGTCAGGGTGCTGAGCACCTCGCCAGCGGCTGCTGGTACCAAGATGCAGCTTGACATTGCTGATACCAAGGAAGAGGCATCAGAAATACGATTTGGTGCCAGACTTATCAAAAGACACAAAGAGGTTGACCTCTCTAAAGATTTGGGAGTGCATCTAAGGGGGAAGCACTCCCCAGACTACACCTCTAAATAGAGGAGCTTGTTGATTCTTCAGCTCACTACAGGCTGGTCAAGATTGGCTCCTAAAGCACTGTTGTCAGCATCTCCTTGTGCCATGGTTCTACAGATTGTCTTCCCAGAGAGAAACTGTTTAAGGCTGCTTCGGCACATGGCAACATGCACTTATGTGGGCCAGTACACCAGGTTGTGTCTCAAGGCTGGTTGGCAGATGTGTATTCTCCAGAAAGGTATCACATAGATACATTAGTGTACATACCAAGTTACATCCTGTCTTTTATAGATTTGTGGATAGACCCAACCAATATCTGCAAGGGAGTTCCTTTCACCCTCGACAATCTCTTACCTTAGTCATGGATGCCTGGGTCATGGGAGCTCACTTGGGGCCCGTACAGACACAAGGTGGCTGGTCTCCCCCAAGATATCAGTCTACACACAAACATCAGGAAGTTGCAGGCTATCCAAGCTTGAATAGTGTTCCTTCCTTGCATCAGTGGGAGGTTGTATTGGTGCTAACCAACAATATGACTGCTGTGTTTTATATAAACAAGCAGTAGGGAGACATGTTTTCTCTACTTTGTCAGGAAACAGTACTTTCTTCTTCGAGTGATTGCTCATATCCATTCCAGTTAGGTGTATGCGCCGCGCGTGCACATTCGTCGGAAAACTTTTACCCTAGCAACTCAGTGGGCCGGCAGGTCGCCCCCTAGAGTGGCGCCACCATGGCGCTTGATATATACTCCTGCCGGCCCACCCGCTCCTCAGTTCCTTCTTACCGCCCGTGTCGGTCGTTGGAACAGTGGAGCGCGGCTTAGCTGACCTCCACTTCCCTAGCTACTCGTATTTCTCGTATATAGTTATATATATTTGTATAGTTATACGTGTTTTCTTTGCTAACATGGTTAGTTTAGTTAGCGGGGTTCAGGAAGTAGCCCCTTCCATGAGCCCAGTGCCGGAGCCCATGCATGGCTCACCGGGTTTTAAAATGGGCCCGGCCTGCCAGAAGCCGCGGCCGAAGGGAGATCTACATGACTCCTGTGTGAAGTGCCTCAGGGAATCACACTTGACAGCTAAGTGCCCCATTTGCAAGGCTTTTAAGCCGAGAACAAAAAGGTGCAGGACTTTCACTTACCCCTCCACCTTGGGCGCCGAGCGATGTTCAAGCGGCGGGCAGAAGCGCCTCCTCGGCACCGGACCCCGCCGGTACTACCAAGGCCTTTCGGCACCGGCCGTCGCCGGCACCGATGTCGACTCGGCACCGCTCCCTTCTTCCGAGGTCGAGAAAGCCTACGATTCCTGCTGGTGCCTGGCGGCTCCCCGGCACGCGCCGTGGTTGAGCCCCCTGCTCCCGCTGCTTCCGTGCCACCTGCATCGCAACCAGAGAGCTCGCCTAAGTTGCATTACCCGGCACCGTCACCTGCAGAGGCACCGATGACATCGGCACCGTCGATTCCAGTCCCCCAGGGCCACTGAATCCGGTGCCTGGCAGCTCCCCGGCTCGCGCCGTGGTAGAGCTTACTGCTCCTGCTGCTTCTGTGCCAACTGCACCGCAGCTAGAGAGCTCGTCTAAGATGGTTCGCCCGGCATACGACGTCGGCACCGTCGATCCCGGTCCCACGAGGGCCGTAGAATCCGGTGCCTGACGGCTCCCCGGCACGCGCCGTGGTTGAGCTACTGCTCCTGCTGCTTCCGTGCCAACAGCACCGCAGCCAGAGAGCTCGTCTAAGTCGGATCGCCCAGCACCGACACCTGCTACGGCACTGACGACGTCGGCACCATCGATCCCGGTCCCACAAGGGCCGTAGAATCCGGTGCCTGATGGCTCCCCGGCACGCGCCGTGGTTGAGCTACTGCTCCGGCTGCTTCCGTGCCAACGGCACCGCAGCCAGAGGGCTAGTCTAAGTCGGATTGCCCGGCACCGACGCCTCTGAGGCACCGACAACGTCGGCACCGTCGATTCCAGTCCCACAAGGGCTATCGAATCCGGTGCCCGACGGCTCCCCGGCACGCGCCGTGGTTGAGCGTATTGCTCCCGCTGCTTCCGTGCTGACGGCACCGCAGCCAGACAGCTTATCTAACTCGGATCGCCCGGCACCGACACCTACCGAAGCTCTGATGACCTCGGTACCGTTGATCCCGGTCCCACGAGGGCCGTCGAATCCGGTGCCTGACAGCTCCCCAGTATGCACTGTGGTTGAGCCTGCTGTTCCCTTCACGCCGGAGATGTTACCAACGGCGAGGGCTCTCAGTGCCATGACAGAGTCAATGCTGCCTGACCCCGGCACCGCCGGTGCGGGTAATATAGTCTCTTCAGGTGACTGTCCTCTGTCAGCACAGCAGAACGGCACCGTTCATGATCACGGTCCCGCAGACACTCCAAGTCCTGTCGGCACGCCGGACACCACTGGCAGTCCCGGTGCTGTTTTCCTCGGTACTGGTCGCACTCGCTGCACCGGTCGGTATCCCGTTCGCCGACCCGCTATCGGCACCGTTCCGACTCCTGGCACCGTGGCAGGTACCTTGACTCCTGTAGCCTTTCCCCGAGCCTCGAGATCTCGGTCGACCTCCCGACACCGTTCTGGTTGCGGGTCTGGATCTCGTTCCAGGTACCGATACGCCTCCCGGTGCCGGTCCCCGGTGCCGAGTTGGGCAAGGTCCGAATGAGTCAGAGACTCTGCCTGTGCCTTCTTTTAGTACCTCCATGGCCGTCCGGACACGCATCCGTGTCATCCCATATGCGCAGATTTTATGCTCAGGACCACAATCCTGATATGATGGCCAGCGGGCCCCAGCCCCGAAGCAGAAAGAGGCTTGGCGAATGAACCTGCTTGGCCGCCAGGTGTACTCTGCAGGGGCCCTGCAGCTCTGGGTAGCAAAGCAACAAGCCTTGCTTAGCTGCGATAATTATAGCACTTGGGTGAAGGAGTTTCTCCCTCAAAACTCCCACCAGGAGTTCGCTGCCGTCTTGGAGGACGGGGGAAAGAAGGTTCCCAGAGCGTCCCTCCAGTCTTCGTTGGACGCAGCAGACTCTGCGGCCAGCACTCTGGCCTTGGGTGTCGCCATGAGGTGCATTTCATGGCTTCAGGTTTTAAACCTCCGGCCGGAGCTGCAGTATGCCATTCAGGATTTACCCTTTGTTGGTAAAGGCATCTTCGCGGCAGAGACAGCCCCAGACTGCGAAGCCTGATGGACAATAGGGTCCTAATGCGTCTCAGCATGTATACGCCAGCGACCAAACGCAGGCCTTTCTGGCCCCAGCCGCCATACTCTGTGCCTAGCCAGAGGCAGAACTCTGGCAAACGGCAAGGCCAAGGTGGTCGCAGACGAACGTCAGGACCCCTAAAGAGCCAAAGTCAAGGTCCCTCGCAATTACCACTGGGACCAAAGACGGACCTTCCAAGGTTCGCCTGAGGGCGGTGTACCAGTCGCAGACGGGATCCCGATCCCGCTTTCTCCTGGCATGGCCCCAGTTACTTTCAGATCGCTGGGTCCTGCGCACGATGGAGCATAGGTACCACCTTTAATTTGCTCCAGCCCTGTCCCCCTTCAGCGGACGAAAGGGGCAAGGGGTTTTACTCCCATTATGCCCTAGTCCCCCACTCGAACACAGGTCTCAGACCTTCCTGGTCCTGCACGGACTCAACCGGTTTAGGATAAGGTTGAAGTTCTGCATGGTATCCCTGGGAACTATTATTCCATCCTTGCCTCCTGGGGGCTACTATGCCGCCCTGGATATGAAGGACGCGTACTTTCGCAATGCCATCTTCCCTCCGCACGGGAGATGCCTCCGCTTTATAGCCAACGGTCAATACTCCCGGTTTACGGCCATAGTCGCCGCCTACCGTCGCTGATGTCGGATATGCGTTTTTCCGTATCTGGACGATTCGCTTATCCGAGGAGACTCTGAGACACAAACCACTCAGCGCGTGGGCATCGTCACGGTCTTATTCACAGGTCAAGGCCTGCTGTTTACTATAGAGCAATCCACTCTGGTTCCCACGCAGAGGTTGGGCTTCCTAGGGGCTATCCTGGTCTCCTACCTAGCCGGAGCCTGCTTATCACAACTGCGGTTTTAGGCGATGGCAACAATCATCTGAGGTCTGAAGGCTTTCCCAACGACCTCAGCTCGTTCTTGTCTCAGTCTCCTGGGTCCATGGTTGCCCGCAAGTTTGTAACCAAACACGCCAAGCTCCGCCTCCGTCCTCTCCAAGTCCGGCCCACCTCGGCGTACCGCTTGGACAGGGAGCCAATGGTCATGGTAGTCACCGTTCCCTCGAATGCCTTAGGCTCCCTAGAGTGGTGGCTAACTCCCTCCTTGGTGTGGACAGGGATGCGGTTTCATCCGCCCCAGCCCTCACTGCCCCTGACGGCGGACGCATCATCTCTCTGCTCGAGTGCTCATGGTCACCTCCGAGCTTAAGGCCTTTGGTCTTCTAGGGAGCTGGCATTCCTCATCAATGCCCCAAAAATGAGAGTAGTCCGCCTGGCATGCCAGGGGTTCCAGCGGCAGCTGCGAGGCCGTTGTATCTCGGTGTTTACAGCCAACGCAACGGCCAGGTGCTTCATAAGTATTCAGGGGGGACATAGTCCTCCCCGCTTTTTTTGTCAGGAGGCCATCCATTTCCGGGTCCTTTGCATGGCCTGCTCGATGGAGCTGGCGACGTCCTTTCTCCCAGGCGTTCGGAACGTCTTAACTCTTTGACTCAGCAGGTCTTTCCTGTCTTACGAGTGATCACTCTGCCCCATGTGAGGCGTCCCGCTTTCCGGAAGTGGAGATGTTTCCTCACACAGACCTGTTCACTCACCGCGAGAGCAGGAAATGCCAGGTGTTCTGCTCCTTCCAAGGTCTCTCCTCGGAATCGATCTTGGACGCATTCCTGATGCCGTGGAAAGGCCAACTGCATTATGCCTTCCCACTGTTCCCACTGGTTCTTTAGGTCCTGCTCAAACTCCGCAGGGGCAGAGCGCACATCATCATGATCACTCCAGAGTGGTCCAGGCAGCACTGACATACCACGTTGCTCGGCCTGTCAGCCCAGACCTCATCACTCAGGGCAACAACAGGCTTCGTCACTCGGACCTGCAGCCTCTTCGCCTCACGGTGGCTGCTGCGTACCTGAGTCGGGGTGACAGGCAGCCTTCCACCTGGTCAACGTACCGGGCCAGGTGGAAGCGTTTCTTTTACAGCTGCAATACGCTCGATCTTGCTCCTGCTGAGGTCTCGATCCCCTCTATTTGGCCTGCCTCTGGCCTTCAGCGGCAGGACCTGGCGGTATCATCGCTGAGGATACACTCAGCAGCCATCTCTACCTTCCAGCAGGCTAAGATGGACGTTCAGTGTTCTCACGCTCTATGGGTTCGAGGTCCCTCAAGGGCTTGGAGCGCTTGCACCCTCGGGTGCGCCGCCCAGCCCCGACCTGGGACCTCAACCTAGTCTTGGCCAGACGGGTCTCTGAGATCAGAGCTCTTACGGGGGTTCCGCCGTACACTAGGTTTCACAAAGACAAGGTGCAGTTATGACCGCACCCGGCTTTCCTCCCTAAGGTGGTTTTGGCCTTTCATGTTACCCACAGCTCAACGCAATGGGCACAACCGTTGCACTCCTTGGACATCTGTGGAGTGCTCGCATTATATTGTGCTGACAGAACCATTTCCTAAGGTGCCCCAGCTCTGTCCCGGTAGCGGGCCAAAGGGAGGGCTTGCTTGTTTTCCTCTCAGAGGATCTCATCTGGGGTGATGGCGGACATCCCCACTTGTTATGATTTGGCTCATATTTCCCCAAGCCACATCACCGTGCATTCTACCAGGGCTCAGGCTTCATCTGCCGCCTTGCTGGCTCGTGTTTCTACCCACGAGATCTGTCGCGAAGCTCCATTGGTCCTCGGTCCATACCTTTGCTTCGCAGTATGCCCTGGTTCAGCAGTCAAGAGAGGCTGTAGCCTCTGGCTCAGCAGTTTTATTCTGCCACATTTCACTCCGACCCCACCGCCTTTGTAAGGCTTGGGATTCACCTAACTGGAATGGATATGAGCAATCACTCGAAGAAGAAAAGACGGTTACTCACCTTTGTAACTGTTGTTCTTCGAGATGTGTTGCTCATATCCATTCCACACCCGCCCTCCTTCCCCACTGTCGGAGTAGCCGGCAAGAAGGAACTGAGGAGCGGGTGGGCTGGCAGGAGTATATATCAAGCGCCATGGTGGCGCCACTCTAGGGGGCGACCTGCCGGCCCACTGAGTTGCTAGGGTAAAAGTTTTCCGACGAATGTGCACGCGCGGCGCGTACACCTAACTGGAATGGATATGAGCAACACATCTCGAAGAACAACAGTTACAAAGGTGAGTAACCGTCTTATTCTGGGACTTCTGCAATGGCAACTCTGTTTCTGAAAATGACCTACTACTTGGGGGTTCAGAAATATACTAACAGATTGCCTGACCAGGATATTTATCAATCACCTTGGTGAGACATAGAAAAATCCTTTTTCCAGTTTTGGGAAAAGCTGTTTGTTTGCAACAAAGGACAATGCAGAATGTTTACCAGTTCTTCTCCAGAGCGGGACACAGCCTGGGTTCATGGACAGAGGCTTTTTTACTGGTCTGCTGTATGCCTTTCCCCTTAATCTGTCTCCTATTTGAAGTTCTGTGCAAGGTTATACAGGACAAGGCCTGTCTTATACTGATCGCCCAGTTAGCCCCATAAGGGTACACTTAGTGGCTGTGTCAGCATTCCACCCTTCTGTGGATAACTGTTCCCTTTTTTCCAACCCAATCTCACTGTAAGGGATTGGACAGACTGTTTCCACATGTACAGAACTCTATTGCAGTGGTCTCTAAAGTGGGGTGCGCGGCAGGAGGAGCGCCGCTTCGGCAGTTCGGGTGGCTTTTTTTTGTTTTTTTTGCTTGGGGCAGCAAAAATGGTAGAACCGGCCCTGCAGTGCGGCAAGGGGGTGTGTGCTCAAAATTTTTTGACTGATAGGGGTATGTGATCAAAAAAGTTTGGGACCACTGCTCTATTGCACCATGGAGCCTGAATCTAGTCTTAACAAAGCTGATTAGTTCCCTCCCCTCAAGACCCTGCCGACCTGCTCTGTTGCATCTTTCAGTGAAGGTAGAGCTTTTAGTAGCCATTACATCAGTCAGAGGACTGGTAGAGTTGAGGATGCCAATATCAGATCCTCCACATACCATTTTTTTACGCAGATAAAATAGTAAAAAAGCTTTCTTTTCATATGAACCATGCAATTTTCTTACCAACGTTCTTCCCAAAGCCTCGTGGTAATAAATGGGAGGAGAGAATGCATACTCTAGATGTTAGAAGAGCATTAGTAGTTTTATCTGGAATTATTACATTTTTCAGGTTTGTCTCAATTGTTCATTGCTTTTGTGAACAAAATGAAGGGCAAAGGATTTCCCTTTGTTTCCATGCAAAGGATTTCATCATGGATATCTGGTTGTATTTGCCTGTGTTACCAATTGGCTAGCATGATGCCACCGGATTGAGTACTTGGCTAGATTCCAAGCAACCTCTGCAGAATTTCTGGCTAACATGCCAATATTAGACATTTGCAATGCGGCAACCGGGTTATTATGTCATACGTTTGCCTCTCACTGTACAATCTCTCAACAATCTAGAGATGATGCCAGATTTTAACGAGTGGTATTTAAGTCCCTGGTCCAAACCCAGCCCTAGTTGGTACTGCTTGTGAGTCACTTACAGTGGAATGGATGTGCAATTATTTGAAGAATAAAAAATGATTACTAACCTTTCTGTATCTATTGTTCTTGAAGATGTGTTGCACCCTCTTTACCTCTCCGGTGGAGTTCTTCCAGTAAGAAGGAAGTGGGAGGGCAGGCGGATGACAGGTGGCTTGGCCCTTTATGCCTGTGCGTAGTGCATGAAGTAGCAGGTGGCACTAGTGCTGCCCTGACAGGTACCAGCAAGAGAGAAACTCTGACAGCAATGCACTGGAGTGCACAAACACCTACAGTGGACTAGACGTGTGCAACACGTCTTAAAGAACAATAGGTATAGAAAGGTTACTAACAGATTTTTTCACATTTGTTTTTCTTCTGAATCAGGGCAAAAAATCAAAGTGTTGCATTTTTTCTGGCTGAGTGACAAGTTCTGTAAAATTTTAATTTGTAATAAATAAATAAAAATTAATTTTGACATTTCCATTTTTGATCAGAACAAAATGTTTTGACATTCCTAAAATGAAATGTTATGGTATGTTTATCAGAACTGAGATGTTTTGTTTTGTGTTGGTTTGACGTTAAACTGCATCTACTAATGGTGCTGCAGTGCCTTGTGTGTAGTGTAGTTCCAATGCCTCATGCTGTCACTGTTGCCTATGGCTTGGCTACCTGGCCTGATAGCATCTACTATGAGGCATCATGTTGTTAGTAAGTGAAGCTGCAGTCTACCTTGGGAGATATAGGCTGACCAGGGAGCCCTGCCCAGAGGATAGAATGGTGGCGTGAATCACCGAACTATAAATGTAGTTGTCAGACTGACTCCAAACAAAATCCATTGGTTCAGTTCAACAAGCCAAATTGTTCTTGATTTGGGCTGAATCAAGAAAATCTAAACAAATAATTTCAGCAAAATCAAAATTTTCCCATTGAAAATGTATATTTTGCAGAAATTTCATTTTATATCAAAATCAGTAAATACCTGTCCAGTTCTGTTTGTGATCTTCTATCTACACCCCTCTCAGTTTAGTGTCACTCTTTAGTTATTTTCCTTACCCAAACCCTTCCTCCTATTATTAAGAAATATCTTTAAATTTTTGGCAGTCACTTAAAGGTAGCCTGGAATTTTTACCTCTCAGATGTTCTTCAGTGTCTTTAGCTACAGCTTCTGATTGTGAGGCTCATGTGTAAGATTGGAGGTTTCAAGCTGCAGTTGGCTGAGTGGAAAAAGGAGGACAAGTTGGAGATCAAGAATCCTAATCTAACACCTCTTAGGAAGGAGAGACAGGGATATATAAGTTGTACTCCATAACCGGGTATATGTGTGTGTGAGAGAGAGAATGGTTATTAAGACTACAGATTGGACCTACTTCGAAGATTTTGTTTTTCAAGTAATCTTGCTGTCTTTGTATGTGTTTCTGATTAGAAGTATGCACAATGTAGATTGATGAATCATTGTCCCCTCCCATCAACTATTTTCATGTCCCCTCCCATCAGCTATTTACATTTTTTTAGTTTGTCCTTGTACCAGAAAGCAGCAGAAAAATCATTTTCACGTAAACTCATAGGGTGAGTAAACTTGCTCATGGAGGAAGGGCTTTAATTTTCCGTTGGTATGTATTTTTTTATAATCGTGTGGACTTACAGAATGTGCTCAGCTAAGATTGATCACTGATGTGTGAAATGACAATTATAGCAATGAAGAGTTTTCTGAGGTGAGTAATATATTTTCATGTATAGCTCACAGCAGTGAGTTTTAATATGCTGAAGGCCACATTTTCTGTTCCCTATTATTGAAATTTAGTGCTCTTGATCACCTTGGTTAACTTAATCCAAAGCTTTATCTGGAAGATGTTCAAGAAAACATCAAAAACAAGATAGCAATAGCCTTGGACTATGGGAAGAATTATCTATAAATATAAAATATATGTACAGAGGCTTGAAAAAAATGTATGCAACACCTGGTAGCTTATTGGCCCCCAAACTGCGAGGCATGGCCCCCCCCCGGGGGCCACAGAGGAATGTTTGGGGGAGGGGGAGTGGTGAAGCCTGAGCGAGCCCCCATGAAGGGTAGGAAGGGAGCACTACTTGTCCCTGCCATGCCTCTACCCACAGGTGCAGCCCCTGCCTGGGTTCCCGGCCCCTGACCATGGCCCCACTCCTGGCCCTGGATCCTGACCGCAGCTCCTGGAGGGGTGGAGATGTTGTGGTGGTGGACAGATTACATTACAAGTAAGGGGTGTATGTGACATAAGTTTCGAGAACACTGTGGTAACCTGAGGCTAAACGTGTTAAGAGTGCAAAATAGCTTTGTCACCACATACTTTGAGAATTAAAGGAATAAAAAAGTTGTGTACTGTGTCTAATTATAACATTGACAATTTTTAAATGTAATATATGGTTTTAAATGAAATTTCCTGCATCTCTTCCACTCGCTACAGGATGTTTATCTTCTACTTATACAGCATTGCTTATCTTTCTATTCATATCTAGCATGAATCTCTCATTAGAGGATTGTTACCAAACTGACATTAAGTGCTTAAGGATTGAGTGTATTTCCATTATTCTCCATTTATGGGACTGATTTTGGTTTTGCTTCAGCGCAAAGTCACCAGTTGAATTCTTCAACCATTCTGTGAACTGAATTAAACTATGAATCAATATAAGTGTGTGTGTGCAAATACATTTGAATTACTCTTCTTAGAATTGGATTTAATGCTACAGTAAGAAAAGTACATCTCTGTGGATGGGAATAAAGAAAATATTGGTTAAAGTAAAAGCAGTTATAGCTGAGAATCAAGTTTCCTACGAATCTTAACATAGGAATTGCCATCCTAGTGTAACCCTTCTACTGGGTGGAGTCGGCAGCAGCGAGGGCCAGGTTCAATATCTAGGGGGCTCTTTTTGTTAATACAACACAGAACCGGCTGAAGCCCAACCAGTAGTCTGGGACAATTGCACACTACCTCTGGGTGCCTGTAGGAGGCAGTACTTCCCCTCTTGCAAATATGGAGTCTGTGTATAGAAAAGAACATTTTTAATAAAAAGAGGAAAGGTTCCCGACATTGATTTGGGAAAACACCACAAGTATGATTTGAAAACATGACTATGAGCAAAAAACCCACTCAGAGAACGTTGGGCAGTGTCCTTTTGCTCAGTTTCTCACCTTGAGGCGTGAAAGCCTACTCACGGTTGTCTGGTCAGCGAAGACCCAGAGTTAAGAGCTGCATTTGTGTGAGTTCACTTCCAGTGGGTGAGGGTGGAGGCCTAACTCTATGCCTCAGCTGCTGCTGCCATGCCATTCACTCTGCATCTGCATCGCTGCCTGCTGTCATTCCTCCGCTGTGTCAGTGTGCCATGAGCTGCTGCGTCATCATCCGTTCTGCCACTGGCTGCTGTGTTGTCATTCACGCCGCCACTGGTCTTTCTGTTGCAACCTCTGCTGTATCTTGAAGTCCTACCACTTAACACAGCTCTCAGTGGGAGAGCCTCATTGCTAGTGCAGGCTGGATAGTCTTTCACTGTAGACACTGTCCCATAGCAGGCTTATCACCTGGATTTGGTTATCAGTGATTTCAGCTCTAGTGATCTGTAACAAAACAAAAGACTCTCAGTTGAGTCTAACCAGTTTTGTCATTAAACAGGGGAGAGGGGAAGGGTCAGATGGTGTCTAGGACTCTTAAGTGGAGCCCATATCACCAGGTGGCCCCCACACCCAGGACAGGTCAAGCACAGCCCTGCCACTCCCACTCACGCAACAAGGGCAACAATCTTTCATCAGCCCTACACCAAACACCAAAATGATTGGCAGTCCAACAACAGCCAAAAGTGATCACTTGGGCAAAGCAACTCCATCATGCTGTGCACCTAGACAGAGTAAGCATGTCTCTGCAAACAAGGTCAGTTCTTGAAGTCTTTTTTTTTTTTTTTTTCCACAGCTCATCATTATATGCCAGGGGAAGCACATTCAGAACCTGCTTACGTTAGATCAGCCCAGTTGTCCATCCAATTCAGTATTCAGTCTCTAAAAGTGGCTACCACTAGTAACTTCAGAGAAAGGTGGAAGAAACCCTGCAATAGGCATATATGAAATAATCTGCCCCCAGGGAAAGCTAGTTCCTAACTCCCATTAGCTAGAGGTTGGTTAATGTCCTGCAGTGTAACTCTTTAAGTCCCTTTCAAAACTCTTTTTTGTTTCTTAAAAACATTCTTTTATATCTCTGGAAGTCTGTTTTGCTCACACTGATGCAATTACATCCATGAGAGCCTTAATGTAGACAAGGCGCACACATTTTTGCCATTGTGACTTCTAGACTTGTCCTGAGCAAGGTTAGGTAACACATTAGTAAAAGCACTTGTGTTCTATCTACACTTCTGCTCCCTGAGTTGCTATTACCGGTGGAGCTGTGCCAATGGTAATGCAGTGGTGAGAGATTTTCCTGAAAAACGCAAGGGTAGACATAGCTTTAATAGCCACAGGTTTTTTCCTTTTGCAGATGTGAACTTGTGCTGAAGTATAAATTAAAGTTTCCAAAACATTGACTCCATGCAATGGCGGATAAAGAGGGAAGAGGTTCTTATGAGTATCTACTTCTATGCAGACTATAATGATCTTGCTTGACAAGATTAGAGAGCTTTGTCTTATCTAGGCTTGCTATTCCTACAGTGGATTTTATCTCTCTGGAGCGGGTCTAGACCTGTCCAACACTAAACACTATATGAAAAGTCTCCAGTTCTACGTGCCTCCTGGCAGCAGCAACAAGTAGTGTCTGGACATGGTCCTTCTCAAACTAGAGTATATAGAAAACCTTAAAAACTGCTAATTTGACTCAAAAGTTTCTTCCTTTTGTTCCTCCTTGCTAGGAAGCTTATATGTGTCAGACTTATGGGGGTTTTAGCTTACATTCTGACTCCAGTGGAATTTGCTTTACAGAGTACAATAGCCTTTCGTCCTTTCCCACTTACCTCATCCCCAAGTTCAACATACCTGAAAGGCCCAGTAAGAATGAAAAAGGTACTTGCTCTGCTCTTCTCCCCAAACCTTACTGGGTAGGAGAGTGTTCTGTATTCTTTACTCTTGGAAGCCTCTTCCTGACTCTTTCAACTTCTAGATTCAGCTCCCCTGGATTTTAGCATCTGCACTGGTAGCACAGTGCATGTCGTGCCTGGGGACAAGAGCACTGGCTGTCTCCTGGTGGCTTTGACAGCAGTACAAAAATGAGCTGACACTCTGGCATCACCCAGGGAGATTCAGGCAGCAGTTCTACTCTGGTGGTTTGACTGGAAGACTCAGCAGCTTAAGTGGCTTGCTCTCAGCTTTGCAGTAAACATTGGCACTATTACCTTTTGTGGAATCTGGACAAGCACCATAACAGCTCCAATGGATCAGTTGGTGTGCTGCCTTTTGGCACCCACCTCAGTTGCTGCTGACAAAAGTTTGTTCTTCAGCTACTCACCAATGTTTCATTTTTGCTGGATATGAAGTGCTTTTCCTCCCTGGTACACTTCCCTTTCCCTACCTAGCAGCCCCATCCATGGAAGCCCTACAGTAGCTCATGGTGGCCTCTAATGATATGGTAGTACAGTGAGCAGTAGTGAATCTCTGAGCCTAGGTCGACAGATTTGGGTTTAGGGGCTTGGGCTACCGCTCTAAAAACAACCGTGTAATCATTGCAGCTCGGACTGGAACCTAGGCTTTGAAGCCTAGGGAGGAGGTGGATTTCAGAGCCTGAGCTCCATTCTGAGCTGCAGTGTCTACACAGCTATTTTTAGCATGATAGCCTGAGCCCCAGTTTCTCAACCTGGGTTCAGACACTTGCTGCTGCAGGCTACGTAAGCATACCCTGGGAGACCACAATACATTTGTCTGTGGCTTTCCATCTTAGTCTTCTCAGCCACCTTCTGTCTTGGAAATGATGCAGATATAACCTGTTTTCAAACAAGCAGCCTCACAGAATCTGCCCACTTGGAATCAGACCATTGCCTTGATTAGTTTTCCTTTGAAAGCTGAGGGCCCAAAGTGTATCAAGTAGCACCTCTCTGTCTCTCTTTAGATTGGCCTTTCCCAAAAACCAAAGCCAGAACTAAGCATCTCACCCAGAGGAGTCCCTGTCAGGAGAGTTATCACTCACTGTCAGACTCTGTTCTTAGGGTGCCAAGACTGTTCCCAGCTCAGTCCAAAGAAGCAGCCTAAGGAGAATAGGGGGAAGACTTGCTTGAGGATCTAACAGGGTTTCTAATTCTATAGCATCTTGCTTCATAGTGAGCTAGCCAAATAACTCTACAGAGCCTTGTATTTTTTTTTAAAGCCCCCTTTCCATGTCTCTTTCTCCAAAGAGAAAAATCTAGTCACAAATTTTTCTTAATCTTCCATCTCAGATGAGGGTGAACTCTCCAGTTCCAACCCTGAAGAGGGAGAACCTAGGAGAAAGCTCCTCCATGTAGGCTGTTAGAGTATTTTCTTTCAAATAAGTTTTTGTATTTATTAAAATCATGGAGCAGCAAAGAGATGGCAAGAAAAAGAGGGTTGTTAACCCACTTTGGCTAGATAGGCAGGAGGTAGGTCACTGCTGAAGAGAGTGGTGCAGTGTGTGAACTTGTTATAGCTGTATCTTGTGTGTCCACACTATCGGGGCCAGTAGAACTCCACTGGTAGGAAGCTTTTATCCCTTGGAAAAGGGAATAGCTATTTCATAATAATTCAGGGTGTGCTTCTATTAGAGACAAGTCAGAAATGTAAAATTTTACTGGTGCAGCTTTTGAGTGTAGGCCAGGCCTAAAGCCAGAGGCGCTTTATTCACCACTGCTTTGCACCTTGTGAAGTCATTTACACCTGTGCCACATGAATGTGAAATCGGTGAAATTGTTGTCCTGTCAAAGTGTTAGCATTTTACATGCACTTTGCAACTTTGAGCATAAGATAAATGACTATAAAGTAGTGGAAAATCAGGCTCAAAAGTTTTGTTTACTTTCATGAGAAATCTTAGGAGAGGCAATTACTTCTAACCATACCTGCATAGACGATTTCATGGTAATGTTATGTCATAATATTTAAAAGACAGGGAGACTGGCATACAGATATTTAAAATGGAAAGAGAGCGAGCTCTTTTGCTGGCTGAAATAATCATCTGTAGTCTCTCAGCTCAGTCATTTTGATCTACAGTCCTACTTTAATGGAAGACTAGCTATAGAGCAGCCACTTCATCCTCCCACAAGAATTTCCACTTGTAAGCAACCTTTCAAATACAAGTATCAAGTGATTTATGATAAAGGGAAATGATCCTTTCTATAAAGTTTAGATTTTCTGCATGATGCAGCTCGATAAATTGGCAAATTACAGTCCATTAAGAGAAATACCATTGAAAAGCACTTTCTGGAGTCAGAAAAATTCCCAGAAAGCACATCATGTATGGATATTTGAAAATATCTGAATAATAGGTATTGGGGGGGAAAGGAACGATTTCCACATATCACATTGTCCTTCAAATTCTATACCTCAGAGTTCCTATTATTCTGATTAGCAAAGTATATTTATGGAAGGAAGGTTCACTTTCAACGACTAAATTGGTTCCTAATTGCACTATTTGGGGCTGTAGATGTTTTATATTCATAATCATCTCACAATTTAGTTTATATAAAAAAAGATAATTAATAACATGATTCTCTCTTCTTCCAAACAGGAAAAACTGATAATTGTAAGCAGCAATGTATGCATGGTTCATGGCCAGCTATGTGATAGACATGAGGAGTGGGTGGCAACTAGATTATGCAAACAAGCTATTTTGGAAAACAGAATGACAGAAATAAGTGAAGTAGTTTAATAAATAGTGTTAAAGGAACATCTTTCACTGCACAGGGCTTGGATATGGCTTTTTTAAACTGAAGAGTTCTAAGCGATTTATTGCATTATAAACAGATTATAAACAGATAACTTAGCTGAGCGTCAAATGTTCCTCATCATGAATCCGACGAAGTGGGTATTCACCCATGAAAGCTCATGCTCCAATACATCTGTTAGTCTATAAGTTGCCACAGGATTCTGTGCTGCTTTTACAAATGTTCCTCAGTTGTTTCATCAACAGAAAAATTAAATATGGTCCAGGTAGTGAGATTATAATGGTTCAGTATAGCTGGGAACCCACTTCACCCATGCAGAAATGTTGAGGGGGAAAATGCCTCACTACATCACCCAGTAAAATAAATATATAGAGTTGTATGATATAGCAATGGCTAAAGCCAGGAGGAAAAAATAAGAATACCACGAAGTTCATGTTCTAATTGCGGTTTTTGCAAAAATATAAAATAAGTACCAAGAACAATAAGCAGTTTGATTAACTGCCACTCATGATGCAAGTTGAACAGGAAAAGGAAGCCTATATACTACTATAAAATATATGGAATTTAGAGTATTTGTACATGTGTAAGGTTTGTCAAATATTGTTAAACTATCAATTAGTAATTTCTTAATTTAAGTTTACTGTTTGGTACAATGGTAGCTGTTAGAATATAGATATTTAGGCCTGTCTGTAAAGGCCTGTACTTTAAGAACTTAGGTGTATTTTTATCACTTAGCTAGTTACAGGAATATAAAAACAAAGAATCAAAATCACAGTCCGCCTGTGTAGAGACTTTCTCTCGTTAGGATAATCTGAGGCCTTGTTCTTAGACCAAGGCATTTGCCTAAGCAGCAGGGGCAGCTATAAGATGGGAAGCATATGGTCACTCCTCACATTCCAAACCAATCACAATGAAATAAGGTGGTATTGGGCTGTTAGGAAGACGATCGTGTCCTGATAGTGCCCATCACCACCACATAAAGAAACAGTTCTTAAGATGGTTAAAGAAAACTTAGTTTGATAGCATCCTGTCTGGCACGAAATCACTTACAAATGGTGGTGGTTGTGAAACCCTCATTTCTGTATTGTTTTATCTTTATGGCCCCCACTTTTCTACTGTTCATCTGTCTGGTTCTCTAATTGTTTCTGTCTGCTGTATAATTAATTTTTGCAAGGTGTAAGTTAATTAGGATAGTGGGATAAGTTTGGTTAGAGAATTATATTGCCAGATGTTAGGATTGGTTAGTTAAATTTCAGGAAAATGATTGGTTAAGGTATAGCTGAGAATACTACTATATTAAACTGGTCAAACAGGAAGTGGAGGGGGGAGGGAAATTGGAATCTTGTTAAGAGGTGGGGAATGGGATCGGAGATTAGGGACACAGGCAAGGCTCTGTGGCGTCAGAGCTGGGAAGGGTACACGGCGTAAATGATCTGTGGCATCAGAGCTGGGAATAGAACACAAGGGAACAGACTCTAGCCCGACTGGTGTGAAAGGCTTCGGAATATGCTTGCTTGGAAACTAACCCCAATAAACATCTCATTGTTTGCACTTCGGTCTTCTGGTCTTCTGCTTTCTGTCTACATGACAAGATCCAAGGGAGAGGTTGAAAGGAAAGCCCTCTAACAGTAACATTTAAAAATAAATACTGTTTTCATCATTCTTGTTGACTACCACATTTTCATACCATATATTACCACTTCATAGTTGTGCTGTAAAATTGACTCCATCCTACAGTCAGCAGGGTCTCTCAGGTCTCCTGAGGGAATCCCTAACTCATTTAAGGATGGTAGTGTGGTTAAGGCGTTGGACTGGGACTCAGGAAAGCTGAGTTAAATGTCCAGTTCTGCCACAGAATTCCTGTATGACCATGGAATACTCTCAAAGTCTCTGTGTGCTTCAGTTCCCCATCTAAGAAATGGGGATAATACTTCCCTTCCCCATAATGGTTTTATGTCCAGGTAAAGAGCTAGAAAGGTAGGTAGATTTACCAGGGTGGCAATGGTCACATCAAGCACAGGAAGCATGATGGAGAGCAATTTAAGTTTAGATAATAGAAATATTATCAATGCTTGGAATCTCTCATTTATTAAATTGTTCTCACTGTGACTTAACATTCTTCTTAACTGAGTGAAGGAGGGTGCCATATGAATATCCCAGGAAGCCTTAGCCTTGCTGATCTTGGGCTCAGAGCAGCTGGGATGAATAGATTTTTTCCCCTAGGATTCAAGTCTGAGAGCTCACCTTCCTCTGATGTGGAAGATGAGGAGAATGGTTGGTGACTATGAATGTCTTACTCATTATTCTGTCTTATATTTCCTTCAGTACAAGAACCTCATATAGTTACAATATGTTGTACAGTAAATATAGTGAGGAAACAAACTAGTCATATGTCTGTCTCATCTCCCAATTCATGGATACAACTGCTATTTTCATTCATACCTATCCTAAAAATCTGCCTCCAAACTCAGAATGAAATAAACCGAAATATTTTTGGAAAATCTTCTTAAATAAATAGGTAATAAATACTTTTGAGTAGCAGCTTGCTAACTCCATGGCTAGTTCCAACATTTTCAGGATTCATGGATGCTGGACCTTCCGACCACGTGATTAAAACATTATTTGATTATGTTGGATGGTTTAAATTTACTAAACTGAGTACCTCACAAATATTTCAGGCCAGGTATTTTAGGAACTTCTTTTAAAAGTTACTAAACACAAATGGAGTCCATTAAAAACATCTGACTGCTTGGGGTCAAAACTCATTTAGAACTCTTGGTGTAAAAACCTCATTTAAATAGTTTATTTTTTAATAGTGTAATCCAGGATTGAAAAAATTAACAGAAATTTACCATCCTGAGGTGTTGGTCCATTAGCCAGCGTTGAACGTACCTGTGCTGCTAGCCCTCTACAATTTAGAAAAATAAGAGTTGTGGACTATTTCTTGTATAATATATTTAATGGTTATTTACTGTCAATCAACATTAATTAAATTAAGAAAATGTAACTTTGTATCTTTCTTTTCTTATACATCTTTCCCTGGCTGCGCTGTGCCTTTTCTTCCCTGCTCAAGTTTATAGTGTCTCTCTCCATGCTACTTCTGCAGCGTCCATTTTCTCCTCCCTTCCTTCTATCTCCATATACCCTGTTGTTTATCTCTCCCCTACATTGTGTGTTACTACTTTCCCTATGTTTTGTTTCTCCTTTCCTACTTCTCCTACCAAAATCTGTTTCCTTTGGGTTATCACATTCATCTCTCCACCTACCATTCCCTTTAGCACAAAGGATTTGAAAATATTACAAGATATCTAATAGCCAGATGACTAAACCTGCTAAGCAAACATTGATATGAAAGGTGGGGACGGGTAAGTGCTTTTAGAAGCAATGCTCAATTGAGAAACTCAACCCCTCTCACCGAGAGGTGCTGAAGTTCCTGCTAAGGTGCTGTTCTTAGATTCCTCCCAAACACTGTTCATCTTTCATGTTGGCTTCTGGATAGTACTGTAGTTTTCTGACCAATTTTACACATTGAGATGCATGTTCTTCTGGAAGGAAGGAGCTTTCTCTTTCTCTTTAGCATAAATCTGTATGTTCATCTATTACTTCACCACTCCCAGGTGCTAGATGGTCAGGTGTGTATTTCTATTATTTTAATACCTTTTAATTTTGTGGCTAGTCCAAAGAAGAATGTATTCTCTCCCTTTACTTCTCACCTTCCCTCCGTTTTATAGCTCCAGTGCTGCTTAGAGTGAAAGACTGTGGTTTTGTTTGTCATTTTTACTGCTCCACACAGTGTTACAAATAGAGGCAGTGAAATGTGACAAAACTGGTCAGTTTTCACTCGGATGCAGTTGGAAAAATTTTGAGGAGCAGAAGCAGCACTAATACTGTCTATCTTCCAATACTTCATTGGGTTACACTTGGTTTAAAAGGTTTTCTTTGCACCCTTAAGGATTTGAAGCTTTTTTGGAAAGATTATTCAGTAGAAGCCAGTGACACTTGTTCAGGAACTTGTCATAAGTGAGAGAGGGTCTTTCAAGTGTTAGTGTAAAAGTTTTCCATTGATTTTAGTGGGTCAGAATTTTGCCCTCTCTCTGTAGTCACTTCAAAGAAGTTGTTGTTTTATATAAATGTACATGCAGGCAGTCTTCTGCCTTGTACTTATTACTCTATTTGCTTCTTCAATACTTGTGTGTATACTTACAAAAGGCATATCATTTACTTTATAATTTGGCATAATAAACTAACAAATACTGTAGCTCATAATAGTTGAGTTATGTAAGTACTTATTCAGTTACTTTAAAACACTCATATTGCATACTTTGATGCTGGCCAAGGATTGTGCTATTTCAACAGCATTCCAGGAAGTCCTCCCACTATGTTAATTAAAATATCCCTTGGCAGAATACTCTCAAAGGGCAGATGAAGAAACAGTACTTGTCTTCTGTTGAGGTGATTCTCCCTCCCTGGAGGTGCCAAAAAGCTTTGCTTGTTCAAGCAGAAGAAATTTGCACCTTATTGTATCAACTGTATTGAATTTTGCCCTTGAACTATAGATGCTTATTTGGATCTGTTAGTATATTATTTGGTTCTTCTTCGAGTGATTGCTCATATCCATTCCAGTTAGGTGTACGCGCCGCGCGTGCACATTCGTCGGAAAACTTTTACCCTAGCAACTCAGTGGGCCGGCAGGTCGCCCCCTAGAGTGGCGCCACCATGGCGCTCCATATATACTCCTGCCGGCCCACCCGCTCCTCAGTTCCTTCTTACCGCCCGTGTCGGTCGTTGGAACAGTGGAGCGCGGCTTAGCTGACCTCCACTTCCCTAGCTACTCGTTTTCTCGTATATAATTATGCAGTTATAACACTTTTATATATATATTTGTATGGTTAGTTTAGTTAGCGGGGTTCAGGAAGTAGCCCCTTCCATGAGCCCAGTGCCGGAGCCATGCATGGCTCACCGGGTTTTAAAAAGGGGCCCGGCTTGCCAGAAGCCGCGGCCGAAGAGAGATCTACATGACTCCTGTTGAAGTGCCTCAGGGAATCACACTTGACAGATAAGTGCCCCATTTGCAAGGCTTTTAAGCCGAGAACAAAAAGGTGCGGGACTTTCACTTGCCCCTCCACCTTGGGCGCGGAGCGATGTTCAAGCGGCGGGCAGAAGCGCCTCTTCGGCACCGGACCCCGCCGGTACCACCAAGGCCTTTCGGCACCGACCGTCGCCGGCACCGATGTCGACTCGGCACCGCTCCCTTCTTCCGAGGTCGAGAGAGTCTACGATTCCTGCTGGTGCCTGGCGGCTCCCCGGCACGCGCAGTGGTTGAGCCCCCTGCTCCCGCTACTTCCGTGCCACCTGCATCGCAGCCAGAGAGCTCGCCTCAGTTGCGTTATCCGGCACCGTCACCTGCAGAGGCACCGATGACTTCGGCTCCGTCGATTCCAGTCCCCCAGGACCAGGGAATCCGCTGCCTGGCAGCTCCCCGGCTCGCGCCGTGGTAGAGCTTACTGCTCCTGCTGCTTCTGTGCCAGCTGCACCACAGCTAGACAGCTCGTCTAAGATGGCTCGCCCGGCACCGACGACGTCGGCACCGTCGATCCCGGTCCCACGAGGGCCGTAGAATCCGGTGCCTGACGGCTCCCCGGCACGCGCCGTGGTTGAGCGTATTGCTCCTGCTGCTTCCGTGCCAGCGGCACCGCAGCCAGAGAGCTCGTCTACTCGGATCGCCCGGCGCTGACACCTGCTACGACACCGATGACGTCGTCACCGTCGATCCCGGTCCCATAAGGGCCGTAGAATCCGGTGCCTGACGGCTCCCCGGCACGCGCCGTGGTTGAGCGTATTGCTCCTGCTGCTTCCGTGCCAGCGGCACCGCAGCCAGAGAGCTCGTCTAGTCGGATCGCCCGGCGCTGACACCTGCTACGGTACCGATGACGTCGTCACCGTCGATCCCGGTCCCACAAGGGCCGTAGAATCCGGTGCCTGACGGCTCCCCGGCACGCGCCGTGGTTGAGCGTATTGCTCCTGCTGCTTCCGTGCCAGCGGCACCGCAGCCAGAGGGCTCGTCTACGTCGGATCGCCCGGCACCGACACCTGCTGCGGCACCGATGGCGTCGGCACCGTCGATCCCGGTCCCACACGGGCCGTAGAATCCGGTGCCTGACGGCTCCCCGGCACGCGCCGTGGTTGAGCGTATTGCTCCTGCTGCTTCCGTGCCAGCGGCACCGCAGCCAGAGGGCTCGTCTACGTTGGATCGCCCGGCACCGACACCTGCTGCGGCACCGATGGCGTCGGCACCGTCGATCCCGGTCCCACACGGGCCGTAGAATCCGGTGCCTGACGGCTCCCCGGCACGCGCCGTGGTTGAGCGTATTGCTCCTGCTGCTTCCGTGCCAACGGCACCGCAGCCAGAGAGCTCGTCTACGTCGGATCGCCCGGCACCGACACCTGCTGCGGCACCGATGACGTCGGCACCGTCGATCCCGGTCCCGCAAGGGCCGTAGTATCCGGTGCCTGACGGCTCCCCGGCACGCGCCGTGGTCGAGCTAATGCTCCGGCTGCTTCCGTGCCAACGGCACCGCGGTCAGAGAGCTAGTCTAAGTCGGATCGCCCGGCACCGACACCTGCTGCGGCACCGATGACGTCGGCACCGTCGATCCCGGTCCCGCAAGGGCCGTAGAATCCGGTGCCTGACGGCTCCCAGGCACGCGCCGTGGTTGAGCTCCTGTTCCGGCTGCTTCTATCGGCACCGTCGATTCCAGTCCCACAAGGGCTATCGAATCCGGTGCCCGACGGCTCCCCGGCACGCGCCGTGGTTGAGCGTATTACTCCCGCTGCGTCAGTGCTGACGGCACCGCAGCCAGACAGCTTATCTAACTCGGTTCGCCCGGCACCGGCACCTACCGAAGCTCTGATGACCTCGGTACCGTGGATCCCGGCCCCACGAGGGCCGTCGAATCCGGTGCCTGACAGCTCCCCAGTACGCACTGTGGTTGAGCCTGCTGTTCCCTGCACGCCGGAGATGTTACCAACGGCGAGGGCTCTCAGTGCCATGACAGAGTCAGTGCTGCCTGACCCGGGCACCGCCGGTACGGGTAATACAGTCTCTTCAAGGGACTGTCCCCTGTCAGTACAGCAGAGCGGCACCGTCCATGATCACGGTCCCGCAGACACTCCAAGTCCTGTCGGCACGCCGGACACCACTGGCAGTCCCGGTACTGTTTTCCTCGGTACTGGTCACACTCGCTGCACCGGTCGGTATCCCGTTCGCCGACCCGCTATCGGCACCGTTCCGACATCTGGCACCGGGGCAGGTACCTTGACTCCTGTAGCTCTTCTCCGAGCCTCGAGATCTCGGTCGACCTCCCGACACCGTTCTGGTTGCGGGTCTGGATCTCGTTCCAGGTACCGATACGCCTCCCGATGCCGGTCCCCGGTGCCGAGTTGGGCAAGGTCCGAGTGAGTCAGAGACTCGGCCCGTGCCTTCTTTTAGTACCTCCATGGCCATCCGGACACGCATCCGTGTCATCCCATATGCGCAGATTTTATGCTCAGGACCACGATCCTGATATCATGGCCAGCGGGCGCCAGCCCCGAAGCAGAAAGAGCCTTGGCGAATGCAAGGTGTACTCTGCAGGGGCCCTGCGCCTCTGGGTAGCAAAGCAACAAGCCTTGCTTAGCTGCGATAATTATAGCACCTGGGTGGAGGAGTTTCTCCCTCGAACCTCCCACCTAGAGTTCGCTGCCGTCTTGGAGGACGGGGGAAAGAATTTACCCTTTGTTGGTAAAGGCATCTTCGCGGCAGAGACAGCCCCAGACTGCGAAGCCTGCTGGACAATAGGGTCCTAATGCGTCTCAGCGTGTATACGCTTGCGACCAAACGCAGGCCTTTATGGCCCCAGCCGCCATACTCTGTGCCTAGCCAGAGGCAGAACTCTGGAAAACGGCAAGGCCAAGGTGGTCGCAGACAAACGTCAGGCCCCCTAAAAAGCCAGAGTCGAGGTCCCTCGCAATTACCACTGGGACCAAAGACGGACCTTCCAAGGTTCGTCGGAGGGCGGTGTACCAGTCGCAGGACGGGATCCTGATCCCGCTTTCTCCTGGCATGGCCCCAGTTACTTTTAGATCGCTGGGTCCTGCGCACGATGGAGCATAGGTACCACCTTTAAATTGCTCCAGCCCTGTCCCCCTTCAGCGGACGAAAGGGGCTAGGGGTTTTACTCCCGTTATGCCCTAGTTCCCCACTCGAACACAGGTCTCAGACCTCCCTGGTCCTGCATGGACTCAACCGGTTTGGGATAAGGTTGAAGTTCTGCATGGTATCCCTGGGAACCATTATTCCATCCTTGCCTCCTGGGGGCTACTATGCCGCCCTGGATAGGAAGGACGCGTACTTTCGCAATGCCATCTTCCCTCCGCACGGGAGATGCCTCCGCTTTATAGCCAGCGGTGAATACTCCCGGTTTACGGCCATAGTCGCCGCCTACCGTAGCTATGTCGGATATGCGTTTTTCCGTATTGGGACGATTCGCTTATCCGAGGAGACTCTGACACACAACCCACTCAGCCGTGGGCATCGTCACGGTCTTATTCACAGATCAAGGCCTGATGATTACTATAGAGCAATCCACTCTGGTTCCCACGCAGAGGTTGGGCTTCCTAGGGGCTATCTTGGTCTCCTACCTAGCCGGAGCCTGCTTATCGCAACTGCGGTTTTAGGCGATGGCATCAATCATCTGAGGTCTGAAGGCTTTCCCAACGACCTCAGCTCGTTCTTGTCTCAGTCTCCTGGGTCCATGGTTGCCCGCAAGTTTGTAACCAAACACGCCAAGTTCCGCCTCCGTCCTCTCCAAGTCCGGCCCACCTCGGCGTACCGCTTGGACAGGGAGCCAATGGTCATGGTAGTCACCGTTCCCTCGAACGCCTTAGGCTCCCTAGAGTGGTGGCTAACCCCCTCCTTGGTGTGGACAGGATGCGGTTTCATCCGCCCCAGCCCTCACTGCCCCTGACGGCGGACGCATCATCTCTCGGCTCGAGTGCTCATGGTCACCTCCGAGCTTAAGGCCTTCGGTCTTCTAGGGAGCTGGCATTCCTCATTAATGCCCCAAAAATCAGAGTAGTCCGCCTGGCATGCCAGGGGTTCCAGCGGCAGCTGCGAGGCCGTTGTATCTCGGTGTTTACAGCCAACACAATGGCCAGGTGCTTCATAAGCATTCAGGGGGGACATAGTCCTCCCCCCTTTTTTTGTCAGGAGGCCATCCATTTCCGGGTCTTTTGCATGGCCCGCTCGATGGAGCTGGCGACGTCCTTTCTCCCAGGCGTTCGGAACGTCTTATCTCTTTGACTCAGCAGGTCTTTCCTGTCTTACGAGTCATCACTCTGCCCCATGTGAGGCGTCCCGCTTTCCGGAAGTGGAAATGGTTCCTCACACAGACCTGTTCGCTCACCGCGAGTGCAGGAAATGCCAGGTGTTCTGCTCCTTCCAAGGTCTCTCCTCGGAATCGATCTTGGACGCATTCCTGATACCGTGGAACGGCCAACTGCATTATGCCTTCCCGCTGTTCCCACTGGTTCGTTACGTCCTGCTCAAATTCCGCAGGGGCGGAGCGTGCGTCATCATGATCACTCCAGAGTGGTCCAGGCAGCACTGACATACCACGTTGCTCGGCCTGTCAGCCCAGACCTCATCACTCAGGGCAATGACAGGCTTCGTCACTCGGACCTGCAGCCTCTTCGCCTCACGGTGGCTCCTGCGTACCTGAGTTGGGGTGACAGGCAGCCTTCCACCTGGTCAACGTACCGAGCCAGGTGGAAGCGTTTCCTTTACAGCTGCAGTACGCTCGATCTTGCTCCTGCTGAGGTCTCGATCCCCTCTATTTGGCCTGCCTCTGGCCTTCAGCGGCAGGATCTGGCGGTATCATCGCTGAGGATACTCTCAGCAGCCGTCCCTACCTTCCAGCAGGCTAAGATGGACGTTCAGTGTCCCACGCTCTATGGGTTCGAGGTCCCTCAAGGGCTTGGAGCGCTTGCACCCTCGGGTGCGCCGCCCAGCCCCGCCCTGGGGCCTCAACCTAGTCTTGGCCAGACGGGTCTCTGAGATCAGAGCTCTTACGAAGGTTCCACAAAGACAAGGTGCAGTTGTGACCGCACCCGGCTTTCCTCCCTAAGGTGTTTTGGCCTTTCATGTTACCCACAGCTCAACGCAATGGGCATAACCGTTGCACTCCTTGGACATCTGTGGAGTGCTCGCATTATGTTGTGCTGACAGAATCATTTCCTAAGGTGCCCCAGCTCTGCCCCGGTAGCGGGCCAAAGGGAGGGCTTGCTTGTTTTCCTCTCAGAGGATCTCATCTTGGGTGATGGCGGACATCCCCACTTGTTCTGATTTGGCTCATATTTCCCCAAGCCACATCACCGTGCATTCTACCAGGGCTCAGGCTTCATCTGCCGCCTTGCTGGCTCGTGTTTCTACCCACGAGACCTGTCGCGAAGCTCCATTGGTCCTCGGTCCTTACCTTTGCTTCGCAGTATGCCCTGGTTCAGCAGTCAAGAGAGGCTGTAGCCTCTGGCTCGGCAGTTTTATTCTGCCACATTTCACTCCGACCCCACCGCCTTTGTAAGGCTTGGGATTCACCTAACTGGAATGGATATGAGCAATCACTCGAAGAAGAAAAGACGGTACTCACCTTTGTAACTGTTGTTCTTCGAGATGTGTTGCTCATATCCATTCCGCACCCGCCCTCCTTCCCCACTGTCGGAGTAGCCGGCAAGAAGGAACTGAGGAGCGGGTGGGCCGGCAGGAGTATATATGGAGCGCCATGGTGGCGCCACTCTAGGGGGCGACCTGCCGGCCCACTGAGTTGCTAGGGTAAAAGTTTTCCGACGAATGTGCACGCGCGGCGCGTACACCTAACTGGAATGGATATGAGCAACACATCTCGAAGAACAACAGTTACAAAGGTGAGTAACCGTCTTATCTGTAATTGTACCCTATTAATCTGTAGAATGGAGACCTCATGTTAAGATGTTAATTTTTCTTTTAAAAGCAGACACAATCAGCTATTAAACTGCAAAACTGAAATCAATATGAGAAGCGTAGCTTTTGTTTTTTAAAGTTTCTGACTTTTAGCTTTGTAGATAAGTAGCTCTGTCTTCATAAAATGATACTAATTGTCAACAATAGGTGCATAAAATTCATCACCAAGATAATTTTGTGTTGGAATTTTTTAATGGATAATTGAGACAAAATATGAAAGATTAAGATCTCCTTTTTTTCATTTCAAATGGGAACCTAATATGGATGAATACTGTCTGCTGAAGATATGTTTCATTCATCACTGTTCCAGAAAACTTGAAATACTGAACATTGATTTACATTTCAGAATCTGTTAATTCGGTTGGTGAGCAAGGAAGATAAGATATTTTAGTTGAACAAATGGTAGTTCATATACTTAAACGCACAATCTTTTATGTAGACTTTGTGATGTTTCAAGGCTTTCTTTCTATAGGACTCTGTATTGAATTGGTGGCCATGGGTGAATGATAATGGAAGGTAGCTTATTGGAGCTCAGAAGGAGGCAGAACTGGAATTTACAATGACAGGTTCTGCAGTACACTTTTTACACACAAAACATTGAATAAAATAATGGTGAACCCTACTAACACCGTTCAAACACACAGAACGTTTTAATACAGTAAATACAGTACAGTAACACAGGATAACAGTGTCAATTATACTAAACTTAGGTAAGAATGGCGGCTGGCTTTTCGGTGGCTGGCTCTTTGGTTGCAGAAGTCTTTAAAAAAAAAGGATTTTATTGAAGTCTGCTCTCATGCATGAATCTTTGAATGATAGAACTCCCTTGCAGCAAGCCACTGCATCACTGAGAGCCCTGGAAACTTAGGGCAGGAAGCCAGGAGTCTGCCAATGTCATCGTCGTCACTGTTCTTGCTTTCTTCAGATATCTGTTGTTGGTCCAGCTCAATCAATTCCTCATTTGTCAGTTACTCAGCATGAGACTCCAACAACTCCTATACATCCTCCTCCTTCACCTCCTCGAAGCCGACATCCTTTTTCAACTTGACAATTTCTTGCTCGAGAGCAGGAACAGCATCAAATCCCATGAAGCTGTGGACAGCATCTGGCCATGCATGGCACCAAAAGCCATTCATACATTGTGAAGTGACCTCTTCCTACAACTCATCAATGTTTTCCATGCTGTTTAAGTTGTTATAGGACTTCCAAAATTCCTTTACACTGGACTTTCATTCACCTGCCGTCTCTTTAATCAGCATGGAGAACGTCCCTCATAGGTAATAAGCCTTGAACACGGCCGGCGGGTGCAAGTACAGTACTGTATTGTACAATAGGGGAATGTGTTCCAATTCACGTTGATCTCGATCTGTGCAAATGACGGATATATGAATCAGGACCAAAATAAATCGGAACATGTTCCCCTATTGATGAGTGATGGATATCCAAAACAACAGATAAGGGGGGGATGTGTACCGGGGACCCCTTGTAGTCCTATCAGGCAAGGATGGATGAGCCTGGTGAAGGGGAAGGGAACTTGGGTAAGTATGTGGATGCAATTTTTTCTAGAATGTTCAAATTTAAAGATAGTGTGTGGCCGATCCCCAAATTAACAAGATAAGTGTTGCCTTTTCATTATTCTACTTATATGAGAAAGGTAGAGGTAGAATAAACAGAGGTAGAGTTAGCATCTGCTTTTCATTTCCTGTTGGGCTAGGCATGGGGAGTGAGGTATATGCAGAGCACTTTGTTTACGTGCATAGGGATGTCCTTTTTATCATCCTGAGACATCTCAATGAAACTTTAATGGAGGATACCCCACAATCCCCTTTTAAAGGTTTCTATGAGTGGCTGTCTTATTTCTTCTTCTACTGTAGGACATTTTCCCATACTACTCTGGAATGAGTTTGGCTGGCACCATGACAATCAACAAGCTAGCAGTGTACAAGCTGGGGTGGCTTTAGGATACCTGTAGCAGCTGTGTTCTCTGTGCCTTTGTGATCCTTAGGAGAGACAGATTAGCTAAAATCACCACTGTCTGTGGAAAATAGTGTCAATGTTCAGTGCCATTGCCCATACTCACACCCATGAAATAAGGACCGAAATGTTATAGCTTCAAGCAATAATCCCCCACCCCACTCCTAGCAGTCCATACTCTCCATGGCCAAAGAACGTCAAAGCTGAAGTGTCAATAAGCATTTCTTACTAAAAGTGTTTATGAGAGTAAGGGAAGGGAGTTTTGAAACTTATCTTCATCTTCCCCTTGTGTCTGTAAATCCAGTGGTACATTTTTTGTCAGCAGCAGCTTCTGGTGTCCCCTCTTTGCCTGCAGAAACACCTGACCCTGATGGGGAAGGAGAGAGACGAGGACAAGGGAGGACATGTACTGTGAGATCCTGCAAGCCAGTGCTGCATTGGACTATGAACAAAGGGCTTAGTGGGCCAATATGACTGACAGCATAAAGACAGAGAGGACAGGAAAAAAGCCCAGTAGTCCCAGCAGGACAGAAAGCTGCAAGTGCATCAGGACATAATGAGTCTTCTCAGGCAGCAAACCCAAATACTGCATATCCTGGTATGGATGAACAGGTGCAAAGATCCTAGACTTCCCACCCTTCAGGGTCCTTGGAGAACTCCATGGTCTCTGCTACATATACTCACCCTCCAACATACTACTCAGCATTATTGGGCATAATTACCCTACCACTCCATACCAGGGAACAAGCTTTACTGACCTGTGAGGACCGTGGTTGGTGTAATGTAGCCACAACCGACTACATTTGTGTACTCAAATGGACATAAATGTTTACTACCTTCCTAATTTTAAATTTTCACTTTGTTTGTCAAACATTTATATAACATTGATTTTCTGCATAGATCCAGGAATGCAGGCTTTCACATCCAAAAGTTCTGCTGCCCATTGTGCCAAAACGGCATTACATTGTGATCCCCCTGCTCAGAAATGATGCTCTGCTGTCTGCAGCTGCTCCATGAACACCATCAACAACCTTGAATTGTTTTTCACAGTGTCCCTCAGCAAACCATCTTCGAGGACATCCTCCTGTCCCTGATTGCTGCAGTACTTGGTTTGTGGAATAGATGAGAATGATGTGACTTATTTGTACTGTCTATGAGACAAGTGCATATATTTGTAGGCTCCATGCTTTGGTCAGAGATGGCAGAAACTGAAAAGTGCCATGCAGTTTTGTGGGATATTTTTAAAAGGACATGAAAATTATGGGATAGGAATGGCATTATGGAATGGAGAAAGTTGGAGGCTGGGACCTTGACCCCTGGCTCCCAGAGGTTCCTGGACAAGATGATGTTATCCCACAAAATGTTGCTAAAATGTCCGAAAAGGCATTGAGCCAGATGGTGCATGTGGTACACTTGGATATGTACCCGTGCTGCACTGGAATTTACATTGACACAAGCACTCCTGATGAGTATGCGCAGCACTGACACAAGCAGACAAGTATGCATGCCCCTGAGCCATAAACATTGGCTGCTGTAACTTGCATTGACATCATGGCCTATGACAGGTTGCAGAACTGTATGGTGCTATAGAAGAGAAGAGCAAACATAACTACAAGCTGTGCTGAAAGAATGACAACTCTCACCTTTTTTTAAAAAAGGGAACTTATTTTTCAAAATTACTTTTATTTTCTTGAAAGATGCTCCTTCCTTATTTAGCACTTTGTACCTTAAATTCAGTGCTTTCAGTCCTTTAAGTTAAATAAAATTAAAAGTAATACTATCTAGTTTTATTTTTTAGGCCTACTATGTAGATTTAAAAAGCAAATAAGTTTGGTGGTAATATATTTTTAAATATCTTTGTAAATATGATTTAAGTCATCCTATGGGCTATCATGTTGCATGCGTTTGGAGGTTGAGCCGGATGAGAATTTGGATGTTGAATTCTTCAGCTGTCATAAGATTACTTACGGGGTTTGAAAAAGGGGAAAGAAGACAGGGCATGGAAATGTGAGAGAAAACAAAGGGGATTCAAAATCAACCAGGAAGAAAGTAATACAGGTGCAGGGGGCAAGAGGAAGAGGACAAATTAAACACTTCAAAGAGCATGGGAAAAAGAGAGAAATTAGAGGGAGAATATGTTGGAAAAGACCATATGAGTCAATATGTAGAGAGCAAGAAAAGTGGATGATAAATGAGGGGAAAAGACAAAGTAATTTTTTTATTGTTTTGACTATTTCAGGAAGGTTGAGACCCCCCAGCTGCTTGTGGTCCCTTTTACACAAGGCAACTACTAAGGTCCCCATTCCTGCAATTCTGAGTGAAGGATCAGGGCATAAATCTTGAAGTGACTTAAGAACCAGACTTTTAAAACAAACAAAAACATATGTTGTAGGGTTGTACTGGGTTTTTGGCAGTCAGCATGGAGAGGACAAAACTTTTTAAAATGGTCATTTGAAAAGTGTCCTTTAGACTGTAACTGATACAGTTGATAGTTCTTGAAATCAATTTCTAGATACAGAAAACTTAAAGCTGGGCTATCGAGTATTTAGATTACCCATATTTTCTTTTCAAAAAGTTGACAGATGTTTTCCTATACTGTTGTTTGTGACTCAGATGCACACATTATTTAAGTGTCAACGTGCCATCCTGCTTCCCAACTCATGCAAGCAGATGATTTAGGCAGGTTAGGCATAGGGAAGCCACTAGTAAGCAAGACCCTCATGTTCCAAAGAGAGAGCTTTTTGAATTTAAGCATTTTCAATAACTGTAGCAGTTACTGGTAAATGCTATTGAGAGAGTTTTTTGTTACATCTTCTGAGGGGAGGGGCAGAGCTGCAGAAAATTAAGGAATACTTTTTGAAAATTTAGAAGTTGTAGTAGTCTAGGGGAAACAAAGGAGTAGGACAATTTGGGGAATAAGGTAGTAAAAGTAGTGGGAAACACATGATTACTCTCTTTATATATCTATAAACTCAATCCAGAGATGAGGTAAAATGTTAAGTTCAGAGCAATGCAGTATTCTGCTAGCTTGATGGTGTCTGATATCTTGCAATTAAAAGGAAAACTTACTGAAAATCACTTTGCTTATTGCAGTTTGATTTGTGAGTGTTTTTAAAGTAAATCTTTATATAAGCCTACCATGTTTTTTAAGGGAGGGAAATGCAGATATCTTCTGAAGCTGCCCTATGTCAAAGTAGTATATTAGTCTTTATCCATGCAGTCCAAAAAAAGAAACAGTGCCATTTTTTGAGAGCGAAAGTGCTGAACTCACTGGTTTTTGGAAATGCAGAAACGTCTCGCAGTGTAATACAAATTTCTGTTAGGGGTAGAAATGTTCAAGTCTTTAAGAAAGCAGCATGAGGTAGTGACAACAAATTGATTTATAAGGAGAGGTGGAAAAAACTCTGAAATCTCTCACGAGCTAGTCTTCCGAAACAGAATTCAGCCCTGCCTCAGCAACAAAGGAAGGTTTTATTAGGTTACAATTACTAACTATATCATGCTATGAAGATGGATAAAAAATGTTGATACTAATTTTTTTCAGTTTGTCACACCATATGTAAGTGAGACCTAATAGAGAAGTAGTCGGATTTGCAGTACATTTGTGACACAAAACAAAATTCATGCTGCTGCTGCCTTAGGATATGTGTGTGTATATTGTGACCAGATGCAAAAATGAAATCTTTCATAACAGTGAACAACTGTAACAAATAAAATTCCTAAACTGTATTATTTCTCATTTAAAAATCTGAAGCTTTCAGAAGAAGTTTGTGTTTGTAGTTCAACCTTCCTGCTTGCAGGGTTTTTTTTTTTTTTTTTTTTTTTAAAGCTTATTAGTTGTCCTTTTAAAATTTAATTTTGCAAGCTACTTTCAAGGAAGATGTTTTTGTTTGTGCAATTTTTGTCATGGCAAATAAATGTTTACTGGTAAATTTACTTCAATTTTGGCAGAATTTTATTTATTGACATTGATTTTTGGTAGCCCTAGTTATGATATAACTTCAAAGAAATGGAATAAGAAACTTTTGTCTGTCCTAGTTCAAATCTGGTCGATGTTGGCGGTATCCATCAGTTGTAAGCTGTCTAATGACCTGTGTGGTGTTGGTGCCATTCTGGTGGTTCCTGGACAAGTGTGCTCACCTCAATAGAGCCATAGTCACAATTCAGAAATAAGGCTATTAAGGCAGGCTGGGGCTCTAAGTGCAGGCCTTATGGGGGCAATGATGCCCTGCCTTCCTGCTGTGTCCTTTCTACTCCTTGAGGGATTAGCAGCTTTCACGGTTAAGAAGTATTTGACAGTTCTTACTATTTAGCAGTACTGTTTCAGGTTGTCCATAGACTCAGGCCTCACTTATACCAGGGGTCGGCAACCTTTGGCACATGGCTTACCAGGGTAAGCAATGGCCAGCACATCCCTCGGCCTGTGCTGCATCCCGCCGCCCCCATTGACCTGGAGCGGCGAACCACAGCCAGTGGGAACCATGATTGGCCGAACCTGCGGACACGGCAGGTAAACAAACCGTCCCGGCCCATGTGCCAAAGGTTGTTGACCCCTGACTTATACACTCGGTTCATGTGTTAAACTTCTGTTTTCATACACATTAGGCTCCTAGCCACTTTTGTAAATGAAAGCAAAGATTCTGTTTATAATAATCACATCACAGTAGCCTGGGCCCTAGACCCCATGGAATAGGCCCATAACCTATGCTTAATCCAGGCCTGAATGGATTACCTGTTGACAGTTTGTAGAAGTACCAAGAATATATAGAGTGAACTATACATGGTCTCTAGAGGTGGTCCCTCCAAGACATGGTTGAAGCAAGGTTGGAAGCTTTTACTGATATAGTCTGTATGTTAATTCACAGACTGGCTAAAGAATGTTCAAGCCTCCTGAGCTGTCAGTCTATTATTTTCATTAGCATTCAGTTCATTTTTTAACTTACTTCATTATTTATGTATTTGTAAATGGTATGAGATTTTCTAGCCATATTTAAAATATAAATAGTTTATATGGCTTCAGCAAGTTAGAATCTGCCCTTTACGTTTGTGAGGTAGTTGGTTGAGATTTTTTTTCTTTCCTACTCACAGTGGCTGAGATGCATGGAACGTAAAAATGTTTAAAATTACCCTTTGAAAATAAGTACTTTAAATAGACTTTTAAAAATGGTAAATTCAAGTTTTCTTATAGGTCCTTAAACAAAACAGCAATCCTCTGAGATCACAATGGTTTTGTTGTGCAGAGTTAAATATCTGGTTTTTGCACTGTTGGGTGTTTTAAAACAGCAAGTAAAGTGAGAATCCTGCAGCAAAGTTTGCAAGCTGAGGTTTCCATATATTTGAGTGCTAATACAGAAACGTTTAAGAGGAGGAAAGTTGTGGCTTTTGTTTTTTCTAACTCTGAGATCAGTGATTTAAAAAATTATTAGTTTATGGGGAGAAGGCTTATGTAAAACAGTAGCTGATATAAGCACTAAATATTGTGTCACTGTTCCCTCATACTTGGGGAAATTTTTAGGTGATGCAGAATATTATTTTCTCTAATAATATCAATAGCACTAATTAGAAATCTGTTTTCCCTTTTTATTTATATTGCTGGCATATACTGTGTCCTCCTAATTTTCTACTAACAGTATTATTTCATTTGTGCTTGCCACTAGAACAGCTTTCTAAAAGTTGGGGTTTGTGTATTAACAATATTGTGAAATCACTATAATATGAAATAAATTGAGCTATGTTGTGTGAACGTGTAGTTCAGTGCTGCTATTTCCTATTAGAGGTTAGTGTTGAACAAACAAAAAATTGGTGAACATAGAACCTTAAAGAAAGAAAAGAAGTTTGTGGTGCAGAAATTAATTTTAGAATGAAAATGTAAATTTTTGTAATCAAAACATTTTACTTTGAGAGGTCCACCTGATAAGAGCTAACTAGAGGGACAAATTTGGACAAGGTAATGGTTTTGACTTTTTGCCAACTGAATGCTAAAATACTTCTCACCTCCCCCTTCACTTCCAGATAAAAGGCCATGCATGTAAATTTTAGTGCTCTAGTTCTGGTTTCAGATTTGGAACTGGTTATATATCTAATCTGCACTTACAGTTATTTCCACTTCTAACTTCAGCAGGACTCTTGGGATATTCAAACAAAAATGACATAATTGGATTTGTGCCCAGACACGGTCTTCAAATAGCTTTGTAGATGTCATTAATTTGACAGCTGCCATAGGAAATAGTGTTTCATTGCATTATTTTGGGGTTGTAGTATTTCTCTCACCATTTCTTGCCACTGACTTGGTATGATAAAGATTGGTATGATAAGATTTATAGATAAAATATCACCAAAGTGCACTGAGTCAAATTTATACAAGACAAATCAAGGAGATAAAATTATAGTGACAGTTTTGATTTATTCATCATTATCATCCAGTCTATATATTTTTATTTGAGTATTTTATGGGTCGTGGAATATTTGGTGGTGTTAGTCAGTGCTGATAGCAATGCCTGTAGCAAAGGTTGCCTTTCCATTATAACTCAAATTATGCTAAACTTTTCCATGCTTGCTCTCAGCTTCAGGTTGACTATTTTTGGGAATGTTTAGGCAAAAACAATTCAGTCATTTCTGGTAGTGAGTTGGGGAAAAATAGGTAGATCTTCTAGCGCCTCTGTGTGTTTCCACTCAACTAGTATCCTGGTACCACAAGCTTGTTGGAACCCTTTTGAAAGCAGTAGAAGCCTCACGCTTTATTCTGGATCTGAGAAACCTGAACAGGTTCATCAAAACCTTCAAGTTCAGGATGCTGATCTTGGGAGCTGTCATCTGTCCATGTCCAAAGGAGACTGGTCTATATCATGAGACATCAGTGATGCCTATTCATTAGACAGTCATGCCACAGTATCTCAAGTTCTGAGTGAAGAAGACATCTTTCAGTACAAGGTACTGCCCTTCCCTCTATCCATGGCTCTGAGGGTACTTACAAAGTACCTAGGTGTCATGGCTGCACTCCTAAAAATCAAGGGAGGTATGTTGTCCCCTACCTGTACAACTGGCTCATCAAACAAGATCCAGCCAGGAACTCATAGAACCCATTAACCTGACATGTCAGCAGTTTCAGACCCTTGGTCTACAGACAAATTGGAACAAATCTATCTTTGTCCCCTCACAAAAGATAATATTTATAGGAGCAGTACTGGATTCCATGATACGACAGAGATCTGTGCATATTTCTTGTACTCTGTATTGTAAACTCCAACCACATTTAACACTTTTTTTTTTCTGGGGGCCGTCACCTGTGATATGTGCCCATCTATGCATGAATCCCCCGCAGCACTGTGTGTCTGTGTCACATCCTGTATGTGGAGAGCTTGAGCAAATTACACATAATTCCTCAAAATGCTCTTAGGGTAACTAAGGTGATGGGAATCCTGAGACAATTTCCGTCAGTCTGCAGCTGCCTCACTGTGATCCAGCCTGGGTGTCAGAGGCATGCTTGTAGAGGTTAGAAGCTCATGGTCTCATGCTCATGGTGCTTGCACATAAACTAGGCTAGATGATGAAGTCTTTTCTATCATCCCTTTAAGGCTAGCTAGTTCAGGTATTTGCCAAAACACCATAGATATATACTATCTGAACAAGCAAGTTAGATCTAATTCTATAAACAGTCTGCAAAGAAACCATGAAATTTTGTTAGTAGTGCCTGGAACATCCCATATATTCAGTTAGTCTGTATCTGATAGGAGAGGAGAATGCAAAACCAGGGTAATTCAGACCAGAATAAGCAGTCTCTGCAGCTCTCATTGGTAAACTACTTTTTCAGCAGATGGGAAAGTGTCAAAACCAAATCCCTTTGCCTCCAGAGAATGCCACGTATCCGCTCTACTGCTTGTGAGCAGTAAGGACCAAGTGTTCTTTGACAGATGCAATCCTCCTAGTGTTGAGCAAGGATCTGCTGGATGTATTTTCTTCCATCCCCAACTTTTGTTGGATGGGTTCTGAATACATGCTGGGATAGGACAAAGGCCATCTTTCCAGCATGGTCAAGGCAGCATTGGTACAATAACTAAGGTTGTGAGTCTGTCACGGAAGTCACGGATTCTGTGATTTTTCTGAGATTTCTGCAGCAGCAGCAGTTTGGGTGAGTGGGAAGGGACAAAGGGCTGGGAGAGGAGGGCGCTTACCTGGGGTGGGAGACCCTCCCCTGAAGCTCCTAGGTGGCCGGGGGAGGGGAGAACTCTGCTGCCTGTGCCCATAGGCCCCACCCCTGCTGCTCCCATTGGCTGCGGTTCCTGGCCAATGGGAACTGCAGCAGCTGGTGCTTTGGTGGAAGCAGCGGAGGAGCCCCTGCCTCTGTTGCCCAGGAGCTGCAGGGACGGAGCTGGTAGGAAGCTGCCCCCCTCGCCCCCCCCTAACCAGCGGGAGTCCCGGGCTGTGTATCGTGGCCCGGTCCCCTCCTCTCCCAGCACCAGCAGGGGTCTTGGGTCCCCCCCCCCAGCACCTACAGTGCCCTGGTCCTCCCCCCCAGAGCACCCCTAACCCTATGCCTAAGTTTTAGTCATAGTGGTTATTTTTAGTAAAAGTCATGGACAGATCATGTGCCCATGAACTTTTGTTTATGTCCGTGATCTGTCCATGACTTTTAGTAAAAATACCCATGTCTAAAATGTACCTTAATAACCCGTTAAAGCTGTCTGAGAAACCTCTCTCTTGCCTCAAATTAAGGCATATTGCAGTCCAGGATGCTCCTGCACCCTCATTCAGATACCAGAGGCAATATTACTCATCTTTTTTGTCATCTTGCTACTCTCAAAGAAGACCTCAGTATCAATAACAGCATCCTCCTAATTTCTGAGTGTCAATATATGAAAAGATCCTCCAAACCCAAGGTGAGTCCAAAGAATTCTTCTGTGACTCCTTCTTTGCCTAATTTTAGACCTCAAGTTTGAGATTACAGCCGAGAGCAGCAAACCGAGTTTAGACTTTTATTCTCCACCCTTTGGAGAGTGTCTTTAAAAAAAAAAAAAATCAGTATGGACAGAGGGGTATTGGATATTATAGAAGAGGATTACACCATTCCAGGTCAAGACCATTCCTCCATTCTGCTATCTCTTCCCTTCCCTTTTCAGGGACCCCTCTCATGCCAGTTTTCTGAGGGCAGAAGTCCATTCTCTGTTATTACAGGAAGTGATAAAAGGAGGTTCTGGAAGATCTCAGGAATCAAGGTTTTTACTCTAATTTTCTAATTCCGAAAAAGGATGGAGGCTTCCAACCAATCCTTGGTCTGAGAAAACTAAACAAATATGCTCAGGATGCTAACTCTCAGTTTAGTCATCCATTCTCTCTCTTCTCTAGATTGAGAGCAGCGTACCAATCTCAAAGATGTTTACTTCCATAGTTCCATTCAACCATCTCATGGAAATTACCTTCATTTTGTCTTAGGACAGAACTATTTCCAATACACGATGTGACCTTTCTACGCACCTCAGATTCTTATTAAAGTGTTTCTCAAAATGGGGTTGCTTCTTGTGTAGGGAAAGCCCTGGCAAGCCGGCCTGGTTTGTTTACCTGCCCCGTCTGCAGGTATGGCTGATCGCTGCTCCAGGCCAATGGGAGCTGCTGGAAGCGGGGGGGACTTCTAGCAGCCCCCCTTTGATGGCAAAAAAGATTAGACAGGACTCAGCCAAAATGATACTAGTTGCTCCAGTATGTCTAAGACAGCAATAGGACACAGACATGTTTCTCCTCTCTAGAGGGAAATTCAAATGCTTACCAGTATTACCAGATCTCCTATCATAACAAGGGGGAAGAGTGTACCATCCAGAACCTGAAGCGCTACATCTCACAGCATGGGCAACAGGACTCTGACAACTTTTGAGAACTCTTTCTCTTGAGCTTGTACTACATAATTAAAAAAAACCAAAAAACTATAAAATGGTATGACCTAAAACAGGTTTTCAAACTGGGGTCTGGACCCCTCAGGGGTCCTGAGGTTATTACATGTGGTGTCTCAAGCTGTCAACCTCCACCCCAAACCCGGCCTTGCCTCCAGCATTTATAATGGTGAGAGCCGCGGTCGGCTGGACCTGCGGACACAGCAGGTACACAAACCAGCCCAGATTGCCAAAGGCTTTCCCTGCACAAGTGGCAGAACAAGTTTGGGAACCACTGAATTAGAGAGTTCAGAATCTCACATAAACTGTTCATTTCCTGTAAGGGAAAAGCTGTTTCTGTTCAAACTTTAACTAGATGGGCAGACTGTGTGTAGAAGTGAGTTACAAGAATGTTTCACATTCTCCACTTACTGCTATTAATACACATTTTACTAGTGTAGTTGCTGCTTCAGTAGCATACTTTAGACATGTTCCAGTAATTTAAATGTGTAAAGCAGCTGCACAGATGTGATGAAGTGGGAATGTTCTTGATGTGTTATTTGAATACTGAGTGGGGAGTATTGACCCGGGAAGATTGCAGGGGAGTGTTTTGCTGGGACTGCCTTTGGAGAAGGGAAGATGTAACATGGGAACCTAGAAGTGGGGTTGGAGGCCAGGTCACACCTCTGCCCAGGAAATTGGACAAAGGAGACACAGGCTGTGGGAGGAGCTGGGGGGAGGCTGAGTGAGTTGGCTGGAGGGAGTTTCAGTTTGGAGCTGGCTGGGTAATGGAGAGGGGTGCCTCGACGGGGCTTGGGCTTCCCAATGGGACTGTGGCCTCCCTGGGGCCCATAGATGGACCTAACTAAAGAGGGATCCTGTTGTTTGTACCGGACTGTGTTCCTGTCATCTACATAAACTTTCTGTTTTACTGGCTGGCTGAGAGTCGTGGTGAATCGCAGGAAGCCGGGGGTGCAGGGCCTTGACTCCCTCACACCCCATGACAACAGAGCTCAATAAATGTTTACTAAACATTAGGCATAGCTGCTAGGTCTTGTACTCAATTTGAAAGGACTGTTTGTTTAATTAGGACACCTTGTCCCACCATCCATTTAATATGCACTGCTGACCAAACTGACCCAAAAGTGGAATTATGCAGAGGTCACTAGTAGAAATAAATGTTTCTTGAGGTTCTTTGAAATGGACTCTGCATATTCACACACACCACCATCCTCCTTCCCCTTTTTTACGGAGTCCTAATTATTCTATACTTTGCATTAGCAATGGGTAGCTACTGCCATGCTCTTTTTCACACCCTTCAGAACACTTTAAAATGCTGAGGCGACACATGCGCATGTCCAGCACTTACATTCTAACAGACATTATTTACAGAAGTTTCCACCATTCAGTGGTACCAGTTGCATATCCCAAAAGTACATCTTGAAGAACCTCAGTTACAAGTAACTAGCCTTCATTTCACAGCTTCTTTATCTCTCAGTCATTTGAAGTCCTAGAGTAGGAGGTGGAACTGCAGACAAAGAGCCAGACAGTGATGATCTGCTGGCACAGTGATTCTTGTTAGTGAGCCTCATTCAGGTGCAGAGAGAGTCTGGTCAAAGGCAGAGTGGCCTGTTAGTAATTTTCATGACATCCTCTCCCAAAAGTGATCAGCCTTGGGGATTCTGGAATGCCAGTCTTCCCTTATGTGGCTTGTTGAATTGAAAAGAGTGGTTTCTTAGCCTTGTCCTTGATGCTTATGGCTTACAAGTTTTGCTTGCTCTACCTTGTAGTATCTCCTTCCAGCATGCTCAGATAAATCAGATGTGAAGAGCACCTTGGAGCCATGCAGCTTAGTTCAGTCAAGTTTGAATTAGATCACTATTTATTTTTTTCAAGTTGAGGCTCACTAACGTTCTAATTCTATATCACAGAGACTGTTTATCTGTGAATCTTCCCCTCTCCCCCTCAAATGTAAGAAATCCAGATGCAAAAGACTGTATCTGAGAAAGCTGGCATAATCTCATCTATGTGAAGGTTCTGGAAAGACATTGTTGCCAGTTCATGAAAAATTCATTATAAAATCACTGTAGAAGAAATTAATGAGCAAATATTAGCTCAACAAAAATGTCCCATGATGCATTGTTTTCCATCCCAGCATTCTGTGGGCTTCCGACTGCATTTCATGGCATTTTTCAATGGCTCCTGTTTAGTGTGTGCCCACCATGTCTGTGTGAAAGGATAGATCCTGCACTGCTCTCTACTGTTGTGGTAACTGTCATTAACACTTCATGGATGGCCATGCAGTATATCATGAGCTTGCTATCTGAACAGGAATCAGAGTTGCCTGACCTGTTGCATGCCATAGAAAGAAACAACACCAGATTACTTTTGGCATTCATGGAGTAACTGAACACTGGGGACTGCCACTATTGGGCTCAGGAAACAAGCACTAAGTGGTGGGATCACGTTGTTGTGCAGGTCTGGGCTGATGAGCAGTGGCTACAGAACTTTTGGATGGGGAAAGCCACCTTCCTGAAACTGTGTGCAAAGCTTTCCCCAGCCCTGAGGCACCAGGACACCAAAATGAGAGCAGCCCTCTCGGTGTAGAAACGTGTGGCAATTGCTGTGCAGAAGCTAGTGATTCCAGACTGCTACCGATTGGTCGCGAATCAGTGTGGAGTCAGTAAGTTGACCATTGGGGTAGTTTTAACGCAAGTGTGCAGGACTATTAATGGCATCCTTCTCCAAAGGACTGTGACTCCTGGCAGTGTGTGTGGATGGCAGGCTTCCCTAACTATTGAGGGGCAACAGATGGAATGCATAATGCAGTGGCCCCAGACCATCTTGCGACAGAGTACATCAATAGAAAGGGATATTTCTCCATTGTATTGCAGGTGCTTGTGAATAACTCTGGGCGTTTCACTGACATCAACATGGGGTGGTCCAGCAAGATGCATGCATCACATGCATCATCAGGAACACCAGCCTGTACAGAAAGCTGCAAGCAGGGACTTTTTCACCAGATCACAAGATTCCAGTGGGGATGTTGAAATGCCCATAGTGATCCTGGGAAACCCAGTGTACCACTTATTCCTATGGCCCATGAAGTCTTACAATGGAAACCTGGACAGCAGCGAGGATGGCTTCAACAATAGTCTGAGTAGGTGCAGAATGACCATGGAATGTGCATTTGGCAGATTAAAAGCACGCTGGAGATGCCTTTATGGCAGGTTAGATCTCAGTGAGGAAAACATTCCAATGGTCATAGCTGCCTGCTGTACACTGCCTTTGCCCAGGAGTGGAGTGCTGAGGCAGATTGCCTGGCTGCTGACTTTGAGCATCCTGATTCCAGGGCTTTTGGAAGTGCAGAATGGAAAGCAATTCGAATCAGGAAGGCTTTGAGGTGACATTTTGAGACTGAGAACCAGCGAAGTGTATTTCTGTGCAGGAATCTTCCATGCTTCATTAGATCAATTTTTGTTTGTAAACACTTATGATGATTCCCGATCAGTGTTTTCAATAAACAAATGATTCAACTGCATCTATATGTTTTACCAGCAGCTGCTATCATAATTTGTAGAATACAAAGATTTGTTATCTTTCAGAGATTTTGTTTTTATTAAACATCAATTAACGCACACACAGTCTTGGTTGGAAGGGAGTTACCAGTATAGGGAAGTCTCTCATAGCTGTGCCTAAATCCAGATATAATTTTGGAAGCTGTCCAAAGGGGTGGAGTGAACAAGAAACCGAGAAGTTCCAGAAAGTTGAAAGGAACATGTGGGAGGAGTTTGGAGAGGGCTGTGGGTGGCGAGGGGAGTAAGTATGCATCTGTTCTGACTAACATGATTAGGGACTTTAGCATCACTGTTTGCTCCTCCATTACTTTTATCATCCGCTCAGTGGCCTTTTGAACGATCTCCTGATTTTCTTTTCTGTCCCACCTTTCCATTTCTCTCCACTCCCTGCTTTCCCTTTTTTCTGCCTCAGAGAATTGCAGCACCTCCTGGAACATGTCCTCCTTGCTCTGCCTTGATCGCTTCCTTATCGAGCGGAGGCACTCCGCTGGTGCATAGGGGGTTCCCCTGAAGGCCAACTCTGCAGAAGCACAAGAAACAATATACAAAAGTATGATTGTTAGTGCATGCATAGTGTTGAAACATTGTAAAAAATACATCTCTATATAAAATATGAAGCACTTTCTCACTGACTCTTGGCAAGCGCACGTCTCAGCTAACACCCTAAAAATGGTGAGTTCTGCCCAGGTGGGTGGGAATTGTTGAAGCTGGGGTAAAGAGAGACTTTGGTGATTCCAGGGTAGTGGTGCAGGCACCTAAGGACATTATTGTAAATTCTGCCACCATTTTTCCATGGGAAGGGGGGTTCATTGCAGCAGATATCTCACTCCTGAGGGTATGCAAGGGTGCATCTACTGTATGTGTGCGGCTTCAGACCTAGTCTCTATGCTACTCCCCTGTGTGCCCTGCACAAATGATTGCAGAGTAATGCAGGAAAGTTTCCTACAGTGACGGGAGCTCTGCTAAGGAACCTTTGGGAGAGGATTGGCAAGTACCTCCAGGAAAGCTTCCTAGAGATCTCTCTGGAGGATTCCTGTGAAATCTTGGTGTGCATCAGCACACTTTTCCACCACACAGCTTAGTTTCACAGGGTGATTTGAAGCACACTCAAACCCAACTAATCTTCCACATTTCTATCCCTTCACCGAGTCGTACAGTATACAAAGCAAAGAACAGCTGTATGTCATATAACCAAACAGTATCAACACAAATAAATCACTTACCAGGGGTCTCCTCTCCTGCTTCGTGCTTGCCAGAGAGGGAATGCTGGGACTGGCCGAACACTTTCCGAGTGGCAAAGAATTCCTGACTTGCCGCCACAGCGGATGACCCTGCTGTGGACTCCTCATTATCCTTCAAGTTCACCACCTTGTCCACGACTTTGAAGTGCAGACCAGAGTGGTCCAGATGGGTATTCTGGTGCACCTCCTGGAGGCTATTTGTGGCAACAAAACCAAGCACGGTGTCTATACTGTCACTTCATCGATAAAACTTTGCTGCAAAAAGTCCTATGCCTCTTGTTGATGTGGTTTTATTTTGTTGCCAAAACAGAAAGTGGTGGTGGTGGTGGTGGTGATTGTTGTTTTTTTGCCAAAAGTTGCATTGTAGTGTGTACATCTCCACTGTTTTGTTTGGAAAAGCTGCCTTTTGTCGACAGAACTCTGTAGTATAGACAAGGCCAAAAGTAAGTAACCTCCCCTTTTAAGTACTAAAAGAACTTGGCTATTTCTGTCTCTCTTTTGTTAGATGGTGACACTCTGACACCTTAGAGTGTTGCCATTTCTCCATATAAAAATGCCTACACCAATTTGAATAAATTTGTTTTAAAAAATATGATCTGTCTGGATTAAGTTGTTTTGACAAGTTTCAATTTGATGCAAATTACAACATTTCCACTATAAATTTTGTTTTAACATTTAATTATAGTCCGTATCAGTATAATTTATAAAGGAATTAATTTAGGTTTCTTTACACCTGGTCCTGTTTTCCCGCTTGAAATAGTTTTGTAACAACACTCCAAAGAGCGCACACAATACAAAGTTCCTTATCAAACTGATTCAGCTTGTCAATATAGTGAATTGTCAATTTCCTTTGAAGGTAAAGGAAGTCACATTTTTAATGAACTTAAAACAACTCATTCAGACCCTAATTATTTAAAAGGTTGCTTGTACTATATCTGAAGTTACTACTTATATTTTAGTAATGGATAGGTGGTGGCATATTGTGAAATGGATTTTAAAACATCTACTGTGGTTTTTCTAAGTGCATGGCATCATGCACAGGTCAGAGTTTGAAGAGAACATGAGTTCACGTGCAGGAGTAAAATGAGAGTGTTTAGGCCAAATACGCTTTTTGTCTCTACTAGTTAGGCCAGCATTCACATTTTTCACTTTTTTCAGTAATCTAAGGAACCAGCAACTGTCTGTTTGCTCAGCAGTGAATTCTTTTTTTGTGCTGCAGCTCACATCTCCTCTTTTGTTTTTTCCTGTTTACATAGTATGAATGTTTTTAAAGAGAAAAATTAAACTGACTTTTGTAGACTGTATAGTACATGGATAGACTCCAAATTTGTTTCTTCCGATTATATCAGAGGATACATAGCAACATGGCAGTTAATGATATTTCTGCCTTTTTAATGTAAAATAAGATGCAAAAATATTATGTAAATTGAAGTTTTTGCATCTTGCTGCCTTAAGTTATATGTTATTTGCCCAACTTTTTAAAATAGTATTCAATGAATGAAGGGACATTTTTTTAGTTAGCAGATACTTGCATCTCTTACCCCTCCCACTCCCCCCCCCCGGTATTTTCATAAAGGATTGGCAAAGAAACATTGGATAGCTCCATAGAAATTCTTCATTCTAAATGGAAAATATTCAATATATATCATGTCTTGAGTGAACTTATATTTAAATAAAACAATTTTTTCTTTCCATCTTTTGGGCTCCAGACTTTTAGTCACTTTTTGACTGACAAGTGTTTCTGTAGGTACTACTTCATGGATACCAATTATGTTTGCCACAAATGTATGGATAGCTTTCATATTCAGTTGTATGCTAAAATAGTAACCTGATTTGAAATGCCTGTCTAGCAGGGAAATTTTATCGGAACGCTTATAATAGCCCTAGATTAGAAATGTAGTTGATTAGTAGTATATTTCAGTCAGTTGCAAAGAAGAGAATGTTTAATAGAGATAATTGGCTTTAGTGGTGCAGTGAACTGGCAAACTGCCCACATGATCATCCTTGCAGGAAGAGTGCATGGTAAAGTGTTGCTTTACAGTTGCTCCCCAGAAAGCTACTGGTTATATGTGAAGCATTGAATTTTACAATAATTAACAGTCACTTGAACTAATTATCCTTTGAATTGAATTCCCTAGGCTACACAATATAGGTTTATGGGTAGGCTATTGATACTTAATACACCATAACAAGATTGTTTTAGTTCATGTCAGAGAGGTTGAACAGGGGAGAATCAAGAATTGTGAAGGCCTGAAAGGATGTCATTTAAAACAATCCTTACAAGAGAGAACCTAGATTTTTAGTAGTGGGGATAAAGAAGGGGCAGATTTTAGATCTGTTAATCTATCTCCTTTCTCACTATCTTTTTTTAAATGTACTTAGTAAAGTATAATTACAAAAACACTAATTCAATCTTAAACTGTACCTCCATTATGAAAACCATTATGAACAGCGTAAATTTAGCTAAAGTTTATTATTGAATATTTATTTCTTGATGCTTGGAATACAATAGTTGCTTTGTCTGATACTGTTAGCTGATACTATATCAAAAACTATTCCTGCCTCTTTGACTGTGATCCTTGCCTCAAGACGGTTCATTAAATCCTGTTTCCACAAAATAAAGTTCAGACTCCTTATCCTGGCTTTTAAGATGTTGCAAACTGAGTGCTCAATGCTGTAAAAGACGCAAACAATAGTCTTTGTCCTGAATATCTTAAGTTTGAAAGAGAAACAAGACAGTGAGAGATTGTGTCTTAAAATATATATTACATCTGCCCTTCCTCCTCCTTCCATGTTTGTACCTTTGCTTCCATCTGATGCCCTTCTCTGTGTATGCTGCTCAACTTGTTGTTGCAGCAAAGAATCCTGTGGCACCTTATAGACTAACAGATGTTTTGGAGCATTAGCTTTTGTGGGTGAATATCCACTTCTTCAGATGCATGTGGTGGAAATTTCCAGGGGCAGTATATATATGCTAGCAAGCAAGCTAGAGATAACGAGGTCAGTTCAATCAGGGAGGATGAGGCCCTGTTCTAGCAGTTGAGGTGTGAAAACCAAGAGAGGAGAAACTGATTCTGTAGTTGGCAAGCCATTCACAGTCTTTGTTCAGTCCTGAGCTGATGGTGTCAAATTTGCAGATGAACTGAAGCTCAGCAGTTTCTCTTTGAAGTCTGGTCCTGAAGTTTTTTTGCTGCACGATGGCCACCTGCAATAGTGTGGCCAGGGAGGTTGAAGTGCTCCCCTACAGGTTTTTGTATATTGCCATTCCTAATGTCTGATTTGTGTCCATTTATCCTTTTCCGTAGAGACTGTCCAGTTTGGCCAATGTACATAGCAGAGGGGCATTGCTGGCATATGATGGTGTATATTACATTGGCGGATGTGCAGGTGAATGAACCAGTGATGGTGTGGCTGATCTGGTTAGGTCCTGTGATGGTGTCGCTGGTGTAGATATGTGGGCAGAGTTGGCATCGAGGTTTGTTGCATGGATTGGTTCCTGAGCTAGAGTTATTATGGTGCTCTGTGCAGTTACTTGTTGTTATTTGTATCCTCAAGCCTTCACAGTAAATAAAAACAATTTTATTTGAGTCCCATTAACTTAATTTGTGAGGCACCTTGACATGTTGTCTTGTATATCTTCCTGTATTAGATTTTCCTCATTTCCTAATCCTTGTTTTAGAATAATGCCAGTGGTATGCATTTGATTCTGCTATTAGCATCCTTTGAGAAGCAGGTAAGTTTTGCAGTGTTTCAAGGGAACTGTTTACTCTCTCATATGAGTCAATAGAAATACATTTCACAAAATCCTTACCACCTTTGAATAATACTGTTTAGGAAACTGAGAAACAGTTTAGAAAATTAAATGTGTAATGTGAACAAAAGAGTGACCATACTGGGTCAGACCAATGGTCCATCTAGCCCCGTATCCTGTTATCTGACAGTGGTCAATGCCCGATGCATTAAAGGAAAGGAACAGAACAGGACAATTATCAAGTGATCTGTTCCCTGGTGTCCAGTCCCAGCATCTGGCAGTCAGAGGCCAAGAGACACCCAGAGCATGAGGTTGGATCCCTGACCATCTTGGCTAATAGCCATTGATGGACCTATCCTTCCTGAATGTATTTAATTCTTTTTTCAACCCAGTTATACTTTTGGTCTTCACAACATCCCCAGGCAATGAGTTCCACGTGGTGACTGTGCATTGTATGAAGAAGTACTTCCTCTGATTTGTTGTAAACCTATTGATTTTATTGGGTGCCCCCTAGTGTTATGTGACAGAGTAAATAACACTTCCCTATTCACTTTATTCACACCATTTATGATTTTAAGACCTCTCTCTTCTAAGCTAAACAGTCCCAGGCTTTTAAATCTCTCCTCATAAGGAATTGTTACCTGCAAAAATCTAGGGCACCCTGCCTATACTCTACCAAGGGGTCAAGGTGTGACCTGGTCAGTTAGGGCACCCCCACCCTTTCCCTTCCAAGGGCTCAGGGTATAAGGCACCTATCCTTGCCTGTGAGTCTCAGAAAGAAACCTGGTCAATTTAAGTACCTGCCCTTTCCCTCGGGACTCAGGGGTCTGCGGGTCTTTTCCCAGTGAAAGAGCTTTAAACAGCTGTTCACTAAACATCTATTTATTAGTAACACACACAGAATACGGTTACCAAACAAATCTGTTATGCTCACCACTCCCAATATACAGACAAATTTAACCCGATGGCCAGTCAAGATGCAGAAGGGTCAGAGTTCCAGCAGCTTGATGTTGAAATACAGTCTGGAAATGGTCCCCAAAGAACATTATTTTTTATTTACATTGTATAGGTAAAACTAGCTACCTCCTTCAAATTGACTAAACCTATCTCATTATCCCACACTCCTAAATAACAAATTTTAACCAGTTATGCACTGGGACCTGTGTGTCCTCTTTCCGACCCAAGTTCCTTACATTTTTTCTTTCATGCCCAAATTGTAACTTAGTTGTGACCACCTCTATTTGTGCAGATGGTCAGCATAAAATGCTGGTCAGAGCTTATCTTATCATTTGTTGAGTATCTATCTTTCTATATTCTCCCTAATTTTCCAGTGCCTTTACAACCTTGGTGGTTATAACTCTCATTAGGGACATTTCTGAGGTGGTGCTTTTCATTTCAATGTTAATGGTGAACTCCCTGAGTTTCAACCAAGGCTGGTTTAGTATGGTGGGGTTTGATCAGGTCTCAGGTCTACAGAATCTGTCCCATACCCTTAATTATTTTTGTTACCCTTCTCTGGGTATGGGTGGGGCATGGGTCACTTGCTGGAGGATTCTCTGCAGCTTGAGGTCTTCAAACCACAATTTGAAGACTTCAATAACTCAGACGTAAGTTAGGAGTTTGTTATAGAAGTGGATGGGTGAAATTGTATGGCCTGCATTGTGCAGGAGGTCAGACTAGATGATCATAATGGTCCTTTCTGACCTTAAAGTCTGAGTCTCTGTACCTTTTCCATTTCTAATATAACTTTTTTTGATGAGGTGACCAGAACTGCATGCAGTATTTAAGGTATGGGCATACCATGGTTTTACATGATTGATATTTTTTGTCTTAATTATCTGTCCCTTTCCTAATGGTTCCGAACATTTGGCTAGCTTTTTTGACTGCTGCTGTTGCATATTGAGTGGGTGTTTTAAGAGCGCTATCCACAATGCCTCCAAGATCTTTCCTGAGCAATAACAGCTAATTTAGACCCCATCATTTGTATGATATTTGAGATTTTTTCCAAAATGCATTATTTTGCATGTGGCTTATATCCAGAATAGGAGAATAAAATGGAAACATTAAAGTTTTAAATCAGTTCCATATAAAGGTTTTTTTGCTTTCCATTGTCAGCATCTTCCGCTTTACGTCTATGTGGACAATAAGTGTTTGGCTGGCAAAACGTATCTTAACCATGCAAGATATACGAAACAATAAGTAATATCCTCTTTGGATCGTCATACTTTTTTTATCCCAAGCCAAAGGATGAACTATTAATTGATATTTAAAGTTCCAGAAATTTTGCACTATTTTTAAGACTTTCTCCTTAGCCCTGAATACTTCTTGAAATATTAGGACTTGATCCTTTTCACAGATGAGAGCATAGCTTATCCCGTATCATTTTCTCAAAACAGAAGTTCATTTTATCCATAAGAAAAGGTTTTCCAGGTCATGCTGAGTTTTTAAAGTTCAGCTGCTCATGTCTGATCATATTATTTTAGCCTATTTACAATTAATATTTTAGAGTTCTGTAAGTGTTATTAAATCTTGTATTGACGTAGGTATTCTCCAGTCCAAATCTTTGTTTCTGTATTCTGTAGTCCTGGGGAAAATGATGTTTTTCTAGTCACTGAAATATTCTTGTAATGAGTATTTTATTAGTAAGTTCTATGTTTTTTCAGCTTTTTTTGAGATCCAAATTCCCATCCTTGAATTGCCAGTAGTTTTGCAGCTCACACATTTCCCATCCTAACCTGTGAAGATTTTGGTTGGGGGCAAAAATTGGTTGTTTGAAGGAGGTGGTTCTCAGTTTAATATGTAACAGGATAGCTTTCCATGTCCAGCCAGCTAAAGATTTTCACAGGGTACAAAAATGAAACCAGGATGGAGCCAAGAGAAGATGGTGACCAGCCTCCATCTTGTGCTTGTGTGCCTCTCCCTCTGTTGTGTTTTGTGTCAGTGTTAGGGGCTTGTTTATACTTCTGGCTGAACTGGCACTGCTGCAGTGGATGCAGCGGTGTCGATATAGTGGGTCTGGTGAATACAAGCCAAGTTGATGGCAGAGCACTCTCTTGTCAATGTCTGTACTCCACCTCCTCAAGAGGCGGAAGATAAGTTGCGGGAGAGCATCTCCTGTCAACATAGGTTGACTTACAGTGGTGTAGACCAGACCTTAGTATCAAATCAGTAATAGCAAAGAGGTTTTTGTGTTGTATTGTTTTTCCTTTGAAAATTTGACACTATCAAGTGGTCTTATTATTTTGACTTATTTTTCTGAAGGTTGATTGAGGAGTAGAAAATGGAACTGCGGTTGTCAGTTAAAAATGCTGGATTATTTTCCTTTTAGATATTTGGAAAAAATTACCCTCTAGGGTTGGCCTGGAGTCTCCAGGAATTGAAGGTTTTTTCACATGATAATCTTTAATTAAAGATTAATCTTTAAGAATACGTCCAAACAAAATTGGCAACACTAGTCCCCTCTCTGATCTAAACTACTACTTTTGCCATCAAACATGAGAAACAAACAAAAAAAGGCCTGGGGAGGTATACAATAATCATAATACTGTTTTTGAAGCAAAATTTCACACACACACAATTATATCTGCTAACAGATTTATCAGTGAACTGGGATACAATAACTGGCAAAAGAAAAAAGAAATCAAAGTTGGTACCAAATAGGCACAATATTTTGTGGAGACACATTAATTATCTAATAGCTACTTAGATGTAAAGTATGTGGAGGACTGGGGGAAAAGAGCTAGGATTAGAGGGAGACTTTGAGTAAAAATAAACGTTTTTTTCCCCATGTTATCCAGAGTATTCTTCTGGTACAAACCTAACAGGATGTTACAGAATTTTTATCAGGAAGTGTGTGGGGGGGTGGTATTTCTGCCCCCACCCCAGCACTAATTGATATTGCTTCACTTATTTTCTCCCTTCAAGATCGCTCTTAATCTTATAATTGCTAATAGAGAGCGCTAATTTCCAGTGAGAATTACAATAAATCTAAAATAGGGCACAAAAATTCTCTGCTTTTCCCCTTTGTCTACTGAATCTCAGAGCGACAAGATGGGTGAGGCAATATTGGACCAACTTCTATTGGTGAGAGAGACTTGCTTTTGATCTACACAGAGCTCTTCCTCAGGTCTGGGAAAGATACTCAGAGTATCACAGCTAAATACAAGAGCAAAGAGATAGTTTCGCGTAAATAGTGTGCACATATTCCAAGGGACCATTCAAGGTGAAGTGGCCTGTTAGCACGCCTGTACTCATAAGACAAAAAGAGGAGTTAGTGTGTTACAGATTGTTGTAATACGCCATAAATCTGATGTCTCTATTAACACCATAGAATCATAGGACTGGAAGGGACCTCGAGAGGTCATCTAATCCAGTCCCCTGCACTCATGGCATTAAGACCATTCCTGACAGGTGTTTGTCTAACCTGTTCTTAAAAATCACCAATGATGGAGATTCCACAACCTCGGGAGACAATTTATTCCAGTGCGTAACCACCCTGACAGTTAGAAAGCTTTTCTTAATGTCCAACCTAACCTCCCTTGCTGCAATTTAAGCCCATTGCTTCTTGTCCTATCCTCAGAGGTGTGGAAGAACAATTTTTCTCCCTCCTCCTTGTAACAACCTTTTATGTACTTGAAAACTGTTATCATGTCCCCTCTGTCTTCTCTTTTCCAGACTATACAAACCCATTTTTTCAGTCTTCCCTCGTACTCCAGTTGAGGCCTAATCAGCATGGAGTGGAGCAGAAGAATTACTGCTTGTATCTTGCTTACAACTGCTAATACATCCCAGAATGATATTTGTTGCGGTTTTTTGCAACAGTGTTACATTGTTGAATCGTATTAAGCTTGTGGTCCACTATGACCCTCCAGATCGTTTTCTGCAGTACTGCTTCCAAGGCAGTCATTTCCCATTTTGTATGTGTGCAACTGATTGTTCCTTCCTAAATGGAGTACTTTGCATTTGTCCTTATTGAATTTCATCCTATTTAGTGCAGACTATTTCACCAGTTTGTCCAGATCATTTTGAATTTTAATCTTATCCTCCAAAGCACTTGCAACCCCTCCCAGCTTGGTGTCATTTGCAAACTTTATAAGTGTACTCTCTATGCCATTATCTAAATCATTGATTAAGATATAGAACAGAAGCAGACCCAGAACTGTTCTCTGCAGGACCCTATTTGTTATGCCCTTCCAGCATGACTGTGAATCACTGATAACTATTCTGTGGGAACAGTGTCTAGCAAAGTAATGAATTTAAGCTCTCAGGCTTGTCTTTTGAAAGGGCTGTGCAGGTTTCCTTTGAGGATGAGCACTGATACGTCAGATATAGTGGAATCACTTTGTGAAAAGTGTTCACCCACAAGTGGCATGGGGTTTTTGTCTTTTATCATTGTCCTGTGTCATTGCATTAGAGAGCGTGGTGATTGTCTGGCTTCACCCACATAGTTGTTATCAGGGCATGTAGTGCACTGGATGAGGTACACCACATGGTGTGATAGGCATGTGTAGGACCCAGAGGTCTTGAAAGCAGTGTTATAGAATCAGATTATTAGGGTTGGAAGGGACCTCAGGATATCATCTAGTGTAACCCCTTGCTCAAAGCAGGACCTAGTTATGAGTGGTGTTGATCATTGTAGGAATGGAGATAATGTCTGCAGGTTTTGCATCTGTTGTTTGGCAGGATCTGGTGCCCCTTTGAGTTGGTGTGGCCTGATCTGTGGGGAACTTGCATCTGATGATGAGCTTGGACAAATTTGGGGCTTGTTTGAAGGCCAGAAAAGATGAATCAGAAATTATTTCTTTCAGGATGGGGTCCCCCTTGAGTCTGGGTTGTAGTTCCAGTGTGGAGTAGTAGGTAACAACTAAGTGTGTTCAGTCAGAGGGGGTTTTACTTCTGTACTGAAGCAGGTTTTCTTGTGGTATTTGGGTGACCCGTTCCATGATGCGATCTATACATCCACCAAACAAGGGCAGTCCACCAGAGAAGTAATTTTCATTAGCTAAAAATTACACCATAAAAGAAACCAAACACAACTGTCATTTTTGTTCCTTGCTTGAATTGGAATTTTTTTTGTTTGATTAAAACTAGGCTAGCTATTTCCGTGGGTATGTGTTAGTATTTTGGGAGCACAGTACTACCAATCATGAATTAATGAATTTGCAGTATGTGAACTATCAGACATGCTACAGGGTTTGAAATGTAATTAAAAATGGCAATGACTGTTCATGCCCTTCATAGACCCTTCTAAAATATTATTCTATGACTAAAAATATTTACTCAGGTATAATTAACACTGTTTATTATATGGCATTTTTAAACATGGTAGCAAATTAATATACTATTGTAAAAAGGAAAGGGCAGAAGTTAGTTGATATGACAAATTTGGTCATCTTAAGTTAATGTATTTTTACTTCAGTTTATGCACAGATTGCCTCTCACAGCATGCTGTTTTTATTATTTGGATGGACTAAAATTCTTCACAATTCTTCTATATATAGCTCTTCTTGTTGAAAATGAAAAAAATTTTGGTGTATTGGATCATTCCAAATTATGTCTAACAAATAAATTAACTTAAATAAATTGTGCCACACTATATTTTCCCTGCTGTACAAATTTCCTTATGAAAATTTATACAGCTTAATCCAAATTGCATATATAAAAATCCTGAGGTAAATGTATTGCTAGAATTGAAATGTCTGCATCTTTGCTGTTTCAGTGACTTCTTGTGAACGTAATTTTATTGGAGAATCCTGCCTTTTGCTGTCTGGATCTTTTAACAGTGTGCCAAAGGTGAGTTGACTCTGGCCTCATTCTCATAATTTAAGAGGATAGGAAGCTAATTGGATGAATTAATTGGTACTCTCTTTGTTTAATGTACTTCAGTGCTTATAAATTGTTAAAAGCTTTTTCCTCCACTAATTTGAGCCAAGTAAATTTTAACTCTCTCTTTCATAAGTGAAGAGGGTCAGATTTAAGAATTAGATATTGCTGAGAGCTGTATTTGGCTCTTATCCTATATTTTCAGTTATCTTGCTTCAGGGTTCTTTTTTACAGTGCTCAGCCATAGTTTTTTAGCTTTGTTTTATTAACAGGCTCAGCACTGATTCCTCATGGTTTCCTAAAAACTAGCTCCGTAATATAAATGCTATTGTATACGTTTAAAGACAAATAAAATTCTATCACTTGCTTAATGTACATGGCCTTCTTATAAAGGAGGAGCAGAACTGTACTGAGTACATTTTAAGGATATTTTTGGGGCAGTTTCCAAAGACATGACGTTCCTGATTAAATTGTGTTTTATACAAGATTCATTGTACAGAGGAATCTTGTTAATTTCTATTTTCGTAATCCACACACCACACCATTTGCACATGGCAACTGTACTCTGTCACCATGATTTAGCAGAAATTTATTACCAGAATGCTGTGTGAAGAGGCTTCATCTTACTAAGACCTCGGTTTACAAAAAAAAATATGACAGAACACTGAATAGTCTTGTGGCTGCTGTATAGAGCTGGGAGTCATGAGATCTGTGTTCTTCTGTTCATGACTCTGCCATATATTTCTTAAATTGTTGAGAAGAAATAATCTAATCTCTCTGCTCCTTAGTTTCTTAATCTATAAAATGAAGAGGAATGTGTGAGACTGAGTTCTTGAAAATGTATAAAATATTTGAAATATTTAGCTGGAAGGTAATATGGAAGTACTGAATGTGCTTTTAATTTGTTTTGAGCTCTGTTAAGAACCTGTATAATGATAGAAACTAAACATCACTTGTTAAATAAATACACAAGTGTACTTAGTAATGCATAATTTTTATTTTTTTATGTTTTCTTGTTTGTAGTGGTTAACTTAAGCATAGTAATTTGTAATGCGTTTTTAGCATAAATTTGGGGACATTTCACTGTATGTGAATTGGCAAAGATGCATAATAACAAAAGTGAAAACAAAAAAATACCACTGACTTTACCAAACCTTTTTTAACAATACTTGCTGTTTTTCATATGAAAGATGAAATGCCACTATTTGTAGTAGTATACTGTTACATAATAGTCAAGGATTCACACACCACTTAGCTCAGAGTTTTGTCATTTCCTGGTAGACCTTGTGCGTCAATGTTAGGTGAACCACTTAAAATAAGAACAAACACAAAACAATCCTTGTGAAATTAAGAAGGGGTATGTGTATGTGCACACATACGTACACTTTTTTAAATTTTTTTTGGCATATCTCTAGACTTTCTTCTTATAGTAGAGATAGAAGTACGTAAACTAGTTTGGTAGAAGACAGCATTAGAAGCTTTTTGTACACAAGGCACTGACTCATGTTTAATCTTAACCTGTGACTAGTGCAGTTGCCATTTATGGGATAATTTACACAGTTAAAGTTAAGGACATGCTTAAGTGCTTTTCTGAATCAAGTCCAAAATATGTACTTAATTCAAACTTAGGTTCCCATAGGCAAAAAAATTATTTTGTGATACGCATGGTTTATTTTTTGTAGCCATATGTGGTTTTTATGCTTTTCATACGTAATATAGTGACTGCACGTGTTCTGAGAATATCTTCTTTCATATTTAATGCATTTAAAACTAGGACACTTAGTGTAAGTTATAACATATACATGGTCAAAATAGTCTGTTACATTGAAGAACACAAAGTTTAATGTGTAATGGTTTTCAGTAAATTTTATTGTATACAGATACTTGTTTGCCTAAGAAATTAAATTACCGTATATACTCGTTCATAAGCCAGATTTTTTAGTAAAAAAGGGAAACACTCAGAGAAGGGGGTTGGCTTATGAACGGGTATAGAGAGGGAGAGGTGGGATGCAACCCTTCACCCCTCAACAGAGGGAGCATGGAGAGGCAGCACAGCCAGAAGGGAAGAGATGGGGCCAGAGTCTCTGCACTTCTGGCCACGCTGCTCTCCCCCCAGCCTCCGAAGCAGCTGCAGCTCTGGGCTGGCAGGCTGCAGCTGTGCCGCTCAGCCTCGCCCCTCAGAGCAGTCTGTGGTCATGCCTCCAGAGCTTGTTGCAGACATGATGCCCAGCCCAGCCTGCTGGAACATGCTGTGGCCGTGCTGCCCGGTCTGAGCTGTCAGAGCAGGCTCTGGCCGTGCTGCCCAGCCTGCCAGCACAGCTTCAGCCAGGTCAGAGACATCCTCCCCTGGCCCTCCCCAGATAAGGTGGGAAGGGATGGGATAGGGAGAGTGTGGGGGTCCCGGGCCAGGGGTGGGGTCATATGAGGGGTGGCCACAGGGTTTACTCTGCTGACTCCCAACTTCTCCCCCCCACACCCTCCCCCCCCCCCAAAAAAAAAATTCCCCACTAGTTGCTATCCTGGCCCATCAGGGTAAGCAGTTGGTGTGCCGGGCCACTTTGTTTACTTAGGTTTACCTCTGTGCCTGCAGATGCTCGAGGTAAACAAACCATCTCGGCCCACCAGCGGCTTATCTTGATGGCATAGGAGCCAAAGTTTGCTGACCTCTGAATTATAGGGTCAGCTTATGAACGGGTTATAAAAATTTTCCAGTTTTAGTTATCTATCTTGGGAGGGTCGGCTTATAAACGAACAGGCTTGTGATCGAGTGTATGTGGCAATATCATTTTGAAGTCCAGAAGTAGAATAGGCTTCGTTTTTCACTTGTAGAATTATTTCTGTCTTACTCAGAGAAATTCTTAAATGCCACATTAAAGAACATCTTGTGATGAGAACATCACTAAATTCTAATCTACGATTTTTGAGAGATTGATTTGCAAAAAATTGTTATCCCAGCATGAGGGTGTAAATATAGTCTGTCTTAGAATGTAGTATTGCCAAGACTATTACACTGCAGTTTTAAACTGGGGAGACTTGTTACTAATTCCTTTGAATAAAAAAAAAGGGTTACATTTTACACAGTTTTACAATACAAGATATTTGCTAAAGTAGTTTGGATAATATTCATAGGTGTACTGGCAAGAATTCATTTGGTTATAGGCACTTGGAGAAAATGGATATATGGAGGTATATTTTATAGGTAGCTTTATTTTTTTTTAAAGAGCATCTTTCTTCATAACCCTATATGTTAATTAGCTCATTTAATGATATACATGAGTGGAGAAGAGAGCGTTTAAGGCCATGTCTACACTAGTACTTAGGTTGGCAAAACTTGAGTTGCACAGGAGTTTGAAAAAACACACCTCTGAGTGACGTAATTTTCACCGGCATAAGTAGTCGTGTGCATAGCGGTACGTCGGTGAGAGAGAGCTTCTTCCACTGATATAGCTACTACAACTCATTGCGGGTGCTTTAATTATGTCAGTGGGAGAACTCTCTCCTGTCAGCATAGAGCAGCTACACAAGAGATCCTTACAGTGGCATGGCTGCGTTGGTACAGCTGCTCCGCTGTAAACGCTCTAGTGTAGATTTGGACAAGTGTAGCTTAAATTGGACAAGATTAGGTGTAAACAGGTACAAACTAAAATTGTCACAGCCTCAAAATACTCAACAGGCTTATCAAAATGATGTCACATTGGGTTGTGATCAGACATCCCCAATAAGTATTTCTCCAGGGCTTGTGTAGGAGAAGTCATTTAAGTGCTGAAGTATCTCTAAGTATGGATTACTCAACACCTTGTGGATCGGGCACTTATTATAATATCTTAAACGTCAACTCTGTAGTTCATTAAAGGAGAAGAACCATAAATAAGAACATTTAATAAAGCTAGCTGATGGCAATGGATGCTGGAACGCTTCCTGGAATGTACTATGTTTTGGCATCAAGGTGGTTGAGACTGCTTCAGGATTTATATTCAGTTAAAACTTTTAAAGAAAATATTACGCACTCTTCTAGCTTGATGCTATACACATTTTGGTATAATATAAATTGCTAAGAGGATAAAGAGTACAAACCAAATAGGTACAAGATTCAGGTCAGGTCTACACTAAAAAGTTAAGTTTACCCAGCTATGTTGTTCAGGGGTGTGAAATATCCACACGTCTGAGCAACATAGCTAAGCAAGCAAGCCAACCAACCACCTCCCCTCCCACCCCCCGTAGGCAGTGCTAGGCTGCCAGAAAAATTCTGCCACTGCCTCTCATGGAGGTAGATTTGAAGCACCACAGCTTTGCCAGTCTAGCAGTTTAAATGTAGACATAACCTCAGTCAGTTATGTCAAACAGCACAGATGTACCTGGTGTAAATCTAATCCCTTAAATGCAACTCTAGGTTTATATGAAAAAGATTTATTGAAATTTAGTTTCTTTTATTGATTGAAATTAAGAATACTGCACTAAACATCTCGCAGTGACAGTATTTTTAAATAATTGTTTTAGGCAATGAAAATTTATTAACAAACTATAAATACACTTGAGAAAAGAGTAACAAACTATAAATACACTTGAGAAAAGAGTTGACTGTGTTTTACATTACATAAATTATTTAATTCTTTTTCTTGATTAAAACAGTTAGCCAGTTTAAACAGATTTTTTTTGTGTGAATGTAATAATCAGAGAAGTCCTTATTTGGACATCAAACCCATGTTTGTTTTTAAGTAGTATCAGAAATGGATCATTCAAGAGCACTTGTTTGTACATTCAATGTTTGCACATTTGGCCAATCCTCATTACATTTGTAGAACTATAACATTTTCTGTCATTGTCAGAACCAAGTCTAGAATTTATAGTTATAATTTGATATGGAGTCTTTTCACTCTTAAATATCAGCATCAAATGCACCCCTGATTTGTTGTGACAGATAGTACCCTCTTATGGCTCTGAAGTGGTTTCTGTGATATACTGTTGTGATTTCAATCCAGTTTCTAATTATCAGATTCCACATCATCATCACAAAACCGCCATACAATTGAAATTAATTGTTGAGAATTCAGTTCATTTAAAAAAAGGTAAAGGTAAAAGGGGAGTTGCAATTTTTTCTTGGTGAATATAGACACCCTGTGTGTAGCTTACTAGCCAAAGTTGCCTTTTTGAACTCTATACCTCTTAATTTGATTCATCAGATTTCCTAGTTCTGAAACACAAAGAAATTAAGGGTTTATGCCTATAAAATGCTGAGTACTCTGGCCAATCCAGCAAAGATTTAAGCATATACTTAACTTTATTCATGTGCTTAAAAATTAAGGATGTGCTTAAAATGCTTTCCTGAATGGGGGTCAGTGTGTTTAGCACCTTAAAAAAATCAAATCTTAACTGATTTGACCAAGGTCACACAGAGAGCCAGTTGCAGAAGTGGGAGCTGGCCCTAAACTCATGATCTGGACTTATTATTAACAACCTAATATACCAAATTGATGGAGATTTTGTTCCAATTTTTATAAGGTGATACGCTAAGTAGAAACAACCCAGAATTAAGGTAATCTCATTTAAAGCATGTAACTGTGACAGGTTTTGTGAGTTGATTGTAGATACACTTGTATCATGGGACAAGTGATTTGGCTTATAATGTGTTGGATATCTTTAAATGCTACATCACTACTAGATATTTGACACAGTTAGGTAACATCAGAGAAGGAGTGTCAGTGGGAGAAGGAGTGCCAGTAGGAGCCATGTTCCAGCGAACCTGCCGACACGGCAGGTAAACAAACTGGCCCGGCCTGCCAGGGTGCTTACCCTGGCAAGCCATGTGCCACAGGTTGCCGACCCCTGCTTTATCCAAAGGGTGGGTGACTGATTACACAAGCTGAAGACTTCAGGTTGTAAGATTTGGGCTCAGAACTTTGTGATTGGGGATTTTGGGAGAATTAATTGGCTTCTAAGTTGAAAGTGTTAGCCACCCTGGGTCTCTGGGGTTTAAAGTGAAAATGCAATTAAAAATAAACATGCACATTTTCATTTGTGCTTTGAATGTGCATTCTACATTTTTTTTAGTAACCTTGCATAATTAGACTATATAGTGTGTGTGTGTGTAGGGGTGGGGGGAGGAGAAGTGAAGCTATCATCATCTCACTCATTTCATTTAAGCCAGCAGTGGTACGAAATGTAGATGTAGCGTGTGTGTGTGTGTGTGTGTGTGTATACATACATACACTGTCCAAAGCCAGGAGACTCAAAATAGAACCTCAAAGGTTCTATTAGGAGCAGTATTGAGGCCTCAACACAGCTGGCAGAGGGTAGCTATTTTACATGATTCTCAATTTAGGTCAGATTTGAACAATGAGGTTGCCATTTGTACTGATTCACTGCCGGGAATGCTATCAGTAGGAACATGGATTCTTCATAGTTGGAAGGATTGAGAAAATGTCAATTGACCTTTGATTTATTATTCACATTTTGTTATCAGGATTCTAATATTGATGCTAGACCCCATAGTAGCTGAACAATTTTCTTCCCTCCGAACAGATGGTAATTAAAATCTTAAGTGTATTCACACTTCTTGTATGTGTGCAACAGTGAATGTGCCATCTCTTCAGTGACTAAGAGAGAAAATATAATAATTTCTAGGTGGAAGGGAGTTGAAGTAAGCAGCAGCCAATGCCAAATAGCTAGATTAAGATTACAGCTACATGTCACTGCCAAATTGTAAGGATCAACATTCAGAAAAGTATGCTATGGAGAGTTTCCTGTGAAAGACTATCCTGTACTGGTTAAGGTCAGTATTGATCCAGGTACATGTAGGGAGATGCTTGTAGGGAGGAGTTGACTTCTCACCGTTTTAAGGTCACATGATCTGGTTGAGACCTCCAAAGGTTATATAAGGTATAAGTGTCTTTCCATTACAGAAACATAATGCAAATGAAAACTGACTCAATTTTTAACCTCAATTAGTTTTTGGTTAATACTTCCTATGGAAGAAAATTTGATATTTCAGATCCTGCTCCAGCAAAAGTTCTGTCTTCTACATGCATAAACCTTCCACTATTTGGTCAACAATTTTATTTTTCCAATGGAATGTCATGGAAGATCATGGTTGTGGAGGAAAAGGGAATTTTTTAGGTTGCTAGGGCAAATTATCTAGATGTCTTTTCATATCACCTCATGAAAGTCTCTCTGTGTTAGTGGTGTTTAGTGGAGAGTTAAAGAAGATCTCTGTTTTAACTAAATTGGTGCATAATATCCACAAATGCTCGCCTACTTGGCTGAGGAGCTCATTTGGAATGTAGGAAAATATCCAAGAGATGGTACTACTAAGAGGAAAAAAAAAATAAATGCCAGTATGCTAGAACCAAGGGCCATGAGGAAAGCATTCTGAATTTTTAAGAATCTTTTAAAAACAAAAGTTAATGTCAGGTAGGAAAGACTGTGTAGTAATTTTTATTTATGTTGGCATGCAAGGATGGAGATAAGTAGAATATTATGTAGGGAAAAAAATCTGGTTCCAATGGCCAATTATATTGCAGGAAATCAAAAGTCTGAACGACCTTCCCATAGTGTTTGGGGATCATGGTTTCCACAAAATGATGCACTTCTTAAACCAGTTCTTGTCTTCCTTAAAAGTCAGACAGCCTCAGTAGTGCAACCAATGACCTTCTGGTGACCTGTGGAATCATAATCATCATCGCATATATTCTTTGGACGTTCTGCCTTATAAGTTTGTTTGCAATATCTAGATAGACATATTCTCTGATAATAAATCTCATCCATTTCTGGCTCATATGGGTCCTGTTTGTAGAGCTAGCTAAAATGCTTTGTGTACCAAATTCTTTCCCAAAATATGGTTCTACATCTCAGTTTCAGGACTGTTCTACTATCCAGATGATTGAAAGGTAACACTATTTGTTGCAGAATATGTAAAAAAGGGTTTCCTTTCAGTGGTGTGCAAGACCATTTCCTGTTCCCTTAGAAAATCAAGAATGCAACCACAATAATGTGTTGACAAAGGCATCGTCATTTTAACCGCTGAGCTTAAGACTACACACTTAGTCCTATCCAGGAGAGAGATTCAAGACATCTGGTTGATTTGCAAATTTTTCTTTCCACTTCTTTTGGGCAGCACACATCTTTAAGTCTGCAGTTAAAGCATAGTATTTCTACATAGAACCTAAACCGAAACATTAGCTATCTGTGAGTTAAGTGTCGTTAAAATACCTTTGCCTTGAAGCCATAATATAACATGTGGTTACTGAGCCTATAGCTGTCTTTTTCACACCATTTTTCTCTCTCTCGTTTGTGCACATGCATGCACACGTTTTCCTTGTGTTCTCCACTAGCAGGACTGTGTAATAGCTTCTGTTCTACCTTAATCAGAAGATGGGGGTCTGTCTAGTTTTTTCTTCCCTTTCAGGCCTCTGGCATATCCTGAATGTTAGTGGAACTATAAAATTCTACCTGGAAAAACCCTAAGGATTTTTTATCCTCTAACAGATTAGTCATCCTGTGGGACAGGCCTAGGAACAGTGTCATAGTCTGTTATCTTTGCTCTCTGTATTTTTAATTTGTGAGTGTGAGAATTTACATGAAAAGTGCTGAAATGACAGTCCTAGATACTAAAGTCTTGGGCCTGGTCTACACTAGAAAATTAGGTTAGTTATACTATGTTGGTCAGGGGAATGAAAAATCCACACCGCATAGTTACATGGTTAATCTGACCTAAATCCCCAAGTAGACAGCACTAGGTCAATGAAATAATTCTTCTGTCTACCTAGCTACTTGCCTCTCTAGGAGGTGGATTACTATACCTGCGGGAGAACCCTCCCATCGGCACAGATAGTGTCTACACTTATATTGATTATCTGCATAAGTATGGAACTGACAGCCCCAACTTTTTCACACTGCCCTGCCAATGTACTTTGACCATCTCCATCAGGGAGCATCTCTTGGATGAGAAAGTAATTTGGATTCCATAGTCATTTGGTCCTTGGGCTCCCTGTAGAACCTATTAACAAGGATACTAATTAGTGCAGATTGTGGTGTGATCACTTCTCTTCAAATTGCCAAACCTCAAAAATAGGCAGGATAAATTGATTTGACTGGCAAATAAAAATGGTAAGTATTGGCTGTAATAGAGTGTACATTAATTCAGTGCTCATCAGACTAAATATATTTAGAAAATACTTACAAGGTGTTGTTTGAGTAGGACACCTCTGAGTGAGTGTTTTAATTAACAATTAGTTGTAGTGATATCACTTGACTTTTGTCAGCTTCGCTAGTATACTAGTAATGAATTACTACAGAATAGTTATTTCCCCATTGTACTTTAACGCTTTAAGTATAAGGCTTCACCTAACTGCCATTAGTATAATTTCATATACTATGCACTGTTAGTAGTCTCCCCACCCCCATTCCACTTTCCCAGTGAGTGTTCAAAATCCTTTTGTTGTCTTGGTCACCATTAAGCCAAGTTGCCTCTGCACAATAGCAGACATACTGCAGCAATTTCTTATTCTAAGTATAGGAAAGTACAGTACTGTAGTATCTCAGGTGCTCTGATATGGTAACTGTAAATATTGCCTTTTTAATGTCAGACCATTCTATTTGCTTTGTGCATGTAGATTTATTTTGTTTGAAGTAGTTTGGCTACTTGCTATAACAATCTATCTAAAATATCAAAGTATTTTCTCTGTTCAGTGCTACACATTTTTATTTTGTTATATATATAAAAGTGGTGTATAAAACTGAGCAGGTTAGTTGTATGTGTATTATGTCTGTATGATAACATCAAGCTTGTTTAAATCAGTTAATTCTTGGATTGAAATGATCCAACACCATCAAATGTATGCTGCAAATATTATGCCTAACTATAATTCATGAAAATCTCCCTTCTTGCTGGTTAGGGAGTTAAAATATATTTTTGTCCACTACATATCTTATAGCAAAATAAATACAATTACTATACACTCTGCAAGGTGATGAATTAGGTCATTTTAAATATTTACTTGTGTCATTTTATTTATGATAGATTCAATAGTTCAGAATCGACTGTCTTAAAGATATCAATAAAAAAGAAATAATTATTTTTTGTTAAATTCCTGGAGTAGCTTCTAATTTAATCTCCTGTGGGTAATACAAATTTTATGCAATATGAAACTATCCAGCTAAGAAGATGTACTGTGCTTAATATATAATTTAATTTAAATGAAAGTGACTAAAGACAATAGTATGTTTAGAGTAAAATAAAAAGGACTGGTTCTTGGAGCAATTGCCCCTGTGCATTCCACATCTGGTGTTCATGTCCCCATATGCATATGTACTGGAACTAAGGGTGCTGCCACACCCTTGGTTTGAAGCGGTTTCCATCGTATGCAGGGTTTACAGTTGGTTCAATGGCTCTCAGCATCCCCACTATTCAGATTGTTTCAGCACCCCTGCCCGTATGTGTGAGACTGGAATCTTTCTGAACAGAAGCATCTGTTGGGGCTGTACCTACACCCTATGTCCCAAGGACATAAAGGGTAGGACAGCCATAACCACCCTTCAGTTCCTCCTTATCACCTGTGGCTGCTGGTGCTGCAAGTCCACCACAGTAACAATACTCACTGACAACACCATGGTGATGTACCATATCAATAGACAGGGCAGTTCTGGTACTCCGACCTCATGAACTTGTCAATATGGCCTCCGATCAGGCTCCCAATATTCCCAGCATGATCACACAATAGGAGATACAGTTCCTGTATCTGGATCTTACTTCCCTCTGTCTCATGCCTGGATGCTGGCTGGCTGCTTGTTGGTAGTTCAAAACATTTTAGCTTGCAACAGGAAGAATTACACTAGCTTCACCTGTGCTGCTAAATGGAAGAAGTTCTCTGGTCTGTGGAAAATCAAGGAAGCTCTTCTTGCTGCCATCCTTGACTACCTGATTTCCTTAGAGCACTTAGGACTTTCTGGTAGTTCCAGACAGTTCCAAACTGTTCCTAGTGTTTGCCAGCAGAATGAAAGGGTAATCTATTCTCTCAGTCTGCCTAAATATGTCTCGGACTGCATTAAGATTAGTCACATGGTGGCCCACTTAGATCCACCTACCTGGATTAGCATTAATTCCACCAGACCTCAGCTAACCTCTGATGCCTCTCTATGGGGTGTCCCAGTCTCAGAGATTTTCCAAGCAGCTATGTGAAGTTCAGGTATAAATGAGGTATAAGTCAGAGGTGAAGTTTGGCCTTGAAACCTAATGAACAAACTGGGTGGAATTTGTGCCCGCCCCACCCCCCTTCGTAAAAAGGGTATAGAATTCAGCTTTTAGTGATTTACTACAAATTCTAAAGGAACAGAAATATTCTGAATATTTGAAGTAACAGTAGTTGAAAAATGTAACAAATCTAGACATACATTTTCAATTTAAAACAATGAATAGTGAACCAAAAAATGTATAATTTGTGTGAAAGCAAATTTCCACTAGTTGTTTGTAATGCTGCTGTAGAGTTCTGGAATTCAGTAATTTTTATGGAATATTTATATACCTAACACAGCAAGATTGATAAAGATTACTTCATCCCAGTAATCCGGTCGGTTTCTTTGAACAAAATGAGGGCAGAATATCTTTCTTTTCTTTTCAGAGATGCTCACTTTATCCTTCTGATCAAACTCTAAAATACCTGCATCTTTTCTACTTAGAACACAAAAAGTGAATATAGTATATGATTTTTTTTATTGGGGAACAGAAGGTTAGTTCAGTTTTATTTTCAGCATTTTATAGACAGTATAAAGTGAAATTCCTTGCAAAAGTGGATAATAGTGTTCCAAGGGATTAGCAGTAAAATGTAGCAGGGTATGGTGGTTCTGAGCTGTGTCCTTTCATGTGAGATCAAGGTTAAATTCATATATTTGAGAACTGTATTCTTTGTTTCTAAAATCAGTGAATGTGCTAATGCTTCTAATTAAGTTTAATTCAGAGACCAGTGATGTTTGCTTTGGTGAAGTGAAACATGAGGAAGAACAAATTAGGACCAGATCATTTTAACTATTTCACATGTTGAGATCGCTAAAGATTTAGTGAAATCTTAACCAGGCAGGGAAGGGTTCTTTAACATTTCATAAAATTTACCATATATTGTCTTCAATATTGCCAGCCTAGGCAGTAGTTTCTCATTATTTTACCTTTTTATTTAAAGATGAACAGAAACATGGCTCTCCATTTGAACTGACAGAATCACTATAGGTGGCATCAGTCTATGATCGGCAATAAGTCTATTGGGATTTATCTTCCACACAGCATGTCACATCAGTATAACATACAGATAAACACTTTAAATTTTCCTTCTAATTTTTGTTTCCTTGTGCATGACTTAATGTATATAATTTTTCCTCTATTGTCACATTCCCTTCCACTTTATTCTTTAGCCTTTTCATTAAAGGGTTATATGAAGGCTGGTAGGTCTAATACTAAACCCTCCAGCTTTGTCTTGTGTAGTGGATGCTCCCTGCACTCCCCCTTCATTCTGTCTACTTTATTTTATTTTTATAAATTTCGATATGCTGCCTGTTCAGAAGAATGAAGTAAACGAGAGGAGTGGAAACTTGGCAGGCAAAAACAAAGGCTTGTCCTTATTTATAATTAGGGAGAAGCATCTACATAGTGACATTGATTGCTGGCTACTGATTGTTCTACTGGGGCTATTCCCAAGTAGGGACAAGGGCTTGGTCCTCTTGTGAGAGGTTTTCTTCACTGCAACTTAACTCTTTAATTGCCATGTAGTTCCTCTAAATCTTAAAGATGACTTAAAAAGATGCTTTTAAAAGTTGTGATTGTGCCTCTTTTTCCTTCTTATTTTAAGTACAAAGGCCTGAAGGATGGTAGAATCTTTTAACAAAGACATTTTTTTCTGAAATGTTATCTAATTTAAGTGATTGATTAGGTGTTTATAAAACCATATGACTTTAAAAATTCTTTCCCACCTATTGCTCAGTGTTTGTTCTATACTCTTGTGATATCATTTCAGTAGTTCTCCAGTCTCCATAACATCATCTTCCCCCTTTTTAAAATCATTCAGGTCATCTTTAGGCATAGGTTTTTACCAGTTGCAGTTACTTTTTTACTGTATTGTTGTTCAAGTAATGGTCCCTATGTTTATTCCATGTGCTGGAGTCCAGAAGTTCTTCAAAGCAGCGTCTGTTGACCATGTATGCGTATTAGCTCCCCTTGTGTTCCCGACTGAGGGAGGTAGAGGGTAGTGTGGTCAATGCCTCTCCAGTTCTTTCTTACCCCTGCATGTCCTGAGTCGGAATCATGTCCTCCTTCACTCGATATTTAAACTGTAATATAAAACATTTCAAAATAGTTTTTATATCAAGTTACATCTCAAATTTCTTCCCAAAAGTATTTGAGTTCAACATCAATCAGACAATATGCTTACCTGTATTTTCCCCAAAACTCTCTGCTTCTTCCAAAGACAGAACGCTTCAGGCTGGTGTTCTACCTTCAAAAAATCAACCCCCGTAGAAAATTTCTGACACTCTTTATTGCCAGAGAAGAAAGATCATGTGAGCAAGCCATATCCTCCCGCAGGATTTCTAAGTGGGTTTCAGGATGCATCTTAAAATGCTACAAAATAGCAAAAATTCCCCCTCCTGATGGTGTTACAGCTCAGTGCTTGCAAGCACAGCTGTCTCCATGGCGTATCTATTGGACGTTCCACTGCAAGATGTTTGCAGAGCAGCAACTTGGAGTTCTGTTCTCAAGTTCACGTCACACTAAGCTCTAGTCCAAGCAGTGACTGCAAATGCAGTTGTAGGAAGGGAAATACTACAAGCATTTCTGCTGTCACCTCCCTCACACCCTCCTCTCATCTGAAAACTGCTTGCCAGTCGCACACTTGTGGAATACATATAGGGTGACCAGACAGCAAGTGTGAAAAATTGGGATGGAGTGGGGGGAAATAGGAGCCTATATAAGAAAAAGACCAAAAAACGGGACTGTCTCTATAAAATCATGACATGTGGTCACCCTAAATACATACAGAGACCATCACTTGAAGAAGAAATGGAGGTTACTTATTATAACTGGAGAGTCTTCGAGGTGGATGGTCCCAATCTACGTTCCACTACCTGCCCTCCTTCCTCTTTGCTTCGCATCCAATTGGCTTGCTGTAAGAAAAGGAACTGGAGAGGCTTTGACCCGCACTGACTTTTGTGCACACTGCTTTGAAGAATTTTTGGACTCTGGTACATGGCACACGTGTACCATGTGTGGAATACAGATAGGGACGAGAGATCTCGAAGAACCTTCAGTTACAGTAAGTAATCTCCATTTACTTTCTCAGACAGATCTTCTTAAACTTTTTCTCCTTGATTATGCTAGTAATCAAACTATTTCCAAGCTCATTTCAATCTCATGGGCTATTTGGTGTGAATTGCCCACGACAACTTTTTAACTACAAATTATTTTCCTAGCATAAACAGGTCCTAAAATGGGTTATCTAGTGTCAGTAATACCAAGTTGTTTCTGTAGAATAACAACTATTTGCACTTTGTAATTCAATTGAAATATGAACCCACTCTCAGCAAGTTCGCGGATGACACTAAGCTGGGGAGAGAGAGAGATACGCTGGAGGGTAGGGATAGGGTCCAGAGTGACCTAAACAAATTGGAGGATTGGGCCAAAAGAAATCTGATGAGGTTCAACAAGGACAAGTACAGAGTCCTGTACTTAGGACGGAAGAATCTCATGCACTTCTACAGGCTGGGGACCAACTGGCTAAGGGGCAGTTCTGCAGAAGAGGACCTGGGGATTACAGTGGGTGAGAAGCTGGATATGAGTCAACAATGTGCCCTTGTTGCCAAGAAGGCTAGTGGCATATTGGGCTGCATTAGTAGGAGCATTGCCATCAGATTGAGGGAAGTGATTATTCCCCTCTGTTGGGCACTGGTGAGGCTATATCTGGAGAATTGCATGCAGTTTTGCGCCCCCCCCCCCCCCCCGAGAAAGGATGTTGACAAATTAGAGAGAGTCCAGCAGAGGGCAACGAAAACAATTAGGGAGCTGGGGTACATAACTTATGAGGAGAGGCTGAGGAACTGGTCTTAGTTAGTCTGCAGAAGAGAACAGTGAGGGGGGATTTGATAGCAGCCTTCAACTACCTGAAAGGCTGGGATGGGTTCCAAAGAGGATGGAGCTCTGCTGTTCTCAGTGGTGGCAGAGGATAGAACAAGGAGTAATGGTCTCAAGTTGCAGTGGGGGAGATCTAGGTTGGATATTAGCAAAAACTATTTCACTAGGAGGGTGGCGAAGCACTGAAATGGGTTACCTAAGGAGGTGGTGGAATCCTTAAGGATTTTTAAGGCCCTGCTTGACAAAGCCCTAGCTGGGATGATTTAGTTGGGATTGGTCTTGCTTTGAGCAGGGGGTTGGACTAGATGATCTCCTGAGGTCTCTTCCATCCCATATCTTCTATGATTCTATGTATGGGAATCAGAGAGAAGCTATTTGCAATTTGTGAAAATAGATCTGAAACATTCTAAATAAGAAATAAGAATATCCTTTTTTTTTAATGAAAGACAGTGTTATTTAAGAATCCTCATTTTCCAAAACAGCTGAGTGCTTATTGAGTAAATAGGAAAGGCAGATCTTAGTGTTATCTATTTTAAATGGTGTCACGTTGATTAAGCATTAGCATCTTGAAATGCCCACATGCAGGAAATTTTGTGTCATAGCAGTATCACTAATGACATAAAAATTAAATCTGACTCTGGGAAGGTAAGCATATTTGAAGGTCACATAATTTGACATAGATAACTCCACACAGTACAATAGACTACTATTGCATGTGTTTAATGGAAAGTTGTAACTCAATTTTTTTTCCCCTTAGGCTCCTACAATAAACCGTTATCTTGCAAAATCGCTTGGGATTTGTCAGACAATTGATAGGCTCGAGACTGGAGGCCTCTGCAGACATATCCTGGAAAAGGGGCTCTCAGGAGTGAGATTTAATGAAAGGGCCTGAGTAGCCGAAAGAGTCATGACAGCCTTCTCTGTGGCTCTGAAATATTTTAATTTGACTCTAAATTTTGTAATGTTTCATTTTCTCAGTGATTTCCAGATTAAGTTTTGAGAGAGTTCCTTTTTCCTATCAGTGTTGTGTAAACTGTGTTTTCTGGTTTGCGCTTCATCAACAGCAATTAAAATTATGTAGTAAAAATTTTGTTAAAATCAAGATCAGTAGATCTAGAATATTACTGCAGTATCTGAGCACTTCTTGAAATGTTTAAAATAAGTAAATTAAATATCCCCAAATGGCCCAAAGTCTGCTTTTCTTTCCTATAACCCTAGATAAGTGGTCAATTAAAAATATTATTTAATATATTCTGAAGGTAGTGAGATTAGTGGTTATTCTTATCTTCTCTGATGATGGGTTCCAAAGTCTTGTCCTGCCCTGTCTCCTACTCTCATCAGCTTCATCCCTGAGGTGGAACACTTTCATAATTCCAGAGGAACGTAGATATCAGGAAATCCTTGTCAGCAGTGAGCGCACTCTGAGATATTGAAGGTTAATTTCATGGACAGACCTTGAAAGTTAAGACTGTGATTTTAAATTTGCCAGGTATTAAGTGAAGAGCCAGTGTAGTGAACGCAACACAGAGGGTATGTCTACACTACGGGTTTATTCTGATTTTACAGAAACCGGTTTTGTAAAATAGATTGTATAAAGTCGAGTGCACACGGCCACACTAAGCTCATTAATTCGGTGGTGTGCGTCCATGTACCGAGGCTAGCGTCGATTTCTGGAGTGTTGCACTATGGGTAGCTCTCCCATAGTTCCCGCAGTCTCCCCCACCCATTGGAATTCTGGGTTGAGATCCCAATGCATGATGGTGCAAAAACAGTGTCACTGCTGATTCTGGGTAAATGTCGTCACTCAATTCTTCCTCCGTGAAAGCAACGGCAGACAATCATTTCGCGCCCTTTTCCCCCTGGATTGCCCTAGCAGATGCCAAAGCATGGCAACCATGGAGCCTGTTTTGCCTTTTGTCACTGTCACCATATGTGTACTGGATGCTGCTGACAGAGGCGGTACTGCAGTGCTACACAGCAGCATTCATTTGCCATTGCAAGGTAGCAGAGATGGTTACCATCCCTATTGTACTGTCTGCCATGCCATTGTAAATTGGCAATGAGATGACGGTTATCAATCATTTTGTACCGTCTGCTGCTGTCATGGGTACTCCTGGCTGGCCTCGCTGAGGTCGGCCGGGGGCGCATGGACAAAAATGGGAATGACTCCCCGGGTCATTCCCTTCTTTGTTTTGTCTAAAAATAGTCAGTCCTGCCTAGAATATGGGGCAAGTCTACTAGAGAGCCAGCGAGCACAGCTGTTCCAGGTCAGAGCCCCAGAGATCCCACAGAAATGATGAGCTGCATGCTGTTCTAGGGGGTGCCCTTGCAACAACCCCACCTGTTGCTTCCCTCCTCCCCCAACCCTCTTGGGCTACTGTTGCAATGTCTCCCATTTGTGTGATGAAGTAATAAAGAATGCAGGGATAAGAAACACTCACTTTTTAGCGAGATAAATTGAGGGGGAGGCAGTCTCCAGCTGCTATGATAGTCCAGGGAGTACAGAATCTTTTCTTTAGACACGAAAGGAGGCGGGGGGCTGATGGAGCTCAGGCTCCAGCTACTATGATGAGGATAGTTACCAGCCGTTCTGTACCATCTGCTGGGAATGATTGGGAGTCATTCCCATGTTTACCCAGGCGCCCCCAGCCGACCTCACCGAGGCCAGCCAGGAGCACTCATGGGCTGATGACGGTTTTCCACCATTTTGTACTGTCTGCCATCAGGAAAGGAAGGGGAGGGGATGCTGCTGTTTAGCGCCACAGCACCGTGTCCCCCGCAGCATGCAGTAGACATACGGTGACATTGAAAAATGGCAAGAAACTATTTTTTTCCCTTTTCTTTCACGGGGGGAAGGTGGGAGTAAATTGATGAGGTATACCCTGAACCACCCCGGACAATGTTTTTGACCCTACAGGCATTGGGAGCTCAGCCAAGAATGCAAATGCTTTTTGGAGACTGCAGGAACTGTGGGATAGCTGGAGTCCTCAGTCCCCCCTCCCTCCATGAGTGTCCATTTGATTCTTTGGCTTTCCGTTATGCTTGTCACACAGCACTGTGCTGTGGACTCTGTATCATAGCCTGGAGATTTTTTCAAATGCTTTGTCATATCTTCTTCTGTAATGGAGCTCTGATAGAACAGATTTGTCTCCCCATACAGCGATCAGATCCAGTATCTCCCATACGGTCCATGCTGGAGCTCTTTTTGGATTTGGGACTGCATGGCCACCAGTGCTGATCAGAGCTCCACGCTGGGCAAACAGGAAATGTAATTCAAAAGTTCGCGGGGCTTTTCCTGTCTACCTGGCCAGTGCATCCGAGTTCAGATCGCTTTCCAGAGCAGTCACAATGGTGCACTGTGGGATACCGCCCAGAGACCAATACCATCGATTTGCGGCCACACTAACTCTAATCCGACATGGCAATACCGATTTCAGTGCTACTACTCTCGTCGGGGAGGAGTATGGAAACCGGTTTAAAGAGCCTTTTATATCGATATAAGGGGTCTCGTGTGGACGGGTGCACGGTTAAATCGGTTTAACGGTGCTAAATTCGGTTTAAACACGTAGTGTAGACCAGGCCAGAGAAGATGTGCTTTCAGCAACTGATGCTGAAGAGAAGGCGAGCTATTATGATCTGGAATAATTGAAGCTCTTCTAATGTTCTCAACTTATTTACCATTGTGTGCCACATATGCAGGTCTTTGTTATATGGGCTGCATCCACACAATATATATACTATCTGTACGGCCCTGAGGATGTCACATGGGCCACAGCTGTGTGCTGATTGGGCCACAAGTAGGCTGTGGATTGAGAAGCAGTGACTACACAGACCCTAAATTTGCCTCTATCTTGCCTGTGTTCAGCTTCAGCCAGCTGTTTTTCATTCAGGTGCTGATCTCAGCCATACATGAAAATAGACTGAGGTAACAGATGTAAGTGAAACGTGGAACTGGATTTTGTCTGCTTAGACTGGCATTTTAGACCATGGCATGTAACAATCCCACCTCAGCCACTCATGCTTCATATAGATGATGATGTCCAAGTTGGAATAGAAGCTGTCTCACTCTCCCCTAGCTGGATTAACTCTGTACTATTAGCAGTAGTAATTTTTGTCACACAAGTCAGCAGATAGATCTGTAAAATATACACAGAACCAGCTCTGTTGAGTAACAGTGCTATTTTTATATTGTAGGTTTTCCAACTGTAATCACATTTGAAGTAAAAACAAACAAAAATCCAGATTAAAAAATCGTTCAGACATTTCTAAATTCAGATTTTATAAACAGAGTCCGTAAATAAGTACTGGAAGCAGCAATCTGTGGAGGATACTAGTCCACTCACTGTTCAAACTTTGTGGCATTGTAATGAGAAAACACTTCAAGATATAACCATATAATGGACAAAATGCATGGTTAAGCTGTAGAATGTTCTGGACCTGTTTTTAGCAATGCAGTTAACATTCTGCGTTTACTGAGCAGTTCACAGAAGTCAGATAATTTTCTGTCAGTTTTCCAGATATGTTTAATTTTACATAAGTCATCTCTAGGTGAGGGGAAAAAAAATTGTTCTTTTAAAGAATTCTCAAGACTGATTTCATGTGTAAAAACATAATTAGGCAGGCCGAAAGAGAATTTGAAGAGCAACTAGAAAAAAACCAGAGAAACTAATACAGAAACTTTAAGTACCTCAGGTTCAGGAAGCCTGTCAAACAATTAGTTGGGCCACTGGATGATCAAGGTGCTACAGAAGTCCTCAGGGAAGACAAGACTGTTGTGGAGAAGCTAAATCAGTGTTTCTCAAACTGGAGTTGCCGCTTGTGTAGGGAAAGGCTCTGGCCGGCCGGGCCAGTTTGTTTACCTGCCCTGTCCGCAGGTTCTGGCTGATCGCGGCTCCCACTCGCCGCGGTTCTCTGCTTTAGGCCAATGGGAGCTGCTGGAAGCGACGCAGGCTGAGGGACGTACTGGTCGCCGCTTCCAGCAGCATTCTTTGTCCTGTGGACGGGGCAGGTAAACAAACCAGCCTGGCCCTCCAGGGGCTTTCCCTACACAAGCGGTGACGCCAGTTTGAGAAACACTGAGCTAAATGAATTCTTTGCATTGGTCTTCACTGCATAGGATGTGAGGGATATTCTCAGAACCTGAGCCATTCCTTTTGGATAACAGATATGAGGAATTGTCCCACATTGAGGTGTCAGTAGAGGAGGTTTTGAAACAAATTGGTAAATTAAACAGTAATAAATCGCCAGGACCAGATGGTATTCACCCAAGATTTTGGAAGGAACTCAAATATGAAATTGCAGAACTACTAAGTGTAGTATGTAACGTATCGCTTGAGTCAGCCTCTATACCAGATGACTGGCATATAGCTAATCTGATGCTGATTTTTTTTTTTTTAAAAAGGCTCTAGAGGTGATCCTGGCAATTACAGACTGGTAAGCCTAACTTCAGTACCAGGCAAATTGGTTGAAACAATAACAAAACAGAATTATCAGACAAATGGACTCCTCTCCAACATACTGTGTCCATCTATTTTGCAAAGGGAAATCATGCCTCTCCAATTTATTAGAATTCTTTGAGAGTGTCAACAAGTATGTGGATAAGAGTGATCCACTCGATATAGTGTACATGGGCATTCAGAAAGACTTTAACTAGGTACCTCACCAAAGGCTCTTTAGCAAAGTAAAGATTCATGGGATAAGAGAGAAGGTCTTCTCATGGATCTTTAACTGGTTAAAAGATAGAAAACAAAGGCTAGATCAGTTTTCACAGTGCAGAGGTACACAGTGGGGTCTCACAGGTATCTGTGCTGTTCAACATATTCCTAATTGATCTGGAGGAATGGGTAAATTTTGAAAATTATACAAAATTTCTCAACATAGTTAAGTCCAAAGGAGAATATGAAGAGTTACAAGGGGATCTCACAAAATCGGGTGATTTGTTAACAAAATGGCAGATGGAATTCAGTGTTGATAAATGCAAAGCAATGCACATTGGAAAACATGCTCCCACCTATACATACAAAATGATGGGGTCTAAATTTGCTGTCACTACTCAAGAAAAAGAACTTAGAGTCATCATGACTAGTTCTCTGAAAACATCTGCTTAATGTGCAGTGGCAGTCAAAAAAACTAACACAATGTTAGGACCCAGTAGAAAAGGGATAGGTAAAAGGACAGAAAATATAATGCCACTATATAAATCCATTGTACACTTCACCTTGAACAATGCATCTAGTTTTGGTCACCCTGTCTCAAAAAAGAAACATAAGAATTGGGAAAAGTACAGAGAAAGGCAACAAATTGATTAAGGGTATGGAACAGCTGACATATGAGGAATGATTAAAAAGACTCAGGTTGGAAAAGAGAAGATATGGGAAGAGGGAGATAGTAGAGGTCTATAAAATCATGAATGGTGTGAAGAAAGTGAACAAGGAAGTGTTATTTGCCCCTTCATGTAACACACCAGTCAGGGGTCACTGAATGACAGGCAACACGGGGGGATGGGACATGGGGTCATGTGTTGTGTCCGTCTCTCTCCCCCCTCTCTCCCCCAATTTCTGCCAGGGTTTACACCAAAACATCAGAACCATCTAGGGAGGAATGCTGTGCTTATTCCCTTTGCCTTGCTCAGGAGCTGCCTCTAGCCTGTGTCTTGCAGAGCTCATTCTTCTCTCTCTCCTCTTCTCTACCCCCCGCCCCCAATGGCTAGAAGCAGCTCTCCTCCTCACCTGCACAGTGCTGAAAGGCAGCTAATGCCTCCAGGCTGCTGCTGGTGCGCAATAACATAACCCAGCTGCTTCCTATCTCCTGGCTGCAGAGTGGGCTGGATGGGATTAAGGAGGCATTGTGCACTAGGGCCCTGGGGAACCTGCAGAGTTTGCTGGGATCTGGCAGAGAGGAGAAGGAGGTGGTGATATTGAGCCCCAGCTCGGGGAGAGTGTGGTGAGGGGTCCAGTGCAGCCTGGCTCCTTTCCTTTCCTGCCAGTGGCACTAATGCCATCCTGGGCTGGCGGTGCCACCTGCCGTTTCACACAGAGAGCAACAGCAAGGTAGGGCAGCCTCCTGCATGTGCTTCTAGCCGTGGGGGTTGAGGGGCACAGGCAGGCACAGGGCTCAGCCTGCTCTGGACAGCCGAAGCCATCTGCCGAAGGTGGGGGGAGGAGCGAAGGGCATTCAGAGCTACCTCAGGCTGGCAGAAATCTGGGTGGTCTCAGTGCAACATGGATGGTCTCCAAGGCTGGCTCACAGGTCATGTCTCCCTAGAGCAGTGATTAGCTTGCCTTGCTTGTGCAGTTTTTCTCCGAGGGTCTCAAAGTGCTTTACAAGCCGCAGTGCACCACTGGGGGTGAGGTGGGGATCCTGCATTATAGAGAGGTGGAGGCCATGCATTTAACCTCATGCAGCTTTGCAGGCATGTGTGTGCGTGCGCATGGGCTGCACCTGCAACCCTGAGAACTGGGCCCAGCTGCCTTGTTCAAGCTCACAGAATCAATCATGGAGTCAGGAATAGTGCTTGAGGGGCCGGGATCCTGCAACCAAAGGCCAGGAGCCTGTGGCCAAAGGTGGGGCTAGCCAGGGGGGCCGGGAGCTGGCTCTGAGCTGGGAGATGCTAAGAAGCTGCTCTGCACTTAAGAAGTGACTGTGAGGCCATGCTGCAGTCCACAAAGCTGTATGGCATGCCCCCTACCTCACACACTTGGCCTCTGCTGCCAGGGTTCATAACAAACCTTTACATTGTGCTCCCCCACCCACCCCCCATTGCCTCTGCCAAGTGAAATTAATAGGTAGCAGCTTTAGGTTTTATGCACAGTTAACCTGTGAAAGTTGTTGCCAGGATATGTTGTGAAGGCCAAAAGTATAACCGGAGGTGGGGCGGGGGAGGAAGAATTAGATAAGTTCATGGAGGCTAGATCCATCAGTGGCTATTATTGGGGATGCAACCTCATGCTCTGGGTGTTCCTAAACATCTGACTGCTGGAAGCTAAGGCTGGATGACAGAGAGTGGATAGAATGTCCTGTTCTAGTTGTTCCCACTGAAGCATCTGGCGCTGGCCACTATGGGAAGATGGGTTACTGGGCTAGGTGGACCATTGGTTGGACTCAGTGTGGTCATTCTTATTGTCTTCGTTCTACGTTTGGGATCATATACAGGGAGTGAGGGGTGCTTCTTTTAAAAATATTTAACTTTCTTTAGTTGTGATTCCTGTTCAGTTATGTGCATGAACTATTACTAATATGCATTTTTAGTTAGGTTTGGGGCTATGTGTGTAGTAAGCCACATTTTTTCTAACATTTCTATGTTTATAATCTTTTTGAGTCAGTCTTAGTATGAACTTGCTTAGAGCAGTGGTTTTCAAACTTTTTTTTCTGGGGACCCAGTTGAAGAAAATTGTTGATGTCCGTGACCCAACAGAGCTGGGGATGAGGGGTTGGGGTGTGGGAAGGGCTCAGGGCTGGGGCAGGAGGTTGGGGTGTGGGTGCAGACTTACCTCCGGCGGCTCCCGGTCAGCAGCACAGCTGGGGTGTACTGCGAACCACGCTGCTCCCTAGTAGCGGCCAGCAGCAGGTCTGGCTCCTAGGCAGAGGTGTGCAAGCGCACACACTGCGCCCCCCGGTTCCCATTGGCCAGTTGCTGGCCAATGGGAGTGCGGAGCCAGTACTCGGGGCGGGAGCAACGCATGGAGCCTCGTGGCCCCCCTGCCTAGAGGCCAGACCGCTGCTGGCTGCTTCCATGGCGCAGCACAGTGTTGGAAAAGGTAGGCACTAGCCTGCCTTAGCTCGTCAGCACCGCCAATGGGATTTTTAACATCCTAGTCGGTGGTGCTGACCAGAGCAAGGCAACCCAGCGATTTACATGCTACAACTCGCTAGTGGGTTGCAACGCACAATTTGAAGAACACTGGCTTAGAGAATGGAGATACGTAGTTTAATAACATAGGGCTTGGAGAATTGAATTTTGGTGGTACGTGACTCTGTGCTTTATCAGCAGCTATACTGCTGGATTACAATCTTATCTCATTCCTCTAGCTCCCTGTCTAGTCATTATCATCTTTTCTGGTTGCTCTTCAAATTCCCTTATCTTTTTCCTGCAACTTTCTTGGTCACTGACATTGACACCACAGGCCAATTAAAGAGCCCTGGTGTGAAACTTGAATGGTAGTTACCTGGAACTTGGTATCCATATTCCTCTCTGTCTTCACTTAACATTAATTTTTAAATTTGTCCCTCTCACAGTGCTAGCTCTGACTAGGGTGACCAGATGTCCCTATTTTATTGGGACAGTCCTGATATTTGGGTCTTTTTCTTATATAGGCTCCTATTACCCCCCACCCCCTGTTCCAATTTTTCACATTTGCTGTCTGGTCACCCTAGCTCTAACTTCTCCTTCCTCCTCCTTTCTGGCCCAGTAGACATGCTGCTGAGCCTGTTAGGGCTGAGGTATGTGAGACAGTATGCTTTATCTCCTTTCTAAGTCTACTCTATATGTTTTGATTTTTATATATTATTTGAAGCTTTGTTCTGAGGTAGTTATGGAGCAGTTTGAATTTCCTAGGACTTTGGAGACAAGAAGGCAACAGCTTAGATTCCTTAATCATGCAAACATTTTTGCTTTGAGGCGGGAAATTCTGAGATGTGGGGCAGAGCTTGGCTAGAGCACTACTGGGATATCCCCTGTCTAATCTCTAAGCCTACCATGGAATTAGTGAACTCAAGAAAAAGATCCAATACATTCTGTGTACCTTAATTAAAATAGGCACCCATGAACAACTGTATATCTCTGACATTAGAATTATATACTAGGCTCTTTATACCGTGATTATGTCACCACCAAAATTGTCTAATAATTATCCAATTTTTAAAGCATCTCACATACCTTTTCTTGATAATCTAAGCTTCAAGTTTTTTACAACGGGGGAGTAAAGGGGGAGCGGGGGTGAACTCCAGTTCCTACAGTGGAAAAGATACACTCAGTTCACTTTTTGAAAAGTAACATCCTAAAACAATAGTTCTGAGAAGTGTTACATCCATTCATCTCAGTTGTTGACTCAAGTATAATGATGTAGGTTTTGGATTAGTGTATGTCTCTGTATGTCTGTCAGTCTGCAAACGCCATTTTGATTGTAACGTGTACAGTGCCTTCCCTTTGCTTTTTAATCTTCATATTGATCTGAGCCATCAAGGAGGTGTCAGCAGTGACTGTGTTCACTGGTAAAGAGCTAACAATAGAGAGCAATCGAGTCATTAACTTGGGTGGTTTTGCATCCAGATGGAAGCACCCCAGAACAACAAGCTGGCTGCTGCCCAGGGAAACCAGTTTAACTAGTCTGGTCTGTAAGTGGGCTTTGACGAGGACTTGAAGCCACTGAAGCTACTTTCACATGACAGAAGGGGTTGAAACTTTTTGAAAAGGGAGGTCATCTCACTGGCCATTTGAAGAAGATACGCCAGGGCAGGAGGAGAGGGAAATGTTTTGGAACCTTGAAAGGGCTGATCAGAATCCAGAGGCCTCTAGAGCGCTGAGGACGCTAGAGAGAGGATTTTGTGTGCAGGGGTTTTGTTGTTTTTCTGTAGATATGTTGTATATCTTTTGTGTTTTGTCCATGAATAAAATGTTTAGAAATTTCTTTGTAAAGTCTCTGTCCCACTAGATTTTTCACATACTCTCTGAAGGGTGAACCAGTAATCCATAGGGTTTTTAGCTTCGGTGGAACTCTGGGAAGCATGCAGTTACTACTGGGGTGGGCTAGCACTGTTTTCAGGCCTAGCTAGTTGAATTGTGGAGTCGTATATCTCAGGAAGAGATGCTGGATAAAGGATGTTCATCCCAAGAATGTGTCTAGAAGACCAGACCTTGAAATAACTTGATGTTGTCCTGACCCAGGCAGCCTTAAGAGCATGTGGGATCCAAAGTTTGGGTCTATTACAGCAGCCTGGAGAGACTTCACCAGGGGAGAGAAGGGATGGAGCTCAAGCAGGATTGTAGTAGTGTATATAAATGTCAACATTATCTATTATACTGCTGATCATTTTAGAAGAAACATCTAGTTAATATGCTAATTTATTGTTAAAATAATGGCAGATATTGGAACGGGATACAATGCAGAATTAGTTGCTGTCAACAGTGCTGGGTGGAAAACAAGAAATTCAACCCCCCAATTCACCCCTTAAATTAAGTCACCTCCATCACCTCCCCGAAAGAGGAAGGAAAATGGGAGATACATCCTCTCAAGTATAGAAGCCTTCACTGCCTGCTGGGTGCCAAAAACAAAACAAAACAAAAAAACCAACCACAACCACACAAAATGCAGTCCAGGTGTTTCTGGGTATCAAAAACCCCAACTGCTCAGTTGTGAAAACCTCCAGTTTCATGGCTGACAATTTATACAATGTAGTTACACATTGCAGTGCAAAAATCTGTGGCACACTGAAACTCTATGGACAAAGTAAATGAATTGAATCTAATATACATCTTAATAACATAAGTTGTATTGTAATGAGTGTGCTGGGCAGGGGTAGAGTGACCAGATAGCAAATGCGAAAAATTGAGATGGTGGTGTGGGGTAATAGGAGCCTATATAAGAAAAAGACCCCAAAATCGGGACATCTGGTCACCCTAGGCAGGGGACAGGTTGAGAGATATATGTCTAGGATACTGCATATGTCCACAGGGACAGTTTATGTATATGTTTCAACTCTCTCTCTCTCTCTCTCTCTCAATTGTAGAGTGCAGAAGGGCTATGGTCTGCATTAAAGTAAACTAACCTTATTAAATGAGCCGAACAGAGCCAAGTTTGCTAATCTTTTTTTATTGCTCTTCCAATTTTATATCAGTTAAAGACTGTTAAACCACTAGTAGGGTACAAAACAAACTTCATTTCTGTGCTCTAATGGAGCTACAAAGAGATTCGTTGTCTCAAAAGTAGAACTGAGGTTTCCTGTTTGCAGTTGTTTTGCAGCACAGGATGTGAGTACTATAGGGAGGCTATAGTTGTAATAGAGATTTTGGTATCAGATATATTGCAATGCTGGAGAGAAAAGCAGGCAATGGTTACAGTTGTCATAAAGCATCTGTTTAAAAAACAAAACCACTACCAACAGTACTATGAAGAGCATTTGAAAATCGTCAGAGAGACAATGTCTTAAATAGTTTTTCTGGTAACATTAAATAGAATATCTTGAGATGGCCTGCATCTCAGATGATCGGTAATTGTGGTGACAACTCCAGAAGAGAAAAGTGAAAGGTCAGTGATTATTTCATATCAGTTATATGGTAGAAAAAATGATCTTCATGTGCTTTTTGTTAAGCCAAGCACATAAAAAGTGAAGCAACATCTTTCAAAACATACAAGCTAGTACTAGTAAGTTTTTAAAAAAGAAAAAAAAAACCTGTAATGTAAACTATCTTGTAATGAATATGAAAATGATTAGATAAGCATAGATTAATAGATTTTTAAGGCCAAAAGGTGATCTAGATTTAGAAACAAGAAGACGACCAAGGACAGGGTAGGCCCGTTACTCAATTGTCAGGGGTGGGGAGAACAGAAAATGTGGAAATGGGAGAGATGCTTAATGACGACTTTGTTTTGTTTTTCACCAAGAATGTTGGACATCTAACATAGTAAATGCCAGTGAAAATGAGGTAGGATCAGAGGCTAAAATAGGGAAAGAACAAATTAAAAATTACTTAGACAAGTTAGATGTCTTCAAGTCACCAGGGCCTGATGAAATGAATCCTAGAATACTCAAATAGCTGGCTGAGGAGATATCTGAGCCATTAGCGATTACCTTTGAAAAGTCATGGAAGAGATTCCAGAAGACTGGAAAAGGGCAAATATAGTGCCAATCTATAAAAATGGAAATAAGGACAACCTGGGGAATTACAGACCAGTCAGCTTAATTTCTGTACCCCAAAAGATAATGGATCAATAAATTTGCAAACACCTGGAAAATAATAAGGTGATGAATAAGAGTCAGTGTGGATTTGTCAAAAACAAATAGTGTCAGACCAACCTAATAGCTTTCTTTGTCAGGGTAACAAGCCTTGTGGGTAGGGGGGAAAGCAGTAGATGTGGTATATCTTGACTTTGGTAAGCTTTTGATACTGTGTTGCGTGACCTCATAAACAAACTAGGGAAATGCAACCTCGATGTACCTACAATACGGTGGGTGCATAACTGGTTGGAAAACCGTTCCCCGAGAGTATCAGTGGTTCATAGTCATGCTGGAAGGCCATAATGATTGGTTCTGAGTCCAGTTCTGTTCAATATCTTTATCCGTGATTAAGATAATGGCATAGAGAGTACACTTACAAAGTTTGCAGACGATACCAAACTGGGAGGGTTTGCAAGTGCTTTGGAGGATAGGATTAAAATTCAGAATGATCTGGACAAACTGGAGAAGTGATCTGAAGTAAATAGGATGAAATTCAATAAGTACTGATGCAAAGTACTCCATTTAGGAAGGAACAGTCAGTTGCACACATACAAAATGGGAAATGACTGCCTAGGAAGGAGTACCGCAGAAAGGGATCTGGGGCTAATAGTGGACCACAAGCTAAATATAAGTCAACAGTGTAACACTGTTTCAGAAAAAGTGAACATCATTCTGGGATGTATTAGCAGGAGTATTGTAAGGAATATACAAGAAGTAATTCTTCTGCTCTACTCTGCACAGATTAGGCCTCAGCTGGAGTATTGTGTCCAGTTCTGGGCGCTACATTTCAGGAAAGATGTGGACAAATTGGAGAAAGTCCAGAGAACAACAACAAAAAGGTCTAGAAAACATGACCAGTGAGGGAAGATTGAAAAAAAATTGGGTTTGTTTTGTCTGGAAAAGAGAAGACTGAGAGGGGACATAAGTTTTCAAGTGCACAAAAGGTTGTTACAAGGAGGAGGGGGAAAATATTTTCCTCTTAACCTCTGAGACTAGGACAAGAAGCAATGGGATAAAATTGCCACAAGGGAGGTTTAGGTTGGACATTAGGAAAAACTTACGAACTGTCAGAGTGCTTAAGCAGTGGAATAAATGGCCTAGAGAAGTTGTTGAATCTCCATCATTGGAGATTTTTAAGAGTAGGTTAGACAAACACCTGTCAGGGATGGTCTGGATAGTACTTAGTCTGGTCATGAGTGCAGGGGTCTTGACTAGATGACCTCTCGAGGTCCCTTCCAATCCTGTGATTCTATGATCATTTAGTCTGGCCTTCTGCATTGCACAGCCAAGGAACTGTAATCGCCATGTCAAACCCATGACTCCTGTTTCAGCTATAGCATAACTTTAGAAAGATATCTAGTCTTGATTTAAAGATGTAAAGTGATGGAGAATTCATGACATCCCTAGGCAAGTTTTTTCCAATGTTTAATTACCCTCACAGTTTAAGAAAAAAAATTGCACCTAATTTCTAGACTGACTGTCCCATTTGTGTCACTGCATTCAAAGATCAGTCCCCCATCGTGAGAGTATGCATTCTTTGTTCATAGATGTGTGTATGATCTTGCATATTTGCTGAATTAAAATGCATATTGTTCAAATAAGCTCACCTTGGGTCAGCCTGTACCACTGACCTGTCCCTATAACTTAACCTTGCTGTTTATTTTTGTATAATGACAGATTTCAGAGTAGCAGCCGTGTTAGTCTGTATTCACTAAAAGAACAGGAGTACTTGTGGCACTTTAGAGACTAACAAATTTATTTGAGCATAAGCTTTCATGGGCTACAGCCCACTTCTTCAGGTGCATAGAATGGAACATATAATAAGGAGATACATACAGGACATGAAAAGGTGGAAGTAGCCCCATCAGCTCTAAGAAGCTAATTAATTAAGATGAGCTATAGTCACCTTCTACAGGACAGGCCCAACAAAGAAAATAACAGAACGCCACTAGCCGTCACCTTCAGCGCCCAACTAAAACCTCTCCAGTGCATCATCAAAGATCCACAACCTATCCTGAAAGATGATCCCTCACTCTCACAGATCTTGGGAGACAGACCAATCCTCGCTTACAGACAGCCCCCCAACCAGAAGCAAATACTCACCAGCAACCACACAACAAAAACAATACCCCGGAACCTATCCAAAGTCCTGTGCCAACTCTGTCCACATATCTATTCAGGTGACACTATCATAGGACATAATCACATCAGCCACGCCATCAAGAGCTCGTTCACCTGCACATCTACCAATGTGATGTATGCCATCATGTGCCAGCAGTGCCCCTCTGCCATGTACATTGGCCAAACCGGACAGTCTCTACACAAAAGAATAAATGGACACAAATCTGACATCAGGAATCATAACATTCAAAAACCAGTAGGAGAACACTTCAACCTCTCTGGTAACTCAGTAACAGACTTAAAGGTGGCAATTTTGCAACAGAAAAGCTTCAAAAACAGACTCCAACGAGAAACAGCTGAACTTGAATTAATATGCAAACTAGATACCATTAATTTAGGCTTGAATAGAGACTGGGAATGGCTGAGTCATTACACAGATTGAATCTATTTCCCCATGTTAAGTATCCTCACACCTCTTGTCAACTGTCTGAAATGGGCCATCTTGATTATCACTACAAAAGTTTTTTTTTTCTCTTGCTGATTATAGCTCATCTTAATTAGTTACCCTCTTAGAGTTTTTGCCTACTTTAAAGATATCTTTGTTACATCAAGAATTAATACCTGAAGGACAAAAGTTCCTTAACTGTAAATGGAAAATTGAAAAAAAAAAGTACTGTATTGCCTATAATCTTACTTGGATATTTATCCTGAATAATCATCATTCATTGTGTCAGAATCTGAATTCTCAATTAATTATTTTGGTAAGTTAGTGTTCTGCCCATTTTATTAGAGAACATATTATACCCAGGAGAGTTGAATATACCCTGGTTTAGGGCATTGTTTATTGCAGAAATTCTCAAACTTATTAATAGTGTAGACTCATGGAAACTCTTTTATTGACCACCTGTGCTTCCACTTGTAATTGTATATCTCTGTGGCCACTACAGTAATTCATTATAATTGCATGGTAGGAATATGGAAACGTAGAAATTGCCCTACTGAATCAGGCTAGTCCAAGCACTCAACAATGACTAGTACTATATATATCAGAGAGAAGATATAAAACCCTCATAAGGGACAATTACAGAATTCTCTGCTAGCAGGGAAACTTCTTCCTAATTCTAGACTGTAAGTAGTTGGTTTATGTCCTGGAGCCATGAGCATTTATATCAATTATACATTTTTATCCTATTCACTATAACTCTGTTGGGCTTCATCTTGCAAAGTGCTGAGCACTCCAACCACAGCTCATCAGTACTTTAACACATGCTTAACTCTAAGTCCATTGACTTCAAAGAGACTACAGATTACATTAAGTTAAACATGTTCAAGTGTTTCATTGTATCAAGGTCACAGTGCCCAGCCCCTTGCAGATTTGAGTCCATTTTCCACAGAAACATTCTTGTAATGTAAGAAAAAGTAAATAGGACTGCTTGATTTACCTTCACATTTGTTTTGCATATTTAAAAAAAATCTGTTTATTAGTCTGTCCTAAATTGAATAATCCTGATCTGTCTTTTCAGTATCTCTTCATATGGAAGTCCCCTCATCCCCCATCCTGCGAATGATTTTCATTGCTAGTGCTCTCTTTCTATTTTTGCTGTATCAATTTTCAGGTGGGGTGACTAGGACTGTACACAATGTTCAAGTTCAGGACATACCATCTTTCTTGTATAATGACCAATGTTTTATGTTTCATCAGTATAAAATAGCTATTTTTGTCAATAGCATTGATCCCGTTTTTACACATTTTGACCTTTTTTGTGCTTTTGTGTGTGGAGGGGGGTGAGGGGAGGGAAGACCAGTTTGCCATTTAGAAGATGTTAGGTTGACCACAGTGATATGCGGGTCTTTTGCTGAATAGTTAGTTAAGGTAGAACTCAATGTGCAGAAGTCATTTTAGAACTTTCTTGCTAGTGTGTATTACTTTGCTCTTGTCTTCACTGAATTCCATCTTTCTTTGTGCTGTATAATCATCAAGTTTTGTCAGGTCCCACAATTATCCCTTTCAGTAGTTTGTAATCTTGACTAATCTAAATTTAGTGAGATCTTCAAATTTTGTTGTATTGTTTGAAAATTGTTCACCTCCTTTTTCAGACTATCGACAAATGTGCTTGTACAGGTTGTGCTTTATAGTGAACAGCCTTAAAACCTTTAGAAACAGCCAAAAAACAGGGTTATCATGGAACCTGTCATCTATCTGTTGAGCACCAGCAAGGGCTGGGATCTAGTGGTCTACTTTTAAAGCACAGGCTGAAGAGTCAGATAGTCTGGGCTCTGTCACTAAGTCTTTTGTTAAGCAGGTCACTTAAGATCTCTGAACCTGTTTCCACATCTATAAAACTTAGTTGATAAATTTGCACGTGTGTTGAATAATTAAGTACTTAGAGATCTTTTTGTTGAAGTTGCTATAGAAGTATCCTTTTTTTGTTTGTTTGGGCCTCACTGATTAAAACTGATTTTATTCGCTGAAATGAAGACTTTAGATCTGCTTTTTTCTCATCAATTTTTTTTATTGGTAACGAGAGGTATTTGACAAGAACCTCTGAAACTGAGTGTTTTTTAATAACTAGACCTGCATGAAATAGTGTATTTTTTAACAAGTTTTTGTATGAGTTCTTCAAGTTTCTGTTCGCATGGTGTTTCACCCTTTGAGTTTTGTGTTCAAGTGAAGCCTGGAACTGAGACAAACTTAGAATCATCTGAAGAGGTCCACCAATTTTTTCCTTATTTTATGTTAAAAACTGTAAATATACCCAGGCTGAGTCTCCCTTTGTGTGTGTGTGTGGTTTTATACTTGAGAGAGTTAGATTCATGTAATAAATTAGCTCTTTAGATATTCTTCCTAATGAGAGTAAGACTGCACCATGAGCACAGCTGCTTAATATGACAATGAGTGTTGTGGAGAGAGTGATTTTGCCATCCAGCATTTCCCCAAGGCATGAAGTTTCACCCACCTGCTGTGGGTCATGAAGGAGTAACTGAGTGGGCACTGGACATGTATATATTATGATGAATAGGCCTTTAACAACACATGGTGGAGTACTAGGGGGCATGACTGGTTTAATTTTTCTGGAGTGGGGTGCTTAGCTTGTTTGAGAAATGCTGCCCTAACCAGCATAGTCCTAATTGCTCTCAAATGTCAGGTTTTATTTTCCAACATAACTATAAATAACTGCAGTAACACGCTCACTGAATGTATGTGTATATTTTTGTAACATGTAAGAGCCTCCATATCAGTTAATTACATTACCTGTGATGTTAGTTCTGAAATTAAGACCCAGATGTCTTGAAATTTATCCAGTTTACTAAACAGACTTAATGTTTTTTGCTAGCTGAATCCTTCAGTTTATACTAATAGTTTCTTTTATGTTTCCCAAGGAGATGAACTTCAAACAGTAATGTAAACCATTTTTCAGTCAATTCTTACCAAATGAGGATGCATCCCTAGTTTTATAATTGTGAAAAGAAAAAATCAGGCTTATTTTTTTCTCAGGAGATCTTCAAAGATCAGCCCTTCTCCCTGTTTTTACTACTCTCTTTAGCCTGGTCAACTTCAGTCTTTCTCCCAATACCAGAGAGTTGAAAGTTTTCACAGCTTATCTCAATAATTCCATTGGTGAAATTTGCAAAGTGGCAATTGGGAGCAACTTTTCAGTATTAATAACTCAGTTTCATAATGAGATTAGTCTTTCTTTAGTCAGGCAGTCCTCATTCTCTCTAACTCTGTTTCATTCATTTCTTCTTCAATTGCTGGTTAATATCCAGAGACACACATTGCATCTCAAAGAGTATGGCTTTGTGGAGGAAATATATTTGAATAATCTCTATTCCCAGCAAGTAACTTGTCTTTGTTATCCTTTACAACACTGATTCTAACATCCTGTCTACACTGCTATTATAACTGAATCAGGACCTCATTAAAACTCTGCTAAAAATTATATAATCATTAGAATCTGACTATGTTCAATAACTGGGCTGAAACCTTGAACTCAGGTCTTTAACCTAGTTGCAGGGATTCTATCTTAGAACTTCCAGATTGATTGAAATGTAGGAGTGTGGTGAACATATCTCCAATATGGTCATAGATGAGATATAGGTGGGGCCTAGTAGAGCCATTAAAATATTTCATTTTTAAAACTGCTACACACAGGAGTTCTCAGACTTTTGTACTGGGGACCCCTTTCATATAGCAAGCCTCTGAGTGCGATCCCCCCTTTATACATTAAAAACACTTTTTTATATATTTAACACCATTATAAATGCTGGAGGCAAAGCAGGGTTTGGGGCGGAGCCTGACAGCTCGTGACCCCTCATGTAATAACCTCATGACACCCTGAGGGATCCCGGCCCCCAGTTTGAGAACCCCTGTACTTCAGTGTTTAACTTATTTACAAAAGCTATAACTAGAGATGAGTGAGCTCCAAAAATCCCTCTTTGGTGAGCAAGATATTTTTTTTTAATGTACTTAGTAGACTACAAGTAGTCTACTGCTTAATGAAATGTAATAGAAAATTATAAAGTTGTGGGAAATACACACAAAAAATATCTTAGGATATAACATTCTAGGGAAAACTGGCGAGGACTAGAGGAGGGAGTGGAGAGTGGCGGAGCCTGATCTCTCTCTCAGCTAGTATGAGGAATGTCTATGAACATAGGGAATATTTTATGGAAACTTTAGTTGGAGTAACATATGTAAGAAAAACAAATAATCACCCATCTGTTGCCCTAATAAAGCTAAAAACAAAGCTGAAGCCGTACTGCAAAGTAAAGCATCCTTAATACTCATATGGTGAGAAACAGCTAAGTTCCATGTATAAATTGTCAGCTGTGTTTGCAATTATATTTTTCTTTATATAAACATTTCCAAATGTGTGCTGAAGTCTTTTAGAAAGTGACATAATTGACCCCAGCCATAAGGGGGTCAGGGACCAGATTCTTTACTTTGATCCAGCCCCTTCGCGTTGCTTTGGCAGTATAAAGAGGCCAGAAAGCAGTTGTCCCAGCCAGTGTTCCCTCTAATTTTTCCCACATACGTGCAGAATGAATTTTGTTATGTGCACCAGTATGGAGGTGATATGTGACACTGTGGCAGCTCTGGGACTGGGGCTGGGGGATAGGCGCCCCTTTCCTGGACAGTCCCAGCTGGTCGGACTCCCTGAGCATGACCGCTCAGCTTACAGGGAACTTAGGTCCCAGCCAAAGATTTTCCTGGTATGCGGGAGTCTCATTAACATTGCTGTTGGACTCTTTTGCACTTGACTGGATTGTTTAAAAATATATAATATACATAGCAGATCTTCAAAGGACACTGATGCTTTGGATGGATGTTTAATTCTCTTGAAACTTTGCTGGTTGGGTTCTCCCCCATGTGCAACCTCCCCAACTTATTTCTTTCATCTATAGTCTGTTATATTCACATATTGTACTGAGAGATGCTATACCTCACATACATTAATAAAATTACCTTCTTCTTTGAGTGATGGTCCCTATTGTATTCCACTGAGGGTAATGCGCATCTGCTCAAAGCCGGAGCTTTTGAAAATAGTAGTGTCCATCAGTCCATGCATGGGCCCTTGCACTACCTCATGGTTTCGCCTGAGGTGATAAAGGGCAGGGTGGACCAATCATGTCTCCAGTTCCTTCTCACTGCATGCATGGTCTGACTCAGAGCTCCTGCTTTCTTCTCATCCTTGGTGACATATTTTGCTGAAAATCATTTTATTTCTCTCTTAGCTCAGTATTTTTAAGTCTTATACTGTTTCTGAAAGAATTTGTGGGATTCCTTGTTTCTGAAAGTTCTACAGGTTCTCTGGACTTGGGATATTGCTCCTACGGTTCTCCTTCTACTAAGCACTTTCTTATTTTATTTTAAACACTTGTTATATTTTAAACACTTGTTTTTTGGTGGTGTTTTTTGTTTTTTTTAAATTGTAAACGGATGCCGCTTTGGTGTTTTTCTTCTCTCCCTCCGTCCAGAGCCCTGGTCTGGGTACTGGACTATGCAAAAGAGGCCAGAATTCAAGATCTGCTCTTCCTGTCCTTGCTTGTTCTCTCTCAATGACAAGCCCCAACGTTGTGTCTTCTGTTTAGGGGAAGCCTACGCTACTTCCAGGTGCACATTCTGTCTCTCCTTCCCTGGCCGTCCATGGGAAGGCAGAGTTCTCCATTTAAAAAAGCACTTCCTGGAGGTCGTGGGGGGCCACAGTTGGACTCTGGCTGGAGGATCCCTCCGTACATCACCCAGAATAATTGAAGAGTGAACCTCTTGCTGTGGAGACACAGTCCAACTCCGCTGGTACGAGTGCTGTGGATCCCACATTGGGGCCTAGCTATAAGCTATGGAAGCATGCATGGAAGTATGGCAATATGTCTTGCTCCAAGCCCAAGAGAGGACTACTGACCAAGAAGGGGCACATCATTCCAGGGTTCACAAAAGCTATAAGAAATCACGGTGTTTTCCAGATGCTTTGGTTCACAGTTCAGACCCACAAGGCTTGGAACCAACACCCTCAGTGTCTGGGGCACTGTGGGTACTGATGCAAGTGACTTTACTGGCTGCAGCACCACCTGCAATTTCAGTCACCTGGATTCCAAGTATACTCAGCTCTAATGCAGAACTGCCCGAGCGGTTTGTGTTGCAACTGGGACAATCTCCACAGGCACAGGTACCACGTCCTACAATGAAGTCTCAGTCCTCGGCATCGAATTTGCTGCCATTGGGATGTGTCCATATGGTACCACCCTCTCCATCCAGACTGCCAGCATTGCCGGACTCTGATTCCTTCTCAGGAGCAGAGGGAACTGGTCATTCTATTTAAGCTGCCACCCCCTCTCAGGGGGCAAAGTTATCATAAAGTCCAGCCAACACTGTGACAATACCCTTTCTTCCCACAAATGAAAAGACATTAGTATCCGGCTCCTTGGCACCACAAGTGCAAAAGCAGAATCAGCCAGGGTTGGCCGTATTGGAACTCATGGGCCCAATATTCACCATCAGTACCATCCCGTTTGATACAGGGGGAATCCCTAATGCCGATACTCTGCCTCTCACCAAGAAGACACTCAGAACTGGGATTGAATGATGCCTCGATCAGCCTATCCCCATTGGTACCAGCGGAGCTGGAAGGATCCTGATCATTGTCCCTGGACAAGCCCATGGCATCAACACCTTGCTCGCTAACAGACAAGGGAGGTTACTTACCAGTAATCATTCTTCCTATCTTCCCCAACCATCATAGTCATAATGGACACATCATTCAAAGGCTGAGGTGCCCACATGGCAAAACACATAACCCAAGGCACTAGTCAACCAGAGAAGTCAGAATGCACATCATCATCCTGGAGCTATGAGCAGTTCGCAGGGCATGCCGTGCTTTCCTAACAACTGTCCGCTTTCAACATGTCCTCATCATGTCGGACAACACCACTGTTATCTTACACAAACAATCAGGGAGGCACGTGATCTCCTGCAACGTGTGTGGAGGCCATATGCCTCTGGAAGTGGTGCATGTCAAATTACATACTCCTTTTGGTAACCTAAGTCCCAGAAACTCAGGATGTGATTGCCAATACCCTCAGCAGACACTGAGTGGGAGTTGCACGATTCAGTAGTCATGAACATCTTCAGTTGATGAGGAACCCCGATCAGGGACCTCTTTGCATCTCACCAATGCCAAGTGCATCCAGTATTGCTCGGGGGGTGGATTAGGCGCCCATTTGCAGGGGAACACCCTAACTAGTCAGACCAGTTTAACTATGCCTTCCCACTACTGCCTCTTGTACCATCTGCTCTGAACAAACTCTTCCAGGCTCCCCAGTGCACGTTACACACTGTGTCCTGTGTTCAGCACTGCTCATCTAAATCCAGGAATCTGCTCCCTAACATTAAATATGGTAGACCACTGTTTCTTCCAGCGCTGAAAATAGTTTTTGTATTTACGCCTTATCACAAAAAAACAAGGTTCACACAGCTGCCTCTCTTATATCAGTGAGAGCACAAGGCTGCTGAGTTCTTGACACCTGATGTCAAATGTGGCAGATGTCAGTCAAGAGAATCTTTGTCTTAACATTTTTTGTTTATCTAAAGACTTGTAATCTTTGAAGTATGTGAGAAATTCAATTTTAACCTTCCTTTAGGTTTGAGCTAACCTTTATCAAAACCCCAAACCTGGTAATTGCTGCTCTTCTGCACAACCATACTGTCAATTAACGTCACTAGTAGTGTATTAGTAACTTTCCTTATGTTCTGCATATCCACTGGAGTAGTGAGAGCTGCCTGTCCCAGTTCACAATTGCTGAAAATAAAATAAACCAATCTAAACCAGAGAGAAATTGTATTGACAGCACCAACAACTGGAATGGGATCAACTACAATCTCCCTATGGCTACATCATGTTATTGATCCGTGAAGTTTGTCCATTTTATATAAACTGAAGGCAGAGATGTCAGTTTATCAGGAACTAGGTTCAAAAGGTCAAAACTGTACTATGTCTGTCTTTATCAGAGGGGTAAAATTATTTTAAAAATTCAGTTTTCAAAGGATCTTAATACCACCTATTCCTTATTCTTCCTCCAGCAGGCTGCAGCTGTTGTGAATTGTAAAGACCCCACTTATTGTCTGTAACTAATTGTTTAAAGTTTCAAAACCCTTTCTTAAATTAATCAGAAAGAATTATCTATATAGACTCGTGTTCAAACTCACCATCTCATCTCTAGCTGCTGCATGCTTCCTACTCTGTATCCTGTGCTCCGACAATTGAGAAATGAGGATGTAGACAAACCTCTGATCTCTTTTAGAATTTAAGAAAAAATTTCATGCCATGACTTCGATGTTAGCTACAAATTTTTGTCCTGGCCATTGTTTTGGGGTGACAGTCAGTTTACTTTATCTTTTTTTAGTTGGAAGAATGGATCAGCAGTATCCAATACCTAGGCAACCGTAACTCAGTTCTGTAGTGGCAGCATGCTATAATCATACCGTCATCATTAGGACATCTTAGTGTTTGTGGTCTCCTAATTCAGTTATCTGATTTTTTAAAGATACATTTGTCTTTTCATACTTCCCCTTCATTTTGTCACAACAGCTCCGAGTTTGCATAGCCTGTACTGTAGGTAGGTACTACACAAGTTGGATCTGGAAATGAAGACCGCCATAAACATGAAACCCCCAAAATACTATTTATGCAATCACATTTCAAAATTAGCCTCAATTCAAATATTATAATTTCCTGAGTGGAAAACGCCAAAATAATTGCTTTTATTACCTTACAGCCATATAAGAGCTCTTAAAATAGTTTGTAACATGTTACAATTGTAATAGTGTACTGGTAAAAACAAGGTACTAAAGACAAATGATATAAAGAAAATGTGCTCAGAGTTTGGAATTGAAAAGTATTTTAAAAACTGTTTCTACCAGATTGTAACACATTTGAGATGTCCACACATTTGACTTCATGCTTTCAAAAAAGCTACCGTACTGTTCTTGAAAGATCAAAAAGCAATAATTCGATGCTGTTTAATATAGAAATCTCATGTTACTTTTCAGTCAAAGATCACCAAAGTGTTATTGAGAGGATGAAATAAGGCAGACTCTTATTATTTATTTGGATGTTACTATACTTACTATCTCTTGAAACGTATGCTTTGCAGGCATTATTATTATTATTATTATTATTTTATTTTAAAGAAAGTGCCTTAATTTTTAGGGCTAAATAGTTCCTAGACCGTACTCAGCATGATGTGAGTAAAGAGGAGTAAGGCTTCTCCTGCTCAACTGAGTAACAGCTATTCAGATTACAGCTCCAGTCATAGGTGGACAGAAGGAGCTACTCACCCAGTCTTGTCAAACCTCATGAATAAGTGGGCAGAGAATGATGGGGGGTGAGAGGAGCCTTGGCTGTGTGTTCCCCCTGCTTGCTGACTCTCTCCTCTGCCACCTCCTGTCTTGCCAACCCAGGGTACAAAAAGGAAGACGGGCTTCTAAGATGGCATAGCTATTTTCCATCCCTTACCTGGGTCACTGAACAAAGACTCAAAGAGCAGTAAAGTTTTTAAAATGATACAGACTTAGAACAGTGTTTCTTAAACTGGTGTCGCCGCTTGTGTAGAGAGAGCCTCTGGCGGGCCGGGCCGGTTTGTTTACCTACCCCATCCACAGGTCTGCTGGAAGCGGCTGCTAGTAAGTCCCTCAGCCCATGCCGCTTCTGGCAGCTCCCATTGGCCTGGAGCAGCAAACCATGGCCAGTGGGAGCCACGATTGCTTGGACCTGCGGATGGGGCAGGTAAACAAACTGGCCCAGCCCGCCATGGGCTTTCCCTACACAAGCGGCTGCCCCAGTTTGAGAAGCTCTAGACTAGAAGAACATAACTATTTTCACTGCTGAAGTACAAATTCATTATATAATCAAATATACCCAAAATGTCACATCTTCCTCTTTAGGAAAAAGAAAAAAAAAAGCCCACACTCTTCTTTTTAAACCTAAGTATTTTGAATGTGTATAAGGAACATGCTAGAATGAAGGTTATTATAGAATGATGTAATGTAGAAAGTGTGATAATGAGGGTGGAAAGGAAAAATCTTATTTGGACTGTACTACTAGTTTTCTTATTAAGAACAGGATCTTAAAAGAATGTAGGAACAATTTTATAATTGTCTATAGAGACTATATGTATTAAGTTTAAAAACTTTTATAGATATTCTTATAGCCTCATAACATTATATAATATTCCAGAAGAAGAAAGTTAAATACATGCTGTGACTAGAATTTATTCCTAGGATATCCTAATTTAGTGAGAAAATAAAATAATGATATTAGTTTTAAGAGAGGTCAGATTGGGATGATTTTCCTCAATTTTTTTCTGTATATGCCTGTTTTTCCCCAAAGGAGTGTACGTTTACATGCTTTCATGTTGAAATAATAGAGGGAGATACATGTAATGTGTTAATGAACTTTTCCACTGTTTTATGGCAGAGGGACTCCATGAAAGATGACAGAAGAAGTTATTGTTATAGCAAAGTGGGATTACACCGCACAACAGGACCAAGAACTTGACATCAAGAAGAATGAGCGTCTTTGGCTGCTGGATGATTCCAAAACATGGTGGAGGGTAAGAAATGCAGCCAACAAAACGGGATATGTGCCATCAAATTACGTGGAACGAAAGAACAGCTTGAAGAAAGGCTCCCTGGTTAAAAATCTAAAAGACACATTGGGTAAGTCCGATGGTATTTTTGCTGGGGTCTAATAGAACCGGTAACTCTTAAATTAATTTTTAACATCCTAATTTGTCTTAGAAAAAATTAATGCTCTGAGGGATTTTGTTGTTCTCATACTGAGGGGTAGTGTTCAGTGTTGCAGAAAAAAAATATTTGATGTAATCAGTAAAGATTTCTCTCACATCCGTGTGAAGGTTAAATAAAACAAGAAACATTTTTTTTCTTTTCAGATGCCACATGTTCATAATGATAGTGCTTGATTTTTTTCATTAACTTAAGAGCATTTTCTGACTCTTCTATTCTCAAAGAAAGTACAAGTGGAAGCATGGAATTGAATATCAGAATATTTCAGCCACTATCTATATCTGCCCATCAGTTCCTCACAGGAATGCATTAGCCACATAAAGAAAAGTATAACTGTTTACATTTTTAAGAACTTAGGTTGTGTTTTGGGGAGGTGTATTTGGAAATTAGGTAATACATTGTATGCACATGTTTAATCTTTTCACTACTAAATTCTTTGCTTTCATTTGCAAAATACTCTTGCAGTCTGAATAAGAAACATTCTGTATTGGATTAAGTACAATAGTGTAAATCTTGAAAGGGTTTTACTGTGAAATTAAAACACTTAACTGGGGCACTGTTGTGTTGTGTTTTTAAATATGACTCACAGAGGGCCTTATATATGCAATGTCCTTTAATACCCAGTATGTCCTCCCTGTGAAGGTACTTATATATTGTGATCAAGTCACCTCTGTCGTCTTTTTGATAAGCAAAACAAATTGAGCTCCTTAAGTTTCACTGTAAAGCATAAAGCATTGTCTCTAGCTCTCTAAACATTTTTTTCTCTTTTCTGCATCCTCTCTAATTTTTCAATATCCTCTTTAAAATATGGATGCCAGAACTGAACACAGTTTTCCAGTATCAGAGCTAAAATTATCTCTTTCCTCTTCACAATTCTGTTTATACATCCAAGGCTCACATTAGCCCTTTTGCTCATCTCCTATGATCCCCAAATCCTTTTCAGAGTCACTGCTTTCTAGGATACAGTTCAGTTCTGTAGCAATGGCTTGCACTTGTTGCATCTAGATGTATAACTTTGCTTTCAGCTATATTAAAACATATTTTGTTTTAATGGGCTCAGACTACCAAGTGATCCAGGTTACTCTTTATGACTGCCTTGTCCTCATCATTTACTCTTCTAGCACTCTGTATCATCTGCAAATTTTGTCACCAGTGCTTTAATATTTACTTCTAGATCTGCGGTTCTCAAACTGTGGGTCGGGACTTGAAAGTGGGTCATGACCCCATTTTAATGGAGTGGCCAGGGCTGGCTTAGACTTGCTGGGCCCAGGGCTAAAGCCCAAGCCCCACCACCTGGGGCCAAAGCCCGAGGGCTTCAGTCCTGGGTGGCAGGGCTCACGTTACAGTCCCCCTGCCCAGAGCAGTGGGGCTTGGGCTTTGCCCTCCTCCCGAGGGCATTGGGGCTTGGGTTGACTCAGGCTTCTGTCCCCCTCTCCTGGGGTCATGCAGTAATTTTTGTTGTCAGAAGGGGGTCGCGACGCAATGAAGTTTGAGAACCCCTGTTCTAGATCATATATTAAAATATTAAGTAATGTCAAGCCCTAGTACCAGTCCCTGCAGAATCCCACTAGGAAGGCCCCCAGGATTCCCCATGGATAACTACTTTTTGAGATCCATCAGTTAGCCAGTTCTTAATCCATTTAAAGTGTGCTCTATTGGTATTGTGTAGTGCTAACTTTTTAGTCAGAATGTTATGCAGTATTAAATTAAATATCTTACAGAAGTCTCAGTATAGTAGAACTTCAGAGTTACTAACACCTCAGGAATGGAGGTTGTTCATAACTCTGAAATGTTCGTAACTCTGAACAAAACATTATGGTTGTTCTTTCAAAAGTTTACAACTGAACATTGACTTAATATAGCTTTGAAACTTTACTACAAAGAAGAAGAATGCTGCTTTCCCTTTATTTTTTTAGCAGTTTACATTTAACACTGTACTGTATTTGCCTTTGTTGTTGCTGCTGTTGCTCTGCTACTGCCTGACTGTATCCTTCCAGTTCCAAATGAGGTGTGTGGTTGACTGGTCAGTTCATAACTCTGGTGTTTGTAACTGTGAAGTTCTGCAGTATGTTACATCTATGCAGTTATCTTTGTCAACCAAACTTATAATCTCATGAAAGAATGAAAACATGTTTGTTTGACAAAAACCTATTTTCCATAAAATCATGTTGATTAATATTAATTACATCTATCCTGTAATTCTTTGTTATTAATTTCTCAGCTTTTCATTGTTGATGGAATTCCCCTGATGTCTTTAGCTTCCCTTATCAATTTTCTGCACTTCATAATGTCTGATTTATATTAACATATTTTTCGTATGTTATACATTACTGTTTTATTTCTAATTGCACCTGGCACTTCACCACTGAACCAGGATGGTCTTTTAGCGAAAATTGTCCCCTTTCTGAATTATAGAAACATGGCTTTTTAGCCATCTAATAACTGCTCTTAAAGAACTCCCAATTTTCATTCACATTTTTCTGCCTACATTTTTCCTCACAATTAATTTTTCTCATAATTTTCTTTGGTTTTGGGAAATTGGCCCTTTTGAAGCACCAACTATATAGATTGCAGTTTGCCCATATTGAATGTAATTAGGTCATGATCACTGGTCACTAGGCAACCACCAACTTCCATTCCAGTGATTGATTGATCTTTATCCATTATAATGAATTTGAAAATAGACTTGCCTCATGTTGGGGACAATATCTTTTATGTTATAAAATTATCTATCATTTTCAGAAACTTTAATGATGTTTTACCACTAGCTGCATGAGATCTCCAGCATGTCGCCCAAACTGAAGTGCCCCATAAGAACACAATTTTTCATGTTTCAGTTTGTTGCTATAAATCTATCACACAGATTAAATGCCTCTTTCTCAGATGAACTATGAATAAGATTAAATGTTTCTCCAAGGATCACTGAAGGAAATGATGCTTTTATTAATTTTTGGCATAGATTTTAAGGCCACAGTGAACCATTATGATTATATAGTTCGGACCTCCTTTATAGTATGGACCAAAACCCCCTCACTCATTAATAACTTGAAATGAAGTAAACTATAAATCCAATCAATCCAGTAAAGGATATACTGAAATCACGGGTATTCTGGATTTTGACCTTACCAGATTCTATGGAGAGTTTGCTTACTGTGCATGATTTTTATGTAGGTGGGTATATATGTATATGTTGTCTTTGTCAGAGTGTGTATGTTGTCAGTGGGTCAACTTCCAGATGCGTCAGTAAGCACACCTGTATCCCTGATCCACCAAGATATGTAAGGTAGTACCATCATATTTTAACAGCTGTGGTGAGAGCAGTAAAATGAGCTAAAATGAGTAAAAATCACTAAAGTTGACCGGACTGTAGGCTAGTCAAATGTTATTTAGTAGCTCATTCTGCAGCCAGGCCCTCCCTCCTACCAGAGTACTTTGTCTCTGGCTCTTGCATTTCATCTTGATTTTTGTAGCTGCATTATCCAAAAGAAGTATGGTTGTCTTGGTGGTTCATTGGTAGAGTTGCAGTCATAGATGTATCTGGGATCATCAGGATTAAGACCTTGCATTGTCAACACAAGTAGATAGAGAACCAATTTAGGAATTGGAGAGCAGGGATAGTGTGCTCATGTTGACTCTTTCTGCTGAAGAGACATCTACATTCTACAAAAACTGGAACCTCTACATTGCTTCCACTTTCAGCTCTAAACATACAAAGTTAAAATAGTTCAGTCTGGTGGTGATGAAAGTGGATCATCGTCATCAGATTCTAATTCAAAGAATTAGAAGGAGTGAAGTCTCCTAGCAATTTAAAGATGGAAGAAGGCATTTCTTATCACTACTACTACAACTCAGCCATGCAGCATTAGGGATGAGTCCAGGGTGTGTACCATTTTTTTTGAATAGGGACAGACTTCTTCAATGATAGGATTTAAGCGTCCTCACCAGTCATTGAAACTTTTCTCCCTCATGATCAACATCACATCAGTCTTGCCTAGATTTATTTCCAGCTAGCTATTCTTTTTCCAAGTGTTCTCTTGCAGACTGTAGCCATCTTGATAGCATTGGCTGTATCTATAGAAAATATTAGTACAGCAGGATATCATTGACATAATGTTGAAAGACAGTCCATAATGTCTTGTTACCTCTCCATGTGATCTCATATACTGAAGAGGAGAGGAGATGGGATTGATCCCTGTTTTACTCCTCAGATGAAGGATTTGGGGGAAGAACAACAGCTGGCTGTTGCCACTCTGTGAGCTCTATTAGAGAGGAATGATTGGTGCTATTGTAGTGTTACTCCAACTATGTAAAGCAGGTCATCATGATTTTATATTGAGTCCCATATCCAAAATAAAAGAACTTGAAAGAGAACTCAGTGTATACATCTTGTTTTATTTTCATTGAGTACATTTCATTTATGTCTTATATATGATCAGATGAAATATTTGAGACTGTAAAATAGTCACAAACCTAGCATTATGGGCCTAATCCAAGCCTATAAAGTTAACTGCATTTTCATAAAAATAAAATATGTTCAGTAAAATAATCGATTACTGAGAAATGAAACCCTTGGGCTAAGGAATGTTTTCTGACAAAGAAAATGAAGACATTACAATTTCTAAAGAAAAGTTTCTACAAAAAGCCAAGGAAAATATTCTGAAACTGTTGTGAGCAAGTTAATGAAAAAAGAAATATCATGGTACTCATTTATTGCCTGAAGCAGGAAACGTGAAGGTAGAGAAATATATAATAAAGCATTGTGGTGGATACTAGCACAACTCCCATTGTAGGAGTGCTGTTGAAGGATGAGAAAGAGATTCCAGATTAGCAATTATTTTCAGGAATTTGAGGAGAAAAATAATCTTTGTTTTTTAAAATGCTTCATAGAGACACTTTCCCTTTACCTTACTTTGCCAGATGCAGATGATGATCCCTTGATCTGATCATATATTAAATGTTCAAAGCAGTACTGAAAGCAAAATTGTTGTATAGTGCCATGCCAGTGAACTTCAGTGCTAGGTGGCAAATGGAACAACATGTATTCACATTTATCAATTTATAATTACATGTAGTGTATTGTAGCCTTGTGTGAAGTATATCTTATTAATATGTGAAATCTAACATATACCCTACCACTTAAAGGATTTGCCACTGTAAGTCTGAGCAGAACAATTTCTTATAAATCATAATTTACTATACGTTTTTAAAGTCTTCTGTAGAATACATAGAATTACAGTAAAATACTGTAAAATTGAATAAACTGAAGTCCCAAGTGGTTTGATCCATGTTTTTAGGAAGAACACTACTGAATTAATTCTGTTTTTGTTGTTACAGTAGCACCAAAATGTGCTCGGTCCTGTACAATGTATGAGAAGTAGTTCCAGATCAGAGTTATACTCTAAATAAATCATATTAATTCTATTAATTTAATATAAAACCTTGTACTGCAAGGTTTTAGGAACAGTTTGTTGCTATAAATCTACCACAGAGATGAAATGCCTCTTTCTCAGATAAACTATGTGTAGATCTGTTTTTTAGGATTAAGGACACTTGCCCAGGCCAGGGAACAGACCAGTTTATCGTTTCTTAGTGATTTCTTGTGAAGACTTCTGTTACAACTTCATAGTTAAAATTGCTTTGAGATTTGCACTTAAAGCTGAATTAAAATCCTTTTGTTTTATAATTTAATGATTGAATTTTGTCTTCAAACTTAGAACAATAACTCATCATTGGATAATTGCATTTTCTGTGTATTTTGTATTAGTGAAATATCTATTACCTTTAGTAGAGGAATCCTTTTTAAAAGCTCCCTTTTTGAAATATTGCTTTCTTTCTTTTCCTCACATTTGTTTCGGTTTCTGAAGCTACACCATGGTACCCATGAAGACTCAAATTTTATTACTATGTGTGTGCAGGTACACCTCAGATCTGGTCAACCTTGGAAATTAAATAAATTTTTATCTCCTTATTTAGGATAACCTAAATAGGTTTTGACAAGATTAGCTGATGGCACTGTCATGCTTCTTTGGTGTAATGATAGTAGAACTAAAAATGCAGAAACATCTTTCTATTATTGCTGTTTCCATGTTTCTTCTAGTATCATAATTTATTTGGAGATTTTATTTGGCACCTTGAGCATGACATTTAATCTCTCTGCTATTCAGTTCTCATCTGTAAAAGGAGGATAGATTTAGGTAGCGCAAAAGGCCTCCGTCAGGATCAGGGCCCTGTTGTGTCACATGCAAACATGTAAGCAGACAGTGGGATGGCATGAGCAAACTGATCAGAGTGAAGGCATGTATTTTTAAAAATATTTGTGTTATTCTATGATTACTTAGTTTTAGGGATGATATTGGGGTGGGACACTTGAAGTTGGAGTGGGTGAGAAACTGAGGGAGACGGAGGTAGAGAGAGTAACAATTCACAGCTGGAGAGTTGTGATTATTGGCAGAATGAAGGATGACCAGCAATCAGTGGGAGAATGGGAAATCAGTCTTTCTAAGTTGAGTGATTATGTGAGCTGGACGTGAAGGTTCCACCAAGCTATTGGAGAGGGGTGCCTGTTGGACCTAGTGCCCCATGTAGATTCCTATCAATTTGGTGAGTGTAACAGTGGGGACAGGAAATCCCTCACTTCCCCCATGTCCTTAGATGCAGCTGTTGCTGACTGATTTAATGAAGGTTTTCTGAAGTTCTGTGGAATTTTCTCAATTATTTTTAAGACCCTTTTGTCCACAAAATCCACAGTTCCATTAATCAGTGACTCCCGACCAACATACGGCCTATGTAGGCAGAACCAGACCATTTGAACCACTGGCAGAGAGGGCATGTCTAGCCACACTGAAGATCCTGTCAGTGTTTCATTCTGCTTCCGTAGCTGCAAGAAAGCTTTAAGCAGACCTTCTGCTGCAGAAAAGAAAGATCACACACGCCCCCACCCTCCAAAGAAACGAAAAAAGAGCTTGTTTAGGTATAGACTTTTATTCAGTAGTACCCAGTTGTGCCTCTGAGCTTCACTTCTCACTCCCTTTTGCTGGAGATCTAAGGGTCCAGTTCCTCTCCACTGCTGGGACTCCATTGGTGCTCCTGGCCTATCTCTACGGAGTGCAGCAAGGAGGAGAAAGACATGAAGGTAAAAAACATGTGTTCTTGCTCCACCCCACTGGTAAAGTACCCAAATGGTCTCTGCATTTATAGCAATGAGGAGGAACTTCGAATAATTAGCTTGTGCCAGAGGTCCTCAAGGTGCCCTCCCCTAGATCAAAGTGCTGACGCAGGAGTCCTTCACCAGCATTTTGGTCCAGAGTATATCAATACTCATTGTCTTAAGAGGGTTTAAGACAAGAAAGAGTTCTTGCAGATACAGGAGCCCTTGGGTAGCCGCATGGTAAGACAGAGAATTTTCAGTTTAAACAGGAACCAGGAGGTGGAAAAGCCTTTTCAGTGAGAATTCTGTGATTTCTTAAGAAAGTAGTTTTAATTCTAGATCAGTTTAGATCAGTGGTGAGCACCCTGCAGCCTGTGGGCTGCACATGGTCCATCAGGGTAATCCGATGGTGGGCCACGAGACAGTTTCAGGCATGGCCACCCGCAGCTTCCAGTGGGCACGGTTCACTGTTCCCAGCCAGTGGAAGTGGCGGCCAGCACATCCCTGCAGCCTGCTCCACTTCCCACAGCTCCCATTGGCCAGGAATGGTAAACCACAGCCACTAGGAGCTGCGGGTGGCTGAACAAATGTAAACAAACTGGCAGCCTGCCAGCGGATTATCCTGACAGGCAGCAGATTGCCTACCACTGGTTTAGATTCTAGATCTGCCTCTAGAGGAAACTTATAAGAAAGACCAGGTCATGCTAATTAGCTAGTTTTTGGGTGGTCTCACATGAAGAACACCACTATTCTGAAGGCATCATCTCCACTTGTGTGCATTTAGGAAGGCTTCCACCAATTTCTCGTTTTAGAACTTGGCTGAAATTTCGAGCAGTGGTGCAGGAAATGTGATCTCTTTCTGTGTCTTCTATATTGTAGATCTTGGAGTTCTTCCAGGATTTTTGAACAAGAACATCACAATTTCAACCTTAAAATGTCAAGTGTCTGCATTCTTTAGCATCGTTACCTCTGTAGGCAAGAAAAGATATAAAACATTTCCTCAGAACTGCATCCTTAAATCATCCTTCTAAGATTCATTGAGCTTTTCCATGGGACCTTAACTTGGTTCTTTTATGCCCTGACGTGTCACATTTCTGTGAGCCCCTCAAAAAGTAACTATTCATTTCATTGTTATTAATTTGGCCTGTCTGGTCACCATCTGTTCCTCCCAGATGGTATCAGAGTTTGGTGCCTTTTCTACTGAAGAACATTACTGCACAGTGATAAAGTGGTTCTTTGAACAGACCCCGCCTTCATACCAAAAATTAACTCAGTGTTTCAGAGAGAGCCTGTCACAGATTGACAGAATTGGTGCTATACCCGCAGCTCTGTAACAGTCTCTATGAGGAACCCCTTCAGTATGTCAGATCTCTGGGCCTTCCACACACCTGCTTCACATCATGAGCTCTGTTTAGCGAGTCCAACTGAGACAGACTCCTGATGGAGACTTGTACGTTCTTCAGGGATTAATGCACCTCACCAAGCATTTGCAGCAACACTCCCACAGCATTGTCAGAACAGTAGTGTTTATTCGTTAACTGGAACACAGTATATGAAGTCATTAGGATAGAATAGAGAAATGAAGGGTAAAGTATAGTCCATTCTGGTTAGCTGAGAACCCAGCCAAGGTGTCTATCCATCTGACCTCATTTGTCAGAATCAAGGTAAGAGCCCTGGCTCCTTTCAGCAGCCAGATCTTAACCCTCATCTCATACCTCTCTAGGCCTTTGATTTTGAGCTGGGGGATTGTTGTTCAGCTTCCCTAAGAAGAGTTAGGGAAGGCCCTCTGGGTTGTTGGTTGTTAGGTGCCAGCATCCTGGCGAAAGGGTTCACCATTGTTTGTTTTCTCAGGTGCTCCATTAATATGGAGACAAATGCGTAGACTCCTAAGCGATACCCACACCAATGTCTCTTCACCTGACTTGAAAGCAAACGGTCCCGTTCCACTCACTGGGTAACAATGAAGCACATAGGGGAAACTGAGACATAGAGTCCTCATAAAAATATTCCCATGTCATCACAGAGTCCAAGTGATTGTGTTCCCCTTTTGCCTAAATTTATGTCATTCAATAGAGAAACTCTGGCATTCTTTGGATATATATGGAGCATTCAAGATCTATGTACATCCCTAGCTAAATCTAAATCCAATACTCTAGCCATTCTCTTCCATCTGACATCTGAGAGAGAGAAAGTATCTAAATCTGCTGTTTCCAGATGACTGAGATGATGCATCTACATGAAGCCTACAAGTTAAGGAGTCTCTCCAACAACAAACATCAAGCTTACTCACTCAGAGCAGCACCAGCCTCCTTGTCCAAGAGGACTTATGTTTCATATGAGGAGATCTGAAGGGCAGCCACTTTGTCCATTCATGCCTTCCTAAAGTATTATAAGCTGGATATTCAGACGTTATGGGCCTCTGTAGGGAGGAAGGCTATGCTGTAGCTTTCAAGAAGCAGAGAAGTAGTTTAGGACCATATATACTTTGATTTGACTCAAGGAGTGTTGCTATGAAAATCCCAATAGTTGCTGGATCTGTGGACTTTGTAAATGAAAGGGAATAGGAAAATTTATATTGCCTAACGGAAAAATTCAGTTCTCTGAGTTATGGGGTCTACAGATCTGAGCCTTCCTCATTGAAGTATATCATATGTTGGTGAGATATATTTACACTTAAAATTCCTTCATTGTTCTTACCAGAGAAAATAATTAAATTTATAACTATTTATAAGGATCATCATCCCCAGGAGAAATTTTCCTTCCTGTAGAAGCTACTTTAATTGATGGATTCTTGAGTGTGGCTGGTTGTGTCCTTCCCTGTCAGTGACTGACATGTCTGGTTCTGCCCATGTAGTGATGAATAGCCTGAGTCTTGGTTAACAGATCTATGGACCTTGTAACTCAAAGAGGAAATTTGTGGTAAATCAAGATAAATTTTCTTATATTTTCCCTACTTCCTGGGGACTTTGAGAATAATTAATGTATGTGGTGCTCAGATCGTATAGTGTTGAGTGCCATATAACTAAACTAAATAGTCTGGATTTTTTTTGTTAGCATGCTGTGGTTCCAAAATGTGCAGTTTTAAAGTATTGAGGATTAATAGTTGTAGTAAAGCTTTGTGGCTCTAGGGGAGTGGTGGGCAACTGCGGCCGTGGGCTGCTTGCAGCCCATCAGGGTAATCCGCTGGCAGTCTGCCAGACAGTTGTTAACATTTGCACGGCCACCCGCAACTCCCAGTGGTCACGGTTCGCTGTTCCTGGCCAATGGGAGCTGTGGGCAGCCTTGCAAATGTAAACAAACTGTCTGGTGGCCTGCCAGCAGATTACCCTGATGGGCCGCAGGTTGCCCACCGCTGCTCTAGGGTGTCTGACATCTCTTTCTGTGAAATTGCTAGGGTTTTAAATCACAGTTTTCAGTCCTCGTGACTCCAGGTTGTGATACAGACTGTATGGCATGAGGTCTTTTTATATCTAAAGACTTGATTCACACCTGGTCTCTTGACAGAACAGCTGTCTTGTCTGTTTTTTAAATGTACATTTTGGTCCTAAGAAAATCCTCTTTTTTTAGTCAACGTTTATGGACCTTGTCTTTCAAGTACAAATATTGGTACTGAATTGAGTAATTGTATAATTCATGTATTATCTAATTAGTTGGCTAGACTCAGACTTGTAGATCTTTAATTAGTCTAAAGTGAAATCCCTGCAAGCTGCATGGGTGCTTTTTAAAGACATCATAATAGAGGCCCAACTTCAGTGTATACCCCAAATTAAGAAACACAGTAAAAGAACTAAAAACGAGCCACCGTGGCTTAACAACCATGTAAAAGAAGCAGTGAGAGATAAAAAGACTTCCTCTAAAAAGTGGAAGTCAAATCCTAGTGAGGCAAATAGAAAGGAGCATAAACACTGCCATATTAAGTGCAAGAGAGTAATAAGAAAAGCCAAAGAGGAGTATGAAGAACAGCTAGCCAAAATCTCCAAAGGTAGTAACAAAATGTTTTTTAAGTACATCAGAAGCAGGAAGCCTGCTAAACAACCAGTGGGACCCCTTGATGATCGAGATACAAAAGGAGCGCTTAAAGACGGTAAAGTCCTTGTGGAGAAACTAAATGGATTCTTTGCTTCAGTCTTCATGGCTGAGGATGTTAGGGAGATTCCCAAACCTGAGCTGGCTTTTGTAGGTGACAAATCTGAGGAACTGTCACAGATTGAAGTGTCACTAGAGGAGGTTTTGCAATTAATTGATAAACTCAACATTAATAAGTCACCGGGACTAGATGGCATTCACCCAAAAGTTCTGAAAGGACTCAAATGTGAAGTTGCAGAGCTGTTAACTAAGATTTGTAACCTGTCCTTTAAATCGGCTTCGGTACCCAATGACTGGAAGTTAGCTAATGTAACACCAATATTTAAAAAGTTCTCTAGAGGTGATCCCGGCAATTACAGACCGGTAAGTCTAATGTCAGTACCAGGCAAACTAGTCGAAAAAATAGTTAAGAATAAAATTGTCAGACACATAGAAAAACATAAACTCTTGAGCAATAGTCAACATGGTTTCTCTAAAGGGAAATCGTGTCTTACTAATCTATTAAAGTTCTTTGAAGTGGTTAACAAACATGTGGACAAGGGGGATCCAGTGGACATAGATTTCCAGAAAGCCTTTGACAAGATCCCTCACCAAAGGCTCTTACGTAAATTAAGCTGTCATGGGATAAAAAGGAAGGTCCTTTCATGGATTGAGAACTGGTTAAAAGATAGGGAACAAAGGGTAGGAATTAATGGTAAATTCTCAGAATGGAGAGGGGTAACTAGTGGTGTTCCCCAAGGGTCTGTCCTAGGACCAATCCTATTCAATTTATTCATAAATGATCTGGAGAAAGGGGTATCTGTGTTTAATTCCTGAGTATAGTGGGTGAATGGAAAAAGTCATGAGGTACTGTTTTGTTATTTTGGAGACTAGTTTATTTTGATTGTATCTTTCAAACAGTTAACATCTTATCCTCAAATTAATTTTATATGCATTTAATTTATAATCTTAAGATTGAAATCATTGATACTACATGTATTTTTATTGGTTGGCTTTTCTGGCATGCCCACAGCATGCTAGACATTGTATAAATTACAAAAGAACGCACATTCCCTGACCCACATTGCTTTCATTTAAATTATGCCTTTATTGTATTTTGGTGATGTTGCATTAAAACATCTTTAGTGGAATGTGATGGAATGTTTATTATTATTTTGTACTGACAGCAAGTATTTAAATGCCATCTTTCACTGTAATATCTGGATGCACAACATAGTTTGTTACAAGCTTTCGCACAGTATTTTTATTAAGTTCATTGAGTGGAATTCATCTAGAGAACTTAGTTATAGTGGTGTTTGATCCATAGGAATCTTTTAAATAATATTCCTTGCCATATTTTAGTAGGATTGTGACATGATTTAAACCAGTCTGATTGCAGAAATGTCTGAATAATTTCACATTGAGGTTTCAACAAGGTCTTCTAGCTTTCTGATTGATATGGCATGTCTGTACCTGACATAATGAACTTCCTGAAGAATATACACAATTATCTTTATTAGGACTGTAAGCCTCCATTTCTATATCATAAATAGAGTTGGCAATTTCTGGAATTTACCGCAGCATACTTCAAACAGAATGCTATTTTTGGGGGTGTGAGAGAATAAACTGTCAAAATATTGAACACAATGTGTAGACATTTAGCCTCTGAAAACTCATTAAGAAACTGTTGGGTTTTTCCCAGCCTGAGGATATGCTAAAATATGTTCCACTCTCTTTCTCTCTCTCTCTCTCTCCCTCTCCCCTCCCATGTGAAAGGGTTCTGTGAGTGTAATAAACTGCTATTCTTCACACTTGTTCACTTCCTGATCAATTCTAATTGCTTTTATTAATGCCAACCATTTTTTCAGTGAAAATGTGGTCTCCAAACTATAACCAGCAAAAACTTTTAGACATCCACTTGTGATTGACAGTTGAAGCAGTTTTTAAGCAGAAAGTGTCATTGAGATGAGTTTCTCTAAAAGAAATATCAGAGGGGTAGCCATGTTAGTCTGGATCTGTAAAAAGCGACAAACGGTCCTATGACACCTTAGTATATAAGGTCCCTAAGAGAAGGGCACCAAAGGAGGGTGGGGGAGGGGTGGTGAATGAAAAATATTCCAAATAGCTAAAATATCTGTTTGATTTAAAGGAGAATGTTAGTTTCTGACTAGAAATTGAGTTATTTGGCTTTGGGATGTTCATCTACTATTCATTTCTCTTGACTCCTTCCCTATTAAAAGCTACAAGAAATACTGCATTTAAATTTGACATCTAAGTGCTGTCTAATGGCTATGTTAATCTCCTGCCAATCTCTTATATTTGTTAAGTAGTGTATTACCCCACATCAGGGCCATGGTGAGAAGTCATATCTCAGGCCTAAACAATAGGAAGACTGTGGTTTTACTCAGGGCCTTCAGTAAGGCCATTTTTCTTGTCAGAAATCCTTGTATATCTGTCTAGATTACCTGATATTGAATAATAGCTAAAGTTAAACCTCTTCTCTGGAGGCCTTCGTGCAGGGTCCAAATTAAGAAATAATTTTAACTACTCGAGATACAATTATGCAGGCCCTCATATTGAATCCTTATGACTAGACTAGAAAAATTTCAATTAAAATATGTTTTGTCTGAATTTGTTTCATCAAAATCTAATTGTCCTGCATAACCATGTTGATTTCAGCTAAATTTGCCAGAAACCAGATAGGTTTCTGATGGAAACCTGCCTGCCAGACAAATTTCCTAGTGAAACCTGCCTGGTTTCCTGCGTTTGCCTGCCTGGCTCCTTGGCAGCCTGCTTGGTGACTTTCCAGAGAGCTTGGGCTTCCAGCTCTTTGGCAATCTGGGCTCTCAGGGTCCTTGGCTCCCAGAAAAGACAGTAAGAGAACAGTAATTCTATTTTTCAGAAAAAATAGAATTTTTTTATTTTCTTTCCAAATCAGAACAAACCAGATTTCTAAATCTCAAAAGACTCTGTGAAGCGGAATTGCCGTTCTCTGTGCAGCTCTACTTTTGACTGTGAAAAGAAAGTTGTATTCTGATTCAGAAGTCCAGACAATATGAATTCCTGGATAGGCTGAGTAATATGGGAGCAGTCCATTTTCTGAAGTAAGAAAAAGCTTTTAGTATATCTAAATATAGAGAACAGATGTAAAACAAAGTAGTAGTTACTGTTTGATGCATGGGTCGGCAATCTTTCAGAAGTGATGTGCCAAGTCTTCATTTTATTCACTCTAATTTAAGGTTTTGTGTGCCAGTAAAACATTTTAACGTTTTTAGAAGGTCTCTTTCTATAATCTATAACTAAACTATTGTTGTATGTAAAGTAAATAAGGTTTTTAAAATGTTTAAGAAGCTTCATTTAAAATTAAATTAAAATGCAGAGCCTCCCCGGACCGGTGGCCAGGACCCGGGCAGTGTGAGTACCACTGAAAATCAGCTTGCGTGCCACCTTCAGCACGCATGCCATAGGTTGCCTACCCCTGGTTTGATGTTTGTTTTAGCCACGGGTGTCTATCTGATTATCTTTATCAGACATAGGTTAATTTTAGTTGGTTTACAACTGTACAAGATCATATGCTTGACGGTACAATACCTTCACAAGAAAATGGATAAAACTGTAATGCTGTTATTAATTGAATAACTAGCTCTGTACTACTATGAAAGATGAACTTATTCATGTATAAGAAACATAAATCATAGCAAAGTATTGTCAAAAACTTGTCTTGGGGGGAAAAACGGGTTGCATTTGCTCAACAGCTTTTGCTACCAAATTTGCAGATAAGCATTACACACATTGTATTACTTTTAGATAAACTGACTTTATATAATATGGGAAAGAAAGGGACACCACAAAATTGAAATCTAGTAATTTTTAAACAAAGAGTTAAAAGTAGGTTCAGGTAATAGAGCTACTCCTGAATTCCTATTTTAAAAGTTTACTATTGAAATTGTTATCTCCTGCTGTTTTTGAAAGAGCCACACAGACAACTAGAGAAATTAATTGCTGTCAAATGCAAAAAAAATAGTTTTATATCTAATCTCTCTAGTACTTGTAACAGTAAACGGTTTTTTTAAATGTTCAGACCTAACTGATTTTTAAATGGACACATTTTTAAGCAAGTTCAGTGTCTGTTTTGAAATTAACATTTTGGAAGTATTTTGGCTAGCATTTCAGGATATTGTCTAAGCTATGTTTTCCCCTCTCCTTTACCCCACCCTTCTATATTTTTGTTTTCTGCTGATACCAATCGTTTCTCCCACAGCCTTCCCACCAGCCAGAGGTCCTGGTTTAGGTTTATTCTTTTTCCTGGAATTGATTTGATACACAAATGAACTATAGAAACTGAATCATTCACCCACTCTGTTTGTACGTGATTTCCACACGTTAAACATGTGGTATTTTGCACAGGCATATTGCAGTCTATGAGTTTAGGTGGCAGGTGAAGAATGAAATTTCTTGCAATAGCTATACATTATTCAAGTTTTTTCTTTCGATGTGTCTTGATGTAGAATTGTGACTTCTGTATGGTGAAAGTTAGTATGTTTGGATAAAAGTAATGGTTTATTTAAAATATTCCAGAAGACACAAAAATATTTAATTAGTCATGGCCTGAGAAAACTGACGCTCTCCAGAGGGATCTAACAGAGTGAGATGAATGGACTGTAAGATGCAGATGAAATTCACAAATGCCAGGTAATTCACACTGAAGAAAATAGTTTGAACTACTTAGGAGTTGACCAGAGCATAGACAAATCACTTAGCCATTGGGACAGGAAAGAAGGTTTATTGTATTTTCAGTGTCTTCAGTAAGAAGAGGATTCAGCATTTAATGATAGCTTCGAATGTGTGGGGAGCATGAGTGGTGTGGGAAGCATAGTTTTGTCAACAGTAAACAGAAAATGGGGATGCTTTTAGAGGAAAAAGAAACTTTAATGTTTGAAATTAAACTTCTCAGAGTATTTGTGAATATAATTTAGGAAATAATTTTGTGGTTTTCACGTTTTAGACAAGATGACTAAAGATCTCTTCAATCTCTGGTTTCTATGATGCATGTTAAGTAGCTCAACTTGAAATAGAAAATAAGATTATAGGTTAAACAAATTTGGGGTATTGATTAGGACAAGGGAGATACATGGCATAGTCACTTCAGTGTTTCTGCTCTTCTGTTTATCTGAATTAGTAGAAATAGTCAAAGTGCAAAAATGTGATAACTCATCATCAGTAACAACCAAGAAGACAAATATTCAGGAGTATGAGAAGACTTAGTAAATATAGACTTGCTTTGTAAATGTGCTTTTGTTTAGCAAAAATATTAGGTAGTATAAACTATAATTAGAAAATGGAACATAAATCTGAAGAAAAGGATGTGTTTGCCTGCTGCTAGAACAGAATTGCCAGATACGTGATGAAAATCACAGGTTCTTCTTCCTGATATTACCTCCACAGAGGCCAATTGCAGATACTGCAGGCCTAATCATAGAATCTCTTTTGAAGTTACATTTGATGAATGTGATGTTTGTCGAGCTCTGCCTTCCTTGGGATCAAGGACATGCTACCCTCACTCTGAACTCAAGCATATAAATAGCCCAGGGGTAGGCAACCTTTGGCACGTGTGCCAGAGGCGGCACACGAGCTGATTTTCAGTGGCACTCACACTGCCCGGGTCCTGGCTACCGGTCTGGGGGCTCTGCATTTTAATTTAATTTTAAATGAAGCTTCTTAAACATTTTAAAAACCTTATTTACTTTACATACAACAATAGTTTAGTTATGTATTATAGACTTATAGAAAGAGACTTTCTAAAAATGTTAAAATGTATTACTGGCACGCGAAACCTTAAATTAGAGTGAATAAATGAACACTCGGCACACCACTTCTGAAAGGTTGCCGACCCCTGAAATAGCACATCCTAATGGTCCCCCAGCTCCTCCCTGTCTGCCAGGTACCTCCGTTTCCCTTGTGTTGTGTTAAGAACGGCCGTACCGGGTCAGACCAAAGGTCCATCTAGCCCAATATCTGTCTACTGACAGTGGCCAATGCCAGGTGCCGCAGAGGGAGTGAACCTAACAGGCAGTGATCAAGTGATCTCTCTCCTGCCATCCATCTCCATCCTCTGATGAACAGAGGCTAGGGACACCATTCTTTACCCTTCCTGGCTAATAGCCATTTATGGACTTAGCCACCATGAATTTATCCAGTTCCCTTTTAAACAATGTTATAGTCCCAGCCTTCACAACCTCCTCAGGTAAGGAGTTCCACAAGTTGACTGTGCGCTGTGTGAAGAACTTCCTTTTATTTGTTTTAAACCTGCTACCTATGAATTTCATTTGGTGACCCCTAGTTCTTTCATTATAGGAATAAGTAAATAACTTTTTCTTATCCACTTTCTCAACATCACTCATGATTTTATATACCTCTATTATATCCCCCTTTAGTCTCCTCTTTTCCAATCTGAAGAGGCCTAGCCTCTTTAATCTTTCCTCGTTTGGGACCCTCTCCAAACCCCTAATCATTTTAGTTGCCCTTTTCTGAACCTTTTCTAGTGCTAGAATATCTTTTTTGAGGTGAGGAGACCACATCTGTACACAGTATTCGAGATGTGGGCATACCATGGATTTATATAAGGGCAATAATATATTCTCAGTCTTATTCTCTGTCCCCTTTTTAATGATTCCTAACATCTTCTTTGCTTTTTTGACCACCTCTGTACAGTGCGTGGACATTTTCAGAGAACTATCCACGATGACGCCAAGATCTTTTTCCTGACTCGTTGTAGCTAAATTAGCCCCCATCATATTGTATGTATAGTTGGGGTTATTTTTTCCAATGTGCATTACTTTACATTTATCCACATTAAATTTCATTTGCCATTTTGTTGCCCAATCACTTAGTTTTGTGAGATCTTTTTGAAATTCTTCACAATCTGCTTTGGTTTCAACTATCTTGAGTAGTTTAGTATCATCTGCAAACTTTGCCACCTCACTGTTTACCCCTTTCTCCAGATCATTTATGAATAAATTGAATAGGATTGGTCCTAGGACTGACCCTTGGGGAACACCACTAGTTACCCCTCTCCATTCTGAGAATTTACCATTAATTCCTATCCTTTGTTCCCTGTCTTTTAGCAGTTCTCAATCGATGAAAGGACCTTCCCTTTTATCCCATGACAGCTTAATTTACCTAAGAGCCTTTGGTGAGGGCCTTGTCAAAGGCTTTCTGGAAATCTAAGTATACTATGGATCCCCCTTGTCCACATGTTTGTTAACCCCTTCAAAGAACTCTGATAGATTAGTAAGACACGATTTCCCTTTACAGAAACCATGTTGACTATTGCTCAACAGTTTGTTTTCCTATGTGTCTGACAACTTTATTCTTAACTATTGTTTCAACTAATTTGCCCGGTGCCGACATTAGACTTACCGGTCTGTAATTGCTGGGATCACCTCTAGAGCCCTTTTTAAATATTGGCGTTACATTAGTTGTGCAGTAGTGAGAAAAGCGGTTAATTCTAATTTCTATATAGTTCTTGAAGGTTCATTTAGTAGTAACTTCAAGTTTTTTTTGTATAAACCGAACAACTTTATCAATCTAACCATTAAGGAAGATACAACAAAAAACCAAAGGTTGAAGATATGCATATCTTGCCATGTCAGAAAGCCTGCTTCAGATGGTCATGTTCTCCAAGTCCTTTTTTGAAAGAGACAAAAAGCCACCAAACTGGAGTCCAAAATTTTCTCCCTTGGGGTCCATTAAGAGTGCAGCCTTAAAGGCCTTTGTTAAAAAAGGGTTTCTGAGCACAATGTAGTGTGGCTATGAAACCCACCTTGATTCCAAAGCCTGCTGAGTCTCTGCAAGCAGACTAGGGGTCTATCTCAAAAGAAGGTGGTCTGTAAAGATCACTTCATAAGATACTGCAGACTCCAAGATCCAGACCCCTTTGAGCTTTGGAAAATTCTGGTCTGACTTCCCGTGGGTCTAAAGAAGTAACAAGGAAAAATCACTTGCTGGGGCTTGTTGTGGTTTGCCTCCTCAGAACATACCATTTTTGACAAAGAAAGGGCCTCCTTGCATCCAGGCCATTTGGTTTTGTCCTCTGTTCTGAAGTGCCCATTGGATTGTAGGATTGATCCACCCTTTCCCTGGATTACCAACAGATTCCCATTAAGAGCGTTGTTAAAGGGGCTCTGAGAATTCAGAAGTGTTGTCAGTGCCAGACACTGATTATTCTTTTGTGGGCTTGATGCTCTCACTTCTGTTGAAGTTTTCTTTGGAGTAGTTGTCCCCTCAGGTGCAAGAGAGTATCTCAGTACTGTGGGAGCCATGGTTCTGAGAAATTCCAGAGCCTGGTTTGGTGCTGTGAGGGTCTTGGAGCAGATAAGAATCTGCTCCTGGCCTTTCTGTTGAAGCTCCTCCTCAAATGGTGCCAGCCACCTATGTTTTGTCTCAACCCTATTTGTCCCTGTAAACTAGAGCTGCCAACCCTTTAAGGGGAAATTTTAAAGGGAGGAAAATTAACTAGTTGAATGATGCCCCTCAAATTAAACGATCTATATACAAGTTTCATTATTAGACATATTTATGTAAAACAGGATCTTTGCTACTTTGGAATTCATCTGCTTCCACTGCTTTTTCTTCACTTGAAATCTAATCCTTTGTGATTTTTATATTTGCCTTACCAGCAACTAATTGTTACAATGATTATGACTTCAAGTGAGGTGTAAGAAACAAAAGTAATGGGGATCTCCAAAACAAAGTTGCTTTTTTCATACAAATGCATCTATTAATGTTTTGGCGATACAGAGTTTACATACCTTTTTTTTTAGGGAGCTGTGATTACATCTTCATTATCATAGGTACGCATACATTCTGGTACTGTCTTAACTTTGCTTTTACATTATTATGGCCATTCTGCTAAATTCTCTTTTTCAGTTACAGAATCATTTGTCCAATAGAGTTGCACATAATAAACAAATGAAAGTTAGAGATGTTATTAATCCCTCCCACTATGCTTGCTGCCAGTAGGTGACTTAACAGTTAGTTCAGTTCTACTACTGGTAACGTTCAAGTTTAAAAAAATAAATAAATAAAATTGCCTTGCAGTGATATCTGACTTCTCTACTCTGGTACTGTATCTAAGTACCAATCAGTGACTGACTGTCTTGCTCAGAGATTCTGATTATCAATAGGTGCATAAGTTCAAACAGAAAGTAAAACAGTCTTTCTTTGAGCTTTGAAAGACTTCACTTGTTTGTTGTTTTCTTTTAGTTTTTCTACCTTGCTGTGGTTTGTGGCATGAGCCAGGAAAAAAAAGTACTGAAAACAATGCAAGAGGTTGTTTTTTGTTGTATTTCTAGCCCAGCCTAACCAGAAAGTTCTGGAAATCATGTGGAAAAAAATAGCTTGTGAGATTTCCAGTCTCAATTTGTTTTCCAAGCAAAAAAGCTTTCAGATCATCTTTTAAAATATCTAATAAGACTTTAAAGTGATTGTTGGGGTTTTTTTACACTTCAGAATCGAAGCTTCTTCTTAACGCACATTGTTACAATTGTTCTCTCAGTTCAGCTCCACCCCTTCTAATTAACTCTTCACTCTGGTTTTGAAACAATTGTCTTCTGGCTCTCTAGCTGCTAGATCTTTTTGTTTCATGAATTATTTTATCCATGCCTGATCGCTTTCTTCTAGGAGTCGTTACAGCCATGAACTTCTGTGAACTTTTTATATTTAATAGGCTCTTGCAGTTTAGTGCTTAAAGAGGATATGTTTGCTTTTCGTATTCTGTTATCATTAGGGTGACCAGATGTCCTGATTTTATAGGAACAGTCCTGATATTTGGGGCTTTTTCTTATATCGGCACCTATTACCCCCCACCCTCTGTCCCGATTTTTTTACACTTGCTATCTGATCACCCTAGTTACCATAGTGCAGAGACTCTAAGAAACCATGTTTGTTCTCCTATTTATGAATTATATCTAAAATTCATACTCTTAACTCTGAAGGGTTAATTGTAGTTGACCTTCCAGTGGTCTACATCTCCATATTGTCTTTTTGTGTTGATTCCACTACAGCAGTGTGGCATTAGTGAATTCTTAGGCCTGGTCTACGATACGGAGTTAGGTCAATGTAAGTCAGCTTATATCGGCTTAACTTTGTGTAAACATCTACACTAAAATATAGCTCCCACGACAGTAACTCACCTACTAGACTGACTTAATAACTCCACCTCTGCGAGAGGCGTAGCACTTAAGTTTATGTACTTAGGTTGACGCAGAGTCAGTGTAGACACTGCTTTCCTTACACTGACTGTTACTGCATTCCAGAAACCATTCCACAATGCCCCACACTGGCAGTTAAATCGGTGCAAGCATTCCTGTTGAGGATGCGCATCACCAACAAAAGGAGCTTAGAGTGGACATGTAAAACTGATTCAATTACTGCAGTGGCTGTATGTCAACGTAACTTAGGTCAATTTAATTTTGTAGTGTAGACATGCCCTTATTCACAATGAGGTCCACAGGCTCATGACATTGGACACTCTGCTTGCTCTATGCAGCCTTTGGATGCAGACCAAACCTCTCATTCAGAAGCAGGGGAAGTATGGCTCCATCTCAGAGAAGCTGCCAGATTCCATCTGCCTCTCCAGTTGCAGGCAGACAGACCAGCTTCTCCTGCTGCAGAGCAAATTTAAAGAAGGTGGAAAAGTAAGGGGGGGAAGGCTTTAAATCTCCAGGCTGTCAGAATCTGCCTTTGTAGGCAAAGATTATTTCCTTTTTCCTCAATGGCTGGGATTCTCCATGCCCCCACCCACTCAGAGGGCAGCATGGCAGAGAATGGTGAGTGGGAAACCAGATGTTGTGTCTCCTCCATTTCCTCTGCTGATTAAATGCCTGCATGGCTATCTGTGCCTTTTCTGTAAAAATCCAGGCCTTTCTCAAGTGCTCAGACAGGCCGGATTTCCAGCAGCCTCTTCCCTGGAAGCAGTGGCAACACATCAGGAGCAAAATGCACTAGGTCTGGCACAGACAACAGCAGCAGCTCCGGGACCAGCAAGCAGCAACTCCCTCTTTTCCATCAGCACGGGGGAGTGTAGGTTGAAGCAAAGTATCAGAGATCCAGGGAATCTTCCCACCCAGCCTCTGGAACCCACACTCACAGCTGCATCTGCTCACTGCGGAGCCTCTCCTCCATCCTGCTGCAGTATAGATCAGGTCTCAGAGTGCAGCATGGCAAATCAATGCAGAAGAGATCAGGCAATAGAAGTGCTGTTTCGTCTAGGCACACACACATACAACCCCCACATGGGAAAGTCTCCCTGCTAGGAGAGGAAGCCCAACACTCCAACTCAGAGCTAAAAACTCACATAATTAAATAAATACACCCCTCCCTACCACATACATGCACAGAGAATAGACTTTCAGGAAAAATGTACTGAGTATTGTGAACTACAGTTCTGAGGTCTGTAGATACCTTAGATTAACTTTAGCTAGATATCCCTCCTCATATACCCTATGAGCATGTAATAGTGGAATGGGGATGTCCTGCCATGGTTAAAGACTGGGACAACAACGGGGCTGTTGTCTTGCAGGTTGCCATGTCTTAACTATTGGACTTTCATTCCCAGTCATTGCTGTGGGTCACCAGGCCCTAATGTCCGGGTTATTGCTCTCAGCTTCTGTTGCAGGTTGCCAGTCTTCACTATCATCTCCACCTCTGTCTCCAGTACATGGCTTTAGAGTGATAAGAGGGACAGCAGGGTAGATGGGGAAGAAGCAGCAGACAGTGAGGGGCTTTTGGCTCACCATTACTTTCTTCTACCCAGCATGTCCCCTGACCTCCATTTTACAAGGCTAGAAGGTTTCTTGGGGCTTGTCTACATCAGAAAGTTGCAGCGCTGGTGAGGGAGTTACAGCGCTGCAACTTTGAAGGTGTACACATCTGCAGGGCATCACCAGCGCTGCAACTCCCTGTTTGCAGCGCTGGCCGTACTCCCGTTTTGTCTTGGGTGTAGAGGATCCAGCGCTGGTGATCCAGCGCTGGTAATCCAATGTAGACACTTACCAGCGCTTTTCTTGACCTCCGTGGAAGGAGGAAGCCTCTGGTAATCAAGCTGGTCTCCTTTCCCGGTTTGCTCTCTCGTTCCCGGAACCCCGAGCAAGCAGGTCTCCTTCCCTGCGGTTTGCAGGGTGGCTCCGGGAACGCGAGAGCAAACCGCGGGGAAGCTGGTCTCCTTTCCCAGTTTGCTCTCTCGTTCCCGGAGCCACCCTGCAAACCGCAGGGAAGGAGAACCGCTTGCTCGGCGGTTCGGGGAACGAGAGAGCAAACCGGGAAAGGAGACCAGCTTTGCCGCGGTTTGCTCTCTCGTTCCCGGAGCCACCCTGCAAACCGCAGGGAAGGAGAACCGCTTGCTCGGCGGTTCGGGGAACGAGAGAGCAAACCGGGAAAGGAGACCAGCTTCGCCGCGGTTTGCTCTCGCGTTCCCGGAGCCACCCTGCAAACCGCAGGGAAGGAGACCTGCTTGCTCGGGGTTCCGGGAACGAGAGAGCAAGCCGGGGAAGGAGACCAGCTTCGCCGCGGTTTGCGCTCTCGTTCCCGGAACCCCGAGCAAGCAGGTCTCCTTCCCTGCGGTTTGCAGGGTGGCTCCGGCAACGCGAGAGCAAACCGCGGCGAAGCTGGTTTCCTTTCCCGGTTTGCTCTCTCGGTCCCGGAGCCACCCAGCAAACCGCAGGGAAGGAGACCTGCTTGCTCGGGGTTCCGGGAACGCGAGAGCAAACCGCGGCGAAGCTGGTCTCCTTTCCCGGTTTGCTCTCTCGTTCCCAGAACCCTGAGCAAGCAGGTCTCCTTCCCTGCGGTTTGCAGGGTGGCTCCGGGAACGCGAGAGCAAACCGCGGCGAAGCTGGTCTCCTTCCCCGGTTTGCTCTCGCGTTCCCGGAACCCCCCTTGAAGCCGCCCAACAGCGCTGCAGTGTGGCCACATCTAACACCACTTGCAGCGCTGGTTGCTGTAAGTGTGGCCACTCTGCAGCGCTGGCCCTATACAGCTGTACTAATACAGCTGTAACAACCAGTGCTGCAAAATTTTAGATGTAGACATGGCCTCGGTGTTTGCAGTCAAAATTTATCCCGGTGTCATTACCAAAGATAAGTGTGCCATTTCCTGCTATGGTCAAGGGCTCATCATTTCTAAAGGGGGGGGGGGGAATTATCTGAAAGAGTGACCTCCTTACTATATAGGTCCTTTACAGGCAGCTAAGTCCAGGCATGCATAATTTCAGCCCTGTCCTTCGGACAGCAGGCCAACAAGGATAAGTAAACAAACCAAAGAGAATTGTCATATGATACCCTAAGTGCTCCTACGTGCTTTCAGAAGCAATGCTAATATGGGTGGACAGTATAGCAGGTATAGTCTCTCTCAGCCTATAAATAAATCTCACAGCCGAAGAGCTTTTGCCTGAGACAGAGTCAGGGTGTGCAGACAGCTATCCTAGATTTCCTGTGAATGGGGATGATTGAACCTGTCCCTGCTCTTCAGCGGAGAAAAGGCCCTATTGCATATTATTCTTAGTTTAAAAAAAAAAAGTTAGAAGGTTACAGAGCACTTCTCAACATCAAGTATCTCAACAAATCATTTTAAAAAAATCAAAATTCAATATGGAGACCTTAAAATCCATACCATCTGTCACTGACCAAGGGGACTGTATGACACCTATACATGGGAACAATAGCAGTGTACATATCTCAATTTAGCAATCTCACAGATGCTTCTTAAACTTTGCTCTTGAAGCACAACATTACCAGTATGGGCCCTTGCTCTTTGATTTAGCAGCAGCACTGCTGTGTTTACAAAAGTGCTGGTACTGTTAATATCACATCAGAAAGGAAGTGATCTCTATCTACCTCTTCCTGGGTGACCTTATCCAAGCCTCATCTAGAATCAGTCATAGACTATACTACCAAAACAGGATGCTCCAAAGCCACAATTCTGTGAAAGTCTCAGTTAACAGTCTCATCTTACTCCCAGTCTGTGAGTGGGAATGGTTACTATCCTCTACGAATTTGTTTGTTACAGAAAAAGCAGAAGCGGAGAAATCTTATCTAAACAGTCAACCTGTCAAGAGGAGTACCCATTCATATGCTTCAGTCTCTTCTGGGACCATTGATCTCCCATGTGGATATTCTTAGTGGGCCACCACAGAGCTTTGTCTTATCCCTCCCTAAACTATTCTTATCCACCCATTAAGCCACGCTAGGAGGATTCTTGGGTCATTCACAGGGGGTCAAGGACCATTCAAGGAATCAGTTTCAAATGAGAGTAAGCACAGCATAAACTGGCGAGAGCTCAGGACAATCCAATATGGTCTCAAGGCTTTGCTCCCATATCTGGACTTGTCTGTCATGATCAGTACTTAAGTTAGTACCTCAGCCGTGTCATATGTTAACAGACAAAGGAAACAAAGTCTACAGTCCTTCAAAGAGAAGCTCACCTCCTGATGACTTGGGAAAAGGAAACTGTCCAGTCACTTTACTCCCTTCCCAGCCAAAGCAAAATTGAATATTACGGCTGCCTGGCTCAACACACCAAAGTCAGATCATCCAGAGTGGGAACTACACTTCTAGAGGTATACATCTCCTGGTAAAGAAATTTAGTGTCTCAGCAACAGATCTGTTTGCCTTCCACCTGAATCATGAAGTTTCAGTGTTTTTTCTCTTACCAGTTGAGATCACAAAGCCAAGGCAACAGATGCTTTGTTGCAAAGATAGCCAAAGGGGACTCTTATATGCCTTCTTTTTCCTTTTTCTCTCTTCAGCAGAATGCTGCAGATGATGATCAGAAGCAGCTCTGGTAATTCTGGTATATCTTTCTCTTCCCTCCTCCCGAAAATCATCTTCATGGTACCACAGATTCTCAAATTTCTTCAAAATGGATTTGGGTTAGGCCTGTGAGTTCCGACTTTCATAGATCAAGTTACTGCTTTGTCTAGCATCCTCTGTGCAGTAGACAAGACAGAGAATTTCATTTTATCCAATTGGATTGTCTTGCATTGCTCTCACAAGAAATCACATCTCTTCTACATCCTGCTGATGTGCATGAGAATTTCTTTTCTGGGATCATACTTTATTCTGTTGCTCACTCCCTCAAAGCTGTGGAAGCTTAATGGGGAAAAAATCACATGCCTTTTAGAATAAAACTGTAAACACCCATCTGGTTGTCTGTTCATATGACCTTCAGAATTCTTTAAGTTGGACGTTCTCATCATCCAGTGCTGCCATCAATAGACTGGTGCTTCTCCCTGTAGCATCCCAGTGACTGTTAGAAAGTGTTATCCCCATTTGCATCTCTACACACGTCTATGTATAGTTCTCCGATGAGTTTATACTGCTGTAAAAATCTCAATGTCATGAATCTATGGATCTCATTACAAATATAAATAGGAAAATTTATCCGTGTCTTACCTGAAAATTTCCTTTCTTAGAGTAATGAGGTTCACAAACCTATCTTTGACTGGGTTGTTAATTGGAAAAAGATATTAAATTTTTAATTGATGCTCAGTTTGCTATTCACTGAGTTCTTTGCTGTACAGAAGGACTGTTCTGTTTAGTCTAAGTGCTTAATTTTCCTTAGAGTGCTTAGTTTTTCCTAGGCTTATGGAAGTGTCTCAACTAGCGGTTGAGTCACAATGCCTCTTATTGACAGATTTGGTCTGCCTCCAAGGCTGTGCATAGTGCAGAATTCCCACTTTTCTGGATCTGTGGACCTTATTATTCAAGAAAGGAAAATTTTAGATAAGTTTTCCTATACGTTAGTACCAGAAATTGAGGTTTCCTGGAACTAATAGAGAGAAATATTTTGAAATCTCAACTACTAGTATGGATTGGGAGGGAGGGTTAAATCACATCTCAGTCATTACATTTGTGCATGAAGAAGTAATGAGGTCATTAACTTCAGACTTGTATTTTTGTCCATCTTTTCTACATAGTAACAAATGTTTTGTTTGCACATAACCTCCCTAATTAACTTCACTTAGTTCTTGTATTCTTTTGGTTGACAGTCACTGCTAAATAGCTGAGATTGGAATTTTTCATCAGAGATTGGACCTTAGCCAACTTCCTACTGGAGTGTGCTCAAAGAGTAGAAGTGCTGTTATCCTGTTGTATCCCACAGGTCAATAAACTGGTCTCTCTGCTGTCATCTTGCCAAGGAGCACAGCCACTCATTTCCAGCTGAAGTGATATGGTTACAGAAGGATTAGCAGGATGGGAAAGCTGGATGAGCAGGCTCTATCAGGGAATGGGTAACCATTTGGAACAGGTCAGAGAAGCCTTTTGAAATCGTTGGAACTTTCTTCAGTCAAAAGTTATAGTTCTTGATCTTAATTACATCAGCTTAATTTCTTTCTCTTTTTGAGGCTGCCTAAATATACTTACAGCCTAGCAGACGTTTATGTATGTTGCTCAAAAGAATAACCTGTAAGAATATACCAGGTGGGTTCATTTGCACTAGACAAACACTTTTGCTCAATTGCTCTGTTTACAATTAAGCAATGATGTCAAGCAAAATTGGTATTGTAATCACCATTAAATTACACACACATGGCTACATCTGTTGAGACAATTTCTTTTTTTAAATACTGCCATACTTTTGATTTTCATTGCGTGTGTCATAGTTTATGTTCATGTCATCTTAGATACATTGCTCCCTGCTAGTTGAATAATGCTCATTATAGGACCCTGGAGCATAGAGAAAAGTACAAAATTGTTAGATTTTGCATCACCTTTGTTTTCTGTCCATTGTGTTTGATTTCTGAATGCTGGCTGGCTTGTGCTGTAATGGGGTTCCATCTTAACAAATAAAATCAGAATTTAATTAAATCATTTGAAATTCAGAAGAGCAAACTACTACTCTTCTGTACCGGTCTGTTTATGTATACTTAGGCAGTGTTTGGTACAGGTGTTTGATAATGTCTGCAGAACTGTGGAATTTTCTGATTGACATTCTGAGAAGCCACACGAATGCCAAAAATCTCCAGTTAAACGTACACACACAACTTCATTCCTTTTTAAATATATTTTCCATTTCCTAATATCATTGAAGGTAATTCAAAATGCAGATTTCTTGAAAATTATAGAACCTGAAGGTTGCTTGAAGTCACTCCACCTATATAGCCTCATATCTGGCATATTCTAGGTGCTCAATTCAACAGGAAACTTGTCAGTTAGTTTCAGCTGAAGTTTGTTGGAGACTGAAGAATGAAGTAGGGCAGAATGTAGTTTGTTCAGAGGACCCTTTCCACTGTGCTAACTTGTTTTTTTATTTTTACTTTTTTCCAGCCCAGTTTAAGTGCTTATACACCTCTACCTCGATATAATGCTGTCCTCAGGAGCCAAAAAATCTTACCGTGTTATAGGTGAAACCGCGTTATATTGAACTTGCTTTGATCCACCGGAGTGCCCTGCATTCCTGGAGCACTGCTTTACCACATTATATCCGATTTTGTGTTATATTGGGTTGCATTATATCAAGGTAGAGGTGTAGTTATAATTTAAAATATATGATTGACTGATTGGATTTTAGAAGACATAACATCCCTGGAGGACTAATTGCTTATGTAAATGTTGTGTCTTTCACCCACTCTGTTTCTCACTTACCATTAAGTGACTTTGTAGAGAGACATGTTGAAGGACAAATTAAAGCTTATATTTAGAAGCTGAACCGATAGACAAACAGCAGTTTCTTAAAATATTAAGACATTGATATTTTCCGACAGTCTGTTTCCAATGTTATAGTTATGACCTGTACATCTAACATTTTTGTTAATGACAGGGAAAGCACTTGGCTAATTTCATAGTTATGCATTATAGAGACTAATTTTTTTATTTTTTCTATTTATATCCTAAATGCCTACTAGAAATTTCTCTCTTTATTTAACAGGTTTGGGTAAAACAAAAAGGAAGACAAGTGCACGAGATGCCTCACCTACTCCTAGTACAGATGCAGAATATCCATCCAACGGTAGCAGTGCAGATCGGATTTATGACCTTAACATCCCAGCCTATGTTAAATTTGCCTATGTGGCAGAGAGGGAGGATGAGCTATCCCTTGTTAAAGGATCCCGAGTCATTGTTATGGAAAAGTGCAGTGATGGCTGGTGGAGAGGTAGCTACAATGGACAGATTGGCTGGTTTCCTTCGAACTATGTGGTGGAGGAAGTTGAGGAAGCAACTGCAGATTCCCCAAGTTTTCTAAGTTTAAGGAAAGGTGCATCCATGAGTAATGGTCAGAGCTTGAAACTACTTCATGTTGTTCAGACACTGTATCCATTCAGCTCCGTCACAGAAGAAGAGCTCAATTTTGAAAAGGGGGAAACAATGGAAGTCATTGAAAAACCAGAAAATGACCCAGAATGGTGGAAATGTAAAAATTCCCGAGGGCAAATTGGTCTTGTTCCTAAAAACTATGTAGTAATCTTAAGTGATGGTCCTGCCATTAACACTTCCCATCCACCTCCGATAAGCTATACGGGGCCATCTTCTACAGGACGGTTTGCTGGAAGAGAGTGGTATTATGGGAATGTTACCCGGCATCAAGCAGAATGTGCCCTAAATGAGAGGGGAGTGGAAGGGGACTTCCTTGTTAGAGATAGTGAATCTTCGGTAAGTGACATTCGACACTTGAATTTTTATTATGTGCTTTATATAAATAAACTGTCACATGGTATATAGTGTTTGAAGTAGCAATGATGGTAATGAATAATTACCTTACATTAGTACAGTGAGTGTCTATCCAAAAGAAGTAAGCAATTTACAAACTTTACAAAGTGATATTTTTGCTGTATACTGGGGTCACTTCATTCACTACTGAGGTGCAACCATCTTTGGAATGAAACACAACAATTGTGAACTAGTTTGTGTACTGTTGTGGAGTCACAAGTCATAATTCCCTAGTAAAGACTGAATTCCATTTTGAACTTAAAGCAGGGATTCTCTTGTTAGGTATGAAAAATACAGCATATGCTCCCCAAATTTACCACACTTAGTCTGAGTACAGGAACTCCTCACTTTAAAGTTGTCCCGGTTAACTTTTCGATGTTAAGTTGCTGATCAGTTATGGAACATGCTCGTTTAAAGCTGTGAAATGCTCCCTTGTAACGTTGCCTGTTTTGTTCACTGCTTGCAGGAAGAGCAGCCCATTGCAGTTAGCTACTGGGGGCTTGGAACCAGGGTGCACCAGCAGCCCCCTTATCAACTCCCCCTATCAGCTCCCCCCCTCCCCTAAGTTCATTGTGCAGCAGCTGTCCCTTCCCCCCACTGCCATGTGCTGCTCCTGCTCTCTGCCTTGGAGCTGCTCCCAGAGACTCCTGTGTGCTGTATGGGGAGAGGGGGAAGAGGAGGGCTAATTTCAGGGTGTCTCCCCCCCGCTCTTGCATCTCGCTTACCCCATTTTCCATAGAGCAGGGGGGACACACGACGGATGGAGCTTCTAGGCAGTAGCTGTGAAACTCAGGTCTCAGCAAGCTGATTTCATTAACAAGGCAGTGTACTTAAGCCTGGGGTCAGCTACTTAAAGGGGAAATGCGCATTTTTTCTCTTGTATCTGTCTGCCCTCCCTCCTTTCCTACTGCCTTGTAGAGTGCTGTGATAGTTAACCCTTGAGGGCTCAGTCAATTGCTAGTTCATTTAGCAGTAAGGCATTCCCTGGGAAATATTCCACCCTCTGACTCCTCCACCTCCACCAAGCTTCACAGTCATCATCACTGTGTACCAGTTTGTTTGTAAATTGTTTGTTTAAAACTTATAGTGTGTGTGTGTGTGTGTGTGTGTGTGTGTGTGTGTGTGTGTGTGTGTGTGTGTGTGTGTGTGTATAGTCTTTTGTCTGGTGAAAAAAATTCTCTGGAACCTAACCCCCTCATTTACATTAATTCTTATGGGGAAATTGGATTCGCTTAACATTGTTTCGCTTAAAGTCACATTTTTCTGGCACATAACTACAACGTTAAGTGAGGAGTTCCTGTATAAAAATGAATTTAAAATGGGTCCTTTAACAAATTTAGCATCTGTAGCAGGCTTATCTTTGTCTTGAGTGATCTTAATAATGAAATAATATCTTCAAACCTTCCATATAGTTAAAATTTCTTGAAATCTTATGTATAGGTTATATTTGAAGAAATTAGGTTTTAATAAAGGAAATTAGGTTGTAATTAAAGATTTTTTATCTAATTTTTAGGATTTTAATAAGCTGCAGACAGAGTCAAGAAACTCTTAAGTTGAGCCACAGTGACATCAGCGGGATGTTGTAATTATGTCAAACTAAGCATTACAAATGCAGGAAATTCAGAAAAAGGTTACACTTAAATGTGTTCCAAATATGCTAACCTATGGAAATACATAGTTAAATCACTCAAACAACATGAACTCTGCCTTATAGTGACATCATGACAAGAAAAAAATGTAGTTAAAATCCCTCAATGTGTCTTTTAAAAATAAATGTTATCTAATCTGGGACTACTAATACTAAAAAGCCTTAATCATTATCATATGATTATTGCATGGCATCAGCCTAACTCTGTCTTAGGGTTTATATACATACTATTTATGTATGCCGTAACTGTATCAATCTGAAACCAGCATAAATACAATCCCATAAGGTGGATACAGTATAGCACTCTAAAAGTACTTATAAATTCCCATAAATTTAGGGTCCCAGTATTAAAGCACCTTTATGCCAGTATAATTGCATCCATACTATGAGTTATTATGATCATTACTTTGAAACCAGTATAGTTAAAAGTTAAAGCAATATAAAAAACTGTGTAGAGGCTAGAGCTTAGTATAGTTTTTTATCTGAGAATATATACCTTAAATAGGCCCAGCTATTGGAGCATTAGATCAGTTGTAGTAATTGTAGTACATAGAATTTCTGACTAAAATTATTTTTCATATTACCTGTTAATCTGATGATAACTGTTTCTGTGTTGTTTAGGTTCTGTAAAATGACTTCACAGAACAATAGTACATGTTAGTTAGGGTGACCAGACAGCAAATGTGAAAAATTGGGACGGAAGTAGAGGGTAAGAGGAGCCTATATAAGAAAAAGACCCAAAAATCTGGACTGTCCCTATACAGTCGGGACATCTGGTCACTCTAATGTTAGTGTAAGTACTAGTTGACAAATTGTGGCTTTTCATTAGTTACTATTAAAAAATCTAAAATTGCCTTATATACTCGATCATAAGATAGTTCGTTTATAAGCTGACCCTCCCCCCGCCCCCCCCAGATGGATAAAAATTGTATAACCTGTTCAGAAGCCAACCCTATAATTTAGGGGTCAGCAAACTTTGGCTTCCGGGCCCTCAGGATAAGCTGATGATGATCCGAGATGGTTTGTTTACCTCGAGCGTTGGCAGGCACAGAGGTAAACCTAAGTAAACAAAATGTCCCAGCGTGCCAGCTGCTTACCCTGACAGGCCGGGATAGCAACTGGTGAGGAAATTTTTTGGCAGGGGGGAGAAGCTGGGGCTCAGGGGAGTAACCCTTGTGACCACCCCCCACATGACCCCACCCCTAGCCTGGGACCCTCACACTCTCTCTATCCCATCCCTTCCACCTTATCTGGGGAGGGCCAGGGGAGGATGTCTCTGACCTGGCTGGAGCTGCTCCGGCAGACTGGGCAGCGTGCCACAGCCTGCTCCAGTGGGCCAGAGCAGGCAGTGCAGACACAGCCTGTTCCAGCAGGCTGGGCCAGTGACATGGCCACAGCCTGCTCTGGGCGGTGGAGCCGAGCAGCATGGCTGCAGTCTGCCAGCCCCAGAGCTGCAGCTACTTTGGAGGCTGGGGGGAGAGCAGCGTGGCCAGAAGCGGAGAGACTCTGGCCTTGCCTCTTCCCTTCTGGTTGTGCTGGCTGTGCTGCCTCTCCTTGCTCCCTCTGTTGGAGAGAGGGGCTGTGTCCCACCTCTCCCACTCTATACTCATTCATAAGCCAACCCCCATCTCTGGTGCTTCCCTTTTTTACTAAAAAAAAAAATTTGGCTTATGAACAAGTTTTTCGGTAGCTTGTAGAAATTGAGAATATTTTAGTTCTTCATGCTTCTGTTGAAGTACATTTTGTATTTCACATGCAATAATATGCTGGCCAGGTGAAGGTCAATTTAAATCCAGCTCTTAAAATGGAGTCAAAAGTCTGCCCTTCCCCCCTCCCCCCCCCCCAAAAAAGTTGATGTAGAATGGCCAGGTTGCAATCATAGTCACTTCTGAACACAGCTCTTGTTACTCAGCTCTTTTCTGAGAGAGTGTTTCCAGGATTAGCAGAAATATCCTATAGTAAGTATAAATTTATTCTTGAGTTTACTGGAGTTTGTTTTTTTAACTCAGTGGTGTACTTTAAGTTGAGATTTGCTAGCATACCTTGTTTCTACCGGTAAGATTGTTGGTGTCAAGGGAATGACAATTTAAAGGCAAGAAAATAGTTTTTAAAAATTGCTTCAACTTTTTTCTTTCGTTTTTTTATTAAACTTTCACAAAATATTGTTTTATTTTCTGAAACACATTTGCTGCTTTATTCTTACTGAGGTTAGAAGAAGTGAGGACTGACATGTATTTCCATGCCCTATAATTCTCATTTCATAAACAATAGTATTGATGACATACCGATGATATCTTGCAGAATGATTATCTGTGTAGGTTTCAGGCCTCACAACCTACGGTTTTCCCCTGGTAGATTACTGAGTTTTAGTTCCTTCTCTGGGGGAAACCCATCAAAATGTGCTGCTTCACAACTTAACTCTACCTCTCTGGGACTGTTCATTTCTGTTTCTTTTCTCAGATTTTCTAGACATGACTTTGCGCAGCCTGTCCGTTAACTTATTGGCAAAATGGGGGGAATAATAGTTGCCTGTTGCTGTCGTGAGGATATGAGGCCTTAGTTAATAAAAGCTATGAAGTTCACAGAAATATTAACAGCAGTCATTGAAAGAAGAGAACTTGAAGCTCATGGTATTCTGGCTCCCAGTCCTCAGTGATCAATACTCTAGGGTGATGAATATTTTGTAGGTCTTTATCTATTTTATATGGATTCTGCCCATAAGGTAAAAATTATCTCTACACAACAAAGTATTATAGAAAAGTAATTTTTTTTAAAAAGATGTAAATTGGGTTGGGGGCTGTATGTCAGGAATATCTAGCCCCAGCTGTGCACCACAAATTCTATCCCAGACCCTGAACCAGCATACCAGTTTTCAGGCTGATCTGACTGTTCATATGGATTTTACAACAGTTTGAAAATATTGCTAAACAGAAACACTTTTGCAACGTTTACTAACGTGGCTACATGCTGCCCCATAATGACCACTGTATTACAGCTCTTTTTTGTTGCCTAGATCTAAAAAGACTCTTTGACTTCTATCTGGAATATAGAAAATACATAAGCCTTTTTATTTAATGACCTCATATTTGATAAAATGGTTGCCAAATGGTGAGTCTCACGCTCTGCAGTAAAATTGTCTCTTGTGGGGCGTACCAAGACTCGGTCAAGGTATAGTTAGTCAGCTGTAAGTCAGTGCCCCATGGAATTTACTCAGCTCTTCAACAAAAACATGATTGCTACAACGCTACACAGAAAGTTTAGGTTCAGGCTTCTTCTGAATTGACATTTCCATTCTCTCTTCAATCCTAGTCTCTTTAATCAAAATGCTTCAATCTGGTCTTGCAGATACTACATTTCTCTAAACAGAGAACACTATACTTTGGTAGTTGGGATGTGTGTGTCTGCCTTTGGTTTAGTATCATTTAGGAATTATGTTTTTGTTAGGCATTAGGTTTAGGGTATGTCTGCACTGATAAGTTATACCACTTTTATTAAAATGCTGGAATTAAACAGCTGTTGCGTGTGCACGCTGTGCTCCTTGTGACGCTGGAGCGCATCCACATTAGCAGCTCTTGCAACAGCAAAGACAGCAGTGCATTGTGATAGCTATCCCACTGTGCAACTGGCCGCAGGGTGCTTTGGGAAGGGTTTGCAGTGCCTCATGGGGCAGGCACAATGTTACATGGTGCAGGTTTCCCAATCCCATTGTTCCATGGGCATCCTACATTGCCGGCTGCTTTTCAACTGAAGTTGGGAGGGGGGAGTGTGTGTGTGTGGAGGGGGGGAGAGAGACAATGTGTTTTGGGGCACAAAGCGTGTCAGCATGCTGTCTTGTAAGTTCAGACAGCAGCAGGAAACAACCAGTCCTTAGGCAAGGGGAGGGGGAAACCCTGATATCACCCCCCACCTTTCTCCCTGGACTCTCTGCACAGCACGCGTGCGCTCGGTCTCTCTCTCACACTCACACTCTCTCTGTGTTCAACAGCACGAGCATTCCACATTAATGTTTTGCTTAGTGTCCTGGAGCAGATCAGCACAGCACACAATGGCTGTCAGTAATGGTGCTTTCTAAGGGGAGGAGCGCATGTCTCCAGGGCAGCTGAGTTCAAAACAACGATCAGAGCGGTCATTTGAGGCATTATGGGACAGCTCTGGGGCCAGTTACAGCACAGAAAGCAATCAAGTGTTCACACTGACAATAGAGCACTGGAGACTCAGCGCAAATAGCCATACGACTCTCCTCGAGGTGGGTTGTGTTTTGTTTTTTTGGGTTTTTCGGCAGCGCTGCAACTGAGGCGTTTCTGCGCACAAAGTGGCTTGGTAGCATGTACGCATCTGCAGTTTGAGCACAAAAAGCTCTTAACTGCACAGAAACTTGCCAATGTAGACAAGCCCTCAGTTATTTCATTCCAAATTTGACCTTCCTTAATTTTTTATCTTGTTGCCTGTATCTTATTATAATAAAATTTATTTAAAAAATCTTTTTACATGTTATTGCTTGTATCATTCTTTTATATAAGTTCTAACACATTCTTGACTACTGCTATTGTGTTAATAAATTCTAGAAACCATATAGTAAACAAGGGTGCATAAATGTTTTTGACAGGGAAATAGATAAAGTATCATCTCTTTCAAGCTTCCTGTTTTTAAGCGGACTTTCCCTACCATGTGAAATACATAAGTCAGTGGTTTTAAAAAGAAAATTGTGCAAAAATTCCATCATATGCAACCATATGGATCCGTAGAGCTAATCAGATTAATTCCACCCCTGCAGAGGTAGAACAGTGTTTCTAAACCAGGGGTATGTGTATCCCTGGGGGTACTCAGAGATCTTCCAGGAGTACATCAGCTCATCTAGATATTTGCCTAGTTTTACAAAATAGGCTACATAAAAAGCACTAGCGAAGTCAATAAAACTATAATTTCATAGACAATGATCTGTTCATACTGCTCTATATTCTATGCACTGAAATGTAAGTACAATATTTATGTTCCAATTGATTTAATTTATAATTATATGGTAAAAATGAAAAAGTACACAATTTTTCAGTAATAGTATGCTGTGACACTTTGTATTTTTATGTCAAATTTTGTAAGTGGGGTAAAACTTGGAGGTACAGAAGACAAATCAGACTCTTGAAAGGGGTACAGTAGTCTGGAAAGGTTGAGAGCCAATGAGATAGAATATACAGTTCCTTGCACGTGTTGTAAGTTGCCGCAATAGTTCCTGTCGTCATTGTTGCTGCTTCATATGGAGAAGCAGTATTTGTAATGAGGGCCTTTGATCCTGGTGATGGTGGATGTGGGGCAGGAGCAGGAGCCTCAATGCATGGAGAGTTTCATGCGTGCGTCAATGGGGCAGATTCATAGATTCATAGACTTTAGAACTGGAAGGGACCTCGAGAAGTCATAGAGTCCAGTCCCCTGCCCTCATGGCAGGACCAAATACTGTCTAGACCATTCCTGATAGACATTTATCTAACCTACTTTTAAATATCTCCAGAGATGGAGATTCCACAACCTCCCTAGGCAATTTATTCCAGTGTTCAACCACCCTGACAGGAACTTTTTCCTAATGTCCAACCGAAATCTCCCTTGCTGCAGTTTAAGCCCATTGCCTCTTGTTCTATCATTAGAGGCTAAGGTGAACAAGTTTTCTCCCTCCTCCTGATGACACCCTTTTAGATACCTGAAAACTGCTATCATGTCCCCTCTCAGTCTTCTCTTTTCCAAACAAAACAAACCCAATTCTTTCAGCCTTCCTTCATAGGTCATGTTCTCATGACCTTTAATCATTCTTGTTGCTCTTCTCTGGACTATCTCCAATTTCTCCACATCTTTCTTGAAATGCAGTGCCCAGAACTGGACACCATACTCCAGTTGAGGCCTAACCTGCGCAGAGTAGAGCGGAAGAATGACTTCTCATGTCTTGTTTACAGCACACCTGTTAATGCATCCCAGAATCACGTTTGCTTTTTTTGCAACAGTATCACACTGTTGATTCACATTTAGCTTGTGGTCCACTATGACTCCTAGATCTTTCTGCCATACTCCTTCCTAGACAGTTTCTTCCTATTCTGTATGTGTGAAACTGATTGTTCCTTCCTAAGTGGAGCACTTTGCATTTGTCTTTATTGAACTTCATCTGGTTTACCTCAGACCATTTCTCCAATTTGTCCAGATCATTTTGAACTTTGACCCTGTCCTCCAAAGCAGTTGCAATCCCTCCCAATTGGGTATCGTCTGCAAACTTAATAAGCGTACTTTCTATGCCAACATCTAAGTCATTGATGAAGATATTGAATAGATAAATTGGTGAATGAACTTATGGATGATAGGTGAGAGTGGAGGGGCGGGATGAGACAGTGAAGGAAGATTGAACATAAGAACGACCATACTGGGTCAGACCAGAGGTCCATCTAGCCCAGTATCCTGTCTTCCGACAGTGGCCAATGCCAGGTGCCCCAGAGGGAATGAACAGAACAGGTACCATCAAGTGATCCATCCCCTGTCATCCATTCCCAGCATCTAGCAAACAGAGGCTAGGGACACCATTTCTGCCCATCCTGGCTAATAGCCATTGATGGACCCATCCTCTATGATTTTATCTACTTCTTTTTTGAACCCTGTTGTAGTCTTGGCCATCGAGATCTAAGACCTAGACTAGCTGGGGAGAAACTGGGAGCTTGAAAGACCAGTAGAATGAGTTAGAGAGGTACAAGTGTAATTTTTTCCCCACCCTGCCCTTTACAGTGAGTGTACCTTATTTCTTTGAGTGCTTGCAGTGTCCATTCACGTTAGGTGTGGGCTCACTTTGAGCAGTCACCAGAAATTTTTCTCTCAGTGGTACCGTCGGGTCAGCCCTAGTACTCTCTGGTGCCGTGCGCTCATAAGGGGTCCAGCCAAACCTCAGTTTCTTTTTTCCGCCCATGATGGTTGCTGGAACTGCTCTTCTTCAGCAAGCTCTCCTCAGTGGAAGACTCTTCTCTGTGGTCTTAGTTTACTGCCTTCCCTTTGTTTCTTTTGTCCCAGTTCTTTATTTCTAATTTGGACAGTTGTGAACTTGTTGTACATAGTTAGCATTTTCACCATGTTAGTGGAGTCTTTCATCTGCTCCTGGTACCGAACATGCCTCGGTCCCTAGCTTTCAAGCTATGTGCCTCCTGCAGTAAACCTATGCCTCATCATAGCCAGTTCGGTCAGACTCAGCACCAAGTATGATGGCCTTGATGCAGAGTGCTCCTCTCACCATGAGAGTCTCTTCACCATTCACCTATCACCAGTGCCAAAGAAAAAATATAAGAAGCTGTTGGCTGAGAAGGGGTATTCCCCAACTCTGAAGAAAGTCAAATGTGGGGGGTGCTGTCTACTTCGGAGGTGTTTGTTGCAGCCAGGGACTTGTGGGTGCTTTTGGTACTGGTAATGATGGCAGTACAAGAGTCAGCGACGTCGGTGCCAGGGAGCAGAATGGAACATGTTGCCCTGAACTCTCGTTTGATACTGTTAAGGGGGAAACCGTTCCTGCTGTTTTCAACACAGGTCTTCCCGACTTCTCAGCATTCCCCAGGACCAAGTGGTCCCTGGAGGAAGTCTCATTATCGGACTCAGAAGTGGAATCATATCCCCAGCCAAGGAATGTTCTCAGTACGCCCCCACACGCACATCAACTTATCCAGTTGTGGATCCGTGTGCAGGGATACAACAGAATGCTTGGCACAGTGGGCATTCACCTATGTAGATGCAATGGCCATTTTGGAAACTCTGGGTTTTTCCCCCCAGTGCAAGGGCTCCCTTCCAGGCGCTAATACTCGGTGGTCTCAGAGAGGAGAGCACCTCCATCCTATCGAGCAGCACCGGATATGGACTCCGGTACCAAACCCGGTACCAATCCTCAGGATTGGATCAGAGCAGAAGAAGAAGAAGATCGCCCCTGCTAGTGCAGAACTCCTCATCCTCATCTCCAGATGAGGCAGTGTCAGGGGTGGGCATGTCACCTCCCCATGCTGACTTCAAAGCTCATCAGGAGCTCTTGAAAAGAATGACCTTCGAACCTCTTGCTGGAAATGGAGGTAGTTAAAAAGCCCTCCCACAGCCTGGTCAATATTTTGACTGTGGCAACCCTATCAAAGGTGGCTCTCCCTCTCAAAAAGGCCACCATGGGCCAGTTAAAGGTCTGTGGAAAACCCCATCTTACTTGCCTTCCACCTCAAAAAGAGCCAAAAAAGAAGTATTTTGATCCCTCTCATGGGTATAAGTACTTGTACTCCTTCTCCCTCCAGAGTTCCTGGTGGCTCAGTGGCCTACAAGAGGGACAGACAAGGGCTACAAGCAGTGACCCCCAAGGCAAAAGACGCAGAGACTAGACCTTTTTGGTAGAAATATTTATTCTACAGGGATTCTACAGCTCAGCATCTCCAACCAGCATGCTTTGCTGGGGAGGTACGATTTCATTGTGTGGGACATTATGTTCAAATTCAAAGACTCGCTTCCCCAGGAATTCAGGCAGTAGTTCTCTTCTCTAGCAGAGGAGGGGAAGTCTGTAGCCAGGATTTTCCTACAGGCTGCTCTGGACACAGCAGACTCGGTGGCTAGATGCCTAGCTTTTGCAGTAGTTATGCAAGATGCTTTTGATTCCAATTCTCATGACTGCTAACATAGATTCAGCAATAGATTCAGGGCCTTCCACTCGAAGACACTTCACTCTTCTCAGAGCAAACAGATGTGAAGCTTCATGGCCTGAAAGACTCAGCCACCCTTAAATCCTGGGTCTTTACAGCCTGAAGCCTTCAACAAAGCACTTCAGGCCTCAGCACTCCAGCCGTTTCTCAGCTCCACTTCCTCGTCAGGACTTGCAAAAGAAACAAAGCAGGTATTTTGTACACAGGCAGCTGCCCCCGTCTACCTCAGTGTCTCTACCTGGCCTGCTCAGATATGTGGGAGCAGCCAAAGGGAACTTTTGATGGGATGCCAGAGGTCATTATACCAGTTCCCATGCCACTGGATCCTGTCCCCCTTTTATTTTCGAACTGCCTTTCCCACTTTGGCATGGCATGGTCTGTTATCACCATGGAGTGCTGGGCGCTGTACACTGTACAAAAGGGTTATACACTCTAGTTTATTTCCACTCCCCACACGTTCCTTCCCTCCTCATCCCTCTTCAGATACCCTTCTCATGAGCAATTTCTGGTGCAGGAGGTGCAACTCCTCCAAGTGAGAGCTGTGAAGGAGGTTCCTCAGGATTTAAGAGGGGGAAGGGATTTTACTCCCAGTATTTCCTAATTCCAAAGGCCAAGGTGGCTCTCTGACCCATTTTAGACTTGCGCCATCTCGATGGTTATCTCAAAAAGCTGACTTCTGCATGGTCTCCGTGGCCTCCATCATCCCCTCCCTAGTTTCAGGGGACTGGTATGCCACCCTCGACTCAAGAGATGCTTTTTTTCACATCACAATTTTCCAAGGTCACAGGAGGTTTCTCAGGTTCATTGTAAATCAGATTCACTATCAATTTAGGGTTCGGCCTTGCAGCAGCCACAAGCATTTTCAGAAAATGCATGGCAGTAGTGGCAGCCTTCCTGAGAAAAAAGGGGTACAAGTCTACCCATACCTCGATAACTGGCTGGTCAAAGTCCAGGCTCAGGCCCAGGTGGAGGCCATTATCCAACACCATATAGTCGACCTTTCAGGTGCTAGACCCACTTATAAATGAGCAGAAGTCTACCCTTGTCCCTGTACAAAAGATAGAGTTTATCGGAGCAGTGCTTGATTCCTCACAGGCAGGGCTTTTCTCTCAGAAGCCTGCTTCCAGACAATGGTGTAATTAATAGCCCAAGTCAAGGCCCACCTGGTAATCATAATCCATTCTTACCTTGGACTTTTAGGCCTCATGGATGCATTCACATAAGTAGAGCAGCATGTGAGGCTGTGCCTCAGATCTCTTTACGCTTGGCTGACCTCAGTGTACTCACCCAGTCGCCATCACCTGTACTCGGTGCTCACAGTTTCTGCCCCAGTCCTCGCTTCCCTTAACTGGTGGAGGGATCCTCTCTTAATCCACTCAGGCGTCCCTTTCACAAAACACCAGACCTCATTATCCCTAGGTTTGGATGCTTCTCAGCACACAGGGCCTGTGGTCCCAGGAGTAGCTCTCCTTAAATATAAATGTCAGGGAGCTAAGTGAAGTCCGCCTGACCTGTCAGGTGTTCTTGACCCACAACATGAGCAAGAATGTTCTAGTGGTCACAAGCTATTTTCTAACCCAGCAGGCAGGGAGGAGCTCTCTGTTCCCTATGTGAGGAAGCTATCCACTATGGGAGTTCTGCACTCGTTCCACTTAGAAGCTTCTCACCTTCTGGGGAGTCTGGAATGAGCTGGCAGATCACCTCAGCACAAGTCCCCACAAGTGGTCCCTTCAGTCTGATATAATAAAGGTCAGTTTCCAGTGGTGGGGGACTTCACAGGTAGACCTGTTTGTCACCAGGCAGAACAGGAAATGTCACCAGTTCTGCTCCCTGAAGACCATAGCCCGGGCTTACTCACAGACGCTGTCCTGCTCCGTTGGACTGGACACCTGTTCTACACCTTCCCCTCCATTCCTCTAGTGCAGTAGTTCTCAAACTATTGTACTGGTGACCCCTTTCACATAGCAAGCCTCTGAGTGCGACCCCCCCCCCCGATAAATTAAAACACTTTTAATATATTTAACACCATTATAAATGCTGGAGGCAAAGCGGGGTTTGGGGTGAGGTTGACAGCTTGCGACCCCTGTATAATAACCTCGTGACCCCCTGAGGGATCCTGACCCCTACTTTGAGAACCCCTGCTCTAGTGCATAAGCTCCTACTGGAGATCAAGTGAGACAGAACACGAGTCATTCTCATAGCACTAGGCTGGCCCCATCAACACTAGTTCGCTATGCTTTCAGTATCGACTCTCATGCTTCTACCTCTCCTCTCGGACCTGATATCGCAGGACCACAGTCGAATACTCCCCAAACCTCAACACCCTCCACCTGACAGCTCCATGGCTAAATCCTGAGAAGTTGGCCTGTTCGGAACAAGTCCACGAGGTTCTGCAAGGTATCAGGAAGCTCTCTTCCAAAGCTCTACATGCCTTGCCAAGTGGTAGCACTTTTCCATTTGGTCTTCCCAGCAAGGTCTCTTGCCCTCACGGTCATCTCTGCCAGCTGTTTTGGGCTATTTACTACATCTGAAACAGCAAGGTCTGGCAATTTCATCAGTTAAAGTACACCTGGCAGTGATTTCAGTATTCCATGAATGGCTGATTGGTTTTCTCAAATGAGATGTCTGTTCATTTTCTCAAGGTTCTAGAAAGACTGTGCCTTCAGATTCGGGAACCCATTCACCCATTGGTTTTCTCAAATGAGATGTCTGTTCATTTTCTCAAGGTTCTAGAAAGACTGTGCCTTCAGATTCGGGAACCCATTCACCGGGTCTTGTCAAAACTCATGGGGCCCCCGTTAGAGCCACTAACAACATGCCCCCTGTTGTACCTTTCCTGAAAGATGGCCTTTCTGATGGCAATCACTTTGGCCAGGAGAGTCTCCAAGATCAAGGCCCTTTCATCAGAACCCCCATACACAATTTCTTTAAGGACAAGTTGCAGCCTGCATTCCTCAAAAAAAGGTGATTTTGCGGTTTCACAATAATTAGTAGGGCCTTACCAAATTCACAGCTGTGAAAAAGTGTCATGGACCGTGAAATCTGGTCTCTCCCCATGAAATCTGATCTTTTGTGTGCTTTTACTTTGTACTATACAGATTTCATATGGGAGATCAGTATTTCCCAAACTGGGGGTCCTGACCCAAAAGGGGAAGGGGGGGAATTGCAAGGTTATTCTAGGGGGTCACAGTATTGCCACTCTTACTTCTACACTGCTGCCTTCAGAGCTGGGCAGCCAGAGAGCGGCAATTGCTGGCTGAAGGCAGCAGCGCAAAAGTAAAGGGGACAATACCATACCATGCCACCCGTACTTCTGCCCTGCTGCTGGCAGCGGCATTGCCTTCAAAGCTGGGCTCTTGGCCAGCAACCTCTGCTCCCTGGCAGCCCAGCTCTGAAAGCAGCTCTCCCATAAGCAGCAGCGCAGAAATAAACTTTGCAATACTGCAACCGTCCTACAATAACTTTGCGAGTCCCCCACAATCCTCTTTTGGGTCAGGACCCCTACTGTTAAAACACCATGAAATTTCAGATGTTAATATCTGAAATCATGAAATCTACTATTTTTAAAATCCTATGACCGTGAAATTGACCAAAATGGACTGTGAATTTGGTAGGGCCCTAATAATCAGGCTATTTTTTTGCCGTTCCCCCCACCCCCACCCCGAAACTGCACACAAACAGGGAAGAGCAACGTCTCCACACAATGGACGTTAGCTGTATGGTATAGATAAAACTATACCATAGAGCTACGTAGCTGTTTGTGGCAGTAGCAGACAAGATGAAAGGCCTTCCTATTTTGGCTGAGCAGATCTCATCCTGGATCACACAATGCATTCACACATGCTACAAGCAGACAGGAGTCCCACCACTGGCTATAGTGATGGCCCATTCTATGAGGTCCAGGTGCTGATCCAGGACATCTGCAGAGAGGTGACTTGGTCATCAGTACATACATTTTCTTCCCACTACACCATCACCCAGAAAGCTAGAGATGATGCCAGGTTTGGTCGAGCCATGTTGTGGTCAGCATGTCCATGAACTCTGATCTCATCTCCTATGGTACTGCATGGGAGTCACCAAACATGGAATGGACATGTGCAACACATTTCAAAGAACAACAGTTATGTAAAAGTTAGTAATCATTTCCCTTTCATTCTGAAAGGGGGAATAGGAAGATGAGATCCCTTTTTCTTCCTACTTCCCCATCATCTTCCCTTATACTCCACTGAAATGCTTCCTGTGGCAATCCCCACAAAAAAGTCCCAGCTTTTTTTTAATGTTTATAATTTATGAATGTTTCCAACTGCACCAAAATACCAGATTCTTCATAATACAAAAACTAAGTAAAGAGGGTTACGGTAAAGGGGGGGGGGGGGAAGCAGCGTATCTATCTTCAGAGTCTACATTAATTATAGACCCCTAAAAAGTCAGCCCAAACTCCTTAGTATGTTTTGGGCATTCCCCTTCTGCGGAATCCCAGTCATTTGTTATCTGAAAGGTGAGCCAGTCATCGGTGTTTGATGCCTTCCAAACATTTCTGCAGGATTCATTTTTTAGTGACCAAAGCTGCATGTTAGAATGATGCGATCTTGTTACCACATAACCTTCAGGTATCAGGAATATATCCAAGAACAAAATTGAAGGTGGTATAACTCCAACTTAGCATCTAGAGTCAGATTGGGCCAGTGAACCAACTCATACCAGAAATTTGTGATATAGGAGCACTCCCAAAACGTATGAGCTAATATAGTAACAAGGTAGTTACATTTCTGACTGTAATCTGCATTCATGAGACCCATTAGCCTATGTGGAGACGAGTATATTTCAGAAAGAATCTTGGTGAATAAGCCTTAGTCTCAGGTCTATGGTTGCTTTTTAACATTAAATACAATCATATTCCATTGGGTTGGAAAAAAGTCCCTGTTTTTTACTTTTGAAAATAGGTTCAACCTGCAGTGGAGAAAAATAGGGATGGGGGAACAGCTTTCTAACTGCAGTCTCCTCACTTACTTTGGGCACCAGCCACCTCTCTGTCATCCCATAGATCAGTACTTAAAGGTGGTCTGAAAAGAGTTGGAGGTTTATCATAAGTTGGAAGCAGCAGCTTTGGAAAGGGTGCTAGCATCCTTTGCTGACTTGGCTCAATTTTTAATTTTTTGCTGGATCTGCCACCCTTTGTGATCCGCCTCTCTCTCCACTTTAAGCACTGCTATAGATAACAGCAATTTCACACAGGAATCCAACACAGTTTTAAGAAATAGTGCATTTTGGACTGAAAATCTGTAAATATGTGGTTTTAATCTTCAATTTTCCCTTTTAGTAATTTACAGTTAGACTCTGTAATTCTCTTCCATCATAACTGGAGCCAGTGTTTTCCCCAGAAATTGAAATTAGGGGGGATGTTCAAATTTACAGGGCAGAGATGGCCCAAGAGAAGTGAGACCATGAGGGTGAAAGTGGGCTGTATGGCACCATAGTAAAAACTGAAAAATGTTTCATGACCATTTTTAGATTTTAACTCATGTTTTAAAATCGTCACAAATTAAAGTTGGCTTCTCAGGCCTATTATGAAGCACAACATCAAAATCCTTCTTGGTTTCTTGTTGTAATTTCCCACAACTCTGTTAACGAACTTCTCGAATGCAGTGCGTTCATCTTTGGTGACTTCTCGTGTGTCCGATGCTTCCAGTCCTTTATGATAAGAAGGCAACTAATGTGAGAGGTATGGGGAATAAGCCGGAAGAACTCAAAATGGTAGTAAATAAACTCTGACATAGCTGGCATCACAGAGTCTTGGTGGGATAATACACATGACTGGAATATTGGTATGAAGGGTACAGCTTGCTCAGGAAGGACAGGCAGGGAAAAAGAAGAGAGTATTGCCTTATATATTAAAAATGTCTATACTTGGACCGAGGTTGAGATGGAAATAGGAGACAGACTTGTTAAAAGTCTCTGGGTGAAGATAATAGGGATAAAAAACAAGAGTTATGTCATGGTAGAGGTCTATTTCAGGCCACCTAACCAGGAAGAAGAGGTGGATTTGGCTTTTTTTAAACAACTAACAAAAACATTCAAAGCACAAGATTTGATGGTGATGGAGGACTTCAGCTACTCAGACATCTGTTGAGAAAATAACACAGCAGGGCACAAATTATCCAACAAGTTCTTGGAATATATTGGAGACAATTTTTTATTTCAGAAGGTGGAGAAAGGTACTAGGGGAAAGGAAGGGTGTTCTAGATTTGATTTTGACAAATAGAGAGGAAATAGTTGAAAATTTGCAAGTGGAAGGCAGCTTGGGTGAAAGTGATCATGAAATGGTAGATTTCGTGATTCTAAGAAATGGTAGGAGGGAGAACAGAACAATAAAGACAATGGATTTCAAAAAGGCAGACTTTAGCTAACTCGGAGTTGATAGATAAGATGCCATGGAAAGCAAGTCTAAAGGAAAAACAATTGAAGACATTTGGCAGTTTTTCAAAGAGACATTATTAAGGGCACAAGAGCAAACTATCCCACTGCATAGGAAAGATAGGAAGTATGGCAAGAGACCACCCTGGCTTGACCAGGATATCTTCAATGATCTAAAAATCAAAAAAGCATCCTACAAAAAATGGAAACTCGGTCAAATTACAAAGGATGAATATAAACAATTAACACAGATATGTAGGGACAAAATTAGAAAGGCCAATGCACAAAACAAGATCACATTTAGCTAAAGACATAAAGGGTAACAAGAAAACATTCTACAGATATATTAGAAGCAAGAGGAAGACTAAGGTCAGGGTAGGCCCATTACTCAATGACAGGGAAAAAACAATAACAGAAAATGTAGAAATGGTAGAGGTGCTTAATGACTTCGTTGTTTCAGTTTTCACCATGAAGTTTGGTGGCGATTGGATGTCTAAGGGCTTGTCTTGCAACTTTCTTGCTCAGGGGGGTGAAAAAACACCCCCCTGAGCGCTGCAAGTTTTATCACCGTAAAGCGCCAGTGTTGACAGTAGCTACTCCCCTCATGGGGGTGGGGGTTTTATAGCCCTGGGAGAACTCTCTCCCTGCACTATGCTGTGATTACACAGCCATGTTGCAGCACTGCTACAGCAGCGCTTTAACGTTGCCAGTGATGACATGCCCTAACATAGTGAATGTCAGTGAAAATGAGGTAAGATCAGAGGCTACTTTAGGGAAAGAATAAGTTAAAAATTACTTAGACAAATTAGATGTCTTCAAGTCACAAGGCCTGATGAAATGCATCCTAAAATTTCAAGAGCTAACTGAGGAGATATCTGAGCCATTAGAAATTATCTTTGAAAAGTCATGGAAGACAGGAGAGATTCCGGAAGACTGGAAAAGGTCAAATATAGTGTCAATCTATGAAAATGGAAATAAGGACAACCCGGGGAATTATAGACCGGTCAGCTTAATTTCTGTACCTGAGAAGATAATGGAGCAAAAAATTAAGCAATCAATTTGCAAACATCTAGAAGATAAGAAGGTGATAGGTAACCTGATAGCTTTCTTTTAACAACCTGATAGCTTTCTTTTAACAAGGTAACAAGCCTTATGGATAGGGGGGAGGTGGTAGACATGGTATATCTTGACTTTAGTAAAGCTTTTGATAGAGTCTCGCATGACCTCATAAACAAACTAGGGAAATGCAACCTAGACGGAGCTACTATAAGATGGGTGCAAAACTGGTTGGAAAACCATTCCCAGAGAGTAGTTATCAGTGGTTCACAGTCATGCTGGAAGGGCATAACGAGTGGGGTCCCACACGAATCCATTCTGGGTCTGGTTCTGTTCAGTATCTTCATCAATGATTTAGATCAGGGATTCTCAAACTGCGAGTTGGGACCCCTCAGGGGGTCGCAAGGTTATTACATGGGGGGTTACGAGCTGTCTGCCTCCACCCCAAACCTTGCTTTGCCTCCAGCATTTATAATGGTGTTAAATATAGAAAAATGTGTTTTTAATTTATAAGGGGGTTCGCACTCAGAGGCTTGATATGTGAAAGGTTTCACCAGTACAAAAGTTTGAGAACCACTCATTTAGATAATGGCCCAGAGAGTCCACTTATAAAGTTTGTGGACGATACCAAGCTGGGAGGGATTTCAAGTGCTTTGGAAGGGATAGGGCTAAAATTCAAAATGATCTGGACAAACTGGAGAAATGTTCTGAAGTAAATAGGATGAAATTCAGTAAGGACAAATGCAAAGTACTCCCAGTGACTGCCAAGGAAGGAGTACTGCAGAAAAGGATCTGGGGGTCATAGTGGATCCCAAGCTATGAGTCAACAGTATAACACTGTTGCAAAAAAAAGAAAACATCGTTCTGGGATGTATTAGCAGGAGTGTTGTAAACAAGACACAAGAAGTAATTCTTCCACTCTTCTCCACTCTGAGTAGGCCTCAGCTGGAGTATTGTGTCCAGTTCTGGACACCACATTTCAGGAAAAATGTGGACAAATTGGAGAAAGTCCAGAGAAGAGCAACAGAAATAATTAAAGGTCTGGAAAACATGACCTATGAAGGAAGATTGAAAAACATTGGATTTGTTTAGTCTGGAAAAGAAAAGACTGAGTACTCTGAGGGGACATAATAGTTTTCAAGTACATAAATGGTTGTTACAAGAAAGAGGGAGATGAATTGTTCTTCTTAACCTCTGAGGATAGGACAAGAAGCAATGGGCTTAAACTGCAGCAAGGGAGGTTTAGGTTGGATATTAGGAAAAACTTCCTAACTGTCAGGGTGGTTAAGCACTGGAATAAATTGCCTACAGAGGTTGTGGAATCTCCATCATTAGAGATTTTTAAGAGCGGGTTAGACAAACACCTGTCAGGGATGGTGTAGGGATGCCATGAGTGCAGAGTACTGGACTAGATGACCTCTCAAGGTCCCCTCCAGTCCTATGATTCTATAATTGCACAAAATTCTATTCAATGAGGAAAAAGAATGCTTAACTGTAACTGTTTTGACTGGAAGTAGCAAGAGATGAGTTCCTACTTCTTTCATCCCCAGAAACAGCACAAAGATTGGGTAGAAACACTAGTCATGATAAAGAAGAATTTGAAGTCAAATCTACATTCATTCATCATAAGATATTCCACTGTGTGTTCAAATTCTCTGTTCTGTCCTGGTCACATAGCAGCCCTATTGCTGGTAGTGCCTCACTCCACTCAGCTGTCAGTGTTTTATAAGACAGGCATCTGTAAAAGCTATATAGAGATTGAGTACAATCCAGAAGTCGCTGTTGTAGATATGCAAGTCAACTTCTGGACTGAAGTCTTTGCTTTTTCGAGTATGTTTTCAATGGATATCTCTCTGATTGATCCAAGTTTAGCTTTGATTGCTGGACAAAGATCTACTACTATTATAGCAGATACCTGGATGGCATTGTAACAGGAGCCTTATGAGCAGGGCTTTGGAGCTGTGCTCCGGCTCTGCTCTAGCTCCAGGCAAAAACCTGCAGCTGCACTGCTCCGGAGCTGCTCTGCGCTCCAGCTCCGGGCTCCACTCCAAAGCCCTCCTTATGAGAGAGAATGGCAATAGTCCTCTCTGAACTTAAGTAGTCCCCCAGCCTCACTAATTTAGATCTGTCCCATCTCAGTAGATACTTTCCAAAGTCAGTAATAATGGTTGCAGTCAATGACTTAATATTTGATGCCTATTTGAATCGGTGCATTCATCAGCCATATATGCACATTTTTTTAATATGGTGAGAGAGTTCTTCACTTTTTCAGCTGCTTAGTCTTCCACTGTTGCACAGTATGCTTCTAACCAGTCAGTTGAGTTTTTTGCAGAAAAATGGTGAGCATTTGCCAGTTTTGTTAGGAACCATTGTCCGACTTCAGGATTAACGAGTGACGATGTACTTAACATTAGCCTCCATTTTGTAGTGTGTGATATCTCTTGCTTAAATAGAAAGTATGATGTGACCGCCATGTTTGTTCGCATAAACTGTGTTGTGTCTCCAACATTCTTAACGGCCTCATTAAGTACTTCTAAAATTGGCTTTGACTGTGACTGGCTTATAAGGCTTTTTCTGTATGTCAATTTAGTCCAGAAGCTTGGTATTTTGCTTCCTTTTCACATAGTTTGCCAGCATTGGCTTTGCTGCTCAGTTTGGCAAACTAGGCTCCTCCACTTTTACTATATAAATCCATGGTACCCCCACATCTTGAATATTGGGTGCAGTTCTGGTCACCTCATCTCAAAAAAAGATGTACTGGAAAATGTGAAGAGAAGGACAACTAAAATGATTAGGAGCATGGAACAGATTCCATATGAGGAGAGATTAAAAAGACTGGGACTTTTCATCTTGGAAAAGAGACAACTAAGAGGGGATATGATAGAGGTTTATAAAATCTTGACTGGTGTGGAGAAAGAGAATAAGGAAATGTTATTTACTCTTTCACATAGCACAAGTAGTAGGGGTCATCTAATGAAATTAACAGGTAGCAATTTTAAAACAAAGAAAAGGAAGTACTTCTTCCTACAATGCACAGTCAACTTGTGGAACTTTTTGCCAGGGAAGTTGTGAAGGCCAAAATTATAACAGAGTTCTAAAAAGAACTAGTTAAGTTCATAAAGGATAGGTCCAGGATGGTCACAGATGCAACACCATACTCCTAGTGTCCCTAGCCTTTGTTTGCCAGAAGCTGAGAGTGGACAGCAGGGGATGGATCACTCAATGGTTGCCTGTTCTGTTCATTTCCTTTGAAATACTGGCATTGGTCACTGTCGGAAGACAGGATACTGTGCTAGTGGGACCCCTGGTCTGACCCAGTATGGCTGTTTATCTAAAAATTAATTGTAATATAATAATAAAAATGTTTAATATAGAAACTACCCAACATAACAGTCTCTTGAGATAGTGACAATGTGAGATAATGATCTTGGCAAATAATGCATTTTACAAATCTTGGCCTATTAGGAAATGTATATTTATATAAGTTTCCCAGTCACAATGCTGGCATTCTGGAGCAAAATCATGATAACATAGTCCAATAAACAAATGTTCCTTTAACATGCCTCTCCCTTTTCCCTCCACTGCATTCCACTCAAAGTTGTTATCCTTGGTCAGTGGAGACCCAGAGTTCAGAGGTTCTTTTATGTGAGTTCACCTCCCACCTTGGTCAGTAGTGGGGGAAAAGGCACTTGGCTCATTCCCCCAGCTGCTCGCCACTAGCTCAGTCACCAGTGGTGCTGCACCATCAGCTTCTGCTGCCACCTGCCACTGTGACCTCTGCAAGTCGGTCCCTTGAGGTTCCACACAGCTCTCAGTGGGAGAACCTCACTGCTAGAGGCTGGGCTGTCTCTTCCACTGAAACAGTCCCCCAGCAGGTCTAAGCACTTACACCTGATTATCTGTGATTTCAGCTGTAGTGCTCACTTTAAAAAAAAACAAACAAAAAAAAACAAAAAAAACCTCTCTATCAAGTGTAATCAGCTCTGTCTTTAAATAGGGGAGAAGAGTAGGTCAAATGGTGCCTATGATTCTTAGGGAGAGCCCCCACCACCAAGTAAAGTACCTGTCCCCACCCCTTCTCTCTCTCCCCCTCGCCCCCCACTGGGATCTGCCATCCAAACCCACTGCTTAGCAAGTGCAGTTCAATTGAAGGTGGGTGACCCCTCATTCAGGACAGGCTAAGTGCAGTCCTTCTGGCCTTTACTCATACAATAAGGATAACATTTCATTACCCCCACATTCAATACTAAAGTGATTTGTAACCCAGCACCAGGCAAAATCGATCATTTGGGCAAGATAGCTCTGTCTGCTAGATACCTAGGCAGAGTAAGTGTGTTCATGTAAATATAGTCTGGTCCTGAAGCCTTCCTGCAACCCCACCCTCGAGCTCATCATTAGCTGTCAGGGGAGAGCTCATTCAGAACTTGCTTTCAAATCATAATTTGAAATTATTAGATTGGCCAACATCGCCAAAACAAATGCACCAACCTTCTCATAAAAAAACAACAGCTATGTGAGGAAGCTAGTCCCTGTTCATGCTTTTCAAACCTATTATGCTTTTTCAGGTACCAATGTTTTATCATCTATTGTTTATGTTTTTAAAGTGTGTACTGTTGACCACCTCTGTGAGGGTGGGGGGGGGTGATGGGGAAATTCAGGTAAATCCCTGATGGGGGAGAAACACTCACAGGCTCCCTGCCATGGTGCTATGCTGTATAATCCTGCTGCAGAATCACCAGACAACCTTTTAGGTTCTAGAGACTCCGATTTACTTGAAATGTGCTTTTAGGGAGTGTATGTAACTTCTGAGGCTTTTATGCAAGAGAAGTTTGCATGCAATCCATCTAAATGTAGCAGTTAATTCAAGTGGGAGAAGAGAGAAAATCTGCCAGAAGCTGAAAGAGAATGGCCTAAAAACAGTTTTAAAAATAAACAAACTTGGAACAAATCCAAGGACAGCAGGGAACCAGTTCAACCACCACATTCAACCACCACACTGTAGCATGGCAAGATTAAGTTTAAAGAGCAATAGTTTACATAGGTATTTTTTAAAACATGTTCTGAATATTTAACTTGTATATTTGCAGTGAGAAGGAACCAAAATAAATACGAGTCCAATTATTTTCACAGATTCTTCTAGTATTCTTGTTACTCGCTAATTTGAGGCCAATAAAGGGGTTTCAAATTTTTTGCAACAGCTGTTCAAGCTCTTCCATCTCTTTGTACCGGATGATAGCTCTCACAAGAGAGTTATACAGGCTGTTCCACAGTTTTAAGACTATGAGTTCATCAAAAGGGTGCAACTTCACAACATGCTGTGCTGAAAAATAAGCAATGCTAAATTCTTCTATTATACAAAAATCGAATTAGCAACTTTGGGACTGGAAAAAATATGAAACATTGAATATTCAATCAGAACTGTATTTCAAGTGTCAGAAAAAGCAAAACAATGTGGTAATAGTGCAATAACATACTGGAGTTTGTGTGGCTACATGACATGGTAGCAAGTGTGGGCCAGTGGCTCAGGCGCAGGACTGACAATCACAGGGCATAGGTTCTGTTCTGAGCTCTGCCACTGACTCCCTGTCATAACCTCTCTGTTCATCTTTATAAAGTTAACAATACTTACCTACCTTTGTAAAGAGCTTTGACATGTATACTTGAGATCATAGCTTTGAGGCTCTGATAACAACACTGCACCCAATAGGAGGGCACTAAATCTCCACAAGGCTCAAAAGGTTTAGCTTAGTTGTTGGTTTTGTTTCAGACATGACGTAGCTTTTTCAGTTCCATATTCTGGCATTCTGCTTATACCTGTGTCTTCAGTTATTATAGTGATTTTTTTCTGGTAGTATTTTTAAATGAGTTTTCCCTAGGTGTTCCCTACAGAAGAAAGAATTAGAAGGACTTCAGTATTAAGGTTTGGTCTTGTTTCTCAGACTCTCACAAGCTGGTGTTCTATTACTCTCTTCCATGCTAGCCCTACTCAATTGTTTCCTACAAGCCTGTGGTGTTAGCTTTCGTATTTAAAGTAAAATTGGTGGCATGCTATCCATTGCCAGTGCCGTTTGACACTTCTGTGATTCGGCAGTCACAGAATTTTCTGCAGAATTCATCCCTTGCTGCAAAATCGTGCTCCAGTCTCAGCTCTTTTTTTTTTTTTAAGTGAATGGTTCTAGTTCTTATGATTATGAAGATGATCTTTGAAATCATGAACAGATTTGAAACCAATGCAGTGCAGAGAGCCTGCAACAATAGCTCTGAAAACTGTGAACTTCCCTATTCATCTCAGTTAAGGCCCATGGACTCTGCAGTTCCACAGCATCTGGCTTTTGTGGGCAAGCTCCTGATACTTTGTATTCAATTTCCCTTCTTGGTCAAGACTAGTCTGCAGCTGCCTCTTGTCTTCCAGTTTTCCTCACTAGGGGGAGTTAATCAGATTACAGTGAACACTCTGCACTGTTCCTTTGAGCTCTGGCAGGAGGGGGTTAGAGCCAGGGCTAACATACAATTTACAGCCAGGGAGTGGTGGTGGGGGTTGGGGGAGAAAGAGAACGGGAATGGAATCTAAGAATTTATGCTGGCAAATAGAGCTAGTTTGCAAAATTCCAATGAAATATTGTTCATCAGAATTTGTGGACATTAAAAGCTAAACGTTTCACTGAGATGGTTCAATTTCAGCAAAGTTCCGGTTGAATCCAGGCAGCGATCCTCCAGAACCCTGCCAGCTTCCCTGCCCAGCTCCTCAGCAGACCACATTTGAGGACTCTTTAGTAGAGAATTTAGAAAATATTGGTTTTCATTCCTAATTGGAACAAAACTAAATTGTGAAATATCAAAATCCTCAATGAAACTGAATTACCATTCTCTGCACAGCTCAACTGGCAAGTTAGACTGGCTGGGAAATAGTGCAGTAGCTGAAGCCCTTGGATCCAGGGAAATGAGATGTAAAACCATCTACAAGCTCTGCACTCCTGTCCTCCAAATTTCTTTGACACATGCAGACAGACAGAGGGATGGCCTGAACCGGGCTGCTTGGACAGCATCGCAGGAGCAAAGTCCCGGGGAGTGGAGTTGGGCTGTCTGGAGAGCATAGTGAAAACTCATCCACAGAAGTAGTGACTGTCAAAAATAATCTCTCATGATGCCAATATGAATTTTCAGTTAAAATAGCCATAGTTCTTTTTTTGTGTGGGAGTAAATGGGAATAAATGGTTTTTCGTGACAATGGAATAAATTAATGTTATTGTGGAATTTAGGGGGCAGTTACGTCAGCGAGAGCAAAATTTAAATGTGGACTCTTCCATAATTATGTCAAAGTAAACTGTCTTGCATCGATCTAACTCTGTAGCGTAGATCAGATCTTAGAGGTATAGTCAAGTGGACATTCACTACGTAACTTTTGATTTATATAAATGTTGCTATCATTATTAAATATTTATACTACAGAAGAGCCCAGCTTCAACAGTTGGGTCCAAAACTACTGGGAAGAATTTAAAGTGAGAATTAGTATTAAATTTAATGAACGTTTAATAAAATAAAAACTACAAATTGGAAGTTGACTCTTTTTTTAAAATAGAGTGACAGTAGGATGAAGGAGTGGCCAAACCACATGCGAGCAGGGGGAAATGTTGTAGACATGGACAACATTTGCAGCCTTTTATTTATGTTCACTTTAGTGCTATGTACAAAAGCAATCAATGTGCTGGTACATGGAAAAAGTTGCTAGATGTCAAAAATAGTAAATGGAATAGTTCTGTTTTATCTTTCAAATAATTTTTAAAAAAAATTGAATTTCACTGTATGTGGTTAGTCTTATATTTGGGTGATTTGTATTGTAAATGTGTATTCTATGTCCTATACTACTTTCTTAAAACGAAAATAAACGAGAGCTGTTCCTCATATATTTTTTAACAAAGTTAAAGAGTGGAAAGTTTTTTCTTTTGTAACACAGAGCAAGCAAGAAAGGCCCTCTTGTGGTCATGATTTTTAAAAGTCGTGGGAATTTTCCCTTCTGTGCCTTACCTCAGCCAAGCAATATTGTAATAAGAATATTGATTTTAGGAAGAGTTTATCAATAGAAAAAACCATACATGACACAAGTCTTTTTCTGGTCTTGTCATTCTTTGTAGCTGGGGAGCTTTCCATTAACTGCACATATTAATAATGGGAGGAATTTATTTATTGAATAATAGATATTTGGATTTCTTAAGTAGCTAAAGCACCATACTATTGTACAAAGAGTAGAGTATATTGTAGTTACTTTATATCACAGTTTGCTCCTTAAACCACAAATTTGTGTTTTCTTGTTGACCACTTTGCAATAATTATTTTTTTCTTTCTCTCTTTCAACAGCCCAGTGACTTCTCAGTATCTCTAAAGGCATCAGGGAAGAACAAACATTTCAAGGTGCAGCTCGTGGACAATGTCTATTGTATTGGCCAGCGTCGATTTCATTCAATGGATGAATTGGTGGAACACTACAAAAAAGCTCCCATCTTCACCAGTGAACACGGGGAAAAGTTATATCTTGTGAAAGCACTTCAGTGACGTTGAAGATAGACTATGCCGCCTAGGCCTCATATAACTTTCAAGCCTTAGGTCCTAATTCACTTTTATAGAGCAGAGCAATCTGCTCCCTGAAGCAGGCTTAAAGAATGGGCTCTTTCCAAAGTGTTTGCTCTGTTGGTTGTTGTTGTCCTTTTTTGGTTTGGTTTTGTTTTGTTTGCCTATTTTATCTTTTTGGTTCTGTTAATCTCAGATGACCTCCCCTCAGGTTGAAAATTTCACTTCAATGGGGTTGTAAGCACTCACTTTCATGCCTGAGTTCTAAACTCCCCTCTTCTGTGTACGTTTACATAGTTAATTCCAATAAACGAGAGGTGTTTTCAATTCAGAACAGTGTTAATCTGTTCAAATTGCTCATGCGGACAGAACTGTTCATTTGAGAGACATCGGGCACAGTTTGAATGCACTGAAGCTGCAGCTAATTAAGTGAGATATAGTAGACATAACAGTTGTGGCAGTGAGTTCTGTAGCTATTTTGCTTACCAAGTAGTATATTACAAAAATTCCTAGTTCCTAGAAGCACTCTTTACACTGTACTCTGCTATTACATTGCCTCTTTAACTCTTTATAAAGAGTACACTAATTAAAGCATTTTGTAATAGTACTTCTTAATCTACTATGGTAAGATTGTAGTAAAAGAAAACTATCTAGTGTATTTTGGTCTGTAATTGCAACAGAGAGGAATTTTCTTTTTTACATTGATTGCTAGAGAAAGAATCATTGAATTGTAAAGGCTGAATGTTTTGGTAATCTACAACCAAATGTGCCATCCACATAATGCTTTTTCCTCTTGCCCTTCTGCTTGTTTGAATTAAACAATTATGTATTTAATTCTCAAAGTAATATGTATCTGTAGCTGATTGTTGACACTAATACAGAAGATTAATAAAAACTGATCTTGGGGTAGGGTGGGCGGGCTACCAACACTATTCTATATATAGATATATATATATTTGCTTTATAGAGAAAATCTTCAGGGTTTACGGATTGGTGGGATTGGTAGTAGGAGACACACAGAATGTTTATGATGAAAATGCATTTCCTCTTTTCTTTACATTTAAACTCCTTTATGGTTTAAATATACAGTCTTGAGATGGCACATTCCTGAGATTGAAGAAGAGATCTTGAGATCTCAAATTCTTGCATACCCAGTTTTTTGGATATTGTAATAAAAAAGATATTATGTCAAGATGGAGTACTGGATTTATCCTTGAGTGATAGTCATGGTGTTGGTTTAGTAAGGTAAAATAGTGTAAATATGGAATTTGTGTTTTTTGAATTTGATCTAAGAAGAAAAAAAAATTAGCAACATACTAGGTAATGAGATATACTCTAATGTTTTCACTATTGATTACTATGATGAGGAAGACCATAAACTGCTTTAATGAAAATGCAAAAGGAAGCCATTTCCTAAGGCCTTCACCTTTTGTTTTATTTGTTGTTTTATCTGTCATTGAAATACCGATTCCTTGTTTACCCTGGGAATTCAGCCACTGGCTGAGACTCTGTAATGTGAACAGGAATTATACCAGTGCAGCATGATTTACTTTGATTTAAATCATCTTTGCTATGCACTTGCACAGGTGGCTGAAAACCCAGTGTAAGAAAGGCTTTTAAAGAGGGTTAAAAAAAGAACAAGATAAATTAATGGAGGATAGGTCCCTCAATGGCTGTTAGCCAGGATGAGCAGGTATGGTGTCCCTAGCAGCTTTCTCAGAAGCTGGGAATGAGCAGCAGGGGATGAATCACTTGATGATTTTCTGTTCTGTTCTTTCCCTTTGAAACACCTGGCATTGGCCACTGTCAGAAGACAGGATACTGGGCAGGATAGACCTTTGGTCTGACCTAGTATGGCCATTCTTATGTTGAGGGGCAGACACTGTTTTGGAAGTTTTACAAGCCTATTGTTTTCTTATCATGCCTGTGTGTGCACGCTCACGCTCTCTCTCTCCCTTCCTCTCTCCCCTTTTAGATAGATTCTATTGAAAAAATGAAGCAATTAGTAAAAATCAGACATCTGCTTGACTTTCTGTAGGACAACTCTGTAGTGGCACCACTGATTGAGTGACCCAGATCTGTATAGTCACCTTGCTATCATAAAGAGTCCTAATTTGTGTACTGACCTCTCCAGGCAGTGGCCAAACATTAGGAACATAGGAATTTCCATACCAAATTAAGGTTTTTTTCTTCACCCTTTTCTGGATTCCTTTTATATGGCGATCTAACTGAATACTTTACTTTAAATGAGGGGATACCACAAGTTTATATAACGCCATCACAGTCTTGGTGGTGTTTTCTATCCCAATCTTTATACATCCTAACATTGCTTGGTTTTGACTGCTGCTGTGTATTGAGCAGAGGTGTTCATTGAGCTGCCTACAGTGAGAGGACAGGTCTTTTTCCTGAGTGGTTACAGTTAATTTATAAGCCAGCAATGTTATATGAGTAGCTCATATTATTCTTTCTAATGAGTTTTAGCTTGCCTTTGTCAGTGCTGAATTTAATTATGTTGGTTTGTTGGGTCCCTCTGCAGTTCCTCAGTCTCTTGTAGTCTGGACTGATATAAATAATTTTGTGTCTTCTGCAAGTTTTTAATGATTATACTAAACAATACCGGTCCTAATAAAGATTGCTGGGATATTCTACCGTTAGAATATCTATTTTAGGAATAATTGGAAACTATTTCTGTTTCTCAGCCAGTTTCTGCTCCCTGACATAACCATTATCTGTCACTCCATGACTGCTTAGTTCCCATAACAGCCTCTTCTCAGAGGTTATTGGGGTTTTTTTTTTGGTTTTTTTTTTAAGATTAAAGAAATTAATCCACTTGTTCTTCAGCTCCTTTTTTCATTAACAGGGCTTAAAGAATTTTAGTAGATTAGAAAGACATAATTTTTCTTTACATAATTATTCTGGCTTTTCCAAATATCAGATTTTTCTAAGTGCATTTATTCTATTTTTAATTATTTCAACCAATTTTATTGGTGCTGCCATTTAATGTTCTTGCCTTTCACTTTTTTTTTAATTTAGTCATATGCACATCTTCTCTGAATCCGTTAAAGTACACTGCTGTATCTAAATGCTGTAATAGTTAAAGGATTCTAATTTCCTCACTATGATCTTTTTGATTAGCTGCTTCTTTTCTTTTATTATTTATTTGTTTTGTAATAGCACCTAGGGAGCCCTGGTCATTGACCAGGACCCCATTGTGCTAGTGCTCTACAAACACAATAAAAAATAGTCAAATCCTGCCCTTTGTATATTTGAGTGTCAACGGTCTAGTATGATCTAGTGTGGCATATTTGTAGTCTTATGATTTTAGAATTTATGTTCTGTTGAATGGTCTTTTCCACTCAGAAATTTTCTCTCACAAATTTTTTAAATCTAGTGCTACACCGCCACCCCTTTGCCTTATGCTGTTCATCTTGTATAATTTATGACTTGGTATAGCAATATATGCTATTGATTTTTTGCATTCTACAATGGTTCAGTAATGCCTATTCATCAAGTAGTGTCCCTGTTGGTGCTGCACTTCAGTTTCACATGTACCTTGAGCCTTGATTGGAAATTTTTTGTTAGCAGCCTCCATTCAGCCCAGGCATGCATTCTATACAATCTTGTGCTTCACTCCAAGGGTATATAGGGCTGTGAGGGAAAACCACCCTCAGTTCTTTCTCTGCTACCTTACCCTGAAATGGAGCTGTGGCGTGTCCACCTCATGTGTCCCTCAGCATGTTTTTCTTTAGTTAGTTTAGTTTAGTGTTGTCAGTCTAAAATTAATTACATAGCAGTAAGAGATTTGAGATGTTTTTTTCCTATCCTTTTTTTCTGGGAAGCTTATTTGGCCTGGCTGGGCATGCCTGGCTTGCCAGATTTCAAACAGTGCATCTCTTGCCGGGAGGCTATCCAAATCACTGACAGCCACTCTAAGTGTAACCACTGCTTGGGAGAGTCCCATATCTCCCAGAAGTGTAATTTTTGGCTGGCTCTCAAATCTAGAGCATTGAAGAATCGGGAGACCAAATTGAAGCTGCTGGTGATGGAGCACTCCCTACACTTCAGTACATCTGTCTCTGGACAGATCTGGGGCCCCTTCAACCTCAGCTAAGGTCTCCCTTAAGAAGGGGATGGCCTTGGAGGACCCAGGGAAGTTTCAGAAGAACTCTTGTCTCCCACCACAGGAACTGGTTTCCAAGAGGTCCCAATCTCCTAAGTCTAAGTGTGGGAGGATTCAACTTGACTCAGTGTCATGGAGGTGAAAGATTCTGCCTCTGGTATCGTCGGAGCAGGGAGATCCCAGAGCACTTCAGAAAAACAGCTCTAGCAGACCCTCGGTACTGATTGTGAAAGACCGGGCTGTCCAAACACTTCTCTAAAATGGCACCGTCTACATCAAATTACCAATGATGCCTTCCCACTCGTCTCCATTGGTACCAAAAAGGCTTCAGAAAGGGCTAACTTTTTATATAATTATAGGAAAAACAATTTTGGAAAAAACAAAAAATGGTTTCTGCTCCTAAAAATGAGTCTGTTTACCCAAAAACAGATATCCTAGTAACTGGTTTTTTGGAATTTAGACTAGCAACTTGCTTGGCAAAAGCAACTGGATAGTTACTGGTTATGATTTCTGTTCACTACTGATCTAGGTTGGACCAATAACCTAAACTTGAAAGGATTTCTATGTCATTTTCAATCCCTGGTCCATCTAGTTTTTACCCCTTTATCAATGTGTACAAGTCAGTGTTTGTAAATTTTAGTTTATAATTAAATTTAGGGCTTTTCTACACAGTGGAGGAATGCACACTACAGGGGTATGATTTCTGTAGAAACAGAGCATTGTTTTAAGTAATGAAAATATAGGATGGACTCAGGAATTATTTTTAATTATTTTACCTTTTTTCTCCTAGGTAGGTTACTTTGTTACTTAGGTTGAATTTTTGCATAATAAGCCAATTCAGTGTATATTTTATAAATTTGCTACAAGGGTTAAGCAAGCAGTTATAACACAAATGTAAATTTAAGTGAAATATATTACTAGTTAAGTTCGCTTATAGTGTTGCTCACTTAATTTACAAAGGTACAAGTTGAGGTTACAATTGAGATTTAATCAATAAGTAGTCAATGGTTCAATTTATCTGGCTTGCCAATTACTGCAGTTAGCAATTAAATCAAACTGCAATGAGCAATTTGAGGAAAACAGTCCTCTTCAAATTTTATAGGAAGGTTAAGTGGAGAAGTTCTTCCCTTTGGCTTGAGCAGTTTATCTCAGTGTCTGCTAGAGACAAGGACTGTTGCCTGCCTTGATTTTAGGGAAGTACTCTTAAAATAATTTCTTTATAGCTTTCTTTTGGCTACTTTTCTCCCATTAAGCTTCACTGTTCACAAAGATTACAGTAAGCTTGTCTTGTTTAATGTATTTATCTCCCCACAATGCCTGCATCTTTCTGGCAGTCTGACACAGACACTGTGATTTCTGAATTACCAGTTTTATAGCAGTTTTAGAATGATACTGGTTTAATCCAGAGATCTTTCTGTTTCAGTAACAGATTCATGAGTTTAGTCTCTAATTTGGGGAACAGTAACACAAAAAGAGACCCATGCACTAGTGGGTGTTAGAGAATTTGAGATCCTCGAATTGCTCTACAGAAAGATTTTCACACTTTCTCGAAGTCTCACATGATTGGTTTTAGCTTGGGACAGGTTAATATTTACTGCTATCTTCATCAATTATAAGATGTAATTTAAGCTTTCACATGTGATGGGCTTGATCTTTCCTCTCTCTTAGCTGCCCTTTAGGCTGATCTCAGCCAGTGTTCTCTCTTCCTTTGTGTGGCCCGTCCAAGGAAGAGGAGAGTGGGACACCACTTTGGGTGTTGTGTTGATGGGAGAGAGGCCCCCCTTCTGTCTGCATAGTTGGCATCTTTTGTAGGGGTCATTGATTCCTCTGCTCCATCCCAGCGGACACTCTTGTCCAATTAGGAGTTCCAGCATGTTGGTTATATCTCCTTGTGAACCAGTGACCTGTCACCTTAATCTTGGAGTTGCATTGAAGATTCCATTCTAGCGTGTATGTGTCAACCCTATTTGTTGCTAACAGCAAACTGGTATCTCTCAAAAACAGGACACAAGAAGATGCCATATGATAAGGAGCTGGTAGGCAAACTTCTACTTAGGTTCTCGATATAATGTCTTGATTGATGAAATAATTAATGGCTAGTCAGCATTCACTCATTTCAGCATATTCTTGTGACAGGAGATTAATTATGACACTTGCAAAGTAGTCTTAAGAATTGAGGATGGTGTTTAGGGCAAGTCAGTGGCCTTATCCTAGTAGTCTTTTGCCTACGTACCAAAAAGTTTCTTCAAGCATTCTTTCGAAATGCTGACGTGAACATTGAGCCTACCAAAGTTACCCAGGTGTAAATCCAAATATGGCCTACGTTCCTTATCTTTTAAAGTGCATTAATATGTTACATATTAATTGGTCTGCATAGATCCTACTGGTGCACACTAAATTGTTGTTCATAATTAAACTACTCATTTCACAGTGCTTACTATTGTTGGTAAAACTATTTAAGATGACTGAAAGGTGTATTGATTTGCAGAAGTAACTCAAGCTCTTAAACTACAGCAGGAACTGTAAATTCTTATATACCTTTAAAAATTATTAGGTGTCTCAAGTGAAAAATTCCATATAAATAGATTTTTTTTCCCTCTTCATGCACAGTCCTGATTACTGTTACAGCTGACTTGTTCCATTAAAAAGGCTAAAGGCTTTGTTGGAGGGAGAGGAGAGTCAGAATTGTTACCCTAGCTTCATTGCTTGTTACTGTTCTGTAGAGGAGTATTTTAGGTAACAACACAATTGTGCACTGAGAACTTCAGAAATGTATATTGCTGTGTAGCAAATCTCAATCCAATATTTACTTAATAGATGAGCTACATTGTACAGTAATGATATCTGATACATGCAGAATCCTGTGAAATGAGCATATTACAAAAACAGTAGGTTAATTCCCTCACTGCTGATTAGTAGAACCAGGCAGCATGTACATTCAGATCTAGAACTACATCTGATTTAAAATCCAACGAAGAGTGCAGTTTGTGGACAGAAAGGGACAGGACATGAAATATAGTCTTTTTTTTTTTTCTGTTTAAGTAATAGTTTCAGGTACCACACTTGCCCTGGAGACCTCTTGACAATTTTTGTGATTTTAAAATTGTTTTTCTTTATATTAAAATGGGTTTTCTCTCCCGTTGCTGTGTGAAATACCCACACATATAGAAGAGGAAGCTGATTTTACCACAGAAAATTGATTCATAACAAATTGGAAAAATAGATTTTTGTTGGTGTAATTTCTTTCAGTTATGATGATATTAAGTGTTAGCTATAAGAATAAGAGGTTAAAAAGGTAGACAAAGGTATGATTTTTATACTAACAGGCAGATTATAACCCAACAGTGGATGTCCATATCAATGGATACTTCTGTTATTTGAGAGAAAAACTACAGGTAAGAAATATTTTTTTTCTCTTTGCTTGAACAAGTCTAGTATGTGGACTTTGACATCTGATATTGTGGTGATATTTCCATATCAATGTGGTTTGGAAATTAATATGTCAAATTCCAAACCTATTGTTACCTATGCACTCTTAGAGGAGAATTAGATCTGCCTCTCAAGTGATTTATTCTGCTGTCTACAAGGTAAATCTTGTTCCCTTATCCCCTATTCTGACAGTGACCACTAACTCCATTCACTGGATGTGAGGGTTCTAGGCCCGAAGAAGTGATGTCAGTGTTCATGTCAAGATACAGGAATGGTGATAGTTCTCAGAAGAGGAGAAGATAGGCTATTTAGGTCTCACTCCAGGAAACAGTTGCAACCCACTTTTGTTTCTGAACAGCCAGAATTTTCTCTCCTTCACAGCATGTCAGGTCAGGATCCTCTTAGAAATTAGCCAGTCCTCTTAACACCCACTAGAATAAGTCTCCTCAATGTAATTGAAGGTGTAGTGGAGAATAATGGACCACACTAATAGATTTTATTTTAAATTTTAATTTCCAGCGTTGAGTTCAGCACAGTAGTAATTAGTGCTATGAAGAACTCCTAGAGTGGAATAGTGAGAACTATTCACATCCTTGCAGTATTTGGGTCTTAGCTGAGATGAAAACAGGAGACAGCAACACTGATAGGTTGGGACTGGGGATACAGAGGTTAAGACAATGTGAGCAGGTGGGCCCTCGGTAGAGTAGTGTAAATATCCTGTGGGTTTCATGGAAGAGTTTTGCTTATTTTCATTTAAATATATATGAAAGTAGTTTATAAACCTTGCATAAGTGAGAGAGGAGGGCTTAGAAATAGGTTCTACACATAAGAGCTGCATGAGAGAAAGCAGACATTCAGGCCATGTTGAAAAAAGTCACACTATTTTATCAATATCAATGTTGTTGCATTGCTGTAAGTCCTTAATACAGCTGCTTCGCTCCAGCACAAAGTGGGATTTGCTTTGATGTTAACAGATGATGCTACGCTGTTGTAAGCCCCAGTTTGAGCTGCAACAGCACATCTAGTTCCACTAGTATGAATTTCCTTAATGTGGACAGGAATTTGCTCTCTACCTTGAGCAAAGATAACAAATTAGGGAGCAAATGTGAACTGAATAAAAGAGATAAAATTCCTTTTTTCGGGAAAATTATCATATGATCTATAATACCTAATCAGAAAAAGTTACCCTCTTTAAATGTACTAATTTATCAATTTCCCTCTTTAACTGAGGGCTTCTTTGTTTTATTTTATCCCACCCTTGACATTTCTTTTAATGCAGTTTGTCTGTTATTTATCTAAGATTAGATTTTTAACAGTAAATGTCGGTAAACATCAGTTTCACTATACGCACACAAACCAACAAAGGCTAATTCCATTGATAATAATCAAAGTATACAGCTAGACAAAGTAAGAAAATGCTGCTTGAGAAGTTATTAGAGTTTGACTTAAGGATATTTACTTTATATATTTTGAAATGTGATGTTGACAATTTGTGTTTTAATGGTTATAGACCCTTAACTTTCTGGATCTCAGTGTCCATTTTCATTAAGTAGTCCGACTGCCCCATTGTCTGACCCTCCCATATTTTCCCGTAACTGTGCAAATTAAAATCAATAAAAACAATTTAAAAGCTTAAAACCCTTAATTTTGTGCAACTGTGAGCATTTAAATTGATAAATTGAAAAAAAAGGTTAAAAATAAGCATTATAAAAAAACTAAAATAAAATTCTTCCAAGCCTGTTTATATCCAAGATGATGCTGACAGGACTTCGCTCCATAAGAGGCAGGAGTAGTTCATAGAAATTACTGGATCAACCTCCAGCAGAAATGTTATGTACTGTAGGAAGATCGTTAATCAGTTATTTTCAACTCTTTGTCCCCATTAGATCAGCATCTGGTGCCAATATTCCCATTGTTGGGCTACTCTGTGAATTTGAGTTGGTAAGATACTGAGTCACTTTTCCCAGTAATAGCTAACATAGGCTGGACTTGCTAATTTTTTCCAGCCTGTGTCCTTGAAAACCTTGTACCGTGGAATTCATAACGGTTTCAGGGAAATTTGTGGTCCAGTTTTTACTTAAATTCCTAATGCAATATAGCACAGATACTACAAATCTAGTTAATCCGTTGATGGAAATTAGGGCATCCTGTTGTGGTAATGGGAGAAGATTCTGACCATCCAGAGTGTCTAGGTTTAATAATCCCAACCCAAGTCTTGTGACCATATTGATTATCTAGACCATGGTAACCTCTCAAATTTGTTTCAATATTATAACAGTACCTTGGGTTTTAAGTGTCCATGAATGAATGTGCACATTTTTATATCCAGTCCCAATCCCAAAATGTGCCTACACACGTCTCCCTCTGGCAAGCATACTAGTTTCCTGCAAATTAGCACAACTCCATTGATATTTTGTGGAAAACCTGGGATATTTTGTGTGCCTAAAGTTGAAGGTTTTATTGAATACAGGCCCAATGGGAGGTAAGTGTATTTGAGACAGTTTCACAACTTTAATGAGCAATATTTTGAAAAATACAAATCAAAGATGTTTTTTCCAGTTTCTGTTGCTCTATTGGAAGAACAAGTACTTTGCTGCTGTTCTAATGAATCTGCATGGTTCATCCCATTAGTACAAAGAAAGGCAAACTGTACCAGCCACTAAAACAAATAATTTTTTAAGTAATGTTAGCCATGTAACTCCAAAAGAGTAGGGAAGCCAGTGTTTATCCTCTTAATAACATGCAGGAAGTATAGTAACTTCTGATGAGGTGAAAGTACTGATTTCTAAGGTATGTCTATACTATCCCCCGGAATGGCAGGCAGCAATGATCCAGCAGGGGTTGATTTATGGCATCTAGTCTAGACGCGATAAATCGACCCCCGAGCACTCTCCCGTCGATTCCTGTACTCCACAAGAGAGAGGCACAGGCAGAGTCAACAGGCAAGTGGCAGCTGTCAACTCACTGCAGTGAAATGATCTAAGTACATCAAATTTCAGCTACGTTATTCACATAGCTGAAATTGCATAACTTAGATCAATTTCCTACCCTCTCCCCCACTCCCTGTGTAGACCAGGCCATAGTGGCCATATGTACCACTCCCCAGCCTTAACAGAATTAAAAAACAAACACAACTTCTGAAGTCTCTAAACTTCTAAAACCAAAATGTTTAATTATGTCTATAGATGTAGATATAGATATTTAAACTTTTAAAAGCATAGGAAGAAAAACAAGGGCACACCTCACACAGACATTCAATGTATTTTCATATTTAATGCTTTGTGCTAGATTTCATGGCACTGGAGACTGAAATCTGCTATTCTTTCTCTAAAGCAAATCCACAGAGTCTGACACTGGGTCTTCATTCTAGGTGGTTGAGCTCCCTTCTTTCTTACCCACCCTATACTCCAGGGATCGGCAACCTCTGGCACACAGCTCGCCAGGGTAAGCAGTTTGTTTACCTGATTCATTGGCAGGTTCGGTGTACCGCGGCTCCCACTGGCTGCTGTTCGCCATCCCAGGCCAATGGGGGCAGCGGGAAGCCACAGCCAGTACGTTCCTCAGCACTTCCTGCCACCCCCATTGGCCTGGGATGGCGAACCACAGCCAGTGGGAGCTGCAGTCCACCAAACCTGCCAATGCAGCAGGTAAACAAGCTGGCCTGGCCCACCAGGGTGCTTACCCTGGCGAGCTGCGTGCCAGAGGTTGCCAACCCCTACTATACTCCATTCCTTACCATGTGTGTCTGTCCTTTTTCACTCCCCCCCACTGGCGGCTTGTCCTTTTTGCTCTCTCTTCTCTCATATTTTGTCCCTTACCTTCTTTTCTCCTGCCCCCACTTCTTCCTTTTCTGTGGTTCTTAAACCCACCCAATCCTTTACTTTCTCCTTTGATCTTGACCCTTCTTCGATCTCCGACCTTATGGTCTTTGGATTCTTACCCTACTGTTTCGTTGCCTTTGATCAATGTTCTGCTCCTCCAGATGTGTATTGTGCAGAACCGGAATGGCTTCTGTGCCTGGCACTCTGCTGCTTTGCTTCAGGTACAGCAGGGAGTGGAGAGCTGAGCAGCTGCACTGAGCCAGCAGATGTGACAGTAAGAAAGCAGCATTGATCCACGCTCCTGTCACACATCAAGTCTGTTTTGTCCCTACCCACCACTTCTCATAACCCAAGTAATCTCTTGGAAAGTGATTTTAGATGCCTCAATATTTGAGTGTCAATGTCGGATACCTTGGAGCTGAACTTCAGAAGAGCTAAGCAGCCACAATGCCAGCTGAAGCTGGAAGTGGGAACTGCAGGTGCTCAGTACCTCTGAATATCAGACCCAAATTGTCTCAGATTGGGCACCCAAAAATGGAGCCATGTTTGAAAATTGACTGCATGTGTTTGGAGAGAGGGTGTTTTTCTTTGTAATTGTCAGCAGAAGAGCAGCCCCCGTGAAAGTTGGGGTTCAGCAGTAGCCATTTTCAGGAAGCGACATGATTTTGCTTGAAGCAAATTGATGCAAAGTTAGCCTGACCGAAGTGTAGGCATTGTACTGGTATATAAATAACTTGAAAACCATTGTGTTATTGTAAAATGACAGTACATTGGGATTATTATAATTATAGTGTCTGTTAATGCAGAAAAAATAAACCTCCATTCCAAAGGCTGAAACTGTAAACACAACCCTGTGATTAAAAATATATCAACCCACATACAAAAGGAAAGAACAATGCAAACCAAAAGGAAGAGTACAAAATAATTACTATATACCCTGCAGTATAGATAGAGAACAGACAAAAGAATCCACCAAGAAGCCATTGAAATGAAATGTAGTGAAGGGATGATAGTGACAGATATGCTGTTAGTAATGTACCAACCCAGCTGAATGTAGCTATACTTATGGTCATGCTGATGAGCCAGAGGAGAATTAAAAAATGACTGCACAAAACCATTGTTAACAGGACTGGCCTATGAGGTCCAAGGAGGGGAATATTGCATTTCATTTTGAAAAGTCTAGCCTTTTTCTTTGCAATGATAGCTGTGGGGACGCAAACTGGATATATACAGAGAAGTAGAATTGAAAAGTGCATGCAGCAGGTCTATTCTACTTCTGCAGCAGGAAGCTGGGGACACCTAAGGACTCTTTCTGTCCCCAGTACACAGATACTTTTTATTTATTTAAATGATTTAGTTAAGTTTTGATATATTTCAGAATGAGCTTTCTAACCCTTCCCAGAATCCTTAGCCCTCCTCCTGCACACAACAGTGCAATCACAGTAGACAGAACCAATGTACATTTGAAAAGTTTCAGAGGCCTGCCCCAAACCTCAAAGGCTGGCTTTCTTTATTGCAATTTCTTGCACTCTCTGAAGCTAGCTCTGAACTGTCTGCCGCTCGCACAGGTAGTTGCCATGTTGCAGTTGTGGCCACAGAGGCTGTGCTATGGTAGCTGCTCTAGAGAGACATTACTACGCTACCAGAAGTATATTTGGAGGGCATCATATAGCCCCTACATATTGCTCCCTGTTAGCTGTTCCAGAAGTGCATGGAGGAGCAGGAAAGAGGTCCTGTTGAACTGAGTAGTAATTTTGCAGCTCATCTCTCATGCCCTGCCCCACCCCAAACCCCAAATTTAAAGGGTTTGACAATTTGAAAGAACTTGGACCTTCCTTTCTACACATCAGCTCTTCCCATCTCCACAGAAAACAGGATTTCCCAGCCAGCCCCCAACACACACTCACCAAGGCATCTGTTCTTTCCATCTACACTCCAGCTGACCATCCAGCCCCCCCTAGTGGCCACCCAGGAGCTACCCAACAGCCACTCTACAGCCAGAGCAGAATCTGCCTATCACCCCCATTTTTGGTCTAAAGAATAACCGATGAAGAATCTGCTTGGAACAATCTCAGTGAGGTCCAGGAGAACCAATCGTGGGGATAGACTGTTGGATTTGAAAGGTGATGGTGGAAGGCTTGATGAATTTCTCTGAGGGGATAAGGTTTTTAAATATATATATATAATATGGCTTAATTGACTAACTTCTTGTAGTCATCTTTGAAGAAAAGTGTGTTAAGGAGGGACTTGAATGAGGACAGTATAGTGGCCTCACTGGCCAGCTCATCTTCAAAAGTTCAGTTTATAATGTACTACATTACCAGAATCTGTATGTGTGACATTGCCCAGGGTACAATCTGGACTGATGAAAAGCTGTGTCCCCCTCAGTTCTCCAACTTGAGGTGCCTTTACACTGCTCTGCTGTGAGAATGACCACTCCTGATCCACTCACATATAGCCTCCAGCATGTAAATTACTCCCATCTGTATTATGAGTGCTGTAGCCAGCCACTCATGAATTACTCTGCAACACCAGCAAATGCCCAGTCCCAGACATTCCCCCAGAAATGTATGTCTTGTGCTGCCCAGCTCTCTCTCAGACAGTATAAGCTCATATGAAGTCTGTCATTTTATTAATAGAAGATGATTTGCACAAATCCTGTTATCCCGAATGGAGTTTCCCAAACACTTCAAAGACACTGGTTTAAGTAAAACAACAAAACAAATTTATTAACTACAAAAGATAGATTTTAAGTGACTACAAGTAATAAGGCGCAAAAATCAGAATTGGTTACAGGAAAAAAAGTAAAATGCAACTAGTACTTAACAAGCTAAGTGAATTCAAAGCAAAGGTCTCTCTCACCATGTTACACAGCAGTCTTACTGGCTGAATTCCTTTGTCAGAATCCCTCCCCCATTCCAATGCTGCTTTTTTTGTTCAAGTATTGTCAATGCCATGAGTAGAGAAAGAGGGAGAGTCTGCTCCCCCATCTATAGCGTTTTCTCTTCTTTGAGCATCATCTTCAACTGAGTTTCAGGAGATGGGAAGTCTGTGTGGACAGGAACCCTCAGCTGTTCCTTTAACAAGATGTAGATTTTTGCCCACATCCTCTTTCCTGCCAAAGAATGGCCACTTAATCAGGTGATGGTCCATTTGATTTTGTTGACACTTGGTTGAGGCGTTGGCTAGCCTTTTGTCTCTGGGGAACTGGTTTGTGTCTGCTCTTCAGCCTTGTAACATATTCTTGGAAGGGGAAAGAGTGAGGATCAGGACTGGTGCTTCCAAAAATTTCAACCTGCATTACCTCTCAACGTCTAAGAAGCCTTACTAGTGACAGACAAACTCTCTGTTGCTCTGGATGGAAGTGAAAAATGGAGATGCCCTCCCACCCTTCTGGCTTGTTCCAGCTGAAGTCAATAAGTTTAAACAAGTTTTTAAAAGTGACGCAATGACAATCTTGTTTTATGTGATTAGAGAGTCATTCACTAGGCTAACAAACTATGTAACTGAGCTCAATGAAAATGAGAGCACTGAATGAAAATACTGTATCCTTTCAGAATGTTGCCCTATTGTTTAATACCAAATATGTGTGCAGTGCAAGTCTGGCAATGTTTTTTTGTTACTATTATGCAAGTGAAAACACTAAACTCCTAAACCATAAATCTGTTTATTACTTTTGTAACTATGCTTTGTATTTCCTATCACACATTATGCAGTTTAGCACGTAAGAGTTTACTTTATATTTTGAAGATGTGCTTGCTAGACTTGTAACTACCACTTTGCACTTACTGCTGTATTACACATCTAGTACTATGGGTTTATATCCCTTAATTGACAGTTTGTATTGGACTTCATTAATATTGCAGTATTTAATGGACAGTAGGCTTAGATGTAGATGGAGAGCTGAATTTATCACAGCCTTTACAAAGAGTCTTAAGTCATTGCACACTAAGCATTAACAATTTATTTTGTATTTTTTCTAATGGCCTGAACCAAAGCACACTATAATTAATAGAAAAATTCCCACTGACCTCAATGGGCTTTTGATCAGACCCTAATACAGTTCAATGTTCACGCGACCTTTGTCTGACGTCAGAAAAAGTTCAGGCACTTACCTCTAGGAGTTTGAGGCCTACCTTCAGAGGAAGGAGAGGAAACGTAAGCCTCTAAACTGCTAGAATAGCTGACTGAGTTGCATATATGCAGTTCCCAAACTATCACAAGTGTATTTCAACACTCATGGAAGGATAAAATTCACAGATCTTTGGTCACAAATTTGCGAAGAAGATCATCTTAAAGCCGATTTCATGGTTACCTTGACATTAACTGTTTGTGTGCTGTTTAAGTTTCAAGTTTTTTCTGATTCAGGAATCCTGTGGCCTTTTCAGAACCATTCAATTATTAAATTGTTCAGTTCTCTTGTTCTAAGTTTTTCTTTGACTTATAATTTTCACCAGCAGCCTTGCTAGACTCAGTCTCAGATAATACAAGGTGCGTTTGTGCTGGGCAAAGGACTCCAACTTTCTGCTAGCAATGAAATTCTAAGGAATAGTAAGTCTCCTCTTCTGGACTACAAGCCTCAGATCAGACAAACGATTTGTCGGTTTAGATTTCCTTAGGTTCTTGCTACCTTTTGAATACAGTCCTGTCATTAACGGATAGTTAAGAGTTTATGGAACAGAAGTATTTCATATCTCTTTTGCCTGTAAAGGGTTAACAAGATCAGTGAGCCAGGCTGTCACCTGACGAGAGGACCAATCAGGGGACAGGATACTTTCAAATCTTGAGGGAGGGAAGTTTGTGTGTGTGCTGTTAGTTTTTGGTTGTTGCTCACTCTGGGGGCTCAGAGGGACCAGAAGTGCAACCAGGTTTCTCTCCAATCTCTCTGATACAGTCTCTTATAAGTTCAGAATAGTGAGCACTAAGTAGATAAAGCGAGTTAGGCTTATGGTTGTTTTCTTTATTTGCAAATGTGTATTTGGCTGGAAGGAGTTCAAATGTGTATTGGCTGGAAGGAGTTCGGGTTTGTATTTTGCTGAAAGGATTTTGATATGTACTTAGGCTGGGAGGGTATTCCCAGTGTCTATAGCTGAAAGACCCTGTACCTATTCCATTTTAAATTTACAAAGATAATTTTTACTGTTTGTTCTTTAATTAAAAGCTTTTCTTGTTTAAGAACCTGATTATTTTTTTTATTCTGGTGAGACTCCAGGAGACTGGGTCTGGATCCACCAGGGAACTGGTGGGGAGAAAGGAGGGAAGGGGGAGAGAGGTTAATTTTTCTCTGTTAGGATTACTTTCTCTCTCAGAGAGAGTCTGGGAGGGGAAGAGAGAAGGAGGGGGGAAGGTGAATTTTCCTCTCTGTTTTAAGATTCAAGGAGTTTGAATCACAGTGATCTTCCAGGGTAACCCAGGGAGGGGAAGTCTGGGAGAGGAAACGGTGGGGGAAAGGGTTTACTTTCCTTGTGTTAAGATCCAGAGGGTCTGGGTCTTGGGGGTCCCTGGACAAGGTTTTGGGGGGACCAGAGTGTACCAGGCACTGGAATTCCTGGTTGGTGGCAGCGCTACAAGTACTAAGCAGGTAATTGCGCTTAGAGGAATTCATGCTGGTACCCCATCTTTTGGACGCTAAGGTTCAGAGTGAGGAATTATACCATGACAAGTTCCAACTGTGCAAGACTGATATAATAGCACTGTGTCTGAGCTATAGTATTCCAATCACACAGGGATTCTGTATGTGAACTCTGCCTCTAATGAGCTGTCTTAAATAATAAACACTGTAAAAATTATGGAATCATGAGATAAAAGGGAAATCATTCCCCTTCACTGCATGGTTGGTTTGCTGAAGTTGCCAACAAAAGCACCAGTTTTGATGGTTCTGTGGTGTGGACATGTCCATGAGGAACTGCACTGAGACCATTGACTATCCACATAAGCCACTGAGCACCTGCCACTCAGCCATAACAGTATTCTTTCACTTTAGATCCAGACCAAATCTGTGCTTGTGAGGGGGTATATATAAATGCCCTGAATCATCCAGTCTCCCTCTTGTTGTATGTGTGTAGATTTCAAACAGGAGGCCGGGAGGTGTTTTCATTCACTGGCAGTGGTGGAATGACACTCTGCAGTGAAGAAGGAAAAGCTGGTTGTGTTGCAAATGGGACATTTAGTGGCAGCTGAAAACCTTAGATGATTGTTCACACTGTTTCAGCATGTGTCAGACAAGTCTAAAAACTTTCTCCTTGAGGACTGAATGTGCTATTGGCTAATTAAATATTTCACCAACTTAGGCAGTTGAAGGTTGTTTAATTAAAATGGAGTAGGTAGCACATATTACATCAAACATTTATTTTAACTCTGAAAACTTGGGAAATGAGAATTAATAGATTCATGCAGGAGTGTACTTACAGGGGATTAATGACTTCTGTAAAAACAGTGATTATTCATTTGCATTTGAATACATTATTGAGTGTGTACATTGAATGCAAAAAAAAAAAGTGACTAAGAACTAAAATTGGAAGCAAGGAAAGCTAGAGCTGAATTGTTTCCTCTGCTTTCGTGACCTGGAATAAAATCCTGGGCTGAAGTTTCAGATCAGATTATGATCATCATTATGGCCCTGCAGAACCTCACCTGGAGCCTTCTGCTCAATTTTTGGTGGATCATAGTACAGGGGAAAGGTCACAAAGAGGGCAATAAAAATAATGGAGATTAAGCATTAGGAGAAGCAGTGTTATGTTTAGATAATAGACAAGAAACCTGATTGAGGCAGCTATAGAATTTCGAGGCATCTAGGGCTCAATCCAACTCCCATTAGGGTGATCAGATGTCCCGATTTTATAGGGACAGTCCCGATTTTTGGGTCTTTTTCTTATATAGGCTTCTATTACCCCCCACCCCCTGGTTTTTCACATTTGCTGTCTGGTCACCCTAAGTCCCATTAGAGTAAAAGCACAGAAGAGACCAGATTTCACTGGAGAGACCAGATTTCATGGTTCATGATGCATTTTTCGTGGACATGAATTTGGTAGGGGCCTACTCATTAACATGTAATACAGATATAGACAGTTTGGGGCAAGGAATCTGTCTACATCTGTATTACAAAGAACTTATAGTCTAACAAATGGAAGGAGTAGGGGACAGAAGGGATGAGGGGAAAGACATTATAATTATGCAGTCTCTGGGAAGTCTAATATGTGACTTTCTGAAAATCATGCCCCTTTTAGCAGTCATGCACTGGGAACCCAAAAAGTGAAGCATCCATAATCATTAGCTGCTTTAAAAAAAAATCTTGGCCACAGATATCTGTTTTCCTAATCTGCTACCCCAAGCTTGGCCTTCTGTGATGTATTACTGCTAATAGATCTTCTGCACCTCTCCCCCATCCAGTATGCTCCCAGACCAGATGACATAGCAAAGTAGTGCCCAGATGGTTTGAGTCTCTGTTTCTGCTGACTGTGTATGTGTACAGATAACATGTTCTTCAGCAGGGATCAGGATACTAAATAGTAATGAAGAAATAGTTCTGTCTTTTTTCAAAAGAACGGGTGGGAGGGATAGCTCTGTGATTTGAGCATTGGCCTGCTAAATCCGGGGTTGGGAGTTGAATCGCTGAGGGGCTACTTAGGGATCTGGGGCAAAAATCAGTACTTGGTCCTGCTAGTGAAGGGAGGGGCCTGGACTGAATGACCTTTCAAGGTCCCTTCCAGTTCTAGGAGATTGGTATGTCTCCAATTATTATGTTAGTATTTATTATAAAATGTCACTGCTGTGGTAGTCATTAGGTCTTTTGGAATTATGTACATAATTTACTGGGACACACCTCTCTCTTTGAACCACACTGCACCATATCACTGATAATATTGCCAGTCACAGAAGTCTATTGTTCTGATCTTGTATTAATTCTGCAATAATTTAACACTACTTCTGGAAGGCTCACTGGAATCTATGGATAGGGATACAACCTGCTCCTCTAAGATCCTCTCATTTACAACAGCTTAAGCCCCCAAAATATTATTATTTGACTGATAACTCTACGTATGTTTTTAATACATTAAATTAACAGGAAAACATCTTTTTGTTAATACAGATTCTCTTTTATTTCCCTCTTCTTCCTGAAGCATCCAGAATGCATGACTTCATCTGCTTTATTAACTTGAGTCTTGGGAATGCTGGCTTTGTCTCAGAAACCACTAAATTGTGCTAAGCAAACACCAGTGCTACTCAGACTATATCAGGGCTTAGATTTAAAGTCTTATATGCAAGTAAGTTTCCCAGGAGTCACATTTTTATGATATCATCTTTAATGATAGGGGATTGTCTGATTTGGTTAACTGACTTGAACATGTAGGGCATCACAAAGGCCAAATAAAAGATCTGTTGTTTGAAAGTATTTTATAACTTTTTAAGATTACATTTTGCATTAAAAGGAGCATTTTTAAATTGTGGCTTTGTAACCTTCTACGCTGAGCATGATAGTTTCTGTCTAAAGAAGGTGCCAAGTATCAGAGGGGTAGTGGTGTTAGTCTGTAGCCACAAAAACAACAAGAAGTCCAATGGTACCTTAAAGAATAACAGATGTATTTGGGCATAAACTTGTGTGGGCAAAAAGCTTCTTTCTTCAGATCTCAAGAAGTGGTATTTTTTACCCACGAAAGCTTATGCCCAAATAAATTTGTTATTCTGTAAGGTGCCATGAGACTCCTCATTGTTTTTGTCCAAAGAAATAATTCAACTAAAGTCCACTATTGAATCAGAAGTGTTTTTCCTGCAGAGAGAAAACAGATCCCTCTTTTGCCAACACAAACTTATCACTGATATAACTGCAGTTTTATTCAAAACATGCTTTCCATAGATCATTGTCATTCTTGTATATCAAGTATATGTGCTGATGTAATGAGAAGAAAATATACTTTAATAGGCATCCTATGTGAGCAGTTGTATAGGGATTTCAGAGTATTGTGATAAAAGCATGAACAGCATAGAAAATGACCAAAAACTTTAATACTGCTCTATCTGAAAGTTGCTCTGATTTAAAGTATTAATATGAAACTGAGGACAGCTTAAAATATAATACCTGTCACTTAAGCAATATTGTGAATAGGCACTGTGTGATTATATAAGAACGGCCATACTGGATCAGACCAAAGGTCCATCTAGCCCAGTATGCTGTCCTCTGACACTGGCCAATGGCAGGTGCCCCAAAGGGAATGAACAGATAGGGCATGGATCACTTGATGATAACCTGTCATCCAATCCCAGCTTCTGGCAAACAAAGGCTAGGGCCACCATTCCTGCCCATCCTGGCTAATAGCCATTGATGGACCTATCTTCCATGAATCTATCTAGCTCCCTTTTGAACCTTGTTATAGTATTGGCCTTCACAACACCCTCTGGCAAGGAGTTCCAGAGGTTGACAGTGCGTTGTGTGAAAAAATACTTTCTTGTGTTTGTTTTAAACCTACTACCTATTAATTTCATTTCGTGGCCCCTTGTTCTTGTATTATGAGGAGGAGTAAATAACACTTCCTTATTTACTTTCTCTTTACCACTCATGATTTTACAGACCTCTATCATATCCCCCCCTTAGTTGCCTCTTTTCCAAGCTGAAAAGTCCCAGTCTCATTAATCTCTTCTCATGCGGAAGCCATTGTATACCCCTAATCATTTTTGTTTCCCTTTTCTGAACCTTTTCCAATTCCAATATATCCTTTTTAAGATGCGGCGACCACATCTCCATGCAGTATTCATGGTGTGAGCGTACCGTGGATTTACATAGAAGCAATATATTTTCTGTCTTATTATCTATCCCTTTCTTGATGATTCCCAACATCCTGTTTGCTTTTTTGACAGCCACTGCACATTAAGTGGATGATTTCAGAGAACTATCCACGACTCCAAGTTCTCTTTCTTGAGTGGTAACAGCTAATTTAGACCCCATCGTATATGTAAAGTAAGGACTATATTTTCCTGTCAGGGTTCCTTCCCCACTCTGAACTTTAGGGTACAGATGTGGGGACACTTCTAAGGTTAATTACTATCTTAGATCTGGTATCACCGCCACCACCCCTAAGTACCACCTTTTTCCCTGGGTAGTCTTGAGGGACTTCACCAATTCCCTGGTGAACACACATCCAAACCTCTTGGATCTTAAAACAAGGAGAAATTAACCATCCTGCTCCCTTTCTCCCACCAACTCCTGGTGGATCCAGATCCAACCCCCTTGGATCTAAAAAACAAGGAAAAATCAATCAGGTATTAAGAAAAAAGCTTTTAATTAAAGAAAAGAAAGGTAAAATAAAACCCTCTGGGAGAGATTAGCATACCAGCTACTCTCACAGACAACAGATTTAAAACACAGAGGATGTTCCCCTGGGCACAAATTTAGTTACACAGAAAAATACCCAAATACCCAATTTTGGTAATTCCCTAATGATACCAAGACAAGTTACAAAGAAAATAAACTTACTACTCTGATAAGAGGCTGGTTCCTTGATCTTTTTCACTCTGACTGAAACTGAAACTCTCAACAAAGGAAAACTTCCCTCCTTCCTTTTGAAACATCTTGTTCCCCAATTGGTTCCTCTGGTCAGGTGTTAGCTAAGCTAGGTGAACTTTTTAACCCTTTACAGGTAAAAGAGGCATTAACCCTTAACCATATGTTTATGACACACACCCCAAATCTCAGACAGTGTGGAAACACACTGGCGGTGATTTCTTCCTAGAACTTTAGAATAAACAGATTAATAAAACACATGCGCCTTTACATATACTGCTAATTATGTAAAACGACAAGATTTTTCACATTTTAAGGACAATTTAACCGGTTAACTCTGGGAAACTTTCACGGGAGAGTGCATCAGCTACTTTGTTAGAAGCTCCTGAAATGTGCTGAATTTCAAGATCAAAATTTTGGAGAGCTAAACTCCATCAAATAAGTTTTTTGTTGTTTCCCTAGGCAGTATGAAGCCACTTTAGCACAGCATGGTTGGTTTCTGGCTGGAACCGTCGTCCCCAAATGTATGGGCATAGCTTTTCTAGGGCATACACAATGGCATAGCATTTTTTTTCACTGATTGACCAGTGGCTTTCCCTCTCAGACAGTTTCTTGCTGAGAAACACGACAGGATGGAATTCTTGATCTGATCCTTCCTGCATTAAAACTGCTCCTACACCACGCTCAGATGCATCTGTGGTTACTAGGAATGGTTTGTCAAAGTCTGGGGCCCTTAGCACAGGGTCAGACATGAGTGTCGCCTTAAGCTGATTAAAGGCCTTCTGACACTCATCAGTCCACTTAACTGCATTTGACTGTAGTGGGTACAAAACACCTATAATATCCGGCCAAGCCTAAGAAGGATTGGACCTGTTTCTTTGACTTTGAGACAGGCCACTTTTGGATAGCATCCACCTTGACCTGTAGGGGATTTATCATTCCTTGACCCACCTGGTGTCCAAGATAAGTCACTCTGTTTTGGCCTATTTGACACTTTTTAGCCTTAACAGTTAGTCCTGCCTGCCTGATGTGCTTGAAGACTTTTTCCAGATGCTCCAGGTGTTCTGTCCATGAATCAGAAAAAATGGCCACATCATCAAGGTAGGCAACTGCAGATTCTCCCAATTCTGCTAGAAGACCATCTACAAGTCTTTGGAAGGTGGCGGGTGCATTTCGCAGCCCGAAGGGAAGCACATTAAATTCATACACCCCTGCATGGCTGATGAAGGCTGACCTTTCCTTGGCGGGTTCAACTAGCGGTAGTTGCCAGTACCCCTTGGTTAAGTCTAATGTAGAGATGAACTGGGCACGTCCCAATTTCTCCAGTAGTTCATTGGTGTGTGGCATTAGATAGTTGTCAGGACGAGTTACAGCATTTAGCTTACAGTAGTCCACGCAAAAGCATATTTCCCCATCTGGTTTGAGTACCAGAACCACTGGAGATGCCCAAGCACTGTTAGAGGGGTGGATTATACCCATCTGTAGCATGCTTTGGATCTCCCATTCTATAGCAGCTTGGGCATGAGGAGACACTCGCTACGTTGGGGTTCTAACTGGGTGGGCATTACCTGTGTCAATGGAGTAGTAGGCCCGTTCAGTCCGTCCTGGGGTGGCTGAGAATAATGGGGCGAAGCTAGTGCACAGCTTCTTGATCTGTTGCCGCTGCAGACGTTCCAAGGTTGTGGAGAGGGTCACCTCTTCCACACCACTGTCACTCTTTCCTTCATAGTAGACACCTTCAGGCCTCTCAGCGTCATCTTCTCCCTGGGCTTTAAACTGACAAACCTTTAAGTTTGTGAAATAGAAGGGCTTGAGAAAATTAACATGGTACACTTTAGGCTTTAGGGAGGAATTGGGAAATGCTATGAAGTAGTTAACATCTCCCAGGCGCTCCTGGACCGTGAATGGCCCTTCCCATGATGCTTCCATCTTATGGGCCTGTAGCGCCTTTAAGACCATAACCTGGTCCCCTACTTTGAAGGAATGCTCTCTGGTATGTTTATCATACCAGGCCTTTTGCTCTTCCTGAGCATCCTTTAGGTTTTCTTTAGCAAGGGCTAAAGAGTTTCGGAGGGTTCTTTGTAGGTTGCTTACAAAGTCTAGAATATTAGTCCCTGGAGAAGGCGTAAACCCCTCCCATTGCTGCTTCACTGACTGTAATGGTCCCTTAACCTCATGGCCATACACAAGTTCGAATGGTGAAAACCCTAAACTGGGATGTGGTACAGCCCTGCAGGCAAAAAGCAACTGCTGCAACACTAGGTCCCAATCATTGAAGTGTTCATTTACAAATTTACATATCATGGTCCCCAAAGTTCCATTAAACCTCTCCACCAAGCCATTGGTTTGATGGTGGTAAGGGGTGGCAACCAAAGTGATTCACCCCATGAGCTTCCCACAGATTTTTCTTGGTCCCTCCCAGGAAATTAGTTCCCGAGTCTATAAGGATGTTGGAGGGCCAACCTACCCTGGCAAAAATGTCTGCTAAGGCCTGGCACACAGTTTTAGCCCTGGTGTTGCTTAGAGCTACTGCTTCTGGCCATCGGGTAGGAAAATCCATGAAAGTCAGTATGTACTGCTTTCCTCTGGGGGTCTTTTTTGGGAAAGGACCCAGAATATCCACAGCTATTTGCTGAAATGGGACTTCAGTTATGGGGAGTGGTTGAAGAGGGGCTTTGACCTGGTCTTGGGGCTTTCCCACTTGTTGGCACACCTCACAAGACCGGACATAATTAGCAACATCCTTGCCCATTCCCTCGCAGTGGAAAGACCTCCCCAACTGGTCTTTGGTTCTGTTCACCCAGAATGACCACTGGGATGATCATGGGATAAGCTCAAGAGTATTACCCGGTACTTAGTTGGAACTACCAACTGTCTTTGAGGGCGCCAGTCTTCCTGGTGTCCACCAGAAAGAGTCTCCTTGTGTAAAAGTCCTTGTTCTACAACAAACCAGGATTGGTTAGAAGAGTTGAGAGGCAGTGGGGTGCTCCGTGCTGCCACCCAAGCTTTCTGAAGGCTGTCATCTGCTTCCTGCTCAGCCTGGAACTGTTCTCTTGATGCTGGAGACGTCAGTTCCTCCTTAGACTGTGGACTTGGGCTTGGTCCCTGTGGAAGCGAGGTAGGTGATGGGGTTGTTTTTGTTGATTGTGAACTGCTCTCCGCTGGTGCACTATGTGATATTTCAGGCTGTGGCTGAGTCTCTGGGGTAGGGTTGTCTACTGCTTCTGCCAGTTCAGGCCCACTGGTGCCCTCTGGCGTTGGAGTTGTAGATGGGTTTGCAAGTGCTGGAGTCAGTGCTGGCAATGGTTCTGGTGCTGGTTGCTTCTCCAGTTCTGGTTCTGGGACTGGATTCACTATGGCTGTAGCATTCATGGGTAGAAGATCCAGTTCCACTACCTCTGTCTGGGTCTCTGGTAACACAGACAGGGCCCTGGTGGCCGGCTCAGGAACAGGGATGGGTGTGGAAGCTTGCTTGGCCTGGCTGCCATTCCCACCCTCTTGGCCAGCTTCACATTGCTGGTCAAGTCTTCCCCCAGTAGCATGGGGATGGGATAATTGTCAGACTGCAAGAGTCCACATTCCTGACCAGCCCTTGTACTGGACAGGCAACTCAGCTGTAGGCAAGTTTAAAGATTTTGACATGAATGGATGAATTGTCACTTGGGCCTCTGGGTTGATGAATTTGGGGTCCACTAAGGATTGGTGGATAGCTGACACTTGTGCCCCGGTGTGTCTCCACGCAATAACCTTCTTTCCATCCACTTTCAAGTTTTCCCTTCACTCCAAGGATATTTGAGAGGCATCTGTGCCTGGGGATCTTTGGTGTGATTGTGATGTAATGAACTGTAATCAGTTGGGGTTCTTGGGGCAGTGGGCCTTTATATGTCCCAGTTCATTACATTTAAAACATCGCCCAGCTGACTGTTCACTGGGCCGAGGTGTGTTGCTGGAGACTGGTGAGGTGGGACAATAAGGTGTCTGGGGCTTTCCTTGGGTTGCCCCCGGTAATAGGGTTTAGTTTCAGTTTGCCCCCTCTGGTATTCGCTCCAACTGCTACTAGTTTTTTTCTTTTCTGCCACTTCCACCCATTTGGCTCCAATCTCCCCCGCCTCAGTTACAGTTTTGGGCTTCCCATCTAGGATGTACCTTTCTATTTCCTCAGGAACACTCTCTAAGAACTACTCCATTTGCATTAGGAAGGACAGCTCTTCCAGAGATTTAGCACTTGCTCCTGATATCCAGGCATCCCAATTCTTTCTAATGTGATAGGCATGTCGGGTAAATGACACATCTGGTTTCCACCTTAGGGCTCTGAACCGCCGACGGGCATGCTCAGGTGTTAGCCCCATTCTGATTCTGGCCTTGGTTTGAAAAAGTTTTTAATGATTCATGTTCTCCTTAGGCATTTCAGCCGCCACCTCTGCTAAGGGTCCACTGAGCTGTGGCCTCAGCTCTATCATGTACTGGTCTGTAGGGATGCTATACCCATGGCAGGCCCTTTTGAAATTTTCTAAGAAGGCCTCAGTATCATCACCTGCCTTGTAGGTGGGGAATTTTATGGGATGGGAAGCAGTACCTGGAGAAGGGTTGTTAGGCTTAGCCCTTGCTAATTCCAGGGCATGCTTGTGGGCCTCCCTCTGGATCTCCATAGCCCTCCGATGGTCAGCCTCTTTGGCTTTCTCTTCTCTTTCTCTCTCTTTTTCTGTCGCCTCCATCTCTTTTTGTTTCTTCTTCATAGCTCTTTTGTGGGCAGCCTCAGCTCTTTTGTGGGCAGCCTCAGCTCTGGCCATCTGTCTGTCATGTTCCTTTTGGCTCTCCTCAGCCCAGAGTTTGACTAATTCCAGCTCCTGTAGTATGTTTTTTTTTCCTTTGCTTGACATGTTTCCCTGCTCTGCCTGAGCTATCTTGGTTTGCCAGGTTTAAAAAAAAAAACAACCCACAGCTTTTAACTGGACTTCTCAGAATGAGAGGATACCAGAAAAACTGGTTTGTAACTTGTCTTTTGCAAACTGTTAATTACCCTCCAGCTAAGCCCAGCTGGAAATCCTTTCTAACAAAGTCTTGTTAGAAAAACCTTTATCTGTTTGCCTTCAGGGTATCTCTCCTTCACTGCTTCCCCAGCATCTCAAAGGAGGAAAAAAAAATCTGGCTTTTGGTTCCTAGAAATCCCACTTCTTTCACCATGTTAGGGTTCCTTCCCCACTCTGAACTTTAGGGTACAGATGTGGGGACCTGCATGGATACTTCTAAGCTTAATTACTAGCTTAGATCTGGTATCACCACCACCACCCCTAAGTACCACCTTTTTCCCTGGGTAGTCTTGAGGGACTTCACCAATTCCCTGGTGAACACACATCCAAACCCCTTGGATCTTAAAACAAGGAGAAATTAACCATCCTGCTCCCTTTCTCCCACCAACTCCTGGTGGATCCAGATCCAACCCCCTTAGATCTGAAAAACAAGGAAAAATCAATCAGGTATTAAGAAAAAGGCTTTGAATTAAAGAAAAGTAAGGTAATTAATTAAAACTTAATTAATTAAGGTAATTAATTAAAGTAAAATAAAACCCTCTGGGAGAGATTAGCATACCAGCTACTCTCAAAGACAACAGATTTAAAACACAGAGGATGTTCCCCTGGGCACAAATTTAGTTACACAGAAAAATACCCAAATACCCAATTTTGATAATTCCCTAATGATATCAAGACAAGTTACAAAGAAAATAAACATAAACCTATTTATCCCTTTCTAAAACTTACTACTCTGATAAGAGGCTGGTTCCTTGATCTTTTTCACTCAGACTGAAACTGAAACTCTCAACAAAGGAAAACTTCCGTCCTTCCTTTTGAAACATCTTGTTCCCCCATTGGTTCCTCTGGTCAGGTGTCAGTGAGGCTAGGTGAACTTCTTAACCCTTTACAGGTAAAAGAGGCATTAACCCTTAACTATCTGTTTGACATTTTCCAATGTGCATTACTTTGCATTTATCAACATTGAATTTCATCTGCCATTTTGTTGCCCAGACACCCAGTTTTGAGAGATCATTTTGTAGCTCTTTGCAGTCTGCCTGGGACTTAACTCTCTTGAGTAGATTTGTCTCATCTGCAAATTTTGCCTTTTCACTGTTTACCCCTTTTTCCAAAGCATTTATGCATATGTTAAAGAGGACTGGAACACCACTATTTACCTCTCTTCATTCTGAAAATTGACCATTTATTCCTATACTTTGTTTCCTATCTTTTAACCAGTTAGCAGTGCATGAGAGAACCTTCCCTCTTATCCCATGACTGCTTATTTTGCTTAAGAGCCTTTGGTGAGGGACCTTGTCAAAGGCTTTCTGAAAATCTAAATACACTATATCCACTGGATCTCCTTTGTCTGCACGCTAGTTGACCCCCTCAAAGAATTCTAGTAGATGGTGAGCCATGATTTCCCTTTACAAAAACCATGTTGACTATTTCCCAACAAATTATGTTCACCTATGTGTCTGACAATTTTTTGTTCTGTATGATAGTTTCAACGAATTTGCCCAGTACTGAAGTGAGGCTTACTGGCCTGTAGTTGCCAGGGTCACCTCTGGAGCCCTTTTTAAAAATTGTCATCACATTAGCTATCCTCCAGATATTTGGTACAGAAGCTGATTTAAATGATAGGTTATGGACTACAGTTAGTAGTCCTGCAATTTCCCATATGAGTTCCTTCAGAACTCTTGGGTGAATACCATCAGGTCCTGGTGACTCATTACTGTTTAGTTTATCAATTTGTTCCAAAACCACCTCTAATGACACCTCAGTTTGGGACAGTTCCTCAGATCTGTCACCCAAAAAGAATGGCTCAGGTTTGGGAATCTCCCTCACATCCTCAGCAGCGAAGACCGATGCAAAGAATTCATTTAGTTTCTCCTCAATGGTCTTATCGTCTTTGAGCGCTCCTTTAGCATCTTGATCATCCAGTAGCTGCACTGGTTGTTTAGCAGGCTTTCTGCTTCTGATGTATTTAAAAAAAAATTTGCTATTACTTTTGGAGTCTTTGGCTACTTGTTCTTCAAATTCTTTTTTGGTCTTTCTAATTATTTTTTTATACTTCATTTGCCAGAGTTTATGCTCTTTTCTATTTTCCTCATTAGGATTTATCTTTCACTTTTTAAAGGACGCCTTTTTGCCTCTCACTGCTTCTTTTACTTTGTTGTTTAACCACAGTGGCTCTTTTTTGTTCTCTTACTGTTTTTTTGTAAATTGGGGTATACAGTTAAGTTGAGCATCTATTATGGTGTCTTTAAAAAGTTTCCACGCAGTTTGCAGGGATTTTACTTTTGGTGCTGTACCTTTTAATTTCTGTTTCATTAACCTTCTCATTTTTGTGTAGTTACCCTTTCTGAAATTAAATGCTACAGTGTTGGGCCACTGTGGAGTTTTCCCCACCACAGGGATGTTAAATTTAATTATATTATGGTCTCTATTACAAACCGGTCCAGCTATATTCACCTCTTGGACCAGATCCTGTGCTGCACTTAGGACTAAATCAAGAATTGCCTCTCCTCTTGTGGGTTCCAGGACCAGCTGCTCCAAGAAGCAGTCATTTAAGATGTCAAGAAACTTTATCTCACCATCCCTTCCTGAAGTGATAAGTACCCAATCAAATCCCCCATTATTATTATTACTGAGTTTTTTATTTTAATAGCCTCTCTAATCTCCCTGAGCATTTCAGAGTCACTAACACCATCCTGGTTAGGTGGTCTGTAATATAACCTGACTGCTATATTCTTCTTGTTTAAGCATGGAATTACTATCCAATTTACTTCATTTAAGATTTTTACTTCATATGATTCTATGCTTGCTTTCACATATAGTACCACTCCCCCACCAGCATGATCTGTTCTGTCCTGATATATTTTGTAGCCTGGTATTACTGTGTCCCATTGATTATTCTATTGACATGTATTGATAATTTAAAATATCACATACAAATCCAGGTGTGTGCCTTGTGGCTCATGTTGTGATTCCCTCCAAGACCTTTTCCACTTGGCTTATCCAGTATGCCTTGTCCAGTTCTGAGAGAACATTTCATCCAGTTCTCTGGGATCCAAAACACTCCATTCAACTCAAGATTTCATCACTCGGGTTCCTTTATTTGGCATACAGCAAAGGTATGGTGAGTTGATCAGACTCAAGTGTAGGGAGTGGGTATAGGGCAGGGATCGCCAACCTTTGGCCCGCAGCCCATCAAGGAAAGCCGCTGGTGGGCCAGGACAGCTTGTTTACCTGCAGCATCTGCAAGTTTGGCCGATCACAGCTCCCACTGGCCGCAGTTCGCTATCCCAGGCCAATGGGGGCTGTACGAAGTGGTGCAGGCCAAGGGATGTGCTAGCCGCCCTTCCCTCAGCCCTCATTTGTCTGAAACAGCTAGTGGGAGTTGCAATCAGCCAAACCTACAGACGCTGCAGGTAAACAAACTGTCCTGGCCTGCCAACTGCTTTCCCCGGTGGGCCACGTGCAAAGATTGCCAGTCCCTGGCATAGGGCATACTACACATTCAGAATTACACAGAAACCCTCTCCCTTCATATACATTTACAGACCTCATTGCATTTACTATTTCATACTTTACATCACACATTTTTGGATTGGGCTGGTTACTTTGCAGGAACTAATCCCTGAGCAGCATGTTAAATCAATACATTGAACATGCTCAACCTCCTTTTTACTTTCCTAACTTATCTTGTCCATTGTTAGTAAATGGTTCCCTAAATGTTTTCCCTCTTTTCTTAGCTGACTCATACATTCTATCTTTTTCATTCTAGTGATCTGTTTACCTCCCTAATTCTATTCTTGAATAAATGAGGCCTCCCTCCAGGTGTTAATTACTCATGTCAGTCCAGGCTTCAGCTACACATGTTATAAGCATTGCTGTTATAATTTTTAGCATAGTTAACAACTGATTCTTCAAAACCAGAGTAAACTTTATGGTGAACGATTATTACCATCTGGTGACAATGTGAAGGATCCTATACTGCAAGTTGCTCAAAACTTCGCATGATCAGGCCCTCAGGATGTAATGTTCTGATATTTAGGTAGTCCATGGCTTACAGGAAAGTGGTGCAGACCCCAGCGCTGCTCCTGCTTTGCCTGCTCAGGAGCTCACAGGTGTGCCTGTGAAACTCAATGTCTTCACCTCCTACCTGGAAGTTGCTGCCCTCCCACCCTCAGGGTGATGACGTGGGGTGGGGACAGGCAGCCCAGATGTGCCTACCTTTAAGATGCCATACAGGCACAGTACAAGATGGGGATTTTTTAATTTTTTTTATTTTTTTGTCACTGCTGCTGCCTGATTGTTTACTTCTGATTCCACATGGTGTCTGGTTGGCCAGTCAGTCCATGACTCTGGTATTCATACCTTTGAGGTTCTACTTTATCTTGCCACTCAAACTGTACATAGTTATAAATGGTCATTTACACCAAACATCACAAATATTCCAGGCTACTACCAGTCCCAAAAGACCAGTCACTGACCCAGGTTGAGCTGCCTTTTAAATAAGAGTTATTGAGAGTTTAAAGCAGGTAAAATATATATGCAGGTGAGTCACAGTCTATAAGTCCAAGTGGAGGCAGAGATGTAATAAACTGCCAGTTTCCCAAAAGTCTTTTCAGGGTACCCAGATTGTCTCTGGGGATCTCCACTTTCCATTCAGTCCCCTTCCCTGTAAGAGTCCAAACAGTCCAGAGATGCAGGATCTTTCCCTGAATCCATACTTATAGCTTCTTTTCACAGAAAACAAGCTGACAGGGTCACTGCACACTCGGGCTTTTTCTTTGACTGGTGGAGAGAGAGGAGTGCATTTAGAGTCTTCGATCGCTGATCACCACACACAATGACCACTTGCCTAAACATGCACAAGAATAACCACTTTCCTGGTGAAGTTCTTTATTTGCATTACACAAGGCTTCTTTCTCATTTGATGGGTTGTTTAGTTACGGGGTATATACAATGTATATGATTGCTATTACATTATAACAGGATACAGATAAGAGAAAATAATACATGTAACATCCCATTAGTTTTCATGCAGTTAAAATGCCAAATACATTCTTACACCGTTAACAACCACTTTAATCTGTTCTATTAAACAAGTGAATTGGTCTGACTTTCAGTTGTTAGTTTATCAGTTTTCCTCTGAGCCTATTGTTTTGATCAGAGCTGGCATCAGCATCACAGTTGGTATTCCAGATTTAATTCTTGGATATTCATATTAACCCTGCCAAAATATGGCATTAGCACTTAACTGCAAGCATGCCTTTTCCAGGATAGGGTTTGATAATATACAACAAACACTGGATAAATCAGGGGGAAAGCATTTTAAAAGAAAATTCAGCACTGGTGGGCCAAATTGGATTCCCAAAAAGTTGCTGTATTTTCGGTGAAATTCTTCCCCATGCAGAGGGCCAGCACAGATAATGTTGATGATGTAAGTTTGCCTTGAGTTGGATTTCTGTGCAGGGGTGAATTTCGCCCTTTGAGCATGTGCATATAATTGTGGACATGCTACGTGTAGATTTAAATTCCATCTTTACTATCTCCTCAGCAAACAATTAAGTAAATGTTGCTTTAACTGGAAAATTATTTCTTATAAAATTTGGCATTTATCGTGCTTCTCTCTTGTTTAACATTTTTAGTGTCTTTTCAGATTTGTATATGCACACCCATTTCTTTTCCAAAATTTGCACTAACTAATTACTTTGTGTAACTACAGGAACAGCTAACAGTGAAGAAGTATATTTATTTTTAATGAAAATGCATTAATTACAATGCAGCAATTAACTCTTTTGGAAATAGCTCTTCCTGGTACTGTGTAGCATCACCTGGAAATTATGAGTGAGCAAATGCAAACAAAAGATTTCTGGAATTGTTTGTCCAGTGCCAGATGTGCCACCTGTACCTGTACAATTGAGGGAGTGACACACCTATTCAATGATATTGAGGATTCTAGAGGTGAGACCCAGATTGCCTGAGTGTGATTGTTACAAAAACCTCCCCAATCTACTATCCTCTGAATTGTCTTTGAGTACTTAGTAAAGCTACAATTATGTCAGGGAAAAGAGTCTGTCATGTCAGGTATTATCAGAGGAATTACATCATTCCATGAATGTGGTGTGAATAGGCATAATGAGTTTGATATGTCTTATCAATCTTGTCCATGCTGAGTACAATTGGAGAGTCTCGGGAAAGCTGTGTGGAGATGAGAAATAGAGTATTCTTATCCTGTTTGTTAGCATGACCATTGAAAGGGAAAGCCTTTTGCCAAGAAGGGAATGCATGTAACATATAAGAATGGCCCTACTGGGACAGACCAAGGTCCATCTAGCCCAGTACCCTCTCATCTGACAGTGGCCAATGCCCAGTGCCCCAGAGGAAATGAACAGAATAGGCAATCATCAAGTGATCCATCCTCTGTCACCTATTACCAGCTTCTGGCAAACAGAGGCTAGGGACACCATCCCTGCCCATCCTGGCTGATAGCCATTGATGGACCTGTCCTCCACAAACTTTAGTTCTTTTTTGAACCTTGTTATAGTCTTGGCCTTTACAACATCCTCTGGCAAGGAGTTCCACAGGTTGACTGTGCGTTGTGTGAAAAAATACTTCCTTTTGTTTGTTTTAAATTAATTAATTTCATTGGGGAAGCCGTAGTTCTTGTGTTATCTGGAGTAAATAACACTTCCCTATTTACTTTCTCTACACCAGTCATGATTTTATAGACCTCTATCATATCTCCCCTGAGGCGTATCTTTTCCAAGCTGAAAAGTCCCAGTCTTATTAATCTCTCCTCATATGGCAGCCGTTCCAGAACCCTAATCACTTTTGTTTCCCTTTTCTGAACCTTTTCCAATTCCAATATATCTTTTTTAAGACGGGGTGAACATATCTGCATGCAGTATTCAAGATGTGGGCGTACCATGGATTTATATAGAGGCAATATAATATTTTCTGTCCTATTATCTATCCCTTTCATAATGATTCCTAACATTCTGTTTACTTGTTTACTGCTGCTGTACATTGAGTGGATGTTTTCAGAGAATTATCCACAATCACTCCAAGATCTCTTTAATGAGTGGTAACAACTAATTTAGGCCCCATCATTTTATATGTATAACTGGGATTATGTTTTCCAATGTGCATTACTTTGCATTTATCAACATTGAATTTCATCTGCCATTTTGTTGCCCAGCCACCCAGTTCTGAGAGATCCTTTTGTAGCTCTTGGTAGTCTGTTTGGGACTTAACTATCTTGTATATTAATGGGCAGTCACAGAAGATGTTTGGGTTCTTGTTCATTAGCTGTAAAGGAGGCAACAATTGTTTGATTGCTGTAAACTGAAAAAGAAATCTAAAACACTGGAGAAAACCCATACTGAGACAAGTTTTTATTTCAGAAGGTGGGGAAATGAGTGGAGAGGCTGTTCTGGATTTGAATTTGACAAATAGGGAAGAACTGGTTGAGAATCTGAAAGATGAAGGCAGCTTGGGTGAAAGTGATCATGAAATGGTAGAGCTCATGATTCTAAGGAATGGTAAGAGGGAAAACAACAGAATAAAGATAATGGATTTCAAGAAAGCAAACTTTTTAGCAAACTCACGGAGTTGGTAGGTAAGATCCAATGGGAAGCAAGTCTAAAGGGAAGAACAGGATGAGAGATTTGGCAGTTTTTCAAAGAGACATCATTAAGGGCATAAGAGCAAACTATCACACTGCATAGGAAAGATAGGAAGTATGGCAAGAGACCACCCTGTCTTAACCAGAAGATCTTCGATAATCTAAAAATCAAAAAAGAGTCCTACAAAAAGTGGAAAGTAGATCAAATTAGAAAGGATAAATATAAAGAAGCAACTCACGTATGTAAGGACATAATTTGAAAGGCCGAGGCACAAAACAAGATTAAACTAGCTTGAGACATAAAGGGTAACAAGAAAACAATCTACAAATACATTAGAAGCAAGAGGAAAACCCAGGACATGATAGGCCCATTAATCAGTGAGTGGGGGGAGGGGAGACAATAACAGAAAATGTGGAAATGGCAGAGGTGCTTAATAACTTCTTTGTTTCGGTTTTCACCAAGAAGGTTAGTGGTGATTGGACATCTAACATAGTGCGAGCCCGTGAAAATGAGGTAGGATCAGGGGTTAAATTAGGGAAAGAACAAGTTAAACATTACTTAGACAAATTAAATATCTTCTAGTCAGCAGTGCCTGATGAAATGCATCCTAGAATACTCAAGGAGCTGGCTGAGGAGATATCAGAGCCATTAGCGATTATCTTTGAAAACTCATGGAAGATGAGAGAAACTCCAGAGGACTGGAAGGGGCAAATATAGTGTCAATCTATAAAAAGTGGAACAAGGACAACCTGGGGAATTACAGACCAGTCATCTTAACCTTAGTACCTGGAGAGAGAATGGAGAAACTAATCAAGCAATCAGTTTGGAAACACCTAAAAGATAAGTAGTAAGTAGATAAGTAAGATAAATCTTGTCAAGCCATCCTAATAGCTTTCTTTGACAGGATAACAAGCCTTGTGGATAGGGGAAAGTGGTAGATGTGGTATATCTTGACTTTAGTAGGGCTTTTGCTACTATCTCACATGACCTTCTTATATAAACAAGCTAGGGAAATATAGCCTAGATGGAGCTAGGTGGGTGGAAAACTGTTCCGAGAGAGTTGTCAGCGATTTACAGTTAAGATGGAACATCATAACAAGTGGGGTCCCACAGAGGTCGGTCCTGGGTCTAGTTCTGTTCAATATTTTCATCAATGATTTAGATCGGGGTCAGCAAACTCTGGCACGCGGCTCGCCAGGGTAAGTGCCCTGGTGAGCCAGGCCAGTTTGTTTACCTGCTGCTTCGGCAGGTTCAGTGGACTGTGGCTCCCACTGGCCACAGTTCACCGTCCCAGGCCAATGGGGGTGGCAGGAAGTGCCCCGAGCAGAGGGACATACTGTCCAGGATTTCAACTGGGAAGTCTCTGAAGCTCAGGATGTGCTTCCTCAGCTTGGCGGGAGAGGGATTCATGTAACCCACATACCTCTTGGGTGTGGTGTTCTGTCCCATCCAGTGGCACCGAGACTACTTAGAAAGAGAGAGAGAGAGAGAGAGAGAGAGATTAATGAGTCTACTCTACAGCCTCAGCTAACAGCCATGTGACTTTTAGCTCATGCGGTAGAGGTTCATGCACTAAGATCCAGAGGGCCAGGTTCAATCCTGCCCACCAACAATTGGGGTCTGTCAGTGTTACACCTACACAGACACTCAGTGTGCAACAAGCCAGGTTGTAAATCTACAGTGCATTAACTTGCCATGCACCAACTGCCTTGGGACTCTACTACTGTACAGTAACAGTTCCAAAGTGTGGTTTGATGTAAAAGTGCACAACCGGTTCCACAAGCAGGTTCCATATGGTACAGTTGGTGCGCAGCAGGCTAGCGTGCTGTAGATTTCCACGTTGACTTGTCTCACACTGAGTGTCTGGGTAGACAAGCCCACCCACTCCACACACAGATGGAGAATGCCTCTGTAACAACCCCTTTTCCTGAGCTAGAACAAGTCGTGTTATGCTACACAGGGTAGTCCACAGCCTCCTTTAGCCAACACTGGCTGTGACACGTGTCTTTGGATGGAGTGTCAGTGTGGTGCCAACCAGCCAGCGGAGGTTGTAAATGGAGCTGTGTGAACAACTCATTTTTCAGTTTGTTCAGTGAGTCCAAAAAAATCACAGGGAAAAAAAATCATTTTTGGCTAAGCTGAACATGAAATTTTTAGTGGAAAAAAATCCCAAAATGTTTTGTTTCAGTTTTGAGCATTTTCAAATTTTTTTTTTAATTTTTTGTAATAATTAGGGCTATCAAACAATTAAAAAATGAATCACAATTGAGCACAAGATTAGAAAAAACAGTCATGATTAATCAGTTTTAATCACACTGTTAATAGTAGAATGGCATTTATTTAAATATTCAGGGCAGCTGGGGGGGGGAGAGGAAAGTGGGGCAATTTACCCCAGGCCCTGGGCTTCACAAAGGCCCCAAGAGAACGGCTGAGGCTCCTGCCCTAGGGCGGGATCCCACCTCCACCCCTCTCCCTGAGCCTCAGCGCATCCAGGACTGTCCCTGAACAGCTGTGCAGCCTGACTCTGGGGGGGCCTAAGCTCCGCCCCGCTTAGAGGCACGTGGTAAGGGGCGGGGCTGTGAGCTCAGGCCCCACTGGAGCTCGCAGCCCTGCCCCTTTGCCTCACAGCTCTGTGCGGGGAGAAGCTCCGGTGTCGTCGGAACCACACTGCACAGCTGTTCAGGGACGCTTCGGGACACGACGCGCTGAGGCTCCAGGTGAGGGGGGAGCTGGGGGTAAGGGGCTGGGGGCGGGTTGGATAAGGGCAGGGAGTTCTGGGGACAGGGAGGGGGCAGAGGTTGGGGGGGCGGTCAGGGGACAGGGAACGGGGGGGATAGGATCGTGGGCATTCTGGGGGTCTGTCAGGACTCAGTGGGGGGTGGATAGGGAATGGGGCAGGCAAGCGACAGGGAGCAGGGGTGGGGTCTCTGGGGGATGGTGAGGGGGCAAGGAGCAGGATAGGTCGGGGATTCTGAGGGGGGCAGGCAGCTGGAGAGCAGGAAGTAGGTGAGGTCTGATAGGGGGCAGGGCCAGGCTATTTGGGAGGCACAGCCTTCCCTACTCTAAAGCTCATTCAGCAGATTGAGGCTTGCAGAAGAGCCAAGCTGTTAGCTTTTCCATTAGGACTACCATCCCTTTCACTTCTCAAATGCCAAATTATAGTCTATATTTCATTTCAGTGCCATAGGGAGATTCATGTCAGGGGAGGGTAGCCTCATTTAAAATTAGCCACTAGAGGGAGGGATCACATGAGAAGAGCAATATCCTACACCACCTACCTCCTTCCCGACCCTACCAAGGGAGACACCCCCACCCCAGCATTCCCTGAGGCTTCAGAGGGGTTAATTCAGTGGTTCTCAAACTTTTGTCCTGTTACCCTTTTCACATAGCAAACCTCTGAGTGCGACCCCTTCCCTTATAAATTGAAAACACTTTTTTATATATTTAACACTATCATAAATGCTGGAGGCAAAGCGGGGTTTGAGGTGGAGGCTGACAGCTCGTGACCCCCAGTAATAACCTTGTGACCCCTTGAGGGGTCCCGACCCCCAGTTTGAGAACTCCTGGGTTAATTTAATTTTAGCACCCTGTGTCCATTCACATGCATGTGCTATTTTGAACATGTCAGTTTTCACAACATAGGCTCATCCCAGATTCTGGAACAAGCTTAAATGCTCAGTTCATGGAGTAGGGACATAAGCTATACTAAAGACAAACCCACAGTAACTGTCTCCAGTTTGTGAGGGACCCCATGGAGCCAGTCTCTAGGAAACAGATAAATGCATGGAGGTTGAGTCCATTAATGGCTGTTAGCCAGGATGGGTAAGGAATGGCATCCCTAGCCTCTGTTTGTCAGAGGATGGAGACAGATGGCAGGGGAGAGATCACTTGATCATTATCTGTTAGGTTCATTCCCTCTGAGGCACTTGGCATTGGCCATTGTCGGTAGACAGGATACTGGGTTTGATGGACCTTTGGTTTGACCCAGTGTGGCTGTTCTTATGTTCTAACCTAAATGAACCCAAAGTTATGGAGACAGATTTGAGTCAAGGAAGCCAGCAGAGTATCTGAAACCTGGAAAAATCTCTGACTGGATGGGCTCAGACATTTGGTCACAAGCCGAGATGGTTCAAAAGTTTTGGATTTTTGTTAAGCAGAATTTTTTTATTGCTTCTTTAAACAATCAAACACAGCAAGCAGCAAATATTTGGCCACCCACTTCTGAAACCCCAAACCATATTCAGGTTTTAGCAGACTAATTTCAGCTTTTCAATTAAAAAAAACACAACAAATTTTGAAGGAAAGCAGACATTGTCTGTGATTTTTTTTCTGCCTTTTAAAACCCCCTAGTTTTCGATCTAAAAAAAATTTTGAGGGAAAAATTGTCCAACCCTTTTAATGAGCTTTAGTGCCTTTTAGCACTAGCTGATTCTGAGAACCAGTGATACCTTGTAAAGAAGTTCTCAAAACTAGGTTTGTGCAGAGATGCATAAGGTTTATTTTTCCCAGTGCCGTCCGTGGGGGGAGCAAGTGGGGCAATTTGCCCAGGCTCCCACAGGGGCCCCCATGAGAATATAGTATTGCAATTTTTTTATGGAAGGGGCCCCTAAAATTGCTTTGCCCCAGGCCCCTGACTCTTCTGGGCAGCCCTGTAAATATTTGTGGATGTTTTCTACTTTTTCAAATATATTGACTTCAGTTACAGCACACCCTGACTTCTGCTCTGCTGCTGTGGCTTGTGGTGCCTGGTGCTCAACCTGCAGTTCCAGGCAGGCTCCGTGTGGCTGCCGCTTTCCAGAACTCACAGCCATCCTGCAGCCCTCTGGCCTCTTTTGGCTCACCAGGGGCACCATTTTAGATTTTAGTTTGGGGAGAGAGAGAGAGTGTGTGTGTGTGTTGGCAGAGCACTGTCTCTTTAAGCAGAGCACTCGGGAGCCTGAACACTTTTTCGGCCAGCAGCAGCCAGTCTCCCCCTGGTCCCTGACCCCAGCTTAGTGGTGACAGGCTACACTGGTGGTAGGAGGGGGAACACCCCATGTCAGTCCTTCCGCCCCCACTCTCGCTGGCAGACAAGAGTCAGGTTCCCAGTCTGGAGGCGGCTCCATGGCAGGGGAGGAGGAGGCAGGCACACCAGTGGAGCAGGGCGGTTGGAGCAGGGGCACCCCGTGCTGTGGCCCCCCCCGCCCACCACTAAGGCCAACCCTGGGGGAAGGGATGGTGTAGGCAGCAGGGTGTGATTAATTGACAACCCTAAAAATAATTATAGGAAATTTCAAAACAAAGTTGTTTCAAATTGAAAAATCAAACCATTTTGTTTGGAAAATGCTGGAATGAAAGGTTTGGATTATTTCCCATTTTTCTTTTTTACTTCAAAAATGTGGCACAATGGCCAGACATTCACTGAGCAGTTTAGTGTCACTGAATCTCCATTTTTTTGCTGGAAAACGTTTTGGTCAAAAAATGTCACCCAGCTCCAGGTGTAAATTAGGGATCTCCCCAGCCTCCCAGTAGGTGGAACATCCATTGAAACTGTTACCAGGGCATTTCCCTGCACTTCCAGCATGTCCACTGTTTAAAAATTGTCAATCATGAAAAAAACCAGTGGGTGTAGTAACTCAGTCTAACCATGTCTGTCTGAAGCCTCATTCCATATGAGGTTGGCCTCTATTTCTGCATATTACAAGAGGATTAGCAAGTACAGATATTGAAAATTGTGTCTATCAACATAGTCATGTGAATTTCCAAAGAGGTCATGCAACTTCCCAGTTACTGACCCACATTGCATTAATTCGTCCTCCCCTGCTTATCCTGTACTTGAGGTGAGTAAGAAGTGCAGCATGCCTCTGATTTCTATGCTTGGGTGACAGATTTCTGTCATTTGTCAGGTTATAAGAAGACTGATGAACTGGCCAGGCCCCATTGGGTTCATTTTCCAGCTGCATCTCTACCTTCCTGTGAAATTTCTGAACCCACAAAGCAGCCCCAGACCCACACAAACTGTTCTTCACACCATGCACCGTACACTTGTGGAGCTCCTTGCAGAGGATGTTATAAAGGCCAAGACACTTAGAGTTAAAAAAAACAAAACAAAACACGACCTTGATAAGTTAACAGAGATAGGTCCATCAATGGCTATTAGTCAGAATGGGCAGGGATGGAGTCTCTAGCCTCTGTTTGCCAGGAACTGGGAGTGGGTGACAGGGGATGGATCACTTGATTACCTGATCTGTTCATTTCCTCTGGGGCACCTGGCATTGGCCACTATCGGAAGACAAGATACTGGGCTAGATGGACCATTGGTCTGACCCAGTACGGCCGTTCTTATGAAATACAAAGCACTAACCATGCTTTGCAGTGCATAAAGGCTTGATGGAATGTTGTGATTCTTATACAAGCTTAAGCAAGACGTAACTATGATTAACTAGCTTCTTAATTTTAATATACCCTGTCTAGTGTTCATTGGAAATAACCCTTGATGTTTACTTTTGAGTCCATGCAAACCCCTACCTGTTCAAGGTGCAGTAAAGCTAAGTTCTGACACCAATTACCATTAAATTAGTTTTTTGTAATCCCAAAGTTTTTTGTATTGGAAAGGAGCTTTTTATGCTGTTGGTGGAATGAGTGATGCCTGAAGATTTGACCATGTGGAATATTTGTTTGGAGCTACTTTACATTTTATTTTACAAAAATTAGCATGCTTTATTTGCCTAAAAGATACATAGTGCATGAAGTTCCTCAGAGCTTTAATGGCTCAACTGTGAGGATGACTCTGAAGGTTAAGTGAGGAGGGCTGAGAAGCCCTAGCTAAACGTATCTGCTACAGATCAAATTACTTCATTCTATTCCATCTGAAAAGCAACTAAATATATTTTGCATTTCTGTTACTCAAAGATCCAGGGAGATCTAAAAATGGATGTTTTCAGTCATCAGTTGAGCTTCTGGAATCATCCTACAGTGTTCTTTATAACAATAAAAATCAGCATTACTTGCATTCTTATTCAAAACCTGCAAATATTTTGCATATGTTTTTAATGAAATTATCTTAATGTATTTATTTTAAAATTTTAAAATTTGTAAAGTGAATGTATTGTCCATGCAAAGTTACAATTTAACTAGACACTGTTATCTGTTCCTAGAACCGGTCTTGGTGCTGCAGCAATGTAAGCTTGCCTACTCTGCTCCATTGAGGTGATTCTACCCTGACTCAAAGAAACCCCATTTCATGCTTGGCCTCTCCGCAGAGGCTACTGACAAGGGTGATACCAAAGTAGATGGTGGGTTTTGTGATCTCTAAACTGGTGGAACTGGACTGAGATTGATAAAGTTCAGACACTACCAAACGATCATGAGCTGGTTTAGCCTTTTGATCACCCTGACCTGGATTGGATTTGTTAACAGGGGGCAGATTGCATACCCTATCAACTATTCCCTGAGCCCTCCAGCCTCCCTCATTAGTATCCTGTCTGAGAGGTTTCACTCCTTTTGCTGCCTAATTTAACAACAAATCTGGGAGGAGGGGTTCCTTTGCCCAACTCTAATTCTTTACAGTTTCTTTCACTCTACCATATTTTAAAAAGTCCCAATGACAGAGACCATGTTTGTTGTCATTGTAATTCCTAGACTAGACCGAATTGTCTCCTTTTGAATCACTTTTAGGGATATCACTGTTCTACAAACCCTGGATGTAAAGGTGTTTGTCATTCAGAAATTATTTCCATAATTAAGGATCCAGTTGTAGCAAATTGATTTGTTTCTGTCTCTAGATTTTTTTTCTCCCAAGGGTAAAGCTGCATATCTCTCTTCCCCCCAGTTTTATGAAGCTTTTATCCCAAACTTTTAATTTAGAGACCAGCACTACCTACATCCCGCTACTCCAGATCTGGATCCATATTCAATCTTTGTCAAAAGCTGGGGCTGTCAGATTAGAGCCAAGGTTTTGGTGGAGACCATTGTAGAACTAGGATCCAGTTATGAAGCTGGGATCTGAAGCTGAACTTTTCCAAACTCCAAGAGAGCTTTGATCTGGAGTTTTGGTTTGGGTCCATTGCCACTACAATCCTGTGGTAGGTTTCTCTTTTGGGAGCAGAATGGTAGATGTTTAAATCTCTTCTAATTGGGAGACCAAGAATCATTTAAAAATCATTGCAATTTGGGAAGCCCTATGTGCTTCTATTTTCCCAGCCTCTTGTAATTCGACTCCCTGTTTTGCACCCTGTGCATCAGCTACTTGGGTAAAGGATGGCAGCAGAACATATTAATGAATGGTCCAGAACTTGGTCTCACTGAAGTCAATGGAAAAACCTCCACTTTCTTCCTCACTCATGGACAGTGAGTATCATAGGCAGGGGTAGGCTGTGCCTTCCCAAACAGCCTAGTGTGGCCCCGCTCACTCTCTAGCCCCAGGCCAGGCCCCTCCTACATTCCAGACTCTGACTTGGCTGGCCTGGCAGAGAAGCTGGTGCTGTGGCCATGCCACTGGGAGCACCAGGGCTGGTCACCTCACCTCTCACAGGGAGTTAAGGCGGCTGATACTGGAGCTGTGCTGCCTGGTGTACTGGGGCTGGCTGTGCCACTTGGCTACCCAGAGCACCGGGGCCAGGAGCGCTACTTCTCGGCACATTGGGGCTGGTTGTGCCACCTGGAGCACCAGGGCCATGAATGCTGCTGTCTGGCACACTGGGGCTGGGGCCTTGCCCCCTGGCCACCCAGCCCTGGGGCCAGGGCCCACAGTGGGAGAGCTATGGACTCCTTCAGGGAAGGGGGGACAGGTGGGGAGGGGCAGGTCTGGGGGGCTAGCCTCCCTGAAAGGCCGGGTCACCAGACACCCATGCTCTCAGCCTTAGGGAAGTGTGATAGCAGGAATAGACCAGCACGGTTCCTGTGCTTCGCCAGTCCAGTGGCTAGCCACTGTGCAGGCATGTTGAGGGGAGGAAAATTCTTCAAACTCTCCCTCTTGTGCATCCACAAGATTCCTAACCACAATCTGATCCTCTGTCTCACCCAGATGTAATTCAGTGGGGAGTTATGAAACCTGGCTGTATGACTGGATGAAATGCTGTTGAAGCCAAGACTTATTCATTGGATGGAAGCGACAATGGCTTTTTGAACAAAATCATTTCTTAGATTAGATTAAAAAGCAAATTGGCTTGTTTTTTGAAGTCACAAAAAGCCAGATTAATGAACTGCACTTGCAAACCAATGTGTAAGAAAGCAAATAGATCCCATTTCCCAGCCTCAGATACTTTACTGACTTCCTGCAGCATGTAAAAACGTAAATGTGTACTTAATACATGTGATGCATTGGAGAATACACACTGATGTTAAGATGACAGCACTTCTGGAGTTATGGTTAATCTGTCCGCAATTATCCTTTCCCTTGGTCCAGTAATGCATTTGCCTTCTCATCATTAAATGCCACATTTAAAAACCAACTAGTTTACACCTCTGGCATGTTAATTAGATCTTTGTTTCACAGCAGGTTCCACTCATGCAGGAGTGTGTGAGGAAAAAAATTAGGGTTCAGTTCCTCAGAAGGTATAAATTGGCTTCAGTGGCACTTAGTGGATTTGACCTAGCTGAGGGTCTGAAATCTGAGGCTGAGACTAAAGATGCTCTTGCTTTCTCATATTAATATATATGAAAAATAAAATGTGAAGGTTTAATGCTAAAAGCACTGTTCTGAATGGAAACGTTCAGGACATCCGTGTATTAACAAACAGAAGCTCTGCATGAATACTACTCATGGTGTCATTCTGTGCTTCAGTGACTGAAAGTCACGTGACATGGGATTTTTCAAAAGCATTCCCTGTTGGTCTTACTCCGCTCTCCTGGAAGCTAAGGGGAGTGTTACTGCTGATTTTAATGGGAGCAGAGCCAGGGCGATGCTGAGTGTTTTTGAAATTCCCACCCCGGGCATGTGAGGATTAAATGCTTTTAAAAACTCTGATAGATAACTAAAGACCTAGAGTGAAATCCTTGCCCCAGTGAAGCTGATGGGTGTTTTGCCTAGCAGGATCAGGTAATATATATTTACACAGAGCTGTCCTGTTGCCCCTCACCCACCTTCTGCAGTAGGTCTGCCATTGCTCACCACATGACCACTCACACAGTGAATGCAGCTAACTACAGGACTAGCGCAATGTGTTAAAAAGACCTGATGGCTTTCACCCTTCTCTCCATCTGTGATTGTCAATGACAAGAGAAAATGGCAAGTCACTCCATATGAGGGACCCACCGCTTCTGGGACTGTCCTCAAATATAAATTTTCTGGACCTCAGTAAGGATGTAATCCAAAGCCCACCGAAGTTGATGGGAATATTTCCACTGACCTCAATGGGCTTTGGATCAGGCCCTAAATGATTCCTTACCCTTAGTTCCAACTGGCATATGAAGGACTCCGAAGCTGTTTAACAATAATCCTTTTTAGCAAATGTAAAGAGTGAAATGGTTCGACCCGGAAGGGAGTTAGTCACCAGTCCTCTTGGCACAAGGGTTTCTGACTGTGTGTGATGGGGCAACTGCCCCACACTGGCCTGTAAGGGGTTAATGGAGCCCTAGGGAGGCTGTGCAGAAGCAGCCAATAAAAAAAGGGCTGTGAGGAGCAGCGAATCAGGGCCTGGCAGGCCCATATACAAAGAGCTGCAGGGCAGAGTAGGTTCAATTGCTCCTTGGAGTTCAAGGAAGGAGGACTGGCTGCCTTGCAGGTGGAAGACAGACCCTGGACAGAGCAATGCTGCTAACAGAGACCAGGGGAGAGAGAGACAGCTCCTAGCTGGGCATAGATTCAAGGGCTGGAAGGGACCTTGAGAGGTCATTGAGTCCAGTCCCCTACCCTCATGGCAGGGCCAAATACTGTCTAGACCATCCCTGATAGACATTTATCTAACCTACTCTTAAATATCTCCAGAGATGGAGATTCCACAACCTCCCTAAGCAATTTATTCCAGTGTTTAACCACCCTGACAGTTAAGAACTTTTCTCTAATGTCCAACTAAACCTCCCTTGCAGCAGTTTAAGCCCATTGCTTCTTGTTCTGTCCTTAGAGGCTAAGATGAACAAGTTTTCACCTGCCTCCTTATGACCAGAGCTGCCCAGAGGATTCAGGGGGCCTGGGGCAAGGCAATTTTTGGGGCCCCTTCCGTAAAGTTGCAATACTATAGAATACTGTCTTCCTGTGGGAGGCTCTGTGGGGCCAGGGGAAAATAAACATTTAAAAATCTTCCGCATCTCAGCACAAACCCAGTTTCGAGAGAATTTCTTTTCAAATCATCTTTACAAGGTATCACTGGTTCTCAGCATCAGCTAGTGCTAAAGGCACTAAAGCTCATTAAAAAGTTTTGACAGAAAATATTTTCCGTCCAAACTTATTTTGGATCAAAAACTAGGGGGTTTTAAAAAGAAAAAAAACACGGACAATGTCTGCTTTCCTTCAAAATTTGTTGTGGGTTTTTTTATTGAAAAGCTGAAAGAAGTCTGCCAAAACCTAAACATGATTCGGGGTTTCAGAAGTGTGTGGCCAAATATTTGCTGCTTGCTGGTTTTGATTGTTTAAAGAAACAATAAAATTCTTCTTAAAAAAATCCAAAACTTTTGAATTTTAATGGAGTTAGATGGCTTGCCTCCTTGATCTTCCCCGGCAAAAGCGCACACAACAACAGACAAAGACATTCCTCCCTCCCAGATTGAAAGCATCTTGTCTCCTTATTGGTCCTGTTGGTCAGGTGTCAGCTAGGTTATGTGATCTTCTTAACCCTTTACAGGCAAAAGAGGAATTAATCCTTAACTATATGTTTATGACACACTCTAAAAGCTTATCAGATGTCACTGCTCAATCTGACGGGAGCCCTAGTAAGCCAAAGTTCTTCCAGCCCTTCTGGAAGAGTTGCGTCTTTGGTCAGAAGGACTTGTCTGCTTGCTGAATCCAAAGAAGGCCTTGAGTCAGTTTAAATGTAGACTTTTTATGCCAAACACCCTTTCTTAGTCAGTTGGTCTCTGGAAAACTGAGTTTGAACCGGTTTATGCAAGCGTCCCCAGGCATGGTACCTCTCTGGAGGTCTTTACAACCTGAGTGATTCACCTTAAATCACCATCCACTGCTTTTAGTTCCTGGAGGAGCTGTGGTATCATTCCCCCTCACTCTCCTCCACTGCCCCAAGTTGCATACAGTCCCTGGCCCACAGTGATACATAAACCATTCATAAGCTTAATACAGTATGTATCCCCAAAGATACTGCACAAGGTTGCAACATGTCATAACAACCTAGTATGATATTAGTCTCTTTTGTAGCTGCATCATATTGTTGACACATTCACTTTGTGATTCACTATAATCCCCAGATCCTTTCCAGAGGTACTATTGCCTAGCTAGTTATGCCCCATTTTGTAGTTATGCATTTGATTTTTCATTCCTAAGTGTAGTACTTTGCACTTGTTTTTATTGAATTTCATCTGCTGATTTCAGACCAATCCTCCAATTTATCAAGGGTGTTTCAAATTCTAATCCTGTCATCCAAAGTGCTTTCAACCCCTCCCAGCCTGGTGTCATTGCAAATTGCATAAGTGAACTTTTGACTTCATTATCCAATTGATTTATGAAAATATTGAATAGTCCCTGTGGGACCTGCTGGACACATTTCCCCAGTTTGAAAGTGTGTCATTGATAACCATTCCTTGATTACTGTCCTTCAAACCAGTTTTTCACCCACTATTTCATCTACCTGCACATGACTGAGCCGTAGAAGGCAGGCCAAGAACATACTGGGCTAAAATAATGTAGAAATATCTTGTGGTTAATCTGAAGAGCAGAAATACACTATTTTTCTTCTTTGCCCAAGGAGTGACTCAGTTATAGGTCAAAAGGAGGAATGTGCTCATGCCATCCAGCAAAAGTAACAGTTTCAGCCAGATATCTAGGCACTGGGGACAGAGGCTGGGTGAGAAGCTGAGAGTTAAGGGAAGGAAGCCATATTTAGCAGGTGCTCCCTATGAGACTGAACTCAGGCCAGTGGGCTATTCAGGCTAGGTATAAGGAGTATACAGAAGCCTGTGTGGTTACAACTAAAGCTGGGTGATTTTTTTGTTCAAAACATTTAAGAAAAAGTGTAGAAAAATGTTGTTTCATTCAACTTTTGTTTTCCACTTAAAGTCTTTTGAAATGGTTTTCACTGAGCTTTTCCTCTCTTGGGCTTTCCTTCTCATCACCTCCTTTTCCCTCTCAGGGCAGGGGGAGAAAAAGGTAAAGAGAGAGAAAAAGGAGATGGGGTAGAGGGGAACAACAAATTGAAAACCTTGGAGGCTTTTTTGGTTCTTGTTTCACCAAGAAGCAGAAAAAAAAACACACACACACACAAACCTTGCTAAACATTTCAAATGAAATGAGAATTTTTTAGAATCCTTGATCCATCCTGCTCCTTGTCCACTGATCACCCCTCCAAGACCCTCCCAATCCAACCCCCCTTCCCTGTCCCCTGACTGCCCCCCCCCAGAACCTCTTCCCCATCCAACCCCCCCCCTGCCCCTTATCTAACCCCCCTGGCTCCAGCCGCTTACCCTCACCTCCTAGCGCCTCAGCACGTGCGTCGAGAAGCAACCCTGAACAGCGCTGCAGCCACATGGCTGGGGGGGGGCCTGAGAACCTCCCCGCTCAGAGTTGCGTAGTAAGAGGAGGAGCTGCCCTGCCCCCTTGCCACACGGCTCTGAGCGGGATGGAGCTGAGGCCCCCCCCGCCCGGAGCCACGTGGCCGCAGCGCAGTTCAGGACGTACTGAGGCGCCACGGGGATGGTGGGGCCGAGCCTCAGCAGGGGCAAATTGCCCCACTTCCCCCCCTCCCGCTGAGCGGCCCTGCTTATGACACCCTTTTAGATTTAGCATTGCAGACTGAGGCTCTCAGGCAAGGGTGAAGGTGGTACTGGGATTGCAGGGAAGTGACCCAGGGAAATAGACTGAGAAGTTGGAGGGGATGCAGCACATGGCTGCTATCTACAGGGTCCTGGGCCAGGACTTGAAGTAGTGGGTGGGCCTGGGTCTCCCCCCTCCCCCGGTTGCTCACCACTGAGGAAGTTGGACTGCTGTACTGTCCCCCAGAAGGAGTGTCACAGCCAGAGGGCTGTGTCCTGAAGAGGACACTGTGGTCATTAAAGTGACATGAAGTGATGGTGGGTGAGACACCACCAAGAGTTGGTGTACCTGGGGAGCTGATTCACAAGATGACCAGCAGGAGATGTTAGTGTAGTGGGTCCCACCCTGTCACATTGTGGTAAAATGACTCATGGGGTTACAAATGAATGGAGAGGGGTTATAGAATACGGAAATCCTCGGTATTTAGGGATTCTGAGAAACAACAAAAAGTTAAATATCCAAAGACACTAGTCTACATTTTGGAAACATGTAGCTACTTTTGAGCAATAGGTACTGTACTGGGATTCTGGGACATAAAAATAGGGAGATGCAATATTTTATGGGGATGGAGGGAGATTTTTCTTGATAGGACTCTGCTAGATTTTATCCTGGAGTGAGTGTGTCCTATCTATTCTATCCAGAAATACGGGATTTGGTAATGGAAACATTGGCAGGCTCATGACTACAAAGGGGCTTTCTGTAATGCGGGATTAATTCCCAGAGGTAACCCAGCAAGTTGTTTGTCCTAATAAAGTCCTGACTTAGAACTAACATTTTATAAACATGTTCTGTACACTTATTTCCTGTGTGCTGAGCAAAGCTAGGATAGCTGTCAAACAAACACTGATGCTGAAAGCTTGGAAATTGCTGTACAAGGAGAGACTGTAGAGACACCCTTATTTAGCAGCGCTGAAGTACGTTGCCAATAGGAGGGGGAGAAAAAATGGAGGCTCAGCTGTATTTACAAAGGCAAGAGAAATTTTCCTGACCTGAAGCCAACTCTGATACGAGCTATTAATTTAGCTTGATTTTGTGGGGCTAGTTTTGAATGTCGTTTTTTTGGTCCAGAATATAAACAATTTACTTTAGTTCATGTTAGAGTTACATGTTCTTGTTTTCAAAACTGGTGTCTAGTATTTAGTCTCTGCTACTTCTATAACATGGCTGGAACTGCTAGATAACTCCAAATAGTTTATGCCTGATCAAGATTCCATGCCATTTAGGTACCAGATGCACAATGCATCCGAAACATTTAGTTACGATACTATACATATTCAATTAAAAAAAACAAACCCAAAATCTTGTTACATTGAAAGCAAAGTGATGTAAGTGTTAACAGCACAGATGTACAGATTCTTAATCAAATTGCTACAAGTGCCAAAGGGGTTTTACATTTGTCTGTAAAGATATATATCTTTATATATTTCTTTTTGTTACTGGAAAATTTTCCTTATCACTCTCATTCAGCAAGATATGAGAGTATGTGCCTAACTTTAAGCATATGATGGGACTATGATGGGGCCTTAAGTACTTTGCTGAATCAGGGCCTATGAAAGTAAAATGAATACAATTTATCTAGCCATGGTAATTATTTGATTGGCTCAATACTGGGCTCAGCTAACTGGCTTCTCCCTTGAGGAGGTCCACACCATGTCACAGTAATTGGCATAGCCCAGTTATTTAGTTTGGGAGCATGAACCTTCTGAGGTCTAGTCCTATCTCTGAAAATGTCTTCACCTATGGCCTTTGACTAGTTTCTTAACCTTCCTGCCTCACTCTCCCAGTCTGCAGATGAGATTGATGGTACTTCCTTATCTTAGAGAGCTTCGAGGAGGATTTATCAGTTAAGGCCAAATTCTGAAATCTTCCCTAGGAGTTTTGCTCAATAAAGGACTGCAGAATTTCACCGTAGTGTTTGAGTAATACCAGGAGGAAGAAAAGTTACAATGGATCTTTCCACTGATTTCTAGTGGGAGTTGGATCAGGCCTTAAAAGTGTTATAGCAAGATAGAGATATTAAGTATCAAGCAGCTAAGAAGTCTGAGTTAAACTTGTTAGCAGCTAAGTGTCAAGGCTTTAGAAATAAAAACATAATTTGCCCAAAGCTGCTGTGATTCTGTTTGAGCTTATCATAACATAGTCCCAGATTTGGACCTTAGCGTCCAAAATATGGGGGTTAGCATGAAAACCTCCAAGCTTAGTTACCAGCTTGGACCTGGTAAAGCTGCAACCACCCAAAAAATTAGAGTGTTTTGGGGCACTCTGGTCCCCCCAACAACCTTCCCTGGGGACCCCAAGACCCAAATTCCTTGAGTCTTATAACAAAGGGGAATAAACCATTTCCCCCCCTTCTCCCTTCCAGGTGTTCCCTCCCTAGGTTCCTGGAGAGAGACACAGAAGCAAGCTCCATGAATCTAAACAGAGGGACTCCACCCTCCCCGTTCCCAGTCCTGGAAAACAGAATTACTTCCCTCTTCACCCAGAGGGTATGCAAAGTCAGGCTAGTAAATCTAACACACACAGATTTCCCCCTGACCTCTTCCTCCCACCAATTCCCTGGTGAGCACAGACTCAATTCCCTGGAGTTCCCCACTAAAGAAAAACTCCAACAGGTCTTAAAAAGAAAGCTTTATATAAAAAGAAAGAAAAATACATAAAAATGGTCTCTCTGTATTAAAGTGACAAATACAGGGTCAATTGCTTAAAAGGAATATGAATAAACAGCCTTATTCAAAAAGAATACAATTCAAAACACTCCAGCAACTACACACATGTAAAATACAAAAAAACATATAAATCACTATCTGATCTTTTGTATTTACAACTGGGAAACAGAAGATGAGAAAGCAAGAGACAGAAATCCTCCCATAGCCGAGAGACAGGCACAAGACAAAGAACTCAGACACAAACTTCCCTCCACCCAGACCTGAAAAGGTCTGGTTTCCTGATTGGTCCTCTGGTCAGGTGCTTCAGGTTACCTCTTTCCAGGTGTAAGAGACATTAACCCTTAGCTATCTGTTTATGACAGAGCTCTTCCAAAAAACCATTGCTATAACATAAAGCTAGTACTTTATGTCTGGATGCTAAGGCTTTGACAGGTACACAGAATCAAATACCGGCTGCTTTTAGTGGCTATGAGGAAAGAGGATGATGGGGATTGCTTAATTTAAGAAGAAACAGCCCAGCAAGAATGAGTTGAACCGACAGCAGCCTAGTGTCATTTGTGATTTATTCTGGATGGAGCCATAACCTATTAAACAAAAACAAAATGACACGAGTCATGGCATACATCAGGGTAGGCAACCTATGGCACGGGTGCTGAAGGCAGCATGCAAGCTGATTTTCAGTGGTACTCATGCTGCCCAGATCCTGGTCACCAGTCCGGGGATCTCTGCATTTTAATTTAATTTTAAATGAAGTTTCTTAAACATTTTAAAACCTTATTTACTTTACATACAACAATGGTTTAGTTATATATTATAGACACAGGAAGAGACCTTCTAAAAATGTTGAAATGTATTACTGGCACGTGAAGTCTTAAATTAAATAAATGAAGATTCGGCACAGGACTTCTGAAAGGTTGCCGACCCCTGGCATGCATGCAATATGTTTGAAATAGATTTGTAATCAGGAAACTGCAACAGCAGTACAGTCAGAGTTTAAGACTGACTATAAAAGACCTGAGTTAGAGACTTACAGCAGCTATGCAATTACAGGTTGGCTAGAGATGTCACTGGGGCATCAGTAGCAGGGGTGAAAGTAACTTACAGGACTTATTGGTACTGCTGGAGTCCTGAGGGGGTGTGTGGCCTCACCTGGAAGAGGTGTGACATCCAGAAGAGGCGTGGCCTCTCAAGATTTAAAGGTCCTGGGGAACCAGCTGTGGCTGGCAGACCCAAAGCCTTTAAATTAACAAGGGGCTCCCAGCTGCAGAAGTGGCTGGGAGCCCCCCAGGGCTCAGGGGCAAATTAAAGGGCCTGAGGCTCTGGCTGCCAGGGGGAACCCCGAGCTTTGCGGGGCTGGGGCAGGGATTTAAATGGCCTAGAGCTCCTGCCACTGAGGGAAGCCCGGAGCCCTTTAAATCCTGGCCCCAGCCCGGCCACCAATGCTGTGGTCAAGATTCAAAGAGCTCTGGGCTGCCCACAGCCGCAGGGAGCTCTGAGCCCTATAAATCTCAGCCCCAGCCCAGCTGCCAGAGCCGCTGCCGGGATTTAAAGGGTTCAGGGCTGCCCGCAGCTGCAGGCAGCCCAGAGCCCTTTCAATCCCCGCAGTGGAAGTCGATGCGGTCCAGCACGGCGTACTGGCTCTTGCCGGTACGATGGACTGGACTGGACCGGACCAGCTTACTTTCACCTCTGACTGTATGTATGTGTATGAATGTGTCACAAACAATGCAGCTGCAGTCTGTCACTGACCAACAGCTACCTTAGCATCTGGCCCCTGTGGGCTGCTGCTTGCAGAGAGCCAGCAGGTGCCGCTGGGCTGGGTCTGCCAAGGAGTAAGTAACCAAGGCAAAAACCACAGCCAGCCAGCCAGGAAGGGAGCCGGGTGGGGCGGGGCAGGGAGAGGGGAAGTCAGGGGTGAATGAAGGACAACTGGAATAGCCTTCATGAAGTATACAAGAAATTTAGAGAAAGTTTTGTCAATTTCAGCCTCTGCACTCTGCAGGCAGGACAAAACAAAGATCTGAGATTGCACCCAATGTCCTAAAGACATTTCAGGTGTTTAAATCAATATATAAAGAGGGTGGATTGGAATGAAAACTACTATTTCTTTCAAAAGAGGCACAATAATTTCCCTGAATATTCAGTTTTCCCCCTCCAATCCTTTTGTGCTTTTGTCTATGAAGGCTATTTGCTTTCCCTGTGAATCTTTAGTTGTTTTAGCAAAATTGCATTGCCCAAAATAAACCCTAATCATCATGGCACATCCTTCCACCATGTTCTCTATGTTTTTTTTAAGCAGTGACATTTCAAAGAGGATCTGTAAGCAGTTTGGACATCACAACCATGATCCTCTGCTGGGGAGAGAATGGGATAGATTTGAACTTGGAAATGGTTCCTGATTTTGATTGTGTTTAGGAGATTCCCCTCATCCCGGGGGCAGAAAAGAACTGCCCCTGCCATAGTCACACACATCCAACAACAACTGGGAGTGAAATTAACAAGGATGTCAGAAATGGTTTCTAACTCTGGGCACTGAACTGCTCAGGGAACAGCTAAGTTCAAACTGTTCTTTTGCAAGCAGCATCAGCAGGCATCTCAGCCAGTCCCCCCTACTGCAAGGTAGAGCCTAGAGGAAAACCTCTGCTGGGCATGGGGGGAGGAATGCAGAGCCTTGTCTGCAGCCTGGCTGGGGGAGGAGGGAGGAGCTGAGAAACCAATGTGACAGTGAGTTTTTCCCTTCCACCTGCTTTTATTAGCTCTGGATTTAAGCTGTGCAGCCAAATGCTTGTATTTGTTGTGTATATTAGTACTGGAGAGATCCCTTCATCCCTGGGGGGCAGAAAAGGACTGCCCCTGCCATGGTCAAACACACCTTCCCCTCCCCCCAGCTACTGAGAGTGAAATTAACAAGGATGCCAGAAACCTAGCCTTGAGGGCTGAGCCATCAGGGAACAGCTGAGTTTAAACTATTTTTATGCAGGGAGCAGGCTTCTCTCTCCCTCTCTCAGTCAGTCTCCTTCTTACCGGTCCTCCATACTGGCATGTACCCACTTACTTTCACCTCTGATCAGTAGCTATTTTGGATGGGATTTTCAAAAGCAATGGTTCTGGATTGTCTCCCATTGAACTCAATGGGAGTTTTACTATGCATTTCAGTGGGAGCAGTGTTGGGTCAATATTGAACACTGTAAACAGGGGGATTTCCATTAATGATTTACAGACTGACTACTAAGTACCCAGGCCTGTGTTATTGTTGATTCTTCCACATTTGCATGGCTACATGTACAATAACTAAAGAAAAATGCTGACCACACTAGTTCCAGCGTGCTGAGGCAGTCTTCTAGAAAGTGTGCATATAAGTTACAAGGCCAAAATCTGCCTTCAGTCATGCAATTTCATGTGCAGGATCAGATGCCAAGGCATAACTAAAGGCAAGATTTGCCCCCGAATATGTGCCTGCCTGAGTTTGTCTGCCAGTGCATGTACTCTATTAGTGACTGATATGAGTGTCTATTGAAGTTGTGTGTTCTACGTACAAAATAATTGCCTGAAAAATAAGTTTCAAATATTCATATGTAGTTGGCTGGGTTCTCTGCCAGTGGTACAAGCTGTGCAGTCCCAGTAAGATGAATGAGTTGACCAGATGCCAAAATGAAATACAAGTTTATAACAAAAGTAAGTTTCCCAGCCCTGAAGAAGAGCTCTGTGTAAGCTCAACAGCTTGTTTCTCTCCCCAGCAGAAACTGGTCCAACAAAAGCTATTACCTCATCCACCTTATGTCGCAGAAACAAAATATTGTCATTGTATTTTGACCTGGCTGTCATAGCTGCAGACCTTTGGACAGGACAGAGACAGATTCTAAACACTCTCACACCAGTGCAAACCCAGTGAAGTCAGCAGAATTTCTCCTTTCATGCACCAGCCTAAATGAGATTGGTATATCTCCAATTATTTCCTAATCTCCTAGAACTGGAAGGGACCTTGAAAGGTCATTGAGTCCAGGCCCCTGCCTTCACTAGCAGAACCAATTTTTGCCCCAGATCCCTAAGTGGCCCCCTCAAGGATTGAGCTCACAACCCTGGGTTTAGCAGGTCAATGCTCAAATCACTAGCTATCTCTCCTCCCAGTTCTGAGAGTTTAAAAATTATAACTTCTTGAAAGTGCTGCCTCCTTTCTCTCCTCAGCATCAGCCTGAGCAAGACTTCACAGATGCAGCAGAGCTGCTGGCTCCATTCCACCATGCTGCTCAGGGGAAAACTGTTGAGAGCAAAGCTTAAAATCAGCTGATGGTTGCAGGGCTAGCAGCCCTACTTCTCCTTTGAAGATCCACTCCTGCCAATTAGCAAGACGGATGAGAGCCAACCAAGATCCTTGCTCTTTATGCCCTACTCAGGCTGTTCTTGCAAGTCAGCTGACAGGAAGAGGCAGCCTTTATTTTCATATTGTACCTCCCACCCATCAGCTGGAGGATATGGTGGCTCACAGACAGCTGAACTGTGTAAAGGACTTCTCTTTCCCCTCTTCAACTCTATGAACCAGCAGTGGGAAGGTAACTTAAAAAAAAAGTAGTCAAAGAAATAGATAGTTCCTGTTGCTCCAATACAAGTGTTTTGATGTGTTAGAGTGACCTGATGGCGAGGAGGTTCTCTAGTCCTCATATGCAGGTTGATGGGTTGAAACTCATTTTAGCTAATTAGATCATGGCTTTCCTCCTAACCATTTTCTAGACAGTGCTCTGCAAGACAGGGAACTATCTTGGAACCTTGTTGACCTACCCATATAAATAACTGTATGTCTTCAGCTCAAAATCTGGTGACAGGTTGGGGAGGATTCGTATTCTGAGCAAGCCCTAAAGCTCTCAGCTACCAAGGATGCTTGCTTAAGGGGAGGCTGGTGGCGGCAGGGAGATGCTTGGCATAGGGAAGGAGAATGGGGTGCCTGGTGTTGGAATTGAATTGAAAACATTGACACTCTTCCACTTCAGCTTTGGCCTCTAAGCATGCATTGTGAACATTTCAGCTGTTCAGCCCAAAGCAATGAGGATCAGATCCTCCTCAAATCCTTTAAAAAAAATATCCACTTCTGGCCTTGACAGCAAGTGTGTCAGATTTCAGCTCAGGAGTCCCTAATCTATAAACCTTGGGGGTGTAGCTCAAACTAAATGAAGACAGCCCCTGAACTGCAGTGCTGAACAGGGCCCCACTATAGAGAGATTTTATTAGTCATTAAAAATACATTTTGAAACTTGTGGGGACTGTAAAGATTCATTCAAGTGACAGACACCTTTGCCATATTTAAGAATTCAAATAAAGTAGCTCACATATCAGATTGATAAAATACAAAACCTGATTCCCAGCTGGCTGCTGCTGCTGTTCATTGTCTTGTTGACACTGCAATAGAAATAATCTCCAGTTTAGGACTGGAGCCCTACTGTGCAAGGCACTCCCTTTACACACACACTTTTTGCACCACTTTAACTATACCCATGTGGAAACCACTATAGATAAAATACAATTTTTAGAGTCGATCCAGTTATACTTGAGGAAAGGTGCCTTACACTTGTCTTTATTCCTGGAAATTTACCAAAATAAACTAGACTGCTATAAGCCACTTCATAGTGAAGTAACTCTAGTTGCACTAGGGGGTTTCCATGTTGATATAGTTAAAGTGGCACAAACCAGACCTCTAACCAAAATAGCTACATTGATACAATAACTGGGTGTAGTCCAGGTTGTTATATATACAAATGTTTTTGAAAAGTCATTGTCTATTATATGCTTAGAGCTGGTCAAGAATTTTCCAACAAAATTCTTGTTGGTCAGAAATTGCCAATTTGGCAAAAAATAATTCCTGGGAACATGCTAGTTTGGATCAAATTTCATCAGGAAAAGTTTGGCAGGTCCAGGATGTAATTTGTGGTCAAAACCAGAGAGAAAGAATAGCCCAGTGGTTAGGGCACTTACCTGCAATATGCCTGATTCAGAGCAGGGACTTGAACCTGAGTCTCCTGCTTCCCTGGAGAATGCACTGATCACCAGACTTCTAGCTATTTGGAGGGGGGACATACTTGTAAAAAACATTCCAAAGGTCTCAGTTTTGCCCTAAGGTGGAACAGCAAAATTTTCAGGAGATGGGGAAAAGTATTTCCTGCCCAGCTCTAGTTTAGATTGCAAGCTGTTTGTGGCAAGAAATAGAGTAGAGATCTCTACAGACACGAGGGGGGGTGTGATAAATGCAAGCTGAGGGAGGAAGGCCCAGGTAAGAGTGAAATAGTCATATTTCATACACATGGGAAGTGGGTGAAACTTCCCTGGGGGGGGGGGGAAATAAGCTCCTTGTCCAACTCTTCCAACCACAGCCCTGCCCCAGCCCACCACTGACTCCCACTTACCTCTTCATCCCCTGTCTGCTCACCTCCTCCACCGCCTGCCTGCCACCTGCTGCTTGCCTCTTCACCCCCACCGCCAAACCCTTTCCCTGTCTGCCCTGAGTACCCTCCCACCCCCACTGTGCAGCTGGCTCGCTGCTTGCCTCCTCACCCTGCTGCCCTCCCCATGACACCCTCTCCCCTTTTCACCTTAACGCACTAGTAACATTGCCCAAGGGAACTGAACAGGCAATAGGTATAGCTCAGTTACCAGATAGATTCTCTTCTGCCTCACAGGCAGTTCGGTGTGTGCTGTATAGAGAGAGATGAAAAGCCAGGCTACCTGTGCCAACTTGAAGCCTCATCTCCTCTTTTGAAAAAGTGCTTGTCATTGACAGCCTTCATTAAGGCAGAAGTTTAATCACTGTTCTTACTCAGAATTCTCTGCCAGACTCCTTTATTTAAACTGGGTTTGAATAAACTGACTAGTTCAAGAAATAAACTCACTGGCTATATCAGCTCCTCCTGGAGTCAAGTTAGCAGTTACTTCTTCTGGGTACAGAGAAGAACTGAAGGGTTGTTATTTGGAAACTATTTTTAACCCCAATAACACATTTTCCTACAATATAAAAGCCAGCTCAATGTGGCCAAAGGAAGCCATTTAACAGGCATTTGCCAATGCCCAGGAAGCATTACCACTTTAATGGCCCTTTAACTAGGGTTACCTTGTAGCAACTGTGGGGAAAAATGAGACAGGGTAGGGGGTTATAGGCACCTATATAAGAAAAAGTCCCCAAAAATGAGACATCTAGTCACCCTACCTTTAACAGGGTCAGTGATCTTTGCTACTAGGCCTCTGGAAGGCTTTTGCACTGTGTAAAGTTACAGATGGATCCCCTCCACTCACCTCCACACTCTTCTCCCCCCACCCCCAGTCTGCCATTGACTCCCCACTCGCATTCTTACACACATGCACACCTCACTGGGAGGAGGAGGATGAGGAGAAATGTGGTCGGCAGCTGCTGGGACCTCTGAGGGGGGGGGAAGGGGATGGGGTGGAGGAGAGAATGATTCACCCCAGGCAGCAGCAGCAAGCTGTGGGAGCCTAGGAGAAGGGTCAGAGCAGGGAAGGGAAAAGAGAAGAGAAGAGGCAGGAGAGGGGGGCGCCATGGCTGAGGTGTCAGGCTGCAGGATGGCTGAGCTAGGGGAGGCAATGGCTCCCCTTGCCTATTATACCTGCTGCCCATGTTGGTACAATAAGTACTAATTACAGCATGCCTGCTACTTAGGTGCTATTGTGTGTTCTGTAGGCCTCACAACAGGAATGCATTTTAAGGAGGGATTTGAAAGAAAATAATGTAGTGACTGTGGCTTTTTTACAGTGAGCTCTAATGCATTAGAGGTGGCATGGGAAAAGACAAAAGGTGAATGAAGGAAAATTGGACTAGCAAACAATGAAAGGTGGTATTGTCAGTGGAATGGAAGCAGGATATCTGAACATGGTGAGTTTTCTGTGCTGTTGTGTGTGATCATACTGTTCATCAGGAATCAGTATTCAGATGACCCTGTTTTATTCCTGAAACATTCCCACATTCTGGGTTTTTCATGAATTGCCATGTGAATGAGGATTTGTAGGGAAGTGTATTATTAATTTATGTCAGGAATTATTTTTCTCTTTGAAAAGTTTCAATGGGCTAACCATGGTCAGAAAAGTTGCTGTCTGACTGGGGGCTTGAGTTGATCAGTCACACTCTGTGAAGAGCAGATGGGTGAAGCAATGGTCAAAGGAAACAGTTTTTGATCTACCCATAGACTGAAGTGCACATACATAAACTGCTCAGCAAATACATGCAAATAATAAATCCACCTGCAAACAGCTGCATCAGCTCATAAACAGTTTGCAAACTGAAAATAGGTTCAATTTGTTGGCTTGTGCATTCATAACAAATAACTTGACCATCTCCAATATAGGTCAGGCATACACAGTAATAAAAAGTGTCCTGTATGCTGCACTTCTGCTCAGATTGTTAGGTTTATTTGATACAAAGCACAAAAAGTGCATTTTCAGCTAAAGGCATGAAGGATTTAACCTACCATACCATGACCCCAATTAATACAACAAACTGAAAATAGGCTCCTAAAACAGAGGGCAAGTCTACACTACAAAATTAAGTTGACTTAAGCTATGTTGACTTACAGCCACTGCAGTAATTAAATCACTTGTGTGTACACAATATGCGCCTTGTGTTGGCATTGCATGTCCTCACCAGGAGCACTTGCACCAATTTAACTGTCAGTGTGGGGCATTGTGGGATGGCTTCTGAAAGGCAGCAATAGTTAATGTAAGGAAATCAGTGTGTACGCTGACACTGCATTGGTCTAGCTACATTGACCTAAGTGCTACACCTCTCGTGGAGGTGGAGTTATTACATCGGTGTAGTGGACAAGCTACAATGGCAGGAGCTACATTTTAGTGTAGCTACTTACAGAGTTAGGTTGACGTAATCTGACTTATGTCAACCTAACTCTGTAGTGTACTGTCAAGCCAATATCGCCTGTCTATGTTAAGCATTTGGGGTGAAAAAAATCACTCATTTAGAGAGAGTGGGCACAAGACTTACACACTACTAAGGTGGACCTCCGCATATTGGTGAATTTTCTTCTTTCAGAAGTAATAATTGGTTTCCATAAACTATTTTACCTGAAGGACAAATCCACCCTTCCCTCATGTACTACTTTCACAATCCCTCCCTTCTCCCCACACCATCCACCTCTTTTTTTATTTGTAAAGAAACCTTGTCGTTTTAAGAAAGTGGATTCACATTAAGGCCCCAATTCAGTGGGTCTTTAGGTGGGCCTAGGCAAGCAGGTCATTTTGAAAAATCAGGGTCTAGATTCTAGATAATCAGTCCAATTGAGAGATTTCTGGCAAACATTGCTTGATGTTCAAAACTGTATTTTCTTCAGAACAGCACAGTTGGAAACAGAGCCAACCTTACCGATGAGGATTGTAAACCCTAGGAATCTGATGTTTCAAATGCCACTTTTGATCATCAATACATGCAACTTATAATATTCACTAAGATGTAGTCAAAACTGGGTGACTGGGCAACAAAATGGCAGATGAAATTCAATGTTGATAAATGCAAAGTAATGCACATTGGAAAACAATCACAACTATACATATAAAATGATGGGGTCTAAATTAGTTACCACCACTCAGGAAAGAAATCTTGGAGTCATTGTGGATAGTTCTCTGAAAACATCCACTCGATGTGCAACAGCAGTCAAAAAAGCAAACAATGTTTGGAATCATTAAGAAACGGATAGATAAGATGACAGAATATATTGCCTCTATATAAATCCATGTTACTCTCACATCTTGAACACTGTGTACAGATGTGGTCGTCCCATCTCAAAAAAGATATACTGGAATTGGAAAGAGCAACAAAAAATTATTAAGGTTCTGGAATGGCTGCCGTACGAGGAGAGATTAATAAGACAGACTTTTCAGCTTGGAAAAGAGATGACTAATGGGGGATACGATAGAGGTCTATAAAATCATGACAGTATGGAGAAAGTAAATAAAGTAGTGTTGTTTACTCCTCCTCATAACACAGGAACTAAGGGTCACCAAATGAAATGAATAGGCAGCAGGTTTAAAACAAACAAAAGGAAGTATTTTTTCCCCCACACAAAACACAGTCAACCTGTGGAACTCTTTGCCAGAGGATATTCTGAAGGCCAAGACTAACAGGGTTCAGAAAAGAACTAGATAGATTCATGGAGGATAGGTCCATCAATGGCTATTAGCCAGGATGGGCAGAGATGGTGTCCCTAGCCTCTGTTTGCCAGAAGCTGGGAATGGGCGACACGGAATGGATCACTTGATTACCTGTTCAATTCATTCCCTTTCGGGCACCTGGCATTGGCCACTGTGAGAAGACTGGATACTGGGCTAGATGGACCTTTGGTCTGACCCACTGTGGCCAATTTTATGTTCTTAAGATCAGAGCTGGTGTTAGGCCGATTCCCTGGAATCGGGCTCCGTGCCTAATAGGGCCCCACACCTGCACCTAAGAGGGTCCTCTGCCTTAGGTGCTTTTTTTTTGGTTTTTGTTTTAAAAAAAACAAACAAACATACCCAGCAGCAGTTTGGGTCTTCGACGGCAGGGGGTCCTTCACTCGCTCCGGGTCTTCGGCGGCATTTCAGCAGCAGGGAGTCCAAAGCAAGTGAAGGACTCCCCTGCCACCAAAGTGCTGCTGAAGACCCAGACAGCTGCCAGGTATTCAAATCGGGCCCCGTAGTTCCTAAAGCTGGCCCTGCTTAAGATATAGGAAAGCCTGAAATTACTGGATGCTGGAATATCTGTCATCTTTGTATCAACAGCTTAAAGTCAGGAAATATTTACTGAGGTTTTTTGTGTGTCCAAATAACTGATAAATCTGAAATGGAGGATATGACATGAGATGCTGGAAATGGCTAAGCTACAGTATTGTAAGTTATTAGAAAAAGAATTTAGCTCAATATTAAATTTTTCTGCATTGTTCTTATTTTTTATTTTATTAAAATCTTGGTTTACACATGTAGTATAAAACCACGTCTTGTATTCCCAGTTTATATCAAACAAGCAACAGTGCAGTGGGAGTTGTAATATAACACAACTGGCTGGCACAAAATGTTATTCTGTTAAAAAATTCTGTGATTTTAAACTTCCACAGCATGATATGTTAATAAAGTTAATTGGCTGATCAAAATACTTGCCCTATCTGCAGACTGCTTAACTTAGATAAATCATTTGATTACTAATACCATGAGAAAGCAAGACTACTACATTAAGGGCTCAATCATGCAAACACTTATATGCAAGCAACTTCATGCTCTTGAGTACTCTCACTGAAGTCAATGGGGCTAGCACATGCATAAGTGTTTCCAGGATCTGGCTCCAAAATAAAATACAATAAAAAAATCTAGTAGTTGAGTCTCCCATATTCTCTGGGGATTTTTTCAGGTTCAGATAACAACTAACAGCTGGATTCTCTGTGCAGCTATTTATCAGGACAATTTCACCCAGATAATCATTTCTCTCTCTAGGTGCTTATTCAGGCTCATCATCATAGTACCTGAGCATCTCACAAACATTGGTGTGTTCCTCCTTTTACTGTCTGAGGGTATGGAAATGTTATCCCTATTCAGCAGGTAGAGGACCAGAGACAGAAGGTCATGTAGGGAGCCTGTGGCAGAGCCAGGGATGGATTCAGTTTTCTGAGTCCTAGCCCAGTGCTTTAATAAGACCCTCCTTCGTGTCCACCAGAAATAGAAACACTGATTTAACCCAACACCCTATTCAGAACTACATTAAAAAGAATAAAGATAATACCTGGAAATCTCTCTAATGTAGCAAGATATGGACACCTGGATTAATGGTACCAGTAGATTACACTTAATAGCAACTGTGACAAAGTTTCTCCTCTACCTTGATGGGTCCTGCACTTATTGGCAGATTTGTGCATCTCAGTGATCTTCCCCTCTGGTAGAACCCACAATCTGGGTCAACTCCTCCTGTGTCTGATCAGGAGTTGGGAGATTTGGGGGGGAACCCAGGCCCACCCTCTACTCCAGGTTCTACCCCAGGGCCCTGTGGATCACAGCTGTCTAGAGTGCCACCTGGAACAGCTGCATGACAGCTACAACTCCCTGGGCTACTTCCCCATGGCCACCTCCAAACACCTTCTTTATCCTCACCACAGGACCTTCCTCCTGGTGTCTGATACTGTTTGTATTAGCCTTAGTCCACCCACTCCCAGCTCCTCACACAAACACACACCTCACTGACTAACTGGGAGGCTTTTAACTAGTTCCAGCCAGCCCTTGATTGGCTTCAGGTGTCCCAATCAATCTAGCTATCTCCACTGCCTTCTAGAAGGATCTTAATTGGCCACAGGTGTCTTGATTAACATGGAGCAACTGCCATTTGGTTACCATGGTACCAGGGATTTGTTTAGCCTGGGGCTAACATACCTGTTCCTCACAACTTTACTGTAGCCATCTGGCTTTGCCCCATCACACAACCCAGATGATGACCACTTCATTAATAGCAACATTTTGCTGGGAAGCAATCCCGTCTCATTGACTGATTTGGATATTGGCACTGGGATGCCGCTTATTAGCAAACATTATTTTGGAAGAAAGGTCACAGCTGCAGGCAGGTTTGTGGAGCCGCAGTCCCAGAAAGAAGTGCTGGGATGGCCCTTCCCCCGTGGCAGCTCTGTGAACCCGCCTGTAGCTAGTGCTCAATCCGTCCTAGTGCTTCCTTCTGGGGATGCAGCCCTGCAAACCTGCTTGTGGACAGGGACTGCACTGGAGGTAGAGGGCTGTGAGCTTGGGGGACAGGACAATCGCAGGAAGGGGGCTGCAGCCCAGATGCCAGGCTACCCAGTACCTCTCCCTGCACACTCCCTGTGCCCTGCACATAGAGGAGGAAGTTCTGGGACATGCTAAGCCCCAAACCCCAGATTGTGCAGGAAAAGATACTGTGCAGATCCATGGCCCCCATTGCTGGCACTCCCTGTGGAAAGCCCTGGCACCCCTTCTCACTGCTGCCCCACCCACAAGCAGATTTGCAGGGCTGCAGCCAGGGAAGTCCATGTCCTCAGTGCTTCCATGTCTGGATACAGCTCTGAAAACCTGCCTTTCACATGCTAGCAACTGCTGGATAACGGCAACTTTTGCTGGCAACTCAGGCCAGTTGCTAATAATGGAATCTACTGTAGTTCTGAACAACACAAGCTAAAATCTCCAAGGGAATGGTCCTAGGGAATGAGGATCAAAAGGTAACAAAGTCAATGTTAATCATTTGTTTGGCAGGAATAGCTTTCAGATACAAGTGTGTCTTAGGAAGGAGGAGCAGGCTGAGCTGACGAATACTGTGGGCAACACCTGGCAAACATTATCAGAGAGAGTTTTCAAGGCTTTGCATCAGATCATTCCTTCTTTGGGGAGTGGATGCGAAGGAATCAGTAGCATTTGCTTTCAGGTCTGAGGGAAACAAAATAGAAGAAGTCTATCGTAGAAGCCAGATCTTCACTTGCCCTCACTCAGAGGTCATTAACCTTCAGCCGCACATATGCAAGGTTCAAAGGGGAAGCAATGAACCAGGGGAATTCTTCCTTTCTCTCCTCCCAGAGATTTATTAAACTAACATCTTTTATATTTCAAAATATTTGAACAAGTGGATCCCTCTCTCTCGGAGCCCTGCAGATGCCATCCATGAAGCAGAAGAACAAAGCAGGAGAATTGTGCTAAGCACAACATGCCCCCACTGAAATACTTTGCCTCCTTTGCGTAATGACCTCTGAACAGGGCAGGTGAAGACCTGAAGTTTATGACAGATTAGTTTGTTCTCTATTGGAACTGAAAGCAAACACTCCCGATTTGCCTTTAATGCTGGCTGACCTAAATCAAAGCTACTGAGACCTCTGCCTGATAATGTTTACCAGATGTAGCAGTGCAGAGATGTCTCCACATTATCCCCCTCAATATACTTTCAATTTGTTCTCTTGGAACTCCTTTTATATTGAAAACTTAAGGGCCCAATGAAGCCCAAGAGTGTTTAACCTTTGCCTTCAATGAGAGAAAGCTTAGGCATCAAAATGCAAACGTAAATAACATTTCTGCAAAGCCGATACATTCAGACCACACTTGCCAACTTTCACGTGGTAAATAAGCACCCTGACTTTCACAATAAGCCAAAAATCAAGCTAATCCCTTTTCAGACCAATCTAATCCCTAAGAACCCCAATACTATGTGACTAGATCCCCCCAAGTGTGTAGTCTGGGACTGTGGTGGGCCTGCTGTGCACCCCGACTCTTTCCACCACCCTCGCCTCTGCTTACCAGGAGTTGATCAAAAGAAAGAAGCAACAAGTTGCTACAAGCCAAAGAAGCTACAAGCTAGAGTAAAAGGAAAAGCGAATCTGACAGATTTTTGCAGCACTGCACACTCCGTTTGCTTGCAGCTCTCTGCCTGCTGAAATTTAGTGTGCAATTTCAGGCATAGAAAAAAAGAGTTCTGTGCAGCAATCTGCTGGTGGCAAAAGGACAGAGCCAAATGGAAGAAAAGAACAGCAAAAGCAGTAAACATTTTTGCTGACAGAAGCATTCGGAAGTGGAAAATGTCAACTGGGGGATTTTCACTAGCTGCTGCAGGCACAGGCAGGATTTGGAGATGCTAGGCTATAAGCAGCTCTTTCACGTGCAGTGGAAAGCAAAAGAAGGAAAGAAGTGGTTACAAGGTCACCAGGCATTAAATAAAACAGTGTAATTCAGACATTGCTTTGTAACCAGCAATTGCTTTCTTCAAGGGGCAGCAGAAAGCCCAATGCAGGAAGCCGTGCAGAGAATAATGAGAAAGCACACATGTCGGTGCAGTGGGGTGATTGAAGTTTTGAATCAGGAGAAAAGCAAACAAAGAGAGGTAAATGCCAGTTTCAAAGAAGCAGTCTGTCATGCAAGCCTCAAGTGAGGCTATTGTGGAGAGGGGAAAAGAAGGAAGGGGGAAATATAAGTGTTCATATTTCACAGAGCCAGCTGCCAGCAGCAAATGAATACAAAAGCACTATTACCCAATTGCTACAAATAATGGCAAAATCAGGCTTTCTAGCCAACTGGAGAAAGCTCTGTATTGCCTAATTAGATACATTCTACTGTTGTCAAGCTCTAGCTCTATAAGCATGCTCAGCACTCAAGAATAGGTGAAAAATGCTAAACAACAGGATAAAATCCTTGCTTCCAAAGAACTTTCAACGTCCTTGTCACGCACGTTTGTATACACACCCTAAGGACCCAGAAACATGCCAGTCAAACCGCCACATCCAGTACCCTAGGCTCACGGGAATGCACTCTGCTAGGGAACAGTCACTCTTATTTCATAAATTGCCTTAAAAAAGCAGCATGGGGGGGGGAAAAGCACTATATCATGTAACACTGTGTTAAAATTAGGCCGATGACTCATTTAGCAGCCATAAGAGAGCAGGGAAGCAGCCTCCAGTGTACAAAGTCTAACACAGCCTGACATTTAGCCCATTGTAACATACAACTTGTCTCAGGACTTAGGTATTGGTGGGTTGATCTGCAGTGCTTGTAATTTGGCCTAACTCAAAGTCAGACCCCCAGAGAGAAGGGACATCAAACAGAAGCATGCACTTGACTCAACCCAAACTTTCCTCTCCCGTACTCTGTTTTTTTCTATGTTGTTCTAGGTTACTGATTATTATGATGGAAGGATTGTATTAAATCATTAGCTTGGTGGCAAGACAGACTTAGACAAGACATATAGTCAGTCAGGCTCAACTGCTTGTCTGCTCTTTTAAGGAAGAAATAAGTTAGAATAACGACATGTACAGAGGACAGAAACACAGCAGGGTCAGTGACAAATAGAAGAACGGCCATACAGGGTCAAACCAAAGGTCCATCTAGCCCAGTAAACTGTCTGCCGACAGTGGCCAGTGCCAGGTGCCCCAGAGGGAATGAACAGAACAGGAAATCATCAAGTGATCCATCCCTTGTCGCCCATTCCCAGCATCTTGCAAACAAAGGTTAGGGATGGGGTGGCAAGTTGTATGGTCTCCGGGAATATTCCGATTTGTATGGTCCTGGGGGCCTGGCTCCACCAATGTTCAATGCTAGGTCTCTCCCGTGGCCCTGCCTGCCACCCCTGCGCACCTCCCCCAGAGCATCTCTTGGGCCCGCCTGCCACCTCCTGGTGATTTAAAAGGGCCCAGGGACCCCCAGCCGCTGCTGCCACCAGCAGCGCAGCATGGCTAAGACGGCCATGCTGTAGCCCTGAGCCCAACCAGGGGTTGCGATGGATTTTACTTTCCCAATGCACCAGAACTTCATCTGCAAAGAATCATCTGCAAGTGAGGCTATATGGATATTAAATGGCTCCCTTCCGAGGGTTTACAAAGTGCTTGGAGATCCTTGGATGAGAGGCTATGGAAATGCCAGGTATTACTCATTTGAATATTTTCTCTTTTCATTGTATTCCTTGCACTGACTGTATTCTGAGCTCCAATTACAGTAATACGAGCTGCTCCTAACGAAAGCAGCCATAGGCAAAGCATCACATTGGTCTCAATATTAAAAGTCTATTTAAAAAAATTATATAAAACAGAAAATTAGTACAGAAATAAACCAAGTAAATGATGAAAGTCAGAGCCGTGTGTGTGTGCCCCTCTGTTAATTAGCCAGACATCTGCTTTAACAGGTATTATTTAAAGGAACCAATGAGTTTATCTCTGAAAAAGTTTCCTATCAAAGGGAAATTCAGTCACAGGAGGATTTTATTTTCCTGGGCAGTTCCCCAGCCATATGCTGTTGGTCATTTATTTTTAATGTAATATCTTCTCATGTTTACGCTACCTTAGTGGAATTGAGGTATGGACAGGAAAGGAGGAGGGGACGCCACAACTCTCTTGCTTCCTAGATTCTCTAATAGATTTTTCTTTAGAAGTCCTCTTAGAATGAAAACCTGCCATTCTCTTTCATTCCGTTGTGCTTCACAAGCTAAGTCCTGCTCCCCACCACGTTGGTATGCGATGCACAGCTGCAGGCCAGCTTTTTTGCTGATGTGGGCAGTGCCATGGGGATCCTGTGCAAAACACTAAATCAGATGCTCATTTCTTGGCCCCATTTGCCTGCCCCTGCCTCTTCCCAGCTCCCTCTTTTCAGTTCAGGAAAATCATTTTAGTAGAGACATTCCAAATAGTCCCATAAACTAGCAGTAATTGTGATAGGTGTCTGTTATGGGTAAAATGCATCATATTTACCATTAAAAGTCAGTAGGTTGTCATTGCTATCTTCTCCCTGCAGTGTATTGTTCTCACCTAGCAGCTGTTTTAGAGGCTTGTTGAGACTGTGTAACATTTGCTTTAGAAGAAAAGAAAAACCTTGTAAAAATGGCATGGTCAGGAGAGATATGGGGAAATCTGTAGCTTCTTTTTGCTCTGGACATGCTTGTTCAAGTCAAAGAATGTTCCTGTGAATCCATGGACAAACTGAAGCAGGTTAGTTAGTCTACAGTTCATTTTTTTCCACAGGTTTCCTTGTTTTTTCTTGTTTTTGCTGTATGTGGTGTTTTTCCTGCCTGTTCCTGGACAGTAGTGGTAAGTTCTCCTGAAACTGCAGTTATCTTCTGTCCAAACTGTTGACAGGAAGTTCAGCATGCTTCTGTTTTCACTTAACTCCAGAGGTGCTGTAACAGGGCACTTCAAAACATGTTCTTTGTGTGAGAAAGTTGCCAGCCTGAGAGCTGTCAAGACTGAACATCACTAGGTCCCACAAAACAGTTACAGCGAGGCAGTTGGCACTGCAGGGGTTCCCACCCTGTTCTGCCAACATGCTTCTGCCATTTCAATGCTAAGGCATCATGAGTGACAAGTGTGGCCTTCAGAGTGCAATAGAAAGATGTTCTGCTTTGAATCTTCCACTGTTGTGACTTATCTGCTCGCCAGATACACTTGAGGGAATTTAATATAGGGCCAGATTTTGAAAGTGAGGCACCTAACTGTCATACATATACCTGAACTGCATATCCAAACTGGATGCTTACATTCATAAATTAGATATGCCCTAATGTATGTGTCTAAATGGATGCATCTGACTTTGGAAATCTTACTCTCCAAAGCTTTAGTACATAATTTGGACAACAGTCCTCTAGATTACATTCAACGCCAGAATTTTTTGCATGTGGTTAACTAATTTATTTTCAGAACAATATTCCATAACGAAGAAATTGTGTGGCTCTATTTACACAATCTCATTTCTGAAAGAATTTTTTTTTAACTCAGAATTATAACCACAAGAAAACATGGTTGTGATGTACTTCACTTCAAATCTGCCTGTTTTATTGACTGCAAGTTCATAGTGTGTTTTAAAGGATAGCTAGCAAAGTCTGATCAGTGTTCTTTATCTTTTGACTGTTATGACTTGTGGAAGAAAAGCTGCTTCAGTGAAAATGATCTTTTGCACATGTTCAGTGTATTGCATGTAACTTTTATGCTGCCTGATTTGTTTTATATATGCTGTTGATTAAAGACAGACCATAAAATGTCCCTAATTCCTTAGCCACTGTTTTTCTTCTTTTTATTTTCTTTCATGCCATTTTGGTGACTTTTATTTTATGCTATTGAAATAATATATCTGGCTGTGTGCAGTCATCTCTGGAAGATAAAATATGATAGTCAACAATCATAGTAAGGATATTCAATACATTAGCTTGAGGCAGAATCAGTTTATTCCTCTCTGTGATTTCCTCAGGCATCTGGAAATGTTGGGTTAGTTTGTTTGTTTGATTTTGGTTTTAACTACTTCTTTTTATATTATTAAATTCGAAAAAACATGTTTAAAAATAAAGGGTCAAACTCTGACCCGGTTTTCTGTGGGAACTGCAGTAGGATGGTATTTAAGATCAAACACTGTTTAGCATTTTGCAGCAGAAAAACAAAAATGGGGTTTGCAACAATAGCTACAGGGTGAACTAAAGTTCCACTTATGTCTTACTGAAGGCATTGAAAGAAACCATGCTCGCTAGAGACAGGTCTAGGACTTGCATATCAGCTACTTGCTTTATTTTTCTTCTTCCCGCTTTTTTTTAACTAGGAATGTTTGCAATAAAATAAAATCTTTGGTTTTTTTAAGAGATTATTTCCCTACCCCCATCATAATTTCCTCTTTGTAACATCCAAATTGATTGCTATGGAAATGTTTATAACTTCAGAAAGAGGCACATGACTGCACATGGGAAATTAGCAGCAGGAGTTGAAGAACTTTTAAAGGTGCTGTGAAATGCTTTAAAAATCAAATCAAAGTTCTTTTTCTGCATATTGTTTACTTTAGTGGGCTATAGTCCTCCTAGCTCCTGTGTCTAGTGCTGTAATTTATGAATTTTCAGAGCTTTCGAGTTTCATCCTGAGGTGATATGAAGCAGCTGAAATTTTAAACTTCCAAGTTAGGGTTAATAATGAAAATGTGAACAGATCCTTAAGAACAGAATCATTGGCCCAGTGCTCTATTGGCAGTGACTCTAGCCCAGTTACAAAAACCACTATTCGGAGACTAGAATTGTACAAGATTGACCTTGATGAAGCATCTGGGGTATTTCTCTGACTATGCCAAGCATAGGGGATGACATCCTGACTCCACTAGAGTCAATGTCAAAAGGCCCCTTGACCTCAATGGGCTGGATTTGTACCTGGAAACATTATTCTTTTGGGGTTCTTTCATCTCTTTTTTCCTTTGTGATCTTCAGCGTATCTCTGTGTACACTGGAACAGAGCAAATTGTGATTAAAATGTAGGAAAACTCTCCCCTTTTTGGCTGAGGAAGCAGGGTGCACAGTCACACAGATCTTGGTAGGAACAAGGCTTGCGTGCTGGGCCAAATTCTATCTTCCATTACATGCATATAGCACCCTCTGCAGTCAATGAGAGCTGCCTGTGGATTGGCATCTGAGGGGAGAATCTGCCTGTTTTGAACTTTGTAGTCTTTATATTTGACTTTTTTAATCCTTCCTAATACGATACATTTCTATTGCCATTGGCCCTTGAAGCAAGGACCGGCTCTTGCCATGTATTTGTACAGCACCTAACTGTATGCAGCCTGACTGAGACTTTTGGTCACTAGTGCAAACACTAATTTAGGGAACAGTTCTTCTTCTAGTTACTGCTATTTAAAGTACAGTTCTGCTTTAGAAGGTGATTATGTTAAACAACTCAATATCTCTAGTTCTGGTTATCTTGGCTGAACTCTTTATAAGGTTTTCCCTTAGGGGCTGCTGTTGCTGCTGCTTCTTTCTTCTTCTCTAGATTGTATCATTGTGGCAGTACAATTCTTTTTCAAACTTGGCTTACTTTTATCCTCCAGTGTCTCCTTCATTATGACCACTCCATCAATTAGGACAAGTTACCCTCTATTTAATGGAATTTTAGAATCCATATGGCCCAGTCCAAATATAAAATCTCTTCCTTATTCCATGGATAACTAATACTGCAATGCAATTTGCAAACCTATTAATCATCTTCCTCATTGGAAGACTCCTCAAGAGCATTCATAAGACGAGGAGGTTGTGACAGAGCGCTGGGAGCTCGCAGTGATCACTCTGGTAACAACTAGAGAGCTCTGATTGGGGAATGGAATGGAATTAGCTAATCAGGCTGGCTGGCTGGGTGAGCCAAAGGATTAATTAACCCATCTGCTCAGGACTGACAAAAAGGCACAGGAAGGAAGTGCCTGGGAGAGGCACGGACTTCCTCAGAGAGAGCTCAATGAAGGGAGATCTCTTCTCCTCTCAGGCCCTGGGGAAAGGGCTGATGGTACAGGAGACGCTGAAAATAGTAGTGTCACGTGGAACTGTAGAGGTTCTGGTGGAGGGATCTGAAATAAACTGTGCAGTGTGGCGTTTGACTGGTTGGTGGTGTCTGAGCAGTTTCTGTGGGGCTAGAAGGTAGGAGAAGAGCATGCCCGGAGACAGGCTGCTATCGCTAGAAAATTCAACTCTTTGTAACTTTAGTATATTTGTCCCTTTATACAACTGGTTTTCTAAGAGGAAATGTCATAGTATCTAACAGAGCAAAGAAGAAATAAAATTGCTTGCCCTGGGGAAAAAAAAAGAAATAACCTGGCCATATGTTCCATGATAACAACAATATGTTGACCAATAGGTTGACAGAGCCTCCGCTTCCCCAAACCGAATCCATCAGTTATTCTATGAAGAGTACACACTTTGCTTCGATACTAGCTTAGTCATTGGGGGGCAAGGTGTCACTAAAATTGATTAACCCAAGGAAAAGATCATGAGAAAATAAAAGAGCCTTCATATATTTCCAAAGGGAATCATCTGGTGGCATAAAACCGGCATAGCCAACTTTTACACTCTTTGCCCTTCGCCTCTGCATAGGAGGCATGCTCAGATGTTCCAAGGCTGTGACAGGTATAGCCAGGGTGCACTCTACTCTAGTGATCTACAATTGGCTGAACAGTGCCCAGATGACTGTTCCATCTGATATAAATTAGAGCAGCCCTATGGCTGCTCTGATTTGTGCTGGAGGTCAGTTTGGCCCTCCACTGACCCAGGATTGTGGGAAGTGGAAAGACTGCTTTGCCTCACTCATCTGCACTGAGCATTGAAACCATTCTCGCTGACTACGAGGACTTGGTTACCTCAATGGAAGCCTCTAATAATTCACATGAGGTTTAACTATTGAAATTATTTAGAAAACAGGTCCCAGAGAAATAGTCTCAGACTTACAAGGATCCCTAAAGATGCCGAGAAAGGGAGCATCTTGCTTTAATTTTCTTATAAGTGCTCTGTGTGAATTATTGAATACTGAAGAGAATGATCCATTTGAAACAGAAGGAACTCGACAGACCTTGTGCAGAAGACCAAGAGCAAAAGAGGTGATCAAGAAAATATCCAACTAGCAATGCTAAATGTAAGGAGAAATGAAATCCTAGAGGTTGCAGTTTATTCTCCAGATAATACTGGGGAATGTGTCTATGCTGCACTGAATATGTCTTCTGTTAGCTATTTGTAATTGCAGAAGACTGGAATGCTGCATTAGATCCAGCCCCAGCCAGATCTGACTTTCCCAATTTCCAAAATCCAAAAAGAAGAGGCCCTGACTCTCAATTGTGCCATGCACTTTAGTCATTTATGGCAGAGCAAAATGAGTGTAAATTGTTACCATTCTGATTTGGCAGTGTTTGGTACAACCCCCTTTATGCTCATGTAGAAGATGCCACAAGGTGCAGGTAACAGTGTATTTGAGTCAGAGGCTTTTCTGGAATTGGCATAAACAATAGAAATGACTGATACCTGGAGGAACTGTTAGCTGTTGAATAGGACATATTCTTCTCACTTCCTCTACTATGCTATATTTTCTAGGCTTTAATTTTTTCCTTATTTCATAGTCTTGATTGCAAAAGATAGGTGACTGTAATATATTCCCACCAGGCATATCAGACCAGTCATCGTTTTTACCAGTGGCTTTAATGATACCATACATAAGCAAGACACCTAGCTGGAGCTTGACTGATATGTATTCAAAGACTGCCCTATTAGAGATTATAATAAAAAAAGGTGATTGAAGAATATATGGAGCAAAATGTTGGTACATTTATTTCATACACAACAATACAAGAGAACTGGAAGTCCTTCTTAAGAGGAATCCGGATAGAGAAATCAGTCACAAAACAAAAACCAGCGGTTAACAGAGTATAGCAGATGTAGAAAGTAAAGTAGAACCATTGCTAGATTTGTATATGGAGATACCAATTGATAAGATTTAGCAAGGCAAAATTTGACTTCAGTCTTTTGTTTAATAAAAAAGCAGAGCATGTCATCTTTTATTTGAAGTTTAAAGATGATGAACAGAATATGAGGGTTGGTGAACTGTTAGCTGCCTACAGTTAAAAGCCCAAGTATCACAAAGACTTATTCCAAACAGATTTGCTCAACAAGGCTTGCCAACTTGTAGCCCAGCAGGAATAGCTAATGAATTATACACATTTTGAAAGATGTGCATGTTATGCAGACTTTACTAGAATTCATCACTTTAAGGAAATTAGCAAATTTTAATAGAGGTAACATAGAAAGTCTCAAGAAACTAAAATGTCAGTAAAGTGCATAGAGTGAGATAATTTCTTAGCACACAAATGTTATTACATCTATTGTGATTGCAACCCTGTCTTAGCCCTGATATTGATAGTGGTGGTCTTAGAAGCTGAGGAAAGGGGCAGGTGTGCATATCACGTTATTAGAGCTATGATTTCTTCAGTGCTCAGAGAGGAATCCACTGGAATGTGTGCGTTGTTGATCTAGGTCACTACTAAATGTAGAAATAAAGGTCCATACCAGCTCTTCACATGAAGGCCCCAGTTCAGCAAAGCCCATAAGCACTTGCTAAATGTTATGCCTTCAGATATGTTTGTACTTTGCCTACCACAATAGGGTCCCAATCCTGACAGGGCCTTCTGTCACACAAATGCTAAATAGGAATTAATAATAAATAAAAAAGAAGAAAAATAACTTAACCAATGCCCTGATGCTCTCTGAAAGCAGTGGGAGTCTTTCTATTGATGTCAATGGGCTTTGTATCTGGGCCCTCAAAACAGTTTATATTTTCCTCTGGGGCATAAACAACTTGTTAAGTTGACTAGAATTTGTTGTGTTTGGTAGCTAGAGTGGGAATGAGAGGTTTGTATTTGTACTGAGGGAGTCTTGGTCTCTGTCTCTTTCACACGCTGCTTTCCCACCCTCTTCTTTTCCAATTCATAATAAAGAAATGTAAATCAATGCATAGTGTGCTGCTGGCAGCAATGGCTAATGAACATGACTTATATAACAGGCATTATCACAGAGACAATGAAAGCCCAGATGACACTTCACAGAAAACTTTGAAAATTCATTTTCCTTGGATAAAATACCTGCTCTGTAAGCAAAATTGTGTATATTGTTTTCCCCTTGGTCTTTATTAGTTAGGACATTTACATAATACCAAAAGGCTTGTTTCTGAGGCATTCACCTTCTCCTGCTGCTTATTCCTCTTCTGAAGTTTTAATCCTCTATTGGCAAACTGATAAATAATTTCCATGAAATGCAATTATGATGTCATCATCTGAGGATTATCCCTTCAGGTGAGGCATAAGCAGCAAGAAAGTCAGAAAGAACAAAGATTATGTTTCCTTGTCATGTGCCCTATTAAAATTTTTATTGCCTTTAAAAATGGCAGGAGAAATGCACAGAAAAGGAAGCCATCATGATAGAATGAAATCATAGTCTCATATATTTGCCATATACACCACAAATGCTATGACAGATAGATCATGAGCCTAGTCTAAAGCCCACTGAAGTCAGGGGGAAGGACTTCCAATGACTTCAGTGGGCTTCAAGTCAGGCCTGTGCACAATGAAATGGAATAATTAAAACAAAAAAAAAATGAAAAAGGCAAGCCTGCTTTGGGCATCACTCCTGAGCTGAGCGCACACGGTAACTATTCCCAACGAAGTCCATGAGTTACCACATAGAGCCATTTCTCGATAGAAATGGGCTGAGCAGCTCGCACCAGTTTCTAAGGCTTCAGGTTCCACCCAGGCCTTGGCACTTTGATTGGATGAAGCTAGTCACAGGAGAAAGGGGAAAAGAGAGTCAAACCAGGCTTTTTAACCCAGCAAAATAATTGAACTTCAAGGTGTCACTTAGGGAAGGGAGAGTGGATAACAAGCTATGCATTGGAGGGAAAAGCCCTGTTTTCTTTTAAGAAATGTTTCCTGTTTATCATGGTGTATCCCACTAGAAGATGGCTGAAGGGAATGAAATAAAGGGTGTGATTAATATGGGGCCCAGGACAGCTGGAACAGATAGAGTTGGACTCAGCAGTCTGAGTCACTTGTCTATCAAACAAAAGGGTTAGACTAAGATGTTCAAGGGAGACTAAGGAAGCTAGATCCCATTGGAATTCACTGAGAGTTGGCAGCCTTCCTCCCCCGGCTTCTTTGAAAATGCCAACCTCCCTGCCTTTCTGGGAAAGTAGGAGGCGCCATGTTAGGTGCTCTCAGACGGTTTATCACACGTGGGTTTTTTTTCAGTTTGACTGCTTGTGGTTTAATAATTGTAATGTCGTGGAAATGAAACCCTCTGCAACCTTTAACCCAAACAACTGGAGTGATGTAGAGGCTGGAGAGTAGGCCAGCTCACATAGTTAATGAATGTTTATAGGGCTTCATAATAGCTGCTGGCATTAGAACAAGGGCAGTAAAAAGGGGATTAAATGAAGATAAATGTGAGACACAGGCAGTAACAAATACTCCAGCAGATGTGTGTGGAAATTAATGGTATGGTGATAACAAATTCTGATGCATCACAGAGTAAATGTGTCTCTCGATACCAGTTTTTAGTGCAGAATGAACCTGATGGGTATGAAAGGAAGAGCTACACAGGTAGAAGTCTCATCGCTGCAATATATTCGCTGCATATTAATGACCTAACGGAGACCAATTAAAAATTCTTTTTTTGTTATTTTGTGCTGCACAACCTTCCAACCAAAAGTATATCGCTGGCTGTAGAGTGGCTTCCCTAACAAATACATCAATTGGGTTTGAGAGGGGAAGATGACCTTCCAGCTTAAGCATACGATTGGAGTCAAGAAATCCAGGTTATGTTCCAAATGCTGCCACAGATTTCCTATGTGATGCAGGGAAAATCACCTCACTTCTCCATGTCTGAGTTTCTCCATGGTAAATAGGGATAAGAATGTTCCCCTGTAGTACAGTGTTTCTCCAGATGTATTGTGTGGCTTTAATTTGGCTTAAATTAAATTAAATTTAATGTATAGGGATTACAGAAATGCAAAATATAATTTGCTATGATTTAAAAGCCGCTCTGTGTTTCAGCATGCTATTTGAAAATATTTACCTCTGCAGTTATCCACAGGTAAGGACATGAACATTTTCAATCTGTTTTAACCCTGTTTTTAAAGAAACACACAAGGGTACACATTGCACATTGCATCTGAGGAAGTGGGTATTCACCCACGAAAGCTCATGCTCCAAAACGTCTGTTAGTCTATAAGGTGCCACAGGATTCTTTGCTGCTTTTACAGATCCAGACTAACAGGGCTACCCCTCTGATACTTGACACAAGGGTAATTTTTTGGAGGTTGGTCCTTCTGCTACCCCCCTTGTGTTCACCCACTGCAGCGTGGTGACAACACAACTCATTGAGCGTGGATTTTTCTGTCCATGGCCCTTGTCCAAGATGGAGTAGGGAAGTGTAGGTTCCAGACACCCTTCACCCATCTTTGGGGGCTACAGGTTCTCACCTTTTAGGGGGTGTTTGTGTGAAACACCCCTTGCAACAGTAATTTAACAAAAAACAAGATCTATTAAGAATAGAGAGAACTGAATTCATGAAAAGGTTCCTTAATGTATCTAGGTTTACATTTCAAGTTCTCATACACTAAACTACATACAAAATTTTCAGCCTAGTAACAGAGAAAACAAAAAAGTTATTAGCTTACGCCTTGCAAAGGCAATTGTCTCCTTTACCACTATTTGATCATCCCATCAGCATTGCTTGCTGTTCAGACACTGGCTCCCTACCTTTGCCCCCAGGACCCCTTATCAAGCCTCTGGATCAGCTTCCATGTTCAGATCGCATCCTGGCTGTCCATGTCTCCCTCATGAGTTAGAGTCCATCAAGGTGATGTTTCAGTGACCTTTACACAAGGAAGTTCCCCAAGAGTGAAGTGGGTGTGGGTTTGTAACAAGATGCAGCAACTCTGAGAACAAAATATATATTGTTTGCACAAAACAGGAAGGTTTTAGAGCAAAAGGAAAAGGTTTTAGAAATGTAAAGGTGCTATACACAGAAAGGAATGGCAAAACAGCTCCATACTACGTTCTGTACACACTGCAACTAAGAATGTGTTTGATTTGTCACTCAAAGTCATCCTGCCTGTGTGCCTGGCTGTTTGGTAAATTAAAAGGATCCTTCCTGAGATAATATAAAAATGATCTTCCACAAGGGCACAAGTGTCTGCTATAAATAGCCCATTATGTTTAAACATATCTATTCATTGTGGACCAGTCCCTTTTAAGCAAATATTGTGCGATTAGAGAGATTGAAAGAGAATTTTTATGGAGGTCATGTTCTGTTTGTTTGGATATTTTAAATTCTTACAGAGTAGCATCATTATTTATTAAATAACCATGGCACCATGGTATCTGTTTGCTGATCTCTGAACAAAATACTGCTGATGTTTCAGAGATCTATTGTGTCCTCACTTACATGTCATGCAAGCGGGTTTTTCATAATATGGTGTGCTCAGATAAGTGAGACAGCTGCATAAGTACAGTCCAGTTTCAGTTATTGGTGCACAGTCTATGAAATACATACAAGGAGGCAAGGGGCAGCAGCTAAAGAGGCAGAGACCTGAGGAAAACATGAAGAGTTTCCCCAAAATAGCTACTTCAGTCACTGTATAGCCTAATAAATGTAAGATTTTTTTTTACAGATACTATACAATGTTAAATCATGAGTGTAAAAATTAAGCCTGATTTAGGCTTAAGTTTTATTCAAATAAGTTGTTAGAAGAAATACTGAACAAATGGGGTTTCTCTTGTTCTTTCAGCTCTTGCTTGGCTCACATAGCGCTAACAACAGTTAATGTTCTGCTCAGATTTTCCAGCAATAGCCAAATCCCCCGATTTTTAGACATCCCTTAACCTAATACCTAGTCCTCCCCAAGGCTTAGTCTACACTGCCTCACCTAAGTAGGCATAGCCCTCTAGTATAGATGGAGCATCCACCAGCAAAAGGAAGTTTTCTGCTGGTATAGGAACATTGCCTCTCCAAATGCCATTAGCTATGCTAATATTTTCATTGGCAGAGCTTCAGCTATGCTCAGGGTTTTGTCAGCATAACTATCGGCCAGGTATGCTTGTTCACACTCCTGACCGACATAGCTAGGCTGATGTAAATTTTAAGTGAAGAGACCAAGCCTAAGTGATCATGAATAAAAGCTATCTCAGAGTTTTGGTCACACCAATTCCTGCCAAACTTTTACATAGAACTTTACTTGAAACCACCAGTCAATTAGCTGCCCATTTTCCAGCGACTCAGGCAAGCAACTTTTCAGCTCTCTTTTTTTCTCCTGTTTCTGTCTAACCGTAGTAACTTTCTGCTTCAGTTACTGATTTAATATCCAAGGACCAAACACTACAGTATATACTTAAGCTAAACCTACCCTATAAAGGTTTGTCAGCAGAACTATGTTGGCTGGGGTGGAAACAAGCAGTGTAGACAAGGCCTCAGACAAAACTTTCACTGATCTTTGCTTGAGAAAGATTTATGTATGACTTGTCCCAAAGCAAAGTAACCATTTTCTTGGCTTTTTGTATCCCTTTTTGTTGGCTTCTCCCTGAATATTCAGGCAACCGGTTATTGTTCTCCCAAATGGAAGAATTCTTCCATTTACTTAACTACCACATCTTGGGGAGGTGGGTTAACTACAGCAACAAGAGAACTCCTTCCGCCTCTGTAGGGAGTGTCTACACTGACATGCTATAGTAGTGCCACTGTAGCATGGTAAGTGTAGACACAGCTTCAGTAACTTTTTACTATGCCTCTAACTGGTTAGGGGCATGTCTGGCTAAAAACATGGCTTGTGTCCATACAGCCAGTGGTTAATAACTGCTGAATCTTCACAAGGTGCTGCCCCTACTAACTATCTTGTTAGTAGGCACACAGTCAGGTTCTTGTAACTGGGTAGACACACTGAGTACAATGTTCAAAGGCCCCTACATGCCGTTTTCAAAAGCATCTAAGTCACTTAAGAAGCTTCTTCTTAGCATGTGCACAATGTGCCTCAGGTTGCATGTGACCAGGATTCATCAGCAAATTTTGTCGGCTGGTTGGATCATCAGTTTCCCCAGCTTGGGCCAGGTACTGACAAGGAGTGTGACATGAGTACCACTGAATGAGAGTGAGGCTCGTAAATGACTGAGGTGCTTTTGAAAGGATCTTAGGCTTCCAAGTCACTGCGGTGTTTTTGAAAATGTTACCCCCCTGTTACTTTGCAGCATCCATAAGGTCACTGTAACTGTGTTACTGTAAGAGGGGAAGTAGATGAGGTAGTGTCTCTCACTGGGTCAACTTCTGTTGGGGAGAGAGACAAGTTTTCAAGCTTACACAGAGCTCTTCCTCAGGTCTGGGAAAGGCACTCAGAGCCTCACAACTAAATGCAAGGTGGAACGGATTGTTTAGCAATTAACATATATTCTAAGGGACCATTCAAGGTAGAGTGGCCCGTTAACACCCCTGCAATCATGGGACAAAAAGAAGGGCTTAATGGGTTACAGATTGTTGCTCAGTGTACTTTTCCCAGACCTGAAGAAGAGCTCTGTGTGGCTCGAATGCTTGTCTCTCTCTGACCAACAGAAGTTGGTCCAATCAAAGATATTACCTCACCCATCTTGTCTTTCTAATATCCTGGGACCAACATGGCTACAATTACACTGCATGGAAGTGGTAAAATTAGTCTTCCTTGTTTCCATAATTTTGTGAGATTAGCCACCCCACAATGCACTTCTTTGACATTGCATCTCATATCATAATATCTCTATGAAGACTATGATTACGGCATAACTATAATGTATTTTATACAAGATAGGTCATGAGAATATCATTGAAAAGGTTATGATTTACTGAATATGATTATACTATTTGTATGCATGTATCATTTTGATATCTGAAGTTAGGAATATTGTCTATGTATCTATTAAAAATGTGTTTACACCTAGGGAATGCCCACAAGGCAAAAGACTATCAGTCTGGATGGCTGGCTGGAAACACAAGTCAATGGACCATTAGGGAGAACAACAGGCCTTACAAGAAGTTTATCTCTAAAGCTGGGAGCCTTCCAAAGGATGCTGCAAATAGCCTCTGAGTCATGGCTGCTATTACACTACAGGGGCATGTGACCAGATCACCTGGTACTAGACTCCATCTTGGAAGACCAGTGTTTTTCCACTGAGAGGCTTGGGAACCAAGCTTGGAGACAAGGGGTTCCCACCATATGCAAAAGCTATTTAAGACAGGAGAGTGACATCATCATGGTTCTTCACTGACTCCCCGCCCAAAGGAGACTCTTGGAACCAGCAGAGAACAAGGACTCAACTGGGGGGGGAATGGCTGGACCCAGGCTAGAGGGGTTTCTAGCTTATGAAAGGAATACCTGGGATAAGTAAGCTGCAAGCAAGGGCAGCTTGCCCCTTAGACTTTCTGCAACTGGTTTAAATAATCATTTAGGCTGGGTATACTTGGTCCTGCTTCAGTGTGTGTGGGGGGAAGAGGTTAAATGGCTTCCAGAGGTCACTTCCACCCCATACTTTCAATGGTTTGTATTACAGTAACAGCCAAATGCTCCAGTCAGTATCTGAGCCCCATTGAGGTAGGCACAGTACAGCTATATAAAAAGACATGGTCGCTGCCTAAGGATACTCTTTAAGAGGGTTCCATCACCCTGTCTGGCTAGTTTTGTGGGTAATAGGTATAGTTGCAGTGTTGCCAACGCTCCCAATTTAATCACAAGAAACAGAATTACGGGCACTATCCTGGAGAAGAACAGCCAATTGTCAAAGTTAGACTCAGGACTCACAGTTTGTCAGACCACTCTGTTTTATTAGCACAGAGCTCTGCTAATACATCCAAATAACGTGAGCACCATGCAAGACACAAACTATCTTATTTATACAGATAAAAGAGCGGGAATTAGACAAAGGGACAAAGAAAGCAAAACAGTAAAATTTACCTGGGGCACAGCATGCATATTCTACTTCCTTACTAATTCTTATCGATCTAAGGCTAATACTTCACCAATTGCCCTTAAACGGTGCAATTGTTCTATGTTAATGTCTGTATTCCTGACACCTGGATTGCAGCATTCCAACAATTTTGCTTAAAGGTACAGACAGCATTTCTTTAATTCTTTTTATTTTCACAATGTAATTCATTCTACTTTCACAATCCCTCCTTTTGGTCAAGCGCACGCCATGACCAACCATTACTGGGTTCCACAAATTAACCGTTCCTTATTTCTTTGTTCATCAGCGATATTTAAAATCATTATATTAGCATTCTGTTTTGGGGCAATTATCTGGGTGACACAATTCTGGATACAACGGGAGATTAACTGAAAGCATACAAAAATCACTAAGATTTCAAACAGGATAGTTAGGGCTCCCTGAAACAACCAGTTTCCTATGCCAGAGAAATTGAACAGGTTACTTAGCCACTTCCATAAAGAACTCGACTCTTCATGGGGAAGATATGTGATTTGTTTTAAATGGCTAGCACGATTTATTACCTTATTGGTGTTGTTTTTCAATGAGAGCACAGTACCCTCCTTTGGCCGCCAGCACTATATTTAATGCCTAATGGTTTTGGAGGGCCACCTGTTGGATTGCCCCTGTTTCTTTGGCCAGGGCTTTTAAACTTTTTCCAGTTTTATTTGCCATTATTTTAACTATTGCTTGTAACCTCAGGAGCTTTTTGCATGGTTTATTACTTCCCCAAGTGGGATAAAGGAACTGCCAGTAGCCTCTTCCCAGGTGTTATTACTGTTCCATATTGTGTTAAACAGACAAGGTCCTCCAGTGAGGTCTGGGGAATTGAATGGGTAGCCAGGACAGGAACACCAGTCTGAGAGTGGGCTGGGATATGGCTGCAGACCTAGCATTTAGAAATATTAAGGGTCTGAGCTATTTACACTGGATAAAAGAATTGTCATTGTGGACTCCCCAAACCTTAAGACACCAACAGCCGAGGAACAGGCACCACCAGAGGCGCATGTTGGAGGCAGGGCCCTTCTGGTTCTGACAACCTCAACTGAAGGAACTGCAGTCACAGTTTTATGTCCACCAGGCAGCAGGCGCCAGGCTCACTACTGCTTCTTCTTGGGCCTTGCTTTATGTAGTCATCTGCTTCTGGCAACCCTTACAAAAACGTAGATTGTAAGGTATTGCAGGCTGTTCCCCTACGTTTTCTTCTGGAGTCACAATTGACTCTGCGTGGTTCTGAGGTGATGATTGGTTCGCTGGGGGTGGTGCATTCTTACACAGCGAAGCATGTATCCACTCTGAGATGCCAGACAGTTTAACAGCCGTCGGGGTAGTAAGCAGTGCCTGGTGATTCTTTGACGTTCTTTAAGTCTCTTTACCACTTCTTCCTTGACTCTGGCTATAACAATGGCTTTCACACTTTATCTTTTCCTGATGCATACATTCCTCATTTACACAAACAGATTGAGAATACAAACAGTAGTATTTTATATTGAGCAAAAAGGCATTGTAAATTAAACCTTGCTAAATTTTACAATTAATAACCAAGACAATTTACATTGAGACCCAGGCCTTCAATGTTTCTTTAATTTACTTAACATAGACACAGTAGAGAATCCTGTCTCTTACTACCTAAATCTTAAAACAAAGAGTTAGAGAAGGCCCAATTTGTAATGCATATAGGAAAACAGAATCTTATAGTCCAAGGGGGTCATTTCTTTCTGCTATTTAAAAAAAGGTTGCTAGCAGGATGAAATCAAATTATACTTTAATTCTTATGGGACATTATAAAATCTTGCTCCTACATATCCCCTTTTTGACACTAAGATGATTAATCACCAAAAACCAACCAACCAAACAAAAAGACTTCAGAATCTCTTCCTATTCTCCTGATTTTGAGTGCCCTATTGCAGCCATGACTTGGTCTTTATTTAAAAATATTTTAAATTTTGTAAAGAATCAAGTTACCCCTTAAGGGTTAAATGCTAAATCCCAAAGCCAAACAGCACTAATTGCCTGTGTCTTGCAAAAAGGTCTGTCAGTTTTGCAACTTCAAATTAAAGAGTCAAATGAATTTTTAGTGGCATTAAAAACAAAAACAAAACCAATTTATTTCACACCTAGAAAACAGGAGTTTTACAAACCAGATGTGTTGGTTTAGATTTTTAGAACTTTACATATTTTCAGACAAATACATACACATTTTCTTTTCCTTAACATTCCTTTACACTGCTTTGTTTTTACATAGCTGTATATATATATTTGGATTATTTACAGGCATTTTTTTGGAAAAGGGCCCATTTTTCCTTTAGCATGGCTGCAAAGAAACCAAGAATTTTTTCTTCAACATGGTCCTTTTTAACATTTTTCACAAAGTTTAACTGCTTAATTTTCTCCAGCCCTTGTAGAGTAAACTTTTCACTCTCTTTCCTTAAATCACTGGTTTATGTCCCAAAATGACACCTTTATCACCTCAGCTTTTACCATTTTAAGTATTGTTCCAGGGGTTCATGCCTGCACTTACTGCTTTTCTTACTCCTGACACTATTTCCTTAGGGCTTTCAACCTGTTTTTCAGTTTTTTTATCTGTTGCTTGCCTGCTTGTCTGGGCCCGATCCTGCTTTTTTCAATGAACCATTTGTGAGTGCTGTTGTGGTCACTTTACAATTTTGAAAGAAATGTTCAAGGAAAGGGACCAGGAAGGGTGGGGACTAGTTGAGGAGCCCACCCTCCTTGCTGAATTGGTAGTGGAACACTAAAGAATCAGTTTCTGAGGCAAACAATAAAGGGGAACAGAACAGGGGGCTTTTTGTCCTTTTTACAATAAGATGGGAGTATGAATGTGGTTGGATCGATCCGGGCTTTGGAGAACGGGGTAAAGAGGAGCGCTTGGTCTGGTAGTGGGAGAGAAGGCTTTTAATAAAGCTTTTAACTTATTATTTGAATAATTGAGAGAGGCGAGTTTTGATTTTGTCCACCTACAATTTGCCTCTTCCCACCACTGCATGAAACAATTAACCTCTCCTTTAGCCAGTTTAGTTTTAGGTTGGCCGAGTTTGTCCTTTAAGACGTCCACTCAGTCTTTGTTCCAAGATTTTAACAGTGGCCACTGAGTTTTTTTGGGGGGATCCCCCTGAGTTAGCCTAGACCATTTTTCCAGAAATTTACTGGAGTCTGGACCCTTTTTACAGGAGTCCAGACCCATCCTAAATACATAAAGTGAGCTGGCGTTCATTTAGGGAACTGTCCCGACTTAGACGTCTGGTTACCAATACAGGAGGACTTCACACACTAATCACACAAGAAGGAAATTCGGGTTCGTCAGAGCGATGCCCTGTGCAACATACAAAAGGATCCCATAGGCTACTGCCTCAATCGCCCTTGCTTTCACACCAGGGGTTTTACCCAAAGTGCAGTGCGGCTGCGATTGTGCGGATTCCACTCACTCAGACTGCGGGGACAGGAACCCCTTGGTCGGCGGATCCCCAGACAGCGGCGGCACCCAGACTCAAACACTCCACAAGAGGACGGATAGACACAGAGACAGGACAATCCTCAGTCCAGACAAAACGCAGAAATAATTACCTGACCAGATTCCTGATGTCAGATCCTGGGATCCCTACCAGAACAGAGTGGCAACCAATAGGTTCAATGGCGTAACCTTCACTGTGGTCGTGCACCTTTCTGTTCTAGTGGAGTTCCACTCGGGCCAAATGCCCAGGTGCCGGCTGCCACGGTCATCCTACAAAAACAGTCAGGAATCACACAGCCACAGTGAAGACGGTTGCCATCTTGGTGGAACCTCCAAATTGTCAAAGTTAGACTCAGGACTCACAGATTGTCAGACCACTCTGTTTTATTAGCACAGAGCTCTGCTAATACACCCAGATAATGTGAGCACCATGTAAGACACAAACTATCTTATTTATACAGATAAAAGAGTGGGAATTAGACAAAGGGACAAAGAAAGCAAAACAGTAAAATTTACCTGGGGCACAACATGCATATTCTACTGCCTTACTAACTCTTATCGATCTAAGGCTAATACTTCACCAATTGCCCTTAAATGGTGCAATTGTTCTATGTTAACGTTTGTTTTCTTGACACCTGGATTGCAGCATTCCAACAATTTTGCTTAAAGGTACAGACAGCATTTCTTTAATTCTTTTTATTTTCACAAAATAATTCATTCTACTTTCGCACAATCAATCGGAGCATTTCAGGAAGCTGGCAGCACTCTCCCTCCTCCCCTCTGGAGTTGAGAGAAGATTTCTGAGCAGGGGGAGAGGGAGCTGCTGCTGACAGAATGCAGCAAAAAGAGCCAGCTGCCAAGCTTTCCTCCCTCCCAGGAAAAATGGGTCACTCTGTTCTTTGCTCCCTGCAACACCAGGCCTGGGAAGGGGGGCAGAGGGTGAGAAACCCCTGGAGCTGCAGAAGGTGCTGAGGTGTATACAGGGCAAGTGGCAGATGCGGGCGGGGGGCGGGCGGGAGGGGCAGAATGAATTAGAATTTGGGGGGTTGGAATGAAGCTGGAAGCTCTCTGATATAAGGCAGCATTTGGTACAAATCTGTCAAATTTAATTTGAGCTGGGTTTTGCAGTGAGAGATTCCTCAGAGAGACCCCAAAATCACCTTCCCATATAAGCATGTGAGAGCTGACAGCACTGTAACAGTCACACTGGGTGGGGTGGGCAGGAGGTTCAACAATCAAGCGAGACCAAAAAACCCACAATATAATTTTTTTTAAAGCCTAATGATTTTGGTGGTGGGGGAGGTGTATCATGATTTTTGAACTTTTGGGGTTGGCAGTAATGAGTCTCTCTGCAGCTCACAAAGCTATCTAGTCAATGGTGGCAGCACCATGTCCAGCAAAACAAAGTTACTGGCATTTTAAATCAGCCTCCTTTCACCTCCACCCTATCGTGTCATGGCGATGTAGTATTGTCTGGTCTTGCAGCTTTGACAAGTTATGAGATTGCATAAATGTATTGGTGATCCCGGGAGGCATGTGGTATTTGGAAACTGTACAAGCTGTAAGTCATTTACCTTTGGGTACTTTCTATTGCCTTATTTTTCATAAAGAAACAATTTTTAAAAAGCCTTCAACCTCTGGTGACCTTGCCAGGGAAGCCCTTTGGGCTGGCTTATGCAGAGGGGATAGAGTTTTCAGAGGACAGGTATTTATTGGAGTAAGTTCTGATGGGTTCCCTCTGGGGTGCCACCTGGAACTGAGGTGCCACTGAGCCCCCCCTGACCCACCAGCCTGGGCTCCCTCTCGCACTGTGGTGCTGTGATAAGTTGCCAAGCTCTCCAAGCTTGTTCTTTCACCACCACTCACACAGGTAGGGACACACCCAGCTGCAGAACTTACAGGCTGCTGTGATCAGCTCTGTATGGCGAGGCTACAGCTAAGGAACTGCCCAGCTGCTCAAAAGCACACCCCCCTTGTGCTGCAAAGAGATCCGTACAGCATAAGCTCATGAAATTCGCACCCTCCCTCAATGTGGAGAGGAAATATACAACAGCTTTTTGCTCCAACTTATAGCTTCCACACACTGGTTTGAGATAAAGCAAAAACAAACTTATTAACTACAAAAGAGAGATTTTAAGTGATTTTAAGGGAGAGCAAACAGATCAAAGCAGGTTACCTAGCAAATATGCAATCTAAGATTAATATACTAAAGAAGTTGGATATCCGTAGTAACTTCTCACTAGACCATCCCTGACAGGTTTTTGTCCATCCTGTTCTTAAAACCTTCAGTGACAAGGATTTCACAACCTCCCTAGGTAATCTGTTGCAGTGCTTAACTCTCTGTATAATTAGAAAGTTTTTGCTAATAGCTAACCTAAGTCTCTTTTGTTGCAAACCAAGCCGCTTGCTTCTTGTCCTTCTGCAGTGGACACAGAGAGCAATTGATCACCATCCTCTTGTAACAGCCCTTAACATATTTGAAGGCTATCTGGTCCCCGCCCCCAGTCTTTGCTCTAGACTGAACATGCCCAATTCTTTCAACCTGTCTTCAAAGATCAAGTATTTAAAACCTTTTATCACATTTGTTGCACTCCTCTGGACACTGTCCTATTTGTTCATGGCTTTCTTAAAGTATGGTGCTCAAAACTGGACACAGTAATGCAGCTGAGGCCTCACCAGTGCCAGCTAACTACCTCCCCTGTCTTACATGTGACACTCCTGGTAATATACCACAGAATTACCTTTCCCTTTTTCACAACAGCATCATACCATTGACTCACATTTTAATTTGTGGTCCACTATCACCCCAGTCCCCAGTCCTTTTCAGCAGTACTACCAACTAGCCAGTTCCCATTTTATAGTTGTACATTTGATTAGTCTTTACTAAGCGAAAGACTTTGCATTTGCCTTTGCTGAATTTCATATTTGTTGATTTCAGACAAACTCTCCACTTTATCAAATTCATGTTGAATTCTAAAGTGCTTGTATCTCCTCCCAACTTGGAGACGTCTGCAGATTTTATAAACATACTGTACTCTCTACTCCATCATCCAAGTAATAAATGAAAGTATTGAATAGTACTGGACCCAGGACTGACCCTTGCGGGATACCGTGTCCCAGTTTGACAGTGAATCGTTGATAGCTACTCTTTGAGACTAGGCTTTCAACCTGTTGTGTAATTTCATCTAGACCACATTTCCCTTGTTTGCAAATCAGTAATACTGCAAGCTACAGTACTGGCAATTTTGAAGTCCCTGTGATCATGTTGTGACTGCAGTAAGCAGAGGCCAAAAACCATAATGCTACTTCACTGGCATAAAGATTTCACAGGTTACTAACTTGTAAATCTCCAAAATTAAGCCTGACTCCGATAAGGAGTTTTTAAACTATTTGTGATTTCTTTTAATTATTTAAGAAGTTCCCAGCATCCCTTTATGGAAGTTGAACTCTATTATGTCTAGCTGGTGTCTGTAGTGTCTGTCTGAATTATTTCTGTAAGCCATGCCTACTTTGTGTTCCCCTCTCAGGGCAGCCCATACTGGGAAGCCTCTGAAGCTCAGGACACACTCGCCCTGCCAGAGAAGGTAGGTAAGCCATGCCTGCTCAATGTGGCACTCTGTCCCCATCTAGTGGTGGCTAAGCCACATAAGGTCTGTCTACACAGTAGCTGGCAGTGAACCTTCTAGCTGGGATAGACGGACTAGTTTGAGTGCAGCTGGCACTAGCATGCTAACAATAGCGGTGTGGATATTGTAGCACCGGCACAGGAGCACGCTAGCCATCCAAGCTCAGACCCAACCTACCCCCTATGACTGAGCTCAGGTGGCTAGCCTGAACCTTCGCTGGTGCTGCAATGTCCACCTGCTACTTTTAGCATGCTTGTGCCAGCTCTCCTCACCTGAGTCTGCATACCTAGGCTGGGCGGCTCCCTCACAGTTAGGGTGACCAGACAGCAAGTGTGAAAAATCAGGACAGGGAGTTAGGGGTAATAGGCACCTATGTAAGGCAAAGCCCCAAATATTGGGAACTGTCCGCATAAAATCAGGACATCTGGTCACCCTACTCACAGTGGCAGCAGAGACATACCAATCACAGAGTGGCTGAGTGTGCTACAGGCTAGCCTAAGAGAATGGGGTGTATAGCTTATGCAGTAAAGGCTTGTGCATTTCACTCCTGACAGCCTAGATTCAATCCCTGCTGCTGATAACCCACTGAGGGGCATGTGTGCTGCATTTCTTGTATCTTCTCAAAGGAAAATATTGTGATACTACTACTGTCAAACATTACGGTAATTCCCTGATTCGGTCACTCTCCAGTAAAGGGCTTCGTCAGTAGTTAGATGTCAGTGTTTCACTGTTTTGAAGGGCAGTTGCTGAGCACTCTCCTTGATCCCTTACTGCATACAGTAAGGTCTGCACTGCTGGAGGTCATGCCGTGCTCCTTCTGCTAAGCCTGGTAGGAGTGTGCCTTAGGGTAAATGAGGCCAGATCACTCAGATACACAGGAATACGGCATTTGCAGTGATCATGTCTACTCAACCAGAATATACTTGCTTCTAACACCTGCAAGAAATTAAGAAATATTGAAATAGTCCCTAAAATCTGTTGCTCATCATGCAGCCTACACAAAAGAACCAAATTCTTTTTACATGAGAACACCGGGATACATCTGCTTGTAATCATCCTTCTGCAGGCAGTCAGGCCTCCTTCTGATTAAGCTGCAATGTGATTCTCCACACTTGGTCCACAGAACGCTTAGTAGAAGTTTTCAGCCAAGGGGCTGGAATTCACGAGCAATAGAATAAATGTGTCTTTCATATATTACTTCACCAGTCAGGTGGCCTCAGCATTTGGAACTCTTTTCCTCTGCTGCCCGCTCACTTCTTGCATTACTTTCAGAAGTCAAGAAATGCTTAAATAAAGAGAAACTTGTTCCGTGACAGAAAAGGTCATTTCTTCTGGCCAGGCATTTGGGAAGGAGACAGGAAGCATATTATTTTAAAGGTAAACTGATAAAATATGTGTTTGCTGTAGATATAGGAGGAAAGTAAAAAACCATGTCAGAGTTCTTTAGACAGTACTGGGAGGAAACGTTACTGTAACACCTGAGGACTGTGCTGACAACAACTACAGGTATCACAGGGGAAACAGGTTAGTCTTCAATTATCAGTACATTTGTGCAATGTAAATATTTTTCTTTGCTCACAGAAATCTAGGTTGTTGGTGTGTGTCTAAATGTCTAAAACTACTACCGCTGCAGTACAGTGAGTATTCCACTGAAGAATATTAGACATGTCGATGGTAGTAACCTTGATCATTTCTCAATATATTCTTCAATTTTAGAGAATCATCAAGAAAAGAACAATAAAATCCTTTATTTATATGAAAGCTAAGTGTTTTCTCCTATTGTAGCATGGACACACTGGGGTTGAAGTAATGCACTTTTCTAGGTTTGTTATGTTACATCCAAAAGGATGTCTTATATACTACTATACACAATGACTGGGAATGTAATTTAAACTGTTTGAAATGGAACCAGGCTTGTTTTATGTTTAATAAAAGAAAACTTCTCTTGATAGCTAAGTGTTACTATGATTCACAGAGATAAGTTGATGGCTCTGTCTGCACTATGTTTATTTATCTCAATTGATTGCCAGTTAGCTTGAGCTAGTTAACAGGTTTGGAAAGGCAAGCGTCTGCGCTCCTTAAATGTTTATTTCTGGATCCTGTACAGACAAAGTTGAAGACTTCAGCCGTGCCTGTGCTAGGAGTACTCTGCTGATACAGCTATCTCAGAGTGTCTGTACTTATGGCTTATACTGACAAACCTGAGTTTTTGCTGGTATAGCTTATTCCAACCACCCACCCCCAAGCAAAATAAATTATACCAACAAAAGTGCAGTGTTGCTGATGTAACTGAATTTACACTAGGAACTTGTGTTGGCGCAGCTGTATCGGTCGCAAATTGTACTTCTTCAGACTCCAGCTTCAGACTTCAGACATATAGTTATGCCGGCAGAAGTCAGTAGTGTAGACCTGGCCGTAAAAAGTTGGACTAATGCATTCTAGTTTGTGTTTGAAATGTAGAGGCATGTAGTTAAATGCAAAGATAAAATAGAAGCCTGGGTTAAATATTCATTTTATCAATTAAATGCTCAATTGCATTCTGATATCTACACATACAGTCTAAAGGGCCTCATTTAAATAGTGTGAACAATTTACTGCACTTATACAGTGTCATTAAAGTTTTGACACAGGAAATAATTGTCCTTATTACACCTCTATGTAGAACTTGGTCTGTTTTAATATTTTTAAGCACACACCTACTTGGTATTATGCTTTCCTTTAAAATGTGTTTAAAGAAGTCACATATTTATACAGTATATCAGTGGCAAACTTTCAGAGAGTATTGATCCACTGCATTGGAGAGTATATTAAGGAGCAATATTTTTGGAAATATTGCAAAGAAAGCAGTCTTCATCTTCTGCAGTGAGTGGGCTGCCACATATGAAATTCACAGCCAGATTTTCAAAGGCGCTCAGCACATTGGATACTGAGCTCTTGGACAATCTGATCATAAGAGTGTCAATGGGAGCTTCTAGGGACCAAACTGTTTGGAAAATCTGAGCTGAAACCCTGGCTTCATGGAAGTCAATGGCAAAATGCGGATTACCTTAAATGGGACTGGAATTTCACCCCGAGCATCTATTTGGTTATCTTGTGAGGTGAGCTCTTATGGAAATCTGGTTTTTAGTGCTAGGGAAATCTTACCATGCAGAAACAACTCTGACTCCTCTCTTTTGTTCTTTTCTTAAGTTTGGAGTGTGTGGTGAGAAAACATTATTTGCCCTTTGGCATGAGAGAAGGACATTAGCAGATCCATGTAGAAAGTGAAGGAGCAATGAGTATTAATAAGATACTGCAGTAGCAGATCTACAAGTGGTTCTCCTACAGACACTTCTGAAGTTTCAGAGAACTTTTGACATGAAATGTATTAAGTTTACTAATGGATTTCAAATGTTTATCTTTCTACAGAAAGAAGGAGGTTTAGTTTTCATTTTACATAGTCTTGCCAGCATTAGAAACCGATATTTAAATAAGTTTTCGACTATTTGAACTTTAAATTTATTTGGCAAAATGGAAGATCTTTGTTCTACACTCAATAACTGGATATGCACTAATTGACAGGATTGATTTAATGGAGCCTCCTTTAATGCCTGGTATTTTAGCCCCTTCTGACTTCTAGTCTGAAATTCAAATTAAAAGCAAAAATCAAAACCAGGGAAAGCAGCATCAGACAATGTTGGCAGGAAAGCTTTGTATCTGGGTTAGTTATCTTTCAAAAGTCTCTACTCAACTCAACATACAGTTTTATCTGTGTGTTCTTTTCATTCAAACATTTAACAGTTCAGTTATGCTTTTGTATTAGAATTCTCCCCAGCCACTTATTCCTAGGCAAAGTAGATTTTTAGCAAACATATTTAAAGACCCATCCAAAAAAATTTAGCTTAGCTTCTTTCTTCCAAAACAAGGGAATGACTAATCTAGCAGCGTGAGGTACAAGGAGAAACATTTCTCCTTGAAAAATACTAAGATTTCTTGTATAGAGGCTAAATTCTTGGGGCACTTTCACACTTTGCTAGACATGACTTATGACTGACAAAACCTAATGATATATAGAATAACTATCTGAAGGGAACTGCACTTTCATCTGATGTTTATTATTTTTAGTGCACCTATTTCATGGTCCCTCTTAAGAGCTCAAGATCCACCTGAACTTACCATCTTGCAAATTCGGTGGCAAAGCAATTTTGGTGTAATTTAGGACCACAGGACTGGAAGGGTCCTCCTAAGTCATCAAATCTGCTCCCTGATATTGCAGGCAACCATGTCATATAATCCCATTCATAAATTTTTCAAACTGCATCTTCAAACTAATTAAGTTTCTAGTCCCCACTGTTCTATTATTTGGCATCTTCAGATTTCCTTGATACCCTTCAGCATAACTTTCAGCCTGGGTGTGACAGCACAATGGCTACACTAGTCTTCTTGACTGATCTCCTAGTGATGATATGCAAAGGACAAGTGTCTACACTGATATTTTAAGTCTGTCAGCAGTCTTTGAAAGCACTGGCTACAGAGAGACGCTGAGACTTGCCAACTGTGAAAGTACAGTCTATAGTGTATTAGCACAGGAATCTGGATTTTGGCAAGGATGAACCCCTGGCAACTAAAAAAGGGACCTCAGATTAAGAACATAAGAACAGCCATACTGGATCAAACCAAAGGTCCATCTAGCCCAGTATCCTGTCTTCTTACAGTGGCCAATGCCAGGTGCCCCAGAGGGAATGAACAGAACAGGTAATCATCAAGTGATCCATCCCCTATTGCCCATTCCCAATTTCTGCCATACAGAGGCTAGGGACACCATCCTTGCTAATAGCCATAGAGTCAGACCTATGCTCCATGAATTTATCCAGTTCATTTTTAAACCCTGCTATAGTCTTGGCCTTCACAACATCCTCTGGCAAGGAGTTCCACAAGTTGACTGTGCGTTGTGTGAAAAAATACTTTCTTTTGTTTTAAACCTGCTGCCTATTAATTTCATTTGGTGGCCCCTACTTCTTGTGTTATGAGAAGGAGTAAATAACACTTCCTTATTTACTTTTTCTACACCAGTCATGATTTTTATAGTCCTCTATCATATCCCCCCTTCATCATCTCTTTTCCAAGCTGAAAAGTCCCAGTCTTATTAATCTCTCCTCATACGGAAGCTGTTCCATAACTGTAATAATTTTTGTTGCCCTTTTCTGAACCTTTTCTAATTCCAATATATCTTTTTTGCGATGGGGCAACCACATCTGCATGCAGTATTTAAGATGTGCACATACCATGGATTTATATAATGGCAATATGCTTTTTTCTGTCATACTATCTATCCCTTTCTCAATGATTCTCTCCATGACACTCATTATTCACAATATCTGAATCCAAGACTTGGTCTCAGTGGGACTGCAGCAACCTAAAATGTACTGCATTTTATTCTTTAAAATGTCTGTTTCCATAGTTAGTACTGTAACAGTTGCTGTGAGGCTCTGTGCACCTCTCAACATCAATAGGTGAAAGCTGACACTGCAGCAAGGCTGTACTTGGTTTAGGGGAAAATGTAACTTGTTTGTATCTTGTCCTCATCTTTAAGAGCTACACAACTCTACTCTTGACTCACCCACTCTTGTCCTCACATTCCTCCCCAACCTCTCTGCTCTGGCATGATGCTAGCCTTACCTGCCAGTTTGTCCTCTGCTCCTGCTTTCTTCTACAGCATCTCTTCTATATAGAAGACCGTCTATGAAACAATCTGAAAGGCCAGTGTCCTCTTCTCTTTCAGATCCCTCCTGAAGAGACACTGCTGCTGTGACCACTACAAGAAACTGGCTAATCAGTGAGGTCTAGTTTGAAGGGAAGTTGGTTTTAGCTGATAGTTTATTTTTATAAAAATAATTAGAATATTTTTAAGTTATTCAGCACAATCACATTGTGCACATAGTGAGTCTGTTTAAATGCACCATGTTTTTACTGTTGCCCTTCTCCTTTGCCTTACCTCCTAATGCTTGTCAAATTCATTCAGTGCATCTTGTCTTAAATTAAGCTCTGAGCCTGAAAACACATATAGCCAGAGACTGTAAGTTCTTCAGAACAGAGATGGGGTCTTCCTATGTGTATGTACATCACCTAGCAAAAAGAGTCTGAATTTGTATTAGGAATTAGGGCCTTTGGACACTATTAAAATACAAATAATTAAGTAAATAATAAATGCCACAATATAATTGCAATTGTTTATGCCTATATTGTTCACAGTCAGAGGTGGGTTAATATGGCAAAAAATATCTGTGAACATTCATTTCAATAAAAATGCAGACACCCTCCAATGGTATTTACCATTTCCTTTAGTTACTTTCTGCAAACATGCATATGGACAAAATGTTGTTCATTAGAGTCTGCACAGAAAGAGACAGTGTTGTGAAAACTCAGGTATATCTGCATTCGTGCGAGTGTTCATGCCAGAAGTGCTCAGTGGCCATCATGAAAACTCAGTGGTCTGGGAATTATCCAACAGAAACAATACCACGTGACTTAGGTGGTCAATAACACCACACAGATCTATTCATCCAGCTGTGAAATATGTTTGCATAAATTGTTTACTAATATTTTGGAATTCATTACTCTAAATTACTTAAACTATTCACAGATCATTTGTGAAGGAAAAGAAGAGAAATGTTTGTCTAATATTTTGTTTACAAAGAATTTGCTCAGCTCTATGAATAATAGGACAGTTTTATATGACTATGTTAACCTAAAAGATTTAAGTTTTAGTTTTATCGATCATGGCTTAATTTGTGAACATTTCCGGTTCAGCTGAGAGATGAAAGAACCCCACTATGAAAGGAGAAGAGGACTTGAAAAAGAATTTCTTAGTAGCTAATCAAATAACCAAGTAAGTGTCCCACCAGCTGTTAGTGTGCTCTTTTACTGGTTTAGCCAGCCAGAAGACTGGTCTAGAGTAGGACAGTCATCCTGCAGGTTAATTAATCACCGTCTAGGGCTGGAGCAACTTGTAGTGGCTAGTGGAGTCTACTGCAAACATTGAGAAAACAGGCTTATGGGTGGCTCTGCAACTATAACCACAGTAGTTTAATTTTTTGGCTTCTACAGGAAACGAACCTTTCCTTTCACATGATGTGGTCAGCCTGCTATGCACACAGCATCAATGACCTCCACCGTTTAAGAACCTCCAAAGCCCAGATATATTTTCATTTGGACTAGAACTGAAATTTATTCTGGCAATTTACAGAAATGCAGGAGTTGTGCATTGTTTATGATACATTTTTTTGAGAACTGTTGTTAAAATATTGATTTTTCAGAAATTTCTTTCTGCGATTTCTTTACTAAACTATATTCCCTAGAACAGGAGTTATCACCTCTTTTCTCTCTGAGCCCCCCACCCGCAACATACTATAAAAACTCCACAGCCCACCTGTGCCACAACAATTGTTTTTCTGCATATAAAAGCCAGTGCTGGGGTTAAGGAATAGCAAGCAGAGTAGCTAGCAGGGCAGTTGCCCACAGTCCCATACCACAGGGTACCTCGCAAAGCTTCATTGCCCAGGCTTCTGCTTCAGCCCTAGGTGGCAGAGCTCAAGCCAGGGGCCCTGTGTGGCAGGGCTTAGACTGTCTGCCCTAGGCCTCAGTGAGTCTAACACTGGTCCTGTTTGGCATATCCTCTGAAACTTGCTCACGGCCCCCCAAGGGGCCCCAGGCCCCTGCTTGAGAACCACTGCCCTACAACTCAAACACCCTCCTTTGGTAAAATTGCTGTTTGTTTCTTTTCTCTCTCTTTGTTCTCTATAGGATTCTTTAAGCTCTTAAATCAAGTTTACATTAGGCAAAAAATAAATTAAGACTCAGACAAAAATGTTACTATGGAAAAGCTCCACTAGACGGTTGTTATACTAATTTACTGGGTTGTTTTAATAGACATGTCTCTTTTGAAAGGACAAACTGATCTCATGCATTTCAGTATAAAATGATTTCAGTGTAAAATCCTGACTCTACTGCAATCAATGGCAAAACTCCTATAGACTTCAGTGGGGCTAGTCTCTCACCACAACCATGTAAACCCCACCAACAGAGTTCAGGGTAGCCCTATGGGAACTACAATCCCACTTGACCTTGGTGTGCTCCGAAGAGAATGAGTGCTTTGTGCGTCCACAATTTTCCTTTCACGAAAAGTAGGCTTCAAGCATTCTAACTCATTGCCACCAATTTACAAGTGATTCCCAACAGCGAGTTATATTACATGTCACATGCTGTCACAGCCTTGACATGAAAATCTTTGGTAATGAGCAAGAAAAGATTTTTTTTTAAAGTGATCATCTTTGAGAATGGGTTCCAAACCCTCTTATTACTTGAACAAAAATAATCTTACGTCACTTTGGGAGCCTCTCCTGTTCTATCATGCAATTATTGCCACACTCATGCTATTTTTATAAATTACAGTAACTCCCCACAGAGCTTATCTGTGTGTTCACTGGCTTCCATATAGCTGAACAATAGTCAGGACACAAATGGAAAACAAAGAGCCCAATGCAACCAAAGTATCATTTTCCAATAAATTACCCCAACCCTCAGTAAGACTCAGCTATTGCATATTAGACTTAAAGCTATTGCATCTTTAGTAGTAATGTATTGTGTGACAGTGTCTTTTATGAAGGACACTAGGTGACAACACAGACTAGTGGAACGACAGGATTTTTATTTTGGGAGGTTATAGGGGCTATAGGTATTGTAATAACAAGAACTGAGGGCACTGATCTCTAATGGAAGGAGTGGAGCAGATGTGAGATGCAATAAGATGATATGATATAGCAGGAAAACTAAATGTTATGCAAATCAAGATCACCAGGCCTGGAAGATGATGAAATGAGCACTAGTTTGCATAATCAAAACAAAAAAGAAAACAAGGAGTTAAGGTAATAGACTTTAGATCCTTTCACCTGTTAGTTCAAAATCAGCCCAAGGGGGTAGTAACTATAAATGATTATGATCTGCTGGATGTTTGAATGCTTATATAAAATGAGTCAATAAACTCAGTTCAGTTCTCAGAGGATATGTCTACACAGCAAGGAAAAACCCATGGCTGGCCTGTGTCAGCCCACTCAGGCTTGCAGGGCTTGGGCAGTGGGGCTGTGTAGACTTCTGGGCTCGGGTTGGAGCCCAAGCTCTGGGACCCTGCCACCCCGCATGCCCCCAGAAGCCAAAGAATGCAAGATCATGGAGATTGCCCTATTCTCTCACCCTGTAAAGATGGCACCTCTAGGTGAGACTTGAGTCTCATTGAGATGGGATGAGGAAGCTTGTGCTGCCACTGTCCATCCTGCATCTGTCAGGTGACCAGAGAACTTTCGCCTTCTAGCCTTTCAAACTAGCACTTTGCAGATAAACCACATCTAGACAAATTATTTAATTGAAAAACCAAATGGGATAACAATGATTTTCAGCATGAAGATTCCCTGCCCTTTTCATGGTCTTTCCTATGGCTGTACAACTGCAGGGTCCTCTTTATTTGTAGTGACTAGTAGCAAGAACTAATAATGGGTAAGAAGAAAAAAATGATTATTATAAAGGTTCTTAAAAGAGTTTTACTGCTAGTGTGAAGCATGGCTAACATTTAATCTGGCATGTTAAAAAAATAATATTTTACTGATGCTTTTAGATTATTCAGTAAACAAGAAAAAATATAATGGGTCAGTTTCTGTATGCAGTTCAAGTCTAGCCTGCAAATGCCCAACAGAGAATTCCCTTTCTGAAGGGGACCAGCCTGCTGATGCAAGTGGGTCAGAACTGGACCAGCCTACAGAATCAGGGAGTAGAGCTGGCTGGAAAATTTTAGTGGACCCTTTTTTTTTCCCAACAGAAAATGCCATTTTCATCAGAACACATTGGAATACTATGTCAATTTCTACAGCAACTCATATGGGGAAAAACTGAAATGAAAACTTTTGGAACATTTTTGTTTAGGAAATTTTGAAATTTTGTTTTGACATTTTGAAATCTTGTTTCAAAAATTTTTAAAATATATTTTATGACATGACAGTGCATATTATGCACTGCTACTAGTGATGTGTCACAAGATGAGATAGTATAATAATTGAAATAGTCTCTTTTTTTGTTTTTTATTTTTAAAATCATTAAGGGCAACTTCTACTTAGCTTAGATCAGAGTGTTGTGTATGTGTGTGTGGGTGTGTGGTAATGAAGCATTTTGACACCTTCACACAATTTTTATGCTCCTAGTGATATTTTGAAATGAAATTTCTGAAATCTGAAGCAAAAATTTGAAATTCCCGCTCCCATTTCCCCCAAACCAACATTTTTCAGAAATGTTGGTTTGTGGAAAATTTCATAAATATTTTGTTTTGATCCCAGATCAGAATGAAAAGAAGCTTCAACATGTCAACATTTCCCACTAACTGGAAATTCTGAGTTTTGATCAGTTTCCCCTACTGGTTATGGTCCCCACCCCGCATCTCCCCAGAGAATCTTGCCAAACGGCAGCAAAGAGCTGACAGCTGAGCCAGTTTGTTTGAGTTACACTTCTGTAGTGTAATATTTTGCAAGTTTTATCGAAATATGTCATTGTCCTGCTGGGATTTAGCTTTGGGAGCATGTGGCTCCATGGTATTACTCTTTTATGTTTTAAGTGATATATGCACAAAAATGTATGTAAGATTGAGTCCAGAATTAACAAGGCAGGCAAAAATCTTCTTTCATGGTTTCATACTATGCATCCGTTCAGTCTTGTACAGCCAGGTTAGTAAACTCTACATTGAACTTGCTGGGATCTAAGCATAACCTGGTGCAGTGGGATTTCCTGCTGCAAGATTAAAGATGTCATGATCTTTTATGTGGCAGCAGTAAGGAGGAAAAACTACAAAAAGTGCAATCTTCTGGAAACAAAATATACTGTAAATCAGAAACATAGACTACAGTCTAACATCAAAGCAAAAAAAAGGCACAGGCTTCTAACAGAGAGATTTAGGGTGGGCAGTTATGAGACTAGCATTTATAGATTTAAAACAGGACCAATAAATATGGCACCAAAGCAATTCAAGAGAAGTACAAGGTCAAATGGGATAATGTCAGAAAGACATGTGCTATATCTTAACAGTCAGAATCTCAGCACTAGAGCTAGGGCTGGTAGCATCATGTATTGCTCAGGTTGCCCAGCCCTGCTCTCTATAAATTCCTGTTTTCAGTTACTTATAATTTTGCCAAACTTTAAACATTTAGGCTTAAATTTTCCATGCTGAGTATATGTCTCAGGCTGAATTTTATGGGAAATTTCAGCCAAAACAATTCTGCCATTTCTGAGAATGAGTCTTGGGGAAAATATGTTGTTTGGCCTATGTTAAAAATTCTGGCAACATTTTCTTGGTCAACATTTTCTTGCTCTGGAACAGGGATTGGAAATATGGCTGGTGGGGTGGACGGTCTTCATGTCAGGGATGTGCCTTTAGCCATCCCTGTGAAAATTTGCCTAAATTTAGCCAAGTTATAATCCTTTGAAAAATCACAGTTTGTACATATGCAGTAGAAACTTGCTAGAACTTTGTAGGTAAAATCTGTAAAATGGGACCAGTATCACCCCTCAAACCCCAGGAGTGTTGTATAGATAAAATAATTGTTTGCGAAGCACTCAGATACAATTGTAATGACCCACATAGAAAAGCCCAGGAGGAAGTTAATAATTACATCTTCAAAGTGAGGTCTGAACTATATATAAGCCATGGAGCCACACACTGAACCAGGAGAAAACAAAACATTAAATAGCTGCTCATTAATGCACACCATCCATCCTGTACACTGAATGGGGCAGAGGTCCTGGGGGAAGAATAGTATCTGCTCATGTAATTAAAGACTGTCATAATGCATATACATGGGAGGGTCAAATTAAGGTTGCACAGGCAACCTTAATTCTGGCATTTCTTAACTTTTGAGGGTATGTTGCGTGTGTAAAGGGTGGAAAATGTTGAAATGGGAGACAAAAATAGCTCAGAAAGGAGGACTTAGAAAATTGTGTGGAAGCAGCCTGAATAGAAGAAAGAGAGCAATGAATGAGTAAGTCTTTGGAAACAATCATTCTGCAGTGAAATGACATATTCAAAAGCTGCTGCATTCTTCCCAGCCCCATCTCCTCACCTGTTAAATCTGGCTCATGAACCTGCTATATTTGCTTGAGGTTTATGTAACATACATTTGATGTAGTGGAGGAGGGGGAGCAATGCTCAGAGGTTGAATGTATTTGTATCCTCTTATGGTGTGTTAGCTAATGAAGGGAAGCAGTTGTGGCCAGATAATGCTGCCGAACTAATATGCTTTCCACTGTGCTTTAATATAACAGCAAGACTGTTCCTTTCATAAGTAGGACAACACAGTACCAGGAATTAACAGAACAGACGTAGAGGGACAAATAAGTGAATAAGCATCAGTTTGTAGCTGACAAGCTCAGACAAAAGAAGTTTCAAAAAATCATCAGCAGTGGCAAAGCAGAGAAAATCACCCTAATCACTGTATAATCACTAAGAAAATTGCTTAGAAAGTTGACAGTCGCCAATGCTGAATGATGACTATGGACAGAAAAATAATACACTGGCAAATGGGACATTGCAGAAGAAACGCTGTTGATCTTGCCTGTTGTGAACTGAACTGTGGAATAAGGTCAACAAATCTCATGGTTAGTGATAAGTGGCAAGGCCGCGATGCATAGTTTATACAGAAACTGACTTTCCCCAAGGCTGGGGTGTTTGGATCTGAGATTTGTTTTAATCCCATTTCTATAAGGAAAATATCTGTAGGAGCAGAGAAGCAAATAGTATAAAAGTCAAGATGTTTTGGAAGTAATTGACTGATCACTGAAATGTTCTTGCTGTTTCTGTTTGGAAGAAAAATGTGACTCCTGTAGTTTTCTTGGAACTAGCTGCAGAAAGCAATTTGGAATGCCAGGGGCACTTAACCTAAGACTAGCTCCGGGAGCAATATAGTTGGGATATTATGTAAAAATCCTTATCAGCAGAAAACAATGATTGCATGGTATTGGGGCACTTGGCTGTGCTGCCAAGTTCCTGATCAAATGAGGTCATTAAAAATCCCCTGGTGGTTTTTTACAAGAAGAAAAGTGTTATCTCCTGGAATTCTGGCCAAATTCCAATTTGTCTACTAAATTATTGTTGCCAAATATTGTGATTTTTATCTTAAATCTCATGATATTTGCTGCTTTTCTTAACCCCCCAGCTTCTGGAGTCATGTGATTGTATGAGACTCTCAGCTTACATTTAAAAAAAAAAAGATAAGTTTCTAGCCCTCATAGTTGTGGAGAAAAGCATGAAATCATGAGTTCTAAAGGCTCCAAAACCAGAAGGCAAATAAAATGATTCATTTTTTTAAAAATCTCATTATTATGCCAAATATTATGATTTTTAAGGTTCTGATTTTTGAGTGCTTTGGAGTTGGCAATGCTGAAATTATCTCTTCAATTTTAGCTGAATGTAACATACATAATTCTCTGTTTAATAGCTGTGGTGTTCCACACCAAAGGCTCCTGCATTCCTGTGGCATTCAGCATTCTTTTGTACCTAATATATATAAAATATAAAATTACAAACAGACTACTGAAAGCATATATATATATATATATATACACACAAACACACTCCAACAGAGCATTTAGTGTAAGGGCCTGCTCTGTAAAGGTATTTAGGTGCCTAAAGATATAGAGATACCCTAGTGGAATTTTCAAAAATGCCTCTGCTCCTAACTCTCTCTGGGCACTTAGGTATTTTGGAAGATCTCACTTGGTCAGGGGTTGGCAACCTTTCAGAAGCGATGTGCCGAGTCTTCATGTATACACTCTAATTTAAGGTTTCGTTTGCCAGTAATACATTTGAACGCTTTTTAGAAGGTCTCTCTATAAGTCTATAATATATAACCAAACTACTGTTATATGTAAAGTAAACAAGGTTTTCAAATTTTTCAGAAGCTTTATTTAAAATTAAATTAAAATTCAGATCTTATTAGTTTAGTGTGATCCTTGCCCTTGCTTTTCCTTGCTGAGTTTTCCAATGTCTAGTGGCATGTATTTGGATACTTTAAGCTTCACACAGACTTCTGAGTTATAAGTTGATAACCCGCTGGCAGGAGGTCAGCGACTGGAACCCCAGATCAGCAGCTGAGGTGAGTGGAGCTGGCGGCTTGTAGGGCTGAGTGGGGCCGGAAGCCTGGACCCTGTCTGGCAGGGGGCCTGTGCTGGAACTCCAACTGGAAGCAAGGTGAGTGGGGCTGTGGAGGGGACCCTGGCTGGCAGGGGGCCAGCAGCCAGAACCCCAGAGCAGCGGCGGGCTGAGTGGCTCAGCCCGCTGCTGTTCTGGGGTTTCAGCTGCCGGCTCCTGCCAGCTGGGGTCTCAGCCTGCTGCCAGCCTGGGGTTCCTTCCTCAAGGCCAGCAGTGGGTGCTGAGTGGGACCCCAGTTGGCAAGGAGCCAGCAGTGGGAACCCCAGAGTGGTGGCGGGCTGAGCTGCTCAACCCGCCGCCCCTCTGAGGTTTCCACCACGGGTTCCTGCCAGCTGGGGTCTCAGCCCACTGCCAGCCTGAGGTACTGTCTCCCAGGCCAGCCGCGGGTGCTGAGTGGGACTGGCAGCGGGACCCCAGCTGGCAAGGGGCCAGCAATGGGAATCCCAGAGTGGCAGCGGGCTGAGCGGCTCAGCCCGCCCCGCAAGCCATCAAAAATCAGCCCACGTGCCATATGTTGCTGACCCCCGCACTAAGTGTTTCTTTGTATTTTTAGGTGCCTAAATACCTTCACAAGGCTGTTTGGGACAGATATTTAGAAATTTAGTCCCATTCACCTAAACAGGCATGTCCATTGATGTCATAACATAGGTAATAATTTTAGGTGGTAGGTGAAGTTTCTCCTGTATGTTATATGGCTAAAATAACACTGCCCCTTTGGCCCAATGAGATAGCAAATATTTGGTGCCTTACAGCGTTGTTTCCATTAGGATGAGAAATTGATGATCCAAGTCAGGTTCCTTCTTGGTACAATCTTGTTTATTTACAAAGCAGCAGCAAACAGTTTCGTTGCTCGGGAATCCCCACACTCTGTCTCTGCCCCCTCACAGGTTCATGGACACAACTGCTTCTCGGGGCTTTCTAGTGGATTTTTCCTGGCTTTAATCCACAGGCTGCAGCACACACAGCCCTTGTGTTTGCAATCAGGGAAACTCCTCAGCCCAAGTGTTACAGCTCTGATGTGCCATTTGCCTTGGAAGTCCCTCCAAGCTGTCTCTACGGCAGAAAGGGGCTAAACTGCACTTTCCATTGTGGCTGAAAGAGAGCTTGCTCATCAATTGACTTGAACTAGGTCTGCAATTATCTTTGGATCAGAGACTCACCTCATGGCAGCCATCAGCATCTTTCAGCATAACAGTTTAGTGTTACTGTTCTGTTAGCTTGGCTGTAGGAGATATCAGTGATAAAATCCATTAACCAACTAGCTATTGGCCAAACCAGAAATCCAAGAGAGTCTCTCTCAGCAACTCCTTGTATCTGTGAGCTACAACAGAAACTTGGCTTCTGACTGGCTGTCTCAGTATTCCTCCAGTACCAATCTCCATAGTACTATATGTAGGCACATAAAAGCCACCACCTCTAGGGCTAAGACATACACCAACCTCACCTCTGCCAGTGGCCATTGCTGTTGTTGCTAACAAAGAGACTGCTGGGAAACATTGCAGTATCAAATAGTACTCACAGTGCCTGCTTTCATATGTTGTGTGAACTAGAAAAAAGAACACTGGGGGATATCTTGGCCATGGAGATGTTAATAAAGAGAGGCACTCGTTTGAATATTTACACAAATGCTAGTGCATTGTAGAGTCCTGATGATGCAGTGTGCACCAGCTCAGCTGAAAAATTACCTCCTGCTGCAATTGACACATGACAGGGAGGATGACAATATGTCAGACCCTTAAAAAAACCAGACTGGAGTGGGAAGAAGAGAGTAAACAATTGCCAAGAAAAGGGCATTGCTCATCTCCTTTCACCATCGTTTTTGAAAGAGCATGTGGCAATATAGTTTCAATTACTTTGTTAGATTTATATTAAAAATGGCTGTCCCCTGAAAAAGTGGCAAAATATTGTGCTCAGTCAAACCTTGAGCATTCTGTCCTGGAAGAGCAATGATTTTGCACAATAACCTTGAACTTGAGTGAGTATATTCTCTGAGTTAAACAAGATAGCATTTGAGCCAGACAGCTTCTTGAACTACAGTAATATATTTAAAACCTTTTGTATTTGTATTCCCCTGGACTTCCAGGGATATATGGCATAGCAACACCAAACATCATACCAAGCTCTTTGTGTGCCTGTCTGCCTGCTGCTTGTTTACAAATTATTTACTGAACCAAATAATGCCCTGACTTCCCTTTAGCAATATGACAATGTCTGTTAATATTTGTTACTTTCATTCTTACATCATTTGTCTTCATAACTTCATGTACTTTCTGCATATCTATATGCATCATTTGTCTGTATAGTCTTAGCCATACACTGCACCTATTCATTTGAATTAAAATTGAATGGGTTTAAGAAAAGACATGTGGACATTAAATTAATGAATGAACCCTTGATTCTAATAAGTATCGGTATTTGCTGATACACACTGTGATATGCATTATGAGTGCTGGCACTTGTGATGCTGGGATGTGCATATAAATCCTCAAAACACAGTGAAACAAGGAGACAAATGAAATTCAGTTGTTTAAGGGAGGTTTCTAATATGGGATAGCAGAGTTGCACTCCCTGTCCCCAGAAATCATTTTGGGACTTAAGACAGGGCTTTGCATAATACAAGTACTTGTACAGGCTTCATTGTTCAAGAGCCGGAATAATAATGCAAACTTAAAATATAAAAAAGAACATTTAAAACGGAGATCAAAACACGGTGTTTGGTCTATATCTTGTACAGTATACTGTGGTACACACGACATTTCAGGGTGTGTGGGGGGGAATAGGGGAACAATATTATCTATTAGTAAGGCTATGATTTTGGCACAGGTATTTTTATTAAAAGTCACGGACAGCACGAAGGCAACAAACAGCACAGCATGGATTTACTGAAGCCAGAGCCGGAACCCCTGAAGCTGTGCTGCTGGAGCACTTCAATGTATATGCTGAAGCCCGAGCCCCACCGCCCAGGACTGACTTACTGGAATTTTCAAGAAGTCACAGAGGTCTTATAAAATCACAGATTCTGTGACCTCCATGACAGATTCATAGCCCGAGCTCTTAGTTGCTGTCCAAAACTCCACTATGATCAATGGGCCTCTTTCAAACACCAATGAAGTCAATCGAAAGACAATCCATGGGAAATCTGTGCCTTGACATCAATGGACTTTAGTTCAGACCCAACAGCATTTTCAAGCTTTCACCAGCTATAGGTGGTCTGTCACCCAGGACCTGCACGGAGGGCAGATTTAGATAAACACAGGCCCTGATCCAAAATCCACTGACTTCTGTGAGCTTTGGGTCAGGTCCATAATTGGAGAAATTAATTCCTGGTAGTCTATTTAAACCAATGGAGTTACCCCAGGAATTAGTTTGGTCCATTGACTAATATAATTTTTTTCTTCAGTAATCAAGTGGCATCAAGTCAATTACACCTCTACCTCGATATAACGATGTCCTTGGGAGCCAAAAAATCTTACCATGTTATAGATGAAACTGTGTATATTGAACTTGCTTTGATCCGCCAGAGTGCACAGCCCCCCCCGCAAGCACTGCTTTACTGTATTTTATCCAAATTCATGTAATATCGAGGCGTTATACCGAGGTAGCAGTGTGCTTAGGCTCCAGAGGGCATTCCATGCCAAACTGTAACAATATTATGGTATGGCAACTTTTGTCTTTTCCACAATTTCCCTTTAAACTAATACAGGTCTAAGAGCCATAGATCAGCTGGTGTAAACTCATTTAGTTCCATCTGCTTTTACACCAAAGGAGGATCTGGCTTTACATGTAGAAAAATGACAAAAACATTATGTCAGGGTCTATATCTCATATAACAAGATTTCTAATTCTGTATGAATTGCTGACACACAATAGTGAGGTTTATTTGTGGAAATATTTGTGAAAATTTTTTTAAAAAAAAACATGCTACAATGTGTCCAAAAAATATACAATACTGAAGACACAAGTGTACATGCTTTGTTGACTGGTTGTAAATGGAAAAGGTTATACAAAATCACAAAGGAGCAAACTAATACATAACAGCTGTTAAGTACAGTACAGAAGAGAGACTGTTGCATACAGAAAGAATTCCTTTATTGAATAATTAAGTAGGTTTTGATCAGAGCCTTGAAAACTTGACAAGGAAATGCATATTAAATGCTGTTATACTGAGAATAACGCTGGTTATGAACGCACTTTAAAAAAGGGTAGTGCGCAGCATACTGATGAACCAAATAATTATTTTGATAGTAACATAGCTCAATTCATTTTGTTTGATTTCAGATATGGTCCTACTATAAATTGAATGTATCATTTGTTTATAACAATATTTCTTCACCTTGTTTTAGATTCTGTGTATTATACATTGCAATTTCCTACTCAGACTTGAGTATGTCCTTCCAGACATTTTTATCTAGTCATTTCTCCATAAAGTTAGGGTCTGGCATTATTGTGCAGACTGACATGCCTGTTTTACATTATAATGATTGCAAAGAAATATCTGGTGTGATCTGGATCAGCAGGTAGTAGTAGTACACATTGCAAATCGCTTACACCCTTCTGCTTCTGGAATTAAGATTTCAAATTGAAAATACATTATTACTTACATAATACTAAAGGAATGCATGACACTTTGCATATATATAGTCCCTATTCTGAGGAGTTTGTAATCTAAGGCAATAGTTTTCAATGGGATTCCTCACTGAGTAACTTTATTCATACAGATAATTGTTAAAGGCTCAAATTTGATCTCTTTTAGCCTTTTTTTGACGTGTCCTAACAGCTGGTATGCATCCTTTTAACAAATCTGCCACTGCTATGTGGGAGGCTGTGTTGAATTAATTTGCACTTAACTAGAAATGTCTATAGCCATCCTCAAAGCGCTATAGAAACAATTAAATCACGATGTTTAGATTCCACAGAAAATGAACCCAGTGATATAATTAGATTCCAGGATTGTCACTGTTCTGTGCATGCCACTCTGAAGCCTGCAATGTCTGTTGAGTCACATGAAGTGATGGAAACAGCTACACGCGTTGCTGAGAGCTTGTTTTATTCTGAATGTCACCAGGTCACTCATCACTGGGTTTCACTGGGTTTTATGAGCCGATTTTAAAGTGCGTAAATCATTTTTGGCTTTTTCTTACACACCTGTGAAAGCATGGGCACAGCTCCCAGTATACACATGTTAGCTGCTCAGGTAGACAATTAGCTCCCTAGCTAATATGCCACCTGAGTGTGGACAGATTTCTTTTTTGTGTATTACCAGTGCTAATTATTAATCCTTATGCTATGCCACAGCTGGTTTTTAGGCACTCATTGCCACTGCACATACACAAAGTGTAGGGGACTGTCCCGTGCAGGGCTTTGTATGATCCACAGCTTTGTTGGCCCCTGGGTGCAATGTGTGGGGTGCAGCGATAAGGCCTTTTCTATGGGGTGCAGGGCCATTGCCCCTCTGCCCTGGGTGAGGGTGGGTGGGGCACAAGGCCATTGGACCCAGGCAGTGTGTGTGGTGGGGGGGGCGACGGGAGGTGGGTGACTCAGGGCCATTGCCCTCTACATGGTGTGAGAGGTTTGGGGTGCAGGGCCATTACCCCTCTGCAGTGCATGAGGGCGGCTGGGGTGAAGGGCCAATGCTACCCAGCATGATGTGGGGAGAGGGGGTGAGCGTGATGAGTATGGGGCTCAGGGCCTATGCCTCAGGGCAGGGTGAGGGGCATGGTGAGCCATTGGGGCCATTGCCCCTGGTGGCAGGGTGAAGGACACATTGCCCCAGGTGTGGTGTGAGGGATCAGGGCCATGGCCTCTGGCAGTGTGAGGGGTTGCTTGAAGCAGGCCCATTGCCTCAGGGGTGCTGTGCTGCGCACATCCCAGCAGATCGGTGACCCTCGGCTGTGCAGGGGCCACTGCCAGTGGTGCCCCTCAGCCCGTGCCTAGCAGGGGTGCTGTGCCGGGGAGAGGTGCTAACTGAACTGCTGCAGGGGATATGGCCTGGGCTCCAGACCAGCCCTGTCCATGCCATGCTGTCTCCTGAGCCTCTACCTCTTGTCTGTTCCCTGCAGGTGGAAGAGCTGTGCTGCCTCCCTCACCAGCTGCCATCTGTCAAGATGGTGCTATCGGCCTGCCGGGGGGTGCTGCCCCTGGCTACCCTAGCACTGCTCCTGCTTGTCTGCTTGGCTCCCGGTGAGTACGTGGCACACCTGTTGCTGTAAGGAACACTCTGTGCCATGCAGGCGGGAACCAAGGGGAGAGGGAGGTGGGTGGGGATGTTGGGATGATCCCCAGACACCCAGCAATGGGCGCTCGTGCCCGGAGAAAGGCTGCTCAGTGGGAAGGGGGATAGAGGGAGACCCTGTAACCCCGCTCTTTTGAATTCTCCTGTTAATAAAGCCTCTCTCTGGGGTTAAAGGATTCCCTTTGTGTATTGCAGTGTCACACGCTGTACTGGATCCTGACCTCCAACTTTGGGGGAGTTCATGACCAAGCCCACGTCCCAGTTACCATCTCAGTGGGAAAGAATAATTGTGAAAGCTCTCATTCCAGTTGCTCAGGGCCCACTGGGAAGTGAATGGTTTTATAGATAACACACACTTTATAGACTCAGAGACTTTAAGACCAGAAGGGACGATCAGGATCATCATGTCTGGCCTCCTCCACATTGCAGGCCACAGAACCTCACCCACCTACTCGTATAACCTCTGGCTGAGTAACTGAAGTCCTCAAATCATGGTTTAAAGACTTCAAGTTATAGAGAATCCACCATTTACACTAGTTTAAACCTGAAAGTGACACGTGCCTCATGCTGCAGAAGGTGGCAAAAAAACCCCAGAGGCTCTGACAATCTCACCCAGGGGAAAATTCCTCTCATTTTGCAGTATTCAGCACTAAAAAATGATGAAATCTAGAAGAGCTCTGCTGTAATTGAAACTAAGCAGAGAATAAAAAATGGGAAAGTACTGTAATTTTTTTCTCTTTCACTTTGAAAAAAAAAATCTGGTTCCACCCACACTTAGAGTAAATGGTTATGCCAATGAATAAGACTTTCACTTTCTATAAAAAATTGTCCTTATGTTCAGTGAGATACGTTAGATGACAGGGACAGTATTCATTTTAGGAAAGTTGTACAGTAAAAGCTTTGTTATCCAGCATGTTGGGGGAATAGGGGGTGTTGGTTAGTAAAATATTCCAGAGGGAGAGAGTTTGGGTGCGGGAGGTTTAGGTGTGGAAGGTGGCTCAGGGTAGGGGGTTGGGGCACAGGAGGGGTTTTGGGGTGCCAGATCCAGGCGGCACTCACCTTGGGTGACTCCCCACAAGTGGCGACATGTCTCTGCTGCTCCTAGATGAAGGTGAGTCCAGGTGGCTCTGCATGTTGTCTCCACCTGCAGGCGCCATCCCTGTAGCTCCAATTGGCCACGATTCCTGGCCAATGGCAGCTGCAAAGCCAGCGTTCGGGGAAGGGTGAAGCGGGGGCAGCAAATGGAGCCCCGGGGGCCATTCCTCTGCCTAGGAGCAACAGGGACATGTTGCTGCTTCTGGGGAGCCACACAGAGCCAGGTAGGGAGCTTGCCACTCCCGTGCCAATTGGACTTTTACTTTGTATTGGGAGCTATCAGAAAGGCCATTTTCTAGAGGTTTGGTAATGTGCTGGATAACACAGCTTTTACTGTGCTAAAGGAGTCTAAAGGTTCAAGGATCAAGACTGGGTCTGTTTGGAAAAAATTTTCCTATCAGATTATTTAAAATTAACAAATTTGGGAACTGGGCTTTCCAGTTATGCAAGCTGGGAATCAGATGTGCTAAAGGAAACATGTAAAATTACTCAGACCCATAAGCTAGCTAAATGTTCTCTTTGTACTGCCAAGCTAGGTAATAAAAAATGAACATTGCAAATGCTTGATGAGTTTTGCTGTGCTGGATTGCCACTGGATTATGGAAAGTTTAAAAGTCTTAGTTAAAAGGTGGACAAAAATAGACTAGTCAATGGATTTTGTTGTCATAATTACATACTGCCTGGCAGCTCAGTGATGACAACTCTCCTAAATATAAGGGCCAATTCTGCAGCTTTTACCCAGCCCGTTGCAGTCAATAAGAACTCTGATTGAGTGGGGACTGTAGGATCAAGTCCATAAGACAGAATTTTTAAAAAATGCTTCGAAAAAATAATCCAGTAAGTGCATGGACTGACATTTTCCAATATTACAATCGTATTTGCATAAATTAAATACTGCAGCCTGTTTCTTTTTTGCTTTTAAACAGAGAAGGTTTTTCCCTAACAATTACATCATTATGGGCAGGCTATAAAACAGTGGTGAATGCCACCACGTATTAAAAGGCAGGATATTAAAATACGCTGGGGTGTGAATACACCTGATATTTTTGACTAATTCCAATTCCTACAGAGAAATTGTTTTAGCAAGATTACAGTTCTGAAATGCTAAGAGGAAAATTGTACCAAGTCTGCTTGCTAATATGCTTTTTATTCCGTGACAGAATGTCTCATGATTATCACAGCAACATGGACATTACATCCTGGTACTGACACCAGGAAGAAGTCTTGATCTGCTAAAAAGTAGACCAGTTGCATGAGATAAGGACATATTAGGTTTCAATGTCAAGTGCCCTTGTTGAAAGATGTTAAAATCATGAAGGCCTTCTCAGAGCATGTGTTTTACCTGAGCCCTCGTCCAGACTAACCCGCGGCATCGGCGGGTTAAAATCGATTGCTCGGGGATCGATATATCGCGTCTAGTCTGGACGCGGTGTATCGATCCCCGAGCGCGCTTACATCGATTCCGGAACTCCATCAATCCGAACGGAGTTCCGGAATCGACACGGAGAGCCGCGGACATCGATGGAGCCCCGTCCAGACTGGTGAGTACCTCGATTTTAGAAATTCGACTTCAGCTACGTTATTCTCGTAGCTGAAGTTGCGTATCTAAAATCGATTTTAATTCCTAGTCTGGACGTGGCCTGAGTGTCGGACTTGGAGCTAGGACAGATACTAGTGCTTTGTTATATATTCAGGAGTTATGCCTTTTGTATTTTTTTCAAGTTAGAGTTTTACTTCCTCTTGTCTATGATGCATAGTTAAAGAGTGTACTTAATCTTTATTTTTATTCACCTAGATGGTTCAAGAGGGAATAAACTTAAGCTGATGCTTCAAAAACGCAAAGGTAAAACCTCCTAAACAAACTGCAAATTTCCTCACCGCTTGTGGGGGTTGGGATATCATTGCAAAAGAAAAGTTCTTCAACTGTTGTCCCTTCTTTGATAAATCTCACACAGCACAGAAGCTCAGCCATATTGGCTGTGTCTGTAAATTGTCTTAACCTGTTCTGTGAACTGGTCCTGGACATTTTCTGCAAGGTCATCAAGGCATCAGCGCATAGTTTTATTTGGCATAAGAATGGTTTTCAGTGCCATGGCTCTTTATTTCCCAGTCATAATTCTGTACCAGTCTATTGCTGCTGGAATTAGAAGGCTCTTATCAATGGTGCATGTTCGTTTGCATTTTGCACTTTGTATGGCCCCAACATAAGCTACTTCTAAGGCCTTTTAAGGAACAGTTGCTGCTTTGGACGTGACTAATTTTTTTTGCCACTTTCTTTTCTGAAGGGAAGAATCACAGCTTCCTTATGAATTTTGGCTCTATGGTTTCTATATGTCTCTGTAGTTTCCTTGGCCTCAGTCTTTCATTTACTAACACTTGGCAAACAAATGGCACATTGGGGCTGTGAACTTTCTGCAGTAACATGAAAAGCCAAACATAATATAACTACCATCATATTGTCTACACCTCTTCCTTTCCCGTTTAACTTTAACATACAGCTGAAGAAGATGATGGTTTTTAATAACTACACACAGGCTTGGTAACAATTGTTCCAGAATGAAGATTGGATGCCCCTGTCACTCCCTCAGCACCCTTCCCCAGCTTCTAGTGCTGCCTGGACTGGAAGCTTCTCTGTCCTTTTACTTCAGCAGGGGGCTTTCAGCTGAGACACTTCCTGCTGAATGCTTTCCTCAGCCAGAAATCACTCTGCTTTAGGCTCCCTGCAGGAGCTGAGGGCATAGAGAGCCTTTCAGCTAGGGTTGCCAACTTGGTAATATTTAAAAACAGGACCCTCCAGCAAAGAGTGCCAGAACCTCCCCTGTCCTCCCTCTTCCCCCTGCCCCTGCCCCACCTCTCACCCTGAGGCCCCACCCCTTCCCTGCCTCTTTCCCTGAGGCCCTCTTCCCCTTTGCCCCTGTCACTTTCTGCTTTTCCCTGCCCACCCCACCAGCTCCTGGTCAGGAGGGACTTGCCTGCAGAGCAGGCTGGAAGCTGCAGCCACCTGATGAAGGTAGTAGGCAGCTCCGGCTGAATAGGGGCTGGAGTGGGTGATGATCTGGTGCCATCCTTCCTCCAGTAACCAAACTTTGGATGTCCAGTCAGTAGATCTGACTGAACACTGTCAGATCACCTTTTCAACCAGACTTGCCAGTCAAAAACGGGGCACCTGGCCACACTACTCTCAGCCCCAGCAAGCAGCAGGATAAGATGCAGACCCAGAGATAAATCACATTTTTTTTCTTAATTAGAAAAAACAAGAACAGTCATATTGCTATAAATTTCTCAGACACTCATAGCTCACCTTTGAACCTTTTGTAGCCACATCTCACAGTCTGGAAAGCACTGTACTCTGCTGTCCATTAAATCCAGCCCAACTCCCACATTCTATAAGTGGACTAAGAAGTAATAGAACTCAAGATCTAAAGTACTATTTTCACATGACTACACCACTGATTTAAGATTGAAAAAAATACAAATTTGAGTTGTTGGTGTTTATCCTAGTGCCTTAAGGCTCGGTTCAAAAATGTGTTTTTCTTTGCATGGCTTTTCGTTTCCCCTCCCCCTTATACCAACATGGAGCTAGCATGTTTCAGCATCTCTCCTCAGAGTGGAACACAACTCATACTATGCAGTAGTTTCATCAGTCCTTGTTTAGTGTATAGCTTTTGGGGAAGGATAGCTGATGGAAAATCCAGCAGGTAGGGGAAAGGGGCTGAGGGCGAGACGGGCAAAATCCAGAATTAAGTAAACTGACAGTGTCTATTTTATTTGATTGATTATGTCTGTTATTATTACAACTCTGTTGTTACTATTGAGTGCATAGGTAAGCCAAGCATGAAGGTGGTGACTTATTGCTAAAGGCATAACTAGGCTAATACATTTTGGGTTGATCAAAAAGTTACTGCCATGTCATTTGAGGACTTCATTTCAGCTCTGGCACCAGCTAAGACAGAGGTGTCAGTAAAAGAAAACATGGCCAAGGAGTTCTTAAGCAGCCTGAAACGCCAGAAGCGCCAACTGTGGGACAGGACTCAACCCGATGTGCAGCAGTGGTATCAGCAATTCCTCTACTTGGGGTTTGATGAAGCCGTGAGTACTAGTCTTGCCAGTAGTAATGGGGACTTCAGTATGTGTCCAAATATAGTGATACTAAGAATACATATCAATGGGAAAGTGGCTTATTTCTTTTTTTCACAAGTTTGACAGTCTCGTACCTTTTGAAAATAGAGAATTGTGATGTATAAATGCAAACCCAGTAGTTATTTGTGATAGCTTGATTTAAAACCCTGTTCAGAAAAAATTATATAAAGAAAACATGTTCCAAAATTTTTGAATCCCGTTGAGCTTCAATTTAATGAAATTGTCATCTGGTTTATATGGAAGTGTGTGGATGAGAGAGAGACATACACCAAACAAAGTTACCAGTGTTGAAATGAGCATCGTGGTCTCAGTCTATTACTTTTGGGTGTTTGGACAAATCACAAATCCACTCATAGTTTAGCATGGTTGGTGTTCTTCTCAGAAGAGGCAGGGAATTTGAATACCGGTTAGAGCATTGGCAGTTGTGGTGAGAGGCTTTTAGATCACAGACCTACAGTACATCCAGCTTTGATCAGTGCTGTAACTTTCTAATTTGCATGAGCACTAAAGGTATTTGGGCACCTAATTTCTTTAGAATTCAATGGAAGTTAGATGCCTAAATAGCTAAGTTTTAAGTTAATTAAAAAGTTTAAAGAGAAGTGTGTACTATTTGAAGGCATTTGACAAGCCTTCTTTCCAGAGAAATAGTTAATTTATAGGAATGTTAGAATGGAACTGAGAGTTCCAGTTCCTCTGCATATTCCACAAAGCTGTGACTGAGAGATCTCTGAAAGTGGTGAATAGACATATTTATAGTGACACAGTCCCAGCTCTAGCATAAAGAAGAGGTAAAAAATAAAGTTTAGATGTTAAATTCTTGGCTTCTTGGAATGTTTTTGATGAAGTTGAATTGGCACAGAGCAGTTGTACTACAGCTAGACTTCCATGACTGTGTGGACTGTTTACTGCACTAATTTTGGAAGGCCAAATGATTTTTTTTAAAGCCTACTTTTTTCAGATAAGGAAAGGCTTAACATTCCTAAAACAAAGCAGAAGCAGCCATTACATTGTTTTCCTTTTACACAAAATGATTGTGGCTTCAGAATACATGTTGATTCTTTCTCATCTTTTGTTTGCAGAAATTTGAAGATGACGTCTCCTACTGGACAAACCTGCGACGTGGTGGCAATGAATATTATGGAGGCTACTACCAGAACCATTTTGATGAAGATGCACCTATTGGGCCCCGAAACCCACATACCTTCAGGCATGGAGCAAATGTCAACTATGATGATTATTAACCTCATTTATTCTACTGTAACTAAGAATTGTATGTCTGTATCGGATTGAGCTAAGCCCTACCCTCACTAACTCACATTCTCTCTCTCCCTCTACTTTTTATAGTATCCATTTATTATAAACAGGGAGAAGAAAGAAACTGTCTTAGCACAGAAGCCTATTTGGAATGGGCTTCTATAATTACTTAATAGTACACTACGTATAAGTGTTAGAATTAAAGTCTTTTGGTAAAAGACTTTCCATTTTTCCATTTCTCCATTTCTTGGGTAGAGTTTGCAATAGCTGACCATTTCAAAGCACTGCATTATTAGAGATTACATTTTCAAGGGCTTTTTACTCATTCTTAAAAACTGATTGTCTAATTCCATGATTTCACCCAATTTTGGTGTATTTTATAAGACAATGCGTTTCAATGTGCTCAGTTATTTAGGTCTGTGTCAATACAGTAAATAAATCCCACACTTTTAGAGGAAAAACTGTTTCCTCAAATTTAAACATCTTTGTGGGTCCTTTCCCTACATTTCCATTTTCAGCATGCTCTAATGCATAATATATATTAAATATTATAGCTCTTTTATAGTTCATGTTGCGTCCTTTACAACTTGGCTGTAAAAGTTTAACCTGGGCTGAAACTTGGCATAAAATTACCAAAGAAGCTATTTTAAAGTTATGTGAGTACAAAAATAATAGATGTTTAAAGGGTCTCTCCATCGCTATATAATCAGGTATAAAATATATTGTCCCATGAAATTAATAGTGGTGAAATAGCACCAGATAGTGGCCTCTGCCGTGGTCATGGGAAGTGCAGCCTGGATATGATCACATTATGCTGTCAAAAGGGAACATAAAGCTATGATCAAAAAATTGTGTCTGAATGAAGGGGGTAGCAAGTTAATGAAGAAAAACATCCAGGATTCAGCAGAGCACAGAGGGGTTTTGTGATGCACCCCAACCCCTGGCCCAGCTTTTGTGTTGTTAGTTGAAAATGGGCTGGGGCTGCATTTTTTTTCCTCAGTGTGGCCCTATGGGAAGCCTTTATTAGGGTTTAAATGAATCTAAGAGGACACCCTCAAAAACATGAGGAGTTTCAGAATAAGTATAAAGGTTGATGTAAATGGAGGAATCAGAGGAGAAGTTGGGTGGCCTCAGGATATTGACACTGGAAGGAGGAGGTCAGGCTGATGAACAGCAGACACGTTCTGTAAATCCAGTCAGGAACTTGTAGCAAACTGGGGTTTGATGTAAATAAGAATGTCCAACACCGTGCATAACTATAATGTCTCCATGCCAGCTATCATGTCTCCTAAGCCTTACCCATTACTTATCTTCTGTCCGCAGCCAGCAGATGTAGTGTGATGGAGAACCACCCAGCAGCCCAAGCACTACATTAGTGCAGGGATGCACTCTAGAGGCAGATGCTTGGAGATGGAAACAGATTTTTAAAAATGCTAGTTAGTTTTCCTTTGCACCTGGCCCCACCTGCTTTTATGCAGATGAAAACTGGCTATACTTACACACAGAAAAAGTTTCCTTTTATGTTTTGGATCATTTGCACATAGGTTCCCAGTCAGTTACACCAATTTAACTAAATTTGGTTTAACTTTCTCATGTAGACAAGGCCTCAGCTACCATTTTACACTGCATTAAGTGGGCTTCTCTTGACACTATGTCTTACGTGAGTGAAAAATGCTAGTTTTGGAAGCTTTTCTCACCCTTCTGTGTCCCTGCTAAAAATCAGCAGGGCTTTAGAACACTCAAGTGAAATTGGTGATTTCCCCCCCCCCCAAAATTTCAGACCTCAACATCCAGTGCAAGGAAACATTGTCAACAATTACAAAAATATTACACGTTCTTCCAGAACCTCTTTTGACACAAATTTACACCAAAAAGGAACTATACTGTCCCAGATAAAAGCTTTGGTTTTTAAAAAGTTTTAAACTACATATATAATAACTTATTTTAATACTATAAATCTATGAAAATCCTCCAAGTTATTTATTTAAATGTCTCCAAAATGGTTCTGGCCAGAAAAAACAGCTAACAAGAGGTCACATGTTCCCCTCTTCTCATATGCAGACAATATAGATAGGCCATTGGCGAATCATAGAAATGTAGGCCTAGAAGTGACCAAGATAGGTCAACTAGATCAGCCAGCTGCACTGAGGCAGAACTAAATGTGACAGGTTTGATCACAGAGACTCCATTGAGGCTGTCACCTGATGTGCTGGAATTACCTGTGAGCCTGTTTTCCATTGCCAGCTTGGGACTCCAGAACTCTGTCTTGTTGAGCCAGACACACAAGCCTGCTGCAACACAGACCCAGGTCTGGTTCACACCCCCAAAGCTGCAGACTTTAACCAATAACTGCTCAGCAAGTCACCTATCTCCAGCACCCAGACACCCAAATAAATCTGTTTACCCTATATAAGCTTTATACAGAGTAAAACTCAAATTGTTTGCCCTCTATAACACTGATAGAGAGATATGCTCCCCCAGGTATTAATCATTTACTCTGCGTTTACTAATCAAACAAAACTGATTTTATTAAGTATAAAAGTAGGATTTAAGTGTTTTCCAGTAATAACAGACAGAACAAAGTTAGTTACCAAGCAAAATAAAACAAAACACCCAAGACTAATCCTAAGACATTAAGAACCTGACTACAGGTAAATCTCACCCTTAGAGATGTTCCAATAAGCTTCTTTCACAGACTAGACTTCTTCCTGGTCTGGGCCCAATCCTTTCCCTGATACAGTTCTTGTTAGTTACCACCTGAGCTGGAACTAGGGGAATTCTCATGACTGGCAGCCCCCTTTGTTCTGTTCCACCTCCTTTTATAGCTTTGGCACAAGGCGGGACTCCATCTCTCTCTCTGTTCCAACCCTTCCTTCTAAATGGAAAAGCACCAGGTTTAAGATGGATTCCAGTTCAGGTGACATGATCACATGTCACCGTAAAACCTCCTCTTTCATTATCTAGTAGTTGGAAGATGGGTACACAGGAAGGCTTGCAGGTAAACAAACCCATTCATAGTTCATTGAGTCTGAAGTACCCTTAATGGCTGCCACTTAACATGTTTACATCAGTAATACACTTTTATATCTTATCCTCCTAACTCCAGACACAGAAATAATACATGCAAACAAATAGGATGAGCACACTCAGTAGATCATAAGCTTTGTAATGATACCTTACAAGAGACCTTTTGCATGAAGCATATTTTAGTTACATCATATTCACACTTAAACATATTTCCATAAAACATATGGAATGCAACATCACACTAAGTACCTAGCTCAGCCTTGACAGGTGTTTGGCTAACCTGTTCTTAAAAACCTGTAGTGATGGAGCTTCCACAACCTTCCTAGGTAATTTGTTCCAGTGCTTAGCTAACTTAATAGTTCGGAAGCTTTTCATAATGTTTAACCTAAATCTCCCTTGCTGCAATTTAAGCCCATTACTTCTTGTGCTGTCCTCAGCAGTTAAAGAGAACACCATCAATCACCCTACATAAGAAAATAAAACACCCATACTGGGCCAGACCAATGGCCCATCCAGCCCCATAACCTGTCTTCTGACAGTGGCCAATGCCAGGTGCTTCAGAGGTAATGAACAGAACACACAGTCATCGAGTGATCCTGTTGTCCACTCAAGCTTCTGACAACAGAGGCTAGCGATTCTCAGAGCAGGGTGTTCCATCCCTGACTGTTTGGGCTAATATCCATTGATTGACCTATCCTCCATGAACTTTTCTAGTTCTTTTTTTAACCCTGTTATAGGTTTGGCCTTCACAACATCCCTGGCAACAAGTTGTACAGGTTGACCAGGCGTTGTGTGAAGTAGTATTTCCTTTTGTTCATTTTAAACCTGCTTCCTATTAATTTCATTGGGTGACTGCTGGTTCCTGTATTATGTGAAGGAGTAAATAACACTTTCTTATTCCCTATCTCCACACCAATCACGATTTTTAAAAATCTCTATGACATCCCTCCCTCAGTTGTCTCTTTTCCAAGTTGAAAAGTCCAATCTTTTTACTCTCTCCTCCTAAGGAAGCTGTTCTATACCTCAATCCTTTTTGTTGCCCTTCTCTGTAATCCTACCTTCCAAAGTGCTTGCAACTCCTCCCATCTTTTGTACAGTGTGCAAACGTTATGTGTGTTCACTATGCTATTATCTAAATCATTTATGAAGATATCGAATAGAATCAGACCCAGGACAAATTCCTGCCAGTGGATAGTTCATACACCCTTCCAGCTCGTGAACCATTGGTGATTACTTTCAGTGTATGCTTTTCCAACCAGTTGTACACCCATTTTTTAGTTCATCTAGGCTATATTATCAGAAGGTCACATGAGGCAGTATCAAGCACCTTACCAAGATATATCACATCTTTTGCTTCCCCACAAGGCTTGTTACCCTGTCAAAGGATGTTAGATAGGTTTGACATAATTTGTTCTTGACAAATTCATGTTGACTGCTCTTTATCACCTTCTTTTCTCCTAGTTGCTTTGCTCCATTATCTTTCTAAGCAACAGAGTTAAGCTGACTGGTCTATCATTCCCCGAGTTGTACTTATTCCCCTTTTGGCATATAGATACTATGTTTTCCCTTTGCCAGTCCTCTGGGATCGCTCCCATCCTCCATGAGTTCGTAAAGATAATTGCTAAAGGCTCAGAGATCTCTTCAGGCAGTTCCTTAAGTGTTCTAGAGAACAACATGCCTGGCCCTCGTGGCTGTTGAAATCACATAGCTGTCCTTATAAAATGGAAAAGCGGTCAGTGTACAGTGAAAGCTCCTAAAGAATATGAGCAGTTTGGCTGCGAGCCAGCTTTTAATGTTTCAAGACCTGACAAGGTCACATTCCTGCATGCTGAATCAGTAAATCAGACCAAGCCGTGGTCCTACCAATTTTCTGAGAAAGTGTACAAAATGCCTGCAGGATCTCACTTCTTTTTCAAAGGACACTGCTAATAATAAACATTCCTATAGTGACTGTTAAATACATCCCCTGCCACATGTACAGAGAAACATTTTCAACAACTGCCTGTCCACTTCTCCCTTACACACAAAGGCAGGCTCCCAAATACAGCTGGGCAATACATTTTTTTTTTAAAGATGCAATTTTGGGTCAACTGAAACTGTTTGCAAATTCAGGACAAGACATTTCAGCCAAAAGGAAAAAGGGGTGAGGGTAGAGGAGAATGAAAACAAAAAAACAGAATGAAACATTTTTGTTTTGAATTTAGCTAGAATTAGCTTAAAGATTTTTTTTTTTAAACCCAACTGCAACTAGAAACATTTTGTTGTTGTTGCTGCTGCTGCTGCTGCGGCGGCAAGAATCAACACCAAATTATCATTTCAGGGTGACCCAGCAGAAAACGTGTTTCAGATGTTTCTGTTTTGCCACTGAACTGAAGAGGGGGAAAAAAAAAACAAACAAAAAACCAATTATTCCCCCAGCTCTACTCCCAACCTCCTCTTCAGAACACCTGGGCCCGCTCATACTGCACAGCTTCCTTTCCTCTCTCTGGCTCTCTGGACCTCAAGGTGCAGGAAGATGTTACAGAGAGCCCCCACCCGCACCTGCAGGTCCCAGGGGCCCAGGACAAGGGGGACTCCTGAGCAGCAGCAACCGCCAGTTCAAACCATTCTGCCTGGGTTCATGCTCCTCTCCTCCAGGCTAGGCACCCTTCTCAGACCGAGTAAACTTTCCCCTTTTCCCCAGGAGAGTCCCAATTTCAGACACTTTTCTCATGGGATCCTGAGTAGCAGCGTGAATTTCCAGGGAAAGACAGAGACCCCAGCAACAGTCCTAGCCTCTCTGGTGTCGCTGAGGTTGAAAAATATGTGCAATCCCGCACTAACTCACTTATACCTTTGCAATCTTTCCACATAGGTGCAGCGGCTCCAGAACACTTTTTAGAGTGGGAGAGCTGTGCTCCCCCTTACCCCTGTCCACGGCCCCCAGCACTGGGGCTGGGAGCAGGACAGTGGCTCCCGAAGGGTGGGGGATGCAGACAGGGCTAAGGGGGCTGAGGCTGGGGGTGGGAGTGGAGCCAGCAGCATAAACCAGGACCATGATTTCAAGCCCACCACATTTATCACCTCTCTTCTACCTGTTCACCTTTGGGAGGAATTGTTCCCCTCCCAATTTGTGTGCAATCATTGTGGATTCAAAATTCAGCTGTAAAACTAGTTTGTTTTTTTTTTAAAAGAACTGTGTTAATGAAATGCTCATGCAGCCTTGGTGAATGAATTCCTGTCTACAGCACACACAGTAGGAGGTAAGGCTCCCCTCACCCAGCACTTCTGAGTCCTGGAAAGCAGAAGAGATCCCACACACTTTCTGTAGGGATAACAGGTAGTTTAGTATCTGGGGCCAATGCCAGTTTTGGCCTCCTTGCCGAGTCAGCCAATTAGAGCAAAGTGTGGTGATGTTTTTAAGATGTGAAAACTGAAATGGAGACACAAATTCTCCTAGTAATTGCTCATATTTACGCCTTCATGAGTGAAGCTTGTTTTCTGCAAAGATGTGTTTATTTAATAAAGTTCCAACCTTTTTGGAACCCATTGTGGCAGGACCTTCCACTCTGCACACACAAGTATCCTCTCTTCCACCCTACTCAGTCATGTTCAAACAAACCTTATCCTAATTGCTGCATCCGATTCTTAAAGGTATAGTTCCCACTAACCAGAATGCAACAAATATTAATACATTGTACAACTACAGTTCACATTAAAGTATATTTAAATTATCCCAGGTTCCCCACACTAATCCCTCCCCCCACGAGTCATGCATGAATTATGTTTGATCTACAACATGGAGATGCAGCACAGAACTCTTCCTTTTTTGCTATAGTAGTAGGTGGTGGAGAAAAGCAAATTATCCTCCCTGAGAAACGGTCGGTCCATACATGTAAAGTATTAACAGGTAATGTACTCAGATTTCTGGCTCTAAAAGCATGGCCCTCTCCCATCTGATCTTGAAGGTGCAGATCTTAATCTCTATGTGATCTACCCACTACAGAATTCTACTTCTAATCATGCCTGCAGTGACCGTATCCAGCCTCTCTTATCTTAGCTGTATATCGTTACACTTTCCCTCGAGTAGGGTGCATGGAAGTTTTGGTTAAGAATAGTTGTGAAGTACACAGATATTCATAGCAGTCATTGGAACAGCTGGGTTTATAACTCATGGGCTGTTGGCTTACATCTCAGTGCACCTTCCCCTAAATTGCAGGGCGTATTTTGTGCAGGAGTCTCTCTCTGAAAATGCATGAGATTTTACAGGTATATAGGAATGACACTTGACAGGTCTGAATTTATTGTCCTGTTTCCAAACACCCATTCTTTTCTGCTGCTCCTTCCCAAATTCATGCCATGCATTATCACATTCCCCTGTACCCAGCCAGGTCTTCATGTGATGGTTAAAGGACCATCATTTTTCCTGAGAGCAGCCTGGCTTCAGCCCCATTGCAAATAGTGTGAAAAAATACCCATCTTTGCCGGGGGAAGCCTCACTTTCACTAGCAAAGCCTGTAGTTGCCATCTTGTTGAAGGTAGCCTGTGACTTGGTCCCATTAACAGTGTTCAGAGATGGCGGCCATTTTAGATAACAGCAAAATGGTTCAAGACTGAAGGCAGAAATCAGAAAGTTGTGAGAACCCTTAAAAAGCCCAAATATCACATTCACAATAAAAATCAATAACCCCTCTGGTGAGTGTTGGGACAGCATGGCCCACACTTTGTGTGTGCTGCAGAGGAGTTTCAAAATGGGAGCCACAGCTGTGAGGAAAAGAGGAGCAGGGCACACAGCAATGGCACAACAAGGCCTTGGGACAGCCCATCTGATCCTAGTTATTGGAGAGCTGAGCAAGTGGATTTGAAATAACCCCTGCAAAGATTCTCTCCTGGAAGGAAGCAGGAACAGCAGGGCTCCTTCTGCCTGGAGCCTGTAGGAAAAGCAACATGAAATTTTTCTTGGTTTGGCAAGGGCATGCTCATTTCTCACCCTCACTGTGGTGTCTAGGCTCCTCACTCCCATCCTTAGTGGCTATGAGAGTCTGACATCAGAAATCCCATCTGCCAAGGTTCCTTCCCCACTCTGAACTTGGACACTTCTAAGCTTAGATTTGGTATCACTGCCACCATCCTCCAAGTACTACTTTTTTCCCTGGGTAGTTTTGAGGGACTTCACCAATTCCCTGGTGAACACAGATCCAAGACCCCTTGGATCTTAACACAAGGAGAAATTAACCATCCTCCCTCCTTTCCCTGGTGAGTCCAGATCCAATCCCCTTGGATCTAAAAACAAGGAAAAATCAATCAGGTATTAAGAAAAAGGCTTTTAATTAAAGAAAAGAAAGGTAAAAGAAAACCCTCTGGGAGAGATTAGCATACCAGCTACTCTCACAGACAACAGATTCAAAACACAGAGGATGTTCCTCTGAGCACAAATTTAGTTACACAAAAAAATACCCAAATACCCAATTTGATTCTACCTCTAATTGCATAAGACAGGTTACAAAGAAATAAACATAAATCTATTTATCCCTTTCTAAAACTTACTACTCTGATAAGAGGCTCGTTCCTTGATCTTTTTCACTCTGGCTGAAACTGAAACTCTAAACAAAGGAAAAACTTCCCTCCTTCCTTTTGAAACATCTTGTTCCCCCACTGGTTCCTCTGGTCAGGTATCAGCTAGGCTAGGTGAACTTCTTAACCCTTTACAGGTAAACGAGGCATTAACCCTTAACTATCTGTTTATGACAAGCTAAAACCAACTTCCCTTCAAACTTGACATCACTAATGAGCCAGTTTCTTGTAGCGGTCACACAGTCTCTTCAGGAGGGATCTGAAAAAGAAGAGGACACTGGCCTTTCAGATTGTTTCATAAATGGTCTTCTATACAGAAGAGATGCTGTAGAAGAAAGCAGGAGCAGAGGACAAACTGGCAGGTAAGGCTAGCATCATGTCAGAGCAGAGAGGTTGGGGAGCAATGTGAAGATAAGAGTGGGTGAGTCAAGAGTAGAGTTGTGTAGCTCTTAAAGATGAGGACAAGATACATCTGTTTATGACACCATCAGACTGTCAGCGAATGATCCTTGAAAATAACCCACCATTTTATTTCAGTTTAGAGGTTTCAGTTTCACTTAGGACTTAAAGGCACCGCAAGTCTGGCAACAGTGAGCTTTACAGCATGCCTCTGCCTGGTGCACCTGACACTGCAGTGAGAGCTGGGAGTAGGCATAGAAAACAAAGAACTTCAGTAAATAACACAACATGAGGTCATCCATACTGAGATATGCAAAGTAGGGCATGCCTTCATTTACCTAAAATCTCCAGATTTCCCAGCCTCCAATCTTATTAGGTCTGGCATCTTCCTTCCACTGATGACTCTTTGGGGTGGCAGCAGCAGCTAGCTCAGGCTTCTCTCTGACAGCTCTCCCCATTCCACCTACTGAGGATGTGTGTAACGTCACACAAATACAGGGGGATCACAAGCAGCCCCATGTACTCTATCTCTCAGGCACCAGCTCTGTCAAGTCCTGCGTAAACAGCCTGAAATTATACCTGAATTTCAGTATGAACCATCAGCACTATAATGCTGATTTGAAACTACCATTAAGCCACTAACCATCACAAAGCTACTGTTTTTTCAAATCTATGCTACTGCTACAATCTCAAGATTTTGTTTTTGAGCAAGTGTGAAGGATGTCATTTTGGCAGAGACAGGGGATTGAACCAGGGACCTCCAGAGCTAAACGCAAAAGTTTACAGCTTGAGCTAGAGAGCCGTAACACACTAATCTTCTCTGCAGATTGAGCACTGAGGACAACACACACAAACCACTGAGTTACAAAAGCACTAGACAGACCTCCTCTAATTCTCATCCCCTTATGAACACAGAGTAGGTAGTGAGCAAACCTAACATCTTTAATAGCAAACTATTGAGACATTCTGTAACCATTCTTGAAAGTGGACTTTTATCATTATTTCTTTTCGACACCATCAGGAAGCATGCTTGTTGGTCTGCAGTGCTGATAGAATGTCAGCTCTTGAGGGCCGGACCACAGCCCTGATTTTTAAAGGTTTTTGGGCATTCCTCTGCTCAGTGTGGTGAAGTCCAGGGGATTTAAACAGCTAAATCCCATTTTCAAAATGGACCTAGGCGCTTAAGTTCCACTGACTTTCAATGAGACTTAGGCTTTGAAACTCTGAGCAGAGGAATGCCTCAATATCTTTAAAAAAATCTAGGCCTATGCTTCCCAACACCAGACAGTTGCAATAAGTCCAGATATTCAACAAGTGTATTTCCTGGTAAAAAACAATAGAAAGTTTTGTTTCTAAATAAAATACATGCTTTCCTTCATGCTGGGGACGTTAAAGTTCTATTTTATGTTTTAAAGGCATTTTACACTTCTGCACTGTGACAATCTGGATCTAATGCAAACAATGACATAAGCTTAATTATAATAACCTGAGGGTTGTGGGTTTTTGTTTTTTTTTACATGAGCATCTTAGAGCCTTTTCCCAAGAATCATTTAAAAAATAAATGTGATTTGAAAAGTGAAAAATCATCATTATTAACCTTCAAACAGGATGACTTGTTTTTAATAACTGATTATGGATTTTTTTAAAATTAACATTTACAATATGTACAGATAAAACAAACTAGAGAACTAATTTTAATTGAAAAACTGAAACCTGTAAGCAGAACTTTCCATATTTTATTAAAATAGCATATTCAACCACTGGTAACCAATAATACATTAACTTCCCCTCCCCTAGAGTATGCACAACACAGTAGCAATTTAAAATATCCTTATCCATGATAATCAATGAAAATAGTTCAAATTCAAGTGTGCAACTAAAACTAAACCTCTGAAAAAACTCTGATTTAAAGAATACATAAAGCTCTCATACAGAATTCTTTTATACCCTATATACTAAATGCCAGTGTTTCACTCACCTGACAATACTGCTAGCTTTTTCTCTTATGCATAGTGTAACATCTCATTTATAGTACCCATTTTATAAATAAATTGGTATATCCCATCCTGTTTATATTCATCTTCAGCTTCACAAAGAAACCAGTAAATAAAACTGTCAAAGACAGTCACAACAAATGATCTTACAGCAAGATATAAAACTTGAAGATACTTAAAGATTTCTCTACTCTATTTTACATAAAAAGACAGATTTAAAAAGTGCAAGGCAAGATTTGCAGTTTTTTTTTAATTTTTAGGCACATCCACTTCTTTAAAGCAAGCTTCAGAATGAAATTCCAGTTTGTTCTTCATGATACCTGTTAAGTCTCTTTAAAAAAAGAAAAAAATTACATCCTGTCAAATGTAAAGTAGGGAATCTCCTGTCCAAAGAAACTGTTTTCAGTTATGTCTTGTTCTTCCTTTTTTTATCCTTGCAGGTTTCGGTTTGGGGATATATTGATTGTTTGCCTGATATTCGAGTTCTTTACGAAAGTAGTGAATTGCTTTATTTAAGCCTTCTTCCAAGGGGACCTGTTTAAAGAAAGAAGAGATGGTCACATCAGCTTAAGATTCTGGCTACTCTCATAAGACTGCGTTATTGTGGCTATCTTCTAAGCTATGAAAACACTGTTTTGAAATCCTTTACTTCTTTATCAATAAAAATACAGAGCCTCACCAACTGGTTACAGTCTGTCCATGCATTTCTAATGCACCTATCACTGTAATATCTAGCTATCATTCACTAAATTAGAAACAGTCAACTCAGCTGGAAATACCACATTTTGTACCAGGCAGTAACACTTAACCCAGTTTATGCCCAAATACAAACTTGGAGAATTCCTTAATATGTTTGTAAGGAACTAAAGAGGAAAAAGAATGGTTTTTGGCTGGTTTTGAATTATATTAAGAGAACATCCTATAGATAATCTGTGCAAATGGTGAGGCCTAACAAGGTTTAAAGTACAATACTACTTTAAACTGGTCCACTAAAAAATAGCCTAAACTAAGCCCTTTCCCTCAGCGGTAAACTAAGCTCTTGCTTTCAGCTATGCTCAATGGCATGCGTGTGAGTGAAACGTAACTAGGGTGTTTCATCATTTGGCTCAGTATCAATCACAGATGTACTTCACTTTGCAGACGTTAATTCTTAGGAAAACAGCAAATCTTTATGCTAGTATCACCTGAGTATTGGCTAATTTCTAAGGATTCCATTCAGGCGGGGACAAAGGGGGCTGGGTCATGAAAGGCTGAAGGGTTTTGTAGCCACTAATGGTGCACCTACCCTAGAACCAGTATCTGCTTTCCAGCAGCACTGTTGTTTTTAAAACAGTTTCCCAGCAAAGTTCTCTAGTGAAATTAAGGCTTAAGAATCAAGGCCAGGTTGTAACACTTGTCCTGGCCACTCGAGTGGCTCTGTGTAGTGTGGCCAGCTAGCCTCAAGGTAACTTAGTGTAATGTCAGCTTGGGAGGCCTTTCTTAAGGAAGGGCGATGAGTCAGTGTATGCAGAAGGGAGGTATTCAAGAAAAAGTACACATCACTCAGTGATACAATGGTATTACAATACTATCTGTATTATTCCCAGCCTCTTAATGCACCACAAGTATTTAAAAGCTTTTTTGGACAGCAACTTCTATTAAGCAAATTTCACTACTGCCCACAATAAATCCCAGACCTCCCCCACCTTTACCAAAAGAGCATATACAACTAATTCTTAACCACACTGAAGAAGTAGCTTAATTAATTCTTCCAATATGTATTAAATTATTTTTGTCTATGGCAAAGTCAGGGTGGAATTTCAAAAGGTTTAAATCTGTTCTCACTGAAGTCAACAATAAAATTCCCATTAACTTCAATAGGAGCAGAGGTAGGCCAACCCAAGCAGGTTCTCAAAATCCCATTGTTAGTATACTACCGCTTTGTCCAACTACCTAGTTTTTATTGGGTTCTTCTGCTATTCCTCACAATCCTCCCTAGTGACTAGATTAAACCTAATAAGTGCAGTAACATTTGTATATATTTAAAAGGATCTTAAAAACCTCAACCCTTAAATGTTTTAATTCATTTTGTATTGAACAACATCCACATAATAAAAGCTAATTTCTCTTTAACAACAGGAAAAGTGGAGGGGTAATTCATTATGTACCATGCATTCCCAGGTATATGACAGGCATATGAAGGATTATTGTCTTGGTATGAGCTCTTATATGAATGAGGTTAATTTTTATTACAATGCTTTGTCACATATTTCATAGGTTGATAGATTTTAAGGCCAGGGACCTGTGATCACCTAGTCCAGGGGTCGGCAACCTCTGGCACGCGGCTCGCCAGGATAAGCACCCTGCTGGGCCAGGTCAGTTTGCATGGGCAGGTTCGGCCGATCGCGGCTCCCACTGGCTGCGGTTCACCATCCCAGTCCAATGGGGGTGCTGGGAAGCCGCAACCAGCACATTCCTTGGCCCGCATCGCTTCCCGCCGCCCCCATCGGCCTAGAGAGGCAAACCACGGCCTCTGGGAGCCGCGGTACACCGAACCTGCCGACATGGCAAGTAAACAAACTGGCCCGCCCGCCAGGGTGCTTACCTTGGCGATCCGTGTGCCAGAGGTTGCCGATCCCTGAGCTAGGTACTGAAGTGTAAACTATGCAGTCCCATCAAAATTAAGCTCGGGATTTTTGATTAAAAAATAATTAGAAAGAGTGTAGGTAGAAAACAAGCAGAGCTTAATCAAACGAGGCAGAGAAGTGTTCAGATCCCAACAGACACAAATGAGCACCTAAATATGGATACCTTACAACTTGATGAAGCTGGAAAATAGATGTGGAATTTATTTTAATAATAGTTCTCATCTATTTAGTCCATAACTGTGTTGTCATTTTCTTATGGAGACAGAATTTCATAGCTTTTAAGGCCAGAAGGGACCATTGTGGTCATCTTGTCTGACCTCTCATATGATACGTGCCACATAGCCTCATCCATTCATTTCTGCAACAAGCCCAAAGTTCTCCTAGAGCTAGCTTAGTTTATTTAGGAGGAGTTCACTTGTGGAAAGATTTGAAATGGGCAAACACTATTCTCTCTCATTTTCAGTGTTATGACTGGTGAATATTATGATTTCACACAGTGGTCACAGATCCCAGCACCAAGAAGAGAATGACTGAAGTTCTCCAGTCCGAACTGTTTTGTAAGGAAATTCTCGCAGTGCAGACAAGAAAATAAATATCAACACACGATTCTTAGGATAGTAAGGAAGTCTCTTTCTTCTGTGTATCAGTGTCTTTGTACCTTATTTCAGGGGTTGTCAACCTCTGGCACACGGCTCGCCAGGGTAAGCACCCTGGCGGGCTGGGCCAGTTTGTTCACCTGCCGTGTCGGCAGGTTCGGCCAATCACGGCTCCTACTGGCCGCAGTTTGCCGTCCCAGGACAATGGGGGTGGCGAGAAGCGGTGCGGGCCAAGGGAAGTGCTGGCTGCAGCTTCCTGCCACCCTCATTGGCCTGCGACGGTGGACCGAGGCTAATGGGAGCCACGGTCGGCCGAACATGCCAATGTGGCAGGTAAACAAACTGGCCCAGCCCGCCAGGAGCCGCTTGCCAGAGGTTGCCAACCCCTGATCTAGTCTGACCTCCTGCACAACACAGGTCACAGAACTTCCCCCAGTACACATTTATTGAGTGTCCACGTAAGACTCAAGGCACTTTATAACCTTTACAATAATTGCCCTTGGAATTCTTTCCTCCACTTCCCCTAGTTCTTTAAGATGCTCTGATAACTGCAGGATATCTTATTTTATAAAGGCAAGACAATCATCAGAAAAACCACAGGTTTACATACGACACTATTAATTCAGCTTTACATACCACAGGTTCCCAACCAAGCAATAACTTGGCTTTCTTGATGTCAGGCCTTCTTTTCTGGGGGTCATCTTGAGCTTCTGTGAGAAACTGGATTTCACTGCCACTACCTGTTGAAAAAAAATTGCAATTTATTATCCTTTGTTTGCTATGCTTTCAACTTACACATTTCCCCAGTGGTGGTATGTCGTCCCTCTCAAGCCTATTTAGATTATTCCCCAATTTCTCCCTCCTTCCCACAAAGGTGGGATAAACCATCCAGGAGTGGCACTGCAAAGTGACTCAGAAACGCTTCCTCCTCCCCAGTACCATCCATTCCTACTGTCTGTGGAGTGAAGAACCAGGCGTGAGACTTGTATTCAGATCTCTTCATAGTAGCACATTGAAAACTTACTACGCAAGCCCAAAACATTCTGCATTATTGTATACAAATGTTTATTTGAGTTTAAAAATTTGTGGGCAGAGCAAAACAGAGCTAGTTAGTTAGTGAGAGAGAATTTATTTTGTCTGCCAGGTAATCTAGTGGCACCATAGTGTTCTACCACAAAAACAAGCTATAAGCAAAATCTCAGATAAGACATAAGAACAGCTATACAGGATCAGACCAAAGGTCCATCTAGCCCAATATCTTGCCTTCCGACAGTGGCCAAGGCCAGGTGCTCCAGAGGGAATGAAAAGAACAGGTAATCATCAAGTGATCCATCTTGTCACTCATTCCGAGCTTCTGGCAAACAAGAGGCTACAGACACCGTCCCTGGCCATCCTGCCTAATAGTCATTGATGGACCTAACCTCCATGAATTTATCAGTTATTTTTTGAACCCTTTTATAGTCTTGGCCTTCACAACATCCTCTGGTGGCAAGGAGTTCCACAAGTTGATTGTGTGCTGTATGAAAAAGTACTTCCTTTTGATTGTTTTAAACCTGCTGCCTATTAATTTCACTTGGTGACCCCTAGTTCTTCTGTAATGAGGAGTAAATAACACTTCCTTATTTACCTTCTCCACACGAGTCATGATTTTATAGACCTCAATCATATCCCCCATTAATCATCTCTTTTCCAAGCTGAAAAGTCTCAGTCTTATTAATCTCTCCTCATATGGCAGCCATTCCAGAACCCTAATAATTTTTGTAGCCCTTTTCTGAATCTTTTCCAATTCCAATATATTTTTTTGAGATGTGGTGACCACATCTGCATGCAGTATTCAAGATGTGGGCGTACCATGGATTTAGAGGCAATATGATATTTTCTGTCTTATTATCTATGCCTTTCTTAATGATTCCCAACATTCCATTTGCTTTTTTGACTGTTGCTTAACATTTAGCGGATGTTTTCAGAGAACTATCCACAATGACTCCAAGATCTCTTTCTTGAGTGGTAACAGCTAATTTAGACCTCATCATTTTATATGTACAGTTGGAATTTTATTTTCCAATGTGTATTATTTGCATTTATCAACACTGTATTTCAGCTGCCATTTTGTTGCCCAGTCACCCAGTTTTGAGAAATCCTTTTGTAGCTCTTTGCAGTCTGCCTGGGACTTAACTATCTTGACCAGTTCTGTATTATCTGCACATTTTGCCATCTCGCTGTTTCCCCCTTTTTCCAGATAATTTATGAATATGCTGAATAGGATGGGGCGCAGTACAGACCCCTGGGGGACACCACTATTTACCTCTATGCATTCTGAAAACTGACCATTTATTCCTACCTTTTAACCAGTTAACAATCCATGAGAGGACCTTCCCTCTTATTCTATGACAGCTTACTTTGCTTAAGAGCCTTAGTGAGGGACCATGTCAAAAGCTTTATGAAACCTAAACACACTGGATCCCCCTTGTCCACATGCTTGTTGACCCCCTTAAAGAATTCTAGTAGATTGGTGAGGCATGTTTTCCCTTTACAAAAACCATGTTGACTCCTGCAACAATTCTGTGTGTCTGACAATTTTGTTCTTTAGTATATAGTTTCAACCAGTTTGACCAGTACTAAAATCAGGCTTACCAGCCTGTAATTGCCGGGGTTAACTCTAGAGCTCTTTTTAAAAATTGGTGTCACATTAGTTATCTTCCAGTCATTTGGAACACCTAAAAAAAGGATTGGGAATCTCCCTCACATCCTCACATCCTCAGTGAAGACTCATGCATTTTATTTAGTTTAGATGAATTAATTTAGTTTCTCTGCAATGGCCTTGTTGTCCTGGAATGCTCATTTAGGGCTGGTCTACACCAGGGGAGGGAATCGATCTAAGATACGCAACTTCAGCTACGTGAATAATGTAGCTGAAGTAGAAGTATCTTAGATCGAATTACCTACGGTCCTCATGGCGCAGGATCGACATCCGTGGCTCCCCCTGTGACTCCGGTACTGCCACTCGCTCCGGTGGAGTTCCGGAGTCAACAGGAGCGCGTTCGGGGATCGATATATTGCGTCTAGATGAGATGATATATCGATCCCCGAGAAATCGATTGCTAGCCGCTGATACGGCGGGTAGTGAAGACAGAGCCTTAGCAGTTGATCATCAAGTGGCCTCCCTAGTTGTTTAACAGGTTTCCTGCTTCTCACCTACTTAACATTTTTTTTTTGCTATTACTCTGAGTCTTTGGCTAGCTGTTCTTCAAATTCTTTTTGGCCTTCCTAATTATATTTTTGCACTTCATTTGCCAGAGTTTATGATCCTTTCTATTTTTCTCACTAAGATTTAACTTCCACTTTTTAAAGGATGCCTTTTTGCCTATCACTGCTTCTCTTACCTTGTTGTTTAGTCACAGTGGCACTTTTTTGGTTCTCTTACTATGTTTTTTAATTTGGTGTATACACTTAAGTTGAGCCTCTATTATGGTGTCTTTAAGAAGTTTCCATGCAGCTTGCAGGGATTTTACTTTAGTGCTGTAACTCTTAATTTCTGTTTAACTAAAATCATCATTGTTGTGTAGTTCTCCTTTCCTACTGTTGGGCCACTGTGGTGTTTTCCTCGCCACAGGGATATTAAATTTAATTATATTATGGTCACTATTACCAAGTAGTCCAACTATATTCAGCTCTTGGCCCTGATCCTGTGCTCCATTTAGTAATAAATCAAGAATTCCCTCTCCTCTTGTGGGTTCCAGGACCAGCTGCTCCAAGAAGTCATTTAAGTTGTCAAGAAACTATCTCTGCATCCCGTCCTGAGGTGACATCTACCCAGTCATTGTGAGGATAGTTGAAACCCCCATTATTATTGAGTTTTTAATTTTAATAGCCACTCTAGTCTCCCTGAGCATTTCAGTCACTATCATCATTCTGTTCAGGGGGTCGGTAATATATCCCTACTGCTATATTCTTATTATTTGAGATTCTATGGTACAGTTTGGGTGATTTAAGATTTTTATTTCATTTGATTCTACGCTTTCTTTCACATATAGTGCCATTCCCACACCAGCACGACCTGTTCTGTCCTTCTGATATATTTTGCACCCTGGTATTACTGTGTCACATGGATTATTCTCATTCCACCAACTTTCTGTGATGTCTCTTATATCAATATCCTCATTTATTACGAGGCACTCTAGGTCACTCATCTCATTATTCAGACATATAGCATTGGTATATAAGCACTTTAAAAACTTGTCACTTTTTAGCTGTTTCTCATTACATGATGTAATTGAATGAGACTTTTTCTGATTTGACTGTTACTTATCAGATCCTACTTGTATTTTATCATCCTCCATACTCTCCTGCTTACTAGGGCATAGAGAATCTCCATTAGCAGATCCTCCTATAAGGGACGTCTTTGTCTGACCCACGTGCTCCTCCGCACCTGTCAGCTTTCCCCCACTCCTTAGTTTAAAAACTACACTATGACCTTTTTAGTGTTAAGTGCCAACAACCTGACTTCATTTTGGTTTAGGTGGAGCCCACCCTTCCTGTATAGGTTCCCCCTTTCCCAAAAGGTTTCCCAGTTCCTAATAAATCTAAACCCCACCTCCCTACACCATCATCTCATCCACGCATTGAGACTCTGCAGTTCTGCCTAACTGGCCCTGCGTGTGGAACTGGAAGCAATTTAGAGAATGCTACCATGGAGGCCCTGGACTTCAATCTCTTACCTAGCAGCCTAAATTTGGGATTCAAAAATGCTGTAAAGGCAGCACACACAACAACAGGAACACACGGTGACAAGTAGGGACTGCCAAGTATTCCCCAGCATCCCCTCCAGCCAAGTGAAAGGGAGACTCTGATGGGAGCTGGAATGAATCACTTCTAGCCCGAGTGGCCAGGTCGGTATAGGGGAAGAAAAATGGTCATCACAGCATAAGACTTTTGAGGGTGGTATAGAGAGAAACTCATGGAGAAAATATGAAGAGGATTCCTGGACAAATCTACCCAAACACTATTTGTATTTTAGTTCAGGAGATGATATATTTCATTCACATTCAGCTCAGTTTAGACTTTTTTCAATGATTGCATTTACGGCAGGAGTTGGTGTGTGGGTCTTGTACTGAACTTTTATCTAAAATAGTCATAGCATCTCTCCTTCCTACTGCTGCCAGAATTTTGGGTAATACGCCTGCCAGGGATCATCTTACATCTTAAAAGACAAATCCATGCACAGAGAAGTCTACCTGGGATCAGACCAGAATGGGGAGCAATATTCAGAACGGGCATGAATTGCCTTCCTATCCGCGTTTCTTAGTGCTCTTTGCCAAGTTCATTGTTGGAAGAAAAAAAGTAATACACATTTGCCACTCCCTTGAAGGAAAGGCAACATGTAATGAGGAAGAATAGAACAGGCTCTTCATTTGTCCACAACAAACCCATTCACTTGCATAAACTATATGTAAGTTACTAGTACATGACAAAGTACCACATAAAAATAAATATTCATTTTTTTCTTCATACAGTATTTTATGTATAACTGAAAATCTGAACTAAATTCTAAATTCTTAATCTAATATTTAATTACAGAATCTGTAGACAATTAGATGTCCTTGGTAAAGCTTCTGTTTAGCAACAGAAAGAAAGAGATTCAATTAGTCTTATATATTATGCATACTTTAACTAAGTAATTATCAGCCGATAATATAAGCCCTCTATGAACTTCACCCAATAATTACTTGTCATACTTACCAACAAGTTTTTTAATTAATTGGGCAAATTCTAGGATACTGTGCTCTTCTGGGTTCCCCTAAGAAAGAAATGGATACAGGTTACAAGAGAAATTACAAAGCATCTCTAAAAATGCATATTTGTGATTTGCCAGGAATCACCATGTGAATGAACTAAAATTCATAGATTACAAGGCCAGAAGGGTCTGACCTCCTGTATATCAGGCCAGAAAACTGCCCCAATATAATTCCTGTTTGAACGAGAGCATCTCTTTGAAGAGACAGCGAAACTTGATTTAAAAATTGCCAGTGATGGAAAATGCACCACCAAATTTGGTAAATTGTTCCAAGGGTTAATTATCCTCAAAGAGGCACAACATCTCAATTCTACTTTGAAAAGTAACCAGAACCACTTAAACAAAAATTTTCTGGTCCCCCACATCTTTTAAAACAACACAGTATGTAATGTGTCTTCAAAGACATAACAAAATGCATTTTCTAGGATGCGATTTTAAAAGGCATTCATTGGTGACCTAACTCTTGTTCCCAATGAAGTCAATGGAAGTTTTACCACTTCAACAGCAGCAGAGTTAAGCCAACAGAGCACTATTGAAAACCTGGCTCCCAAGTTGAGTCTATTTAGTCATCCAAAAAAGAAACTAGGTTTTCACAGGTTTTCAGGTGTTCTTTAATTGTGCATGTCCCATTTTTTTCATATGCTTTAGCTTCATGAGATGCACATTTCGCTTTCCATGAGAATCCCAAGGGAAAAAACCACCACAGTTTTTCAAGAGCTGACCTCAGCAGTATGCCATAAGCTTCTAAATATTATAATTTCAAACTGACTAGATAAACCATGGATATGTTATAACTGCTTTGGAACATAGCCATCCACATTTAATCTTATTATCAATGATACTTTAGCACATTGCCATGGGGGGGGGAAGGCATGTATCACAACGACAACAAAAATGAAGGTTAATAAAGGTTAAGCAGGTTTATAAATTACAACAGTGTGTCACCAATGGTTTCAGATCGCACTTTTGATGTATAGAACGCGGGTGGTCTTCAACTGATTTCTGAAGTGTCTTAAAATAACTTACTCTCTGCCTTCTCTTTCTAATACAGTAGAACACCATTTATCTGACTCTCCATTATCCGGCTCTCTGTGTTAACTGGACAACCAGAACACACAGATTCAAGGGAGTGATCTCTCCAGTGGCCACTAGATGGTGCTGCAGCATTGCACTTTCCCATTCTCTGATTTTTCCAGATTTTTGATTATCCAGTCTGCTCCGGTCTCAATTAGATCCGATAAATGGGGCTCTGCTGTATTGCATATTGAGCAAAAAGCTTAAATCAATTAAACTCAAAACGTATTGCAAAATTCTCTCATTCCTGAGACAGTGATCAGATCTAAGGTCTAGGAGCCAGCAAGCACTATGCCAAATCTCTTATACGTAAAGTGAAGATAGGGTTTTTTTGTGTATGATGGAAAGTATTTTCACTGCATTTAATTCTTGTAAAATTTAACAGCAATGACAAGCAAGAAAGAAAAAACTAGACTACTGTGAAGTAAATGTAGCAGAACAGAACTGTGTGCTCACCAAGTTGACAGGACTGCTGACATTACTGTTCATTAAGGCCACCAAGCCATTCACAAGATCACTGCAAAAGGGAAAGCGGGGATTGAGTAGATATCCATTTCTCTTTAAACAGTCATATTTTATTCAAAGAGATCCATCTCGCTAGAACCACATTGAAGCAATATAAATAGATGAAGAGTGGAGAAATCAAATCCTGCAATTAAAATGGATTTTATGCATTTTGTAGATTGCAGGTGGAAGTCCACATTTCATACCAACTGGTAATTTGCTGGCTGGTTAGCTCCATAGTTATTCATTTCAATAAATCAAAACCAGTGGAGGACTTGCTGTTAGTTTTAGAGAATAATTTGCTGCAGTAAGAGCCTTTACATTGGGAGGCACAAGCTTCAGTTCCTCCCAGTTTTATGAAAACCCAACCAAGACATATTAATGGATTACCCAAAAAAATAATACTTTATTATTTCCTCTGGCCTCTAGGCCTCCCACTCATTTAATATGAGGTAACTGCCAATTTTTCAGATGGATTGTAATAGATGGCTCATGATGGTGAAAAGAAGCAAGCACACTGCTGCTTACCAAGTTTGTCCTTACTTTCAGAAGCTTTAAAAGACTCTGTTAAAACAAGTTTACTTGGTAAAATGATATCGTGGTGTTACCACACTAAATCCTCCTCCTGGGTCCTAGGTTCCAGACTAATTAATAGGAACAACAAAAGGTATCAGCTCTTTTCTGCACTACAGGTTCAAATGAGGTATCAAATCAAGATGCTATAATTTCCAGACCATTTACTACTACTGCAGAAAGGCGCGGGGGGGGGGCGGGGGAGGGAGGAGGAGAGAAGAAGAGATTTTTAAAAGGAGTTTGTCAAAAACAAAACACAAAAACAAAAAAAAACCCTGGCACTTTGGTTTAGCTGGCAAGTAAGCCAGGAGATATGGACATGCTGTTAATAAATATAGGTCACAATCTTGAATCTGATCTGAACAGACAGACTCCCGTGTCTGTACAAGTCTCAGCAACTTTGCATGGGTGTAAGGATCTGGCCATCAGGATCAGAGTGCAGGACCTCTGATGTAAGCTTCTTGAAGCCACGAAAGAGCATACTAGTTTCTTAAGTGCCATGCATTTTTATGGCACTATATAAATAATTATAAAGTGGATTTTGTTGATTAGAAAGTAATGCTTCATCAGATACAATAACTGAATAAAAGCTTGTATTGAAGTGTATTGTTAACAATATTTTGAGGTGTTTGGATAATTAACTCACACTGAAGTAAAGGTACAGAGTCCCTTCAACTCCATTGGAGGCTCTGTAAGTTTTGCATCACAAGAAATGACAACACAACCATGTGCTTTGCTATAAATGCATCGTAATTCTGCTACAGTCAGTCCCAACCATCAGTTGCAAACAATAAGTTATGGTGCAGTATTAGGTAATTATGTATAGCAAACAGTGTTGTGCAATGTGCTCTCTTAACCATAAAATGGCATTGTTTATATTAACCTGAATGTGAAATATATTATCCTGTATCTCATGCCTGAAGTGTTTTTTTAAGTGATTTAAAAATGGATGTAATCAGCAAAGATTATTCAAGGGGACTACTTCTACAGCTTTTACGTATGTATTGAGGAAAATAGGATTTTAGATCTAATGAGAACTGTGCAATCAGGCCCTAAGTTTTTATACAGGTTATTAGGGCCCTCAGCTTTAGAAGAAGGGGGTCTGTGTTTTTGGATATAGTGAAGCAGACTTCAAGATGTGTGAGAGGGATGGGAACGGGAGGGATAAAGGGGGAATTGTCCTAGATATAAGAAACAGTATGATACAGCAAATAAATAATAAATGAAAACGAAAGCTTCGCCTTATTAGAAACGATCAGTTCTGACCATACTGTTTTTTGGTACAACAAAAAATAATCTAATTTTAACATGGAATGAGAAATTATAATACATGAAATATTACACTTTTGTCACTTTAAAACAAGGGAGGATTTTGTCTCAGCACTAAATGAGCTAAAAACCAGTTCTCCTCCAATATTATGGACAACACTTTGAATTGTACAAGCCATGGGAAATGCTGATGGACATGAATATAGCATAAATGTTGTAATATAATACAAATTAAATCACTACTTGCCATGTTTGATATACCCTAACTGTGCAGAGGAAAGCTTGAAAGCGTGAAGTCAAATTTTGGCAGGCAGCTTTAGAAAGACGCTGCCCAGATATTAATCAACAGAATTCCTTGTATTACTAACACAGGCTATCAACATAAGATGGCAGCAGCGTATTCAGTTACAAAGACATGAAACTTGAGATTTTATGAAGCAGAAAATGATAACAGAACCACTTGCATCCACTGGTGAGGATCACCACAAATACTAGCTATGTCTGAATTTAAAGTTCTCACCTGGCTAGGGACTATTTATATATTTAACTTCTCTGTGAAAGTACAATTTGTGTTCTAGAACACTACTATATATCTAACAAAACAGAATTCTTGTACATTTCCCATTTTGCTTATATTTTACTGGCTTGATCCAGTTTGTAGAATGTCTGAGTCTACCAGAATATGATGATAGGTATCAGACTCAGTACAAAGTGCTAGAGAGAACAAGCAAGCCTTACCTGACATACTGGAATGCTCTAGTCTGAGTTCCAGGCCCATAGACCTAAAAAACAATGAAAATCAACATACAAGAACATGAAACGTTATGGCATGTCTCATCATCATCATAAGTAGGCTGCAGGACCTCTTGAGGCATGAATATGGGACACAAAACCAAGTCACAATCTTAGCTGGCTGCCAGACTGTACGTCATGAGTGCCAGGCCAAATCTAATCTTGGTAATTCTTCATACACTACTTTTCTAAAATTCAACCCCTTTTCACTATCTACAGATAGAATGCTTATCTTTTGTCTTGAGGATTATAGCCTACTTCTCTTTGGTCTTCCCAGGACCACCAGTGTCCCTCCTCTTTACTCCACAGAAAATGCAGCTGCTAATATCACCTTCCATGCCTGACCATGACACTCAGCTGTCCTGAATCTCTACACTGACTATGCAGTGAAATCTGAAGCAGATCTACTATTTTTCATGCAACAACAACAAAAAAAAACAAAATACCACCAAAAACATGACACCTCTCTCAAGTTAAGTGGAAATACTAAGGCATTGCAATGGCTTCAACATAGTACTATTTTTACACAGGTTGGCCGTGAAGTTAAGGCAATAAATCAGCATACTTTTTGAAATTTCCAGTATAAATTGATATTTGAAAGCTATAACTAGGTATGTTTAAGGATAAAATGGGGATACATCTCTTGACGTGACATACACTGAATTCGAAACGCTTTTTGGAAGTAGCAGATAGAATATTTGTTTTGCTCAAAACATAGGGACACATCTGATGGATATGCCAACATCTGTCATAGGTTAAGCCTGTTTAAGGGTCTGACCCAAACTCCACTAATCTCAAAGGGAGTCTTCAGTTCAGTGGGCTTTGGTTGAAGCCCTAAACATTTAGAAGTCTAACAGAGTTTACTTAATATCTTATTCTGAAAGAAATGTGGGGGAGTGCACTGGTGGCTCGACAGCATGCCCCACACAGCTTTCCAGCCTCTGTTTTAACATGTTAGATCGATAGAGTGATTTAATAGACAGACGACAGACCGGGCAGGGGGAGGGGAACTCACTTTGTGCTGTTCCTATACAGTGATCTTCGTTGCCACATGTTTTAAAGGCAGTCTGGGATTATGCTGTGTTCACCCCCACCCCCACACTTCCTCGTATGAATATTTTAACAATAAAATCAAGATGACTGTTCGCATGGGACAAAAATATTTGACTAATGAGGAATAATAAAGATATGTTCCCATTTTGTAGAATTAGTTCCCACATTTGAACTTCTCTTTAAACAACTGCCTTTTGCATTCATTTTTTGTTTTTTTTGGGGGGGATAAAAATTGAATACACTCATGTTTTAAAATAGTTAATTGATAACAGATTTTAATTTTAACAGCAAAAGTTATAAAAAATTATGTCAAAGTTTTTGATTTCTGATTCACTTTCACTGTTTTTTCTGCTGGCTGTTGATTTATTTTACTTGAGCATGGCCAATTCAACAAAACTTCAGTCTCACTCTTATGTCTAATCAATTTTGCTTTTTGAAACTCATGCACTAGTAGTACAGTGATCTTGGGTCAAGCTTTTATTTATATTATTTTATCCATGGTTAGAGACTTTACAAATATAACTAAGTCTACACAAGGCCTCCTTCAAACTTTTCCTTGTAACGCTCCTCTGCTGTGATGGCTGCAAAACATCCGACAATGGTTAGGTACGGATGGGTGCAGTGATTCTACGTGTTACACTGAACGGAAACGTTCCACTGTTACCATGTGCTCCCCTTGCCTGCTGCATCCACCTGTTGTCTCATTTATACTTGGATAGTGAACACTTTTGGGGTAGGGGCCATCTTTGTGACACGTCAATGCTTCGCACAATGGAGACCTGATCCTAGGTTGGGCCTCTAGGTGTCACTGTAATATAAACAATAGCAATAACTTTGTGACAACTTAAAAGTCTGACCTCCCATTTATTCAAATGGGAGTTGCATTTCTTATGTTCCAGTTAACCAGCGTCCACCAACTAGTCAGGATGCTGAAGCATCACTGGTATCCTCATCCTCTTCCCTAGAGACTTTTCAGACTCCAAAGAATTAAAGGGAGTCATTATTCGACTTTGGCTTGTGCCCACACTAACTTATTTGCTTAACATTTCTCCGTTCCTCCCACAGGTGCAGCTGCAACGGCAGGAGCTCAACTACAGACTGGCCGTTGGAGTTAAAAAATATCTAACAGACAAGACTTCAACTCTCCTCCCCAGGACTGTACTATTCTAAGCTTTTCTTGATGACATTTTGAAATATCCTGAACTATGAATTGTTTTAAATCTAGATAAATATGCCACATACACACTTTTTAGGAAGCTGTCAGAGAATTGTGTGTCTCTGCAATGATTGATTACCTTCTCAGTTTATAGTTATAAAAAAGTCAAGGCTCTGCTGGATAAGTCCGAAGAAGCTCAAACTACTACGATGTATTCAGATGCCAAGCTGGCATATCAACCACTTGACCAGCACAATATAAGCAACAAGAGAATGATCAAATAAACACACAGCAACATCTGACCTCTGATGCTCTATGCAAAACTTATAACGCTACCTAGAGAGGACCTACGCTTTGTGCCCCCTGTATATCATCCAGGAGCATATAGTGGGGTGGATAGGAGAGTGAAGGCCCTTTCAAAACAATTTACAAAAGTCCTTTAAAAACCCATATGTAAAATACATTCTTGGGTGGAGGCTGCTGTCTTTTGTGCTACTGTTCTCGGGTTTAACCAATGTGATAAATGTGGGCATGCTCATGGGGCAGTACAATGGGAATGACTCACCATAGCCATGTAAATCAGAAGAATCATACCAAGAAACAACTAGTTTTGGAACATGCCTTTACATAGATTTCTTCTATCCCCAGCCCCAAAACACTGCAACACTTTCCCAGCGCAACTGTAGGAAGAACTGAAATAAGCAATCCTGCCCCATCTAAGGGTAGGCAAGTATAGTCACTTTTAAAGGTTTCTCACAAGGGCAACACATCCTTCTATCGTTATAAATTGGTATTTTTGTTGTTTTTAGTGGAAGAGGGAAAAGAGAGACAAGTAATGTTGTGATAAAATATAAGAAAGAATGCTGGCCCCCGACATCTTTCCTGACTTTAGATACCTTGAAAAAATTGACTTCAGCTCCCCTCTCCTTACTGACTAGGCACATTTATTGCTGGAGCAACACTTCTTTCCAACAAACAGGAGCTCTGCTAGCATGCAGACAACACACAAATTATTACTGTCCACAACAGCGCACCTTCAATCTTGGGGTTGTCTACCCAGTACAGCAAAGCCCTTTACAAGGGTGTGCTTTGTAGAGTACTCAAACGTATTGAACTCTAACGTCCCATATACACCCTATGGCATGCTTTTAAAAAAAAAAAAGATACTTAATTTAAACAATAAAAACTAGAAAGGTCTTGAGTGATTTCCTAGTACCATTCACTTCATTCTTTGCTCCAGATATAGCCTCCAACTTTTATATGTGAAATTTTAAAAGTTGCCATGTGTATGAAATTACATATCTCATGACCTCATCCTTGACCTCAAATACCCCTCCACCACCATTTTGTATTATGATTAATTTAGGATGTATGCTTCTATCTATATCTTTGGCACTTATAAGGCCCTATTATTGAATTATCTGAGTGCCTCACAATCCTTAGTGTATTTCTCCTCAAAACACCCCATGCGAGGCAGGACAGTGCTATTATCCCCATTTTACAGATGGGGAACTGAGGCAGAGAGAGACCTTGCCCAAGGTCACAATGAAAGGCTGTGGTAGAGCAAGGATTTGAGGTCTCCTGGATCCTAGGCTAATGACTGAACCACATGACCATCCTTCCTTCTCATGGAGAGAACACATTTTGACAGTACAGTACTATGCACACTTGTAAAGTTTATAAATACAGGCTAACATTTCAAGAATGACTAGTTATTTTTGGACACCCAGGTTGAGACATTTAGAGGCCTGGTTTTCAGAGAGTGGGAGCTCAGCACTTTTTAAAAATCTAGCCTCTTTCAAGTGTTTCAGGTTGTGCATCCAAAAACTAGGCGATCACTAAATCATCAGTCACTTTTGAAAATCTTGGCCATAGCACTAGTTAAGTGGTTTTGTTCTAAGTCCAGGACCAAGTGCCAATCACTACCGTTAGAGGTTCTCCCTGAAGAGCCTGTAAGATAAAGTTACTGACAACTCTGCCATCGTTCATGTGCATCCGAGGACCAAAGTATGAATATCTAGCAACTCGCACCTCAACCCCCTTCCTGTAAGCAAAAAGAAGAAACAAACAAAACTTGTACTTAATGAAGATTCTATAACCCTCCCTCCCCAATCCCTTCAAATTGCAGACTTTCATATTTAGGAGGTGGTGTTTTTTTTAAAAGGGCGATATTTCCATAAGTATAAGAATGCCAATATACACTTTTTAAACACATGCTGCTTTCTTGTCTTGAGATTCTTGTAACTTCACATTAAACCACAGAGCATATGGTAGGAGAATTTTCCCTAATTATCTACATTCATAATGCAATATGAACCACTGATCGAAAATGTGAAGACAGTTCTTTACCCTAATGAATTTTTCTTTAAGAATACTTTGAATTCAATAGGGTCTTCCATCAGAGGCTCTAAGGATTTAGCAATGAGACACCAGAGAGTATTTTCACAGATTGGAGAACATCAATCAAGTGACTTGCCAAGACCACAGAATAATCCGTGACTAAGCACAGCGAGAAATTTTTATAAAGTGTTTAGAGATTTTTGGGTGCCATTGTGAGCTATCTAAAGGATCCTGATTGTCAGAGGTGCTGAACTGATGCTTATAATTAAAGTGACCTCCTAACCATAGCCATAACATTACTATTTGCATTCGCCTACAGGAAGTTTACGGGCTAGTTTATTTCTCAGATTCCCATTGTTATTTACAGGCTGTTCCAATACAGGTATTATATATCTACAACTTTAATACTACAGAAATTTTATTTGATTCTGATAATTTTTTCCATTATACCCAGTAATGCTTTGTGTGGATGTTATGTTAAATCCATCTTCAGATAATCAATGCACTCAATTGAGTTTAGCAAGCAGAACCAATGCAGTCTATAGATGGCATCGTGACCATGTGAAATTGCAGGGCTGGAACCCATCACTGAGAATAAACTGTTTCATCTAAATTCTGCAAGAGCCAAATCCTCAGCCTTTATGGCAAGGAAAACGTTCAACCATGGTGAACTAATTCACAGGGTTGGCTTTTGATGCACTCAACAGTTCACCGTGACAACATGTAGAAACATCACCTCTGAAAGTAAACTTCTTGCCGCTGACTGAAAAGCAGCAAAAGTCACCAAGCACAACTCCTAAGGTTACACAAATCATGTAATGTGTTACAATATTCTTGAGGCTTTCATGGAAACATGGAATTTTAGTTTTTCAAACAGTTTGCCACAGATTATGGCTGGTTGCCACTGCCTGGAAAATGGGACTTGAAGACATGGTGAAACTATGTTGTGGATTTTCCCATTATAAGAGGATACACAGTGTGCTGCATACATTTTCAGCTTCTCTTCAGAAGACTGCAGCCTGTGCTCACACATCCCTCGCTCAAGGGACATCCAAAGACCATGATTTTCCTTGAAACAGGTTAGCCTGAAAGTAGATTCAGTTATAAGAATAACTAACTGCCTGCCCCAGGAACTCAGAATTGTTTATAAATAAACAATTAATCCCATTCCTAAAGTTTATTTTAGAGTGTTTTATGCAGCCTAGTTTTGAAGTCTCCCAAGAAAATCAGGCCTCCATCCATTCCCTTGGGAAACTATTACACAAACGAATAGATCTCAGTGTTGGGGAATCTTATTCCAAATATTTAGCCTATATTTCCCCCCTCATTTTCAGCCCATACGTTTAGTAACTCCCCCGCCCTCCTCATATTCTTCTGGAATAATTTCTCTGAGGCATCAAATATTTGTAGAATGTACACTCTTAGCCAGGCCCCATCATTAGTGTGAACACCTCCAAACCCATACGGCATTAGCTGTGACCCTCCCTCCTCACCTCAGGACAGCAAACAACACCTCGGGCCTGGCAGTTATTTCACCATGTGCTGCTGCTAACACAATACTAAACCATGTACAGTAACTCCTCACTTAACGTTGTAGTTATGTTCCTGAAAGATGGAACTAGTGAAACAATGTAAGCAAATCAAATTTCCCCACAAGAATTAACATAAATGAGGGGGCTGGTTCCAGGGCAGCTTCCCCTACTCTGCAAGCAGCAGGGACGGGGGGCTCAATTCTCTGCCTTCCCACTCCACCCCTTCCCCCAAACCTCCCACCCTTGAGCCGTCTCTTCTCCCCCCATCCCATCCCCCCCCTTTATTTCGCATGCTGTGTCCTGGCTCCTTCCCACTCCCTCCCCTGGGCAGGAGGGTGGGAGAGGCACGCCAACTCCTCACTCCTGCCCAGGGCAATCAGCTGGCTTGCGGCATTCGGGAGGCAGGGGGAGTCCTGCGCGTCGAGTCCTCGCTCCTCCCCCACCTCAAAAATGCTGCAAGCCAGCTGATTGCTGTGGGCAGGAGGCGGGGGGAGGTGAGGGAAGGTGCTGATCTGCGGGGTCTGCCAGGGGAAGGAGGCATTGGGAGTGGTGTGTACGCAGAGAGGCTGTCAGCTATAGAGAAAGCAGGCAGCCAAACAACATAAGAGTGGATGGAGCATTGCACACCTTTAACATGAATATGTTCCCTAATGATCAGTGACATAACAACGAAACGTTAAGTGGGATGACTTTAAGTGAGGAATTACTGTATTTATTTGCTGACACGGGAAGGGAAGAAGGAAGACTCAATCCAGATAGACCCAGCTGTGAGTTGTAAGTTTCCCAGAGCAAAGAAGGTGGTGGGATGAGTCAATAAAGAGGCACAAGTGTTCAAACCGACCACTTAAGTTGAAGGCATGTTGATCCTGGGGACATCCAGAGCCCATAAAACTGATAGATGCCTTTAAGCATCTGCAGCGTTGGACAGTTAATGACAAGAGCAGCTTGCTGTCCTTGATTTAAACAGAACAGTGATCACCACTGCAATTTCCCTATGTCTTTCAGGGTACGTCTATTCTGTTATAAACTCATGGCAGCGCATCTCAGAGCCCAGGTCTACAGACTCTGGTTCATGGGGCTCACAATATAGCACTAAACACTGCAGTGTAAACATCTCAGCCTGGAGCCTGAGCTACCAGCCCAACCCCAACATCCACACTGCTGGTTTTAGTATCACAGTGCATGCCCAAGTCTGCAGAGCTGGGATCTGAGACTCGCTGCTGTGGGTTTACAGCCCAGGCAGACATACCCTTAGACTAACACTCACTCTTTTACCAGGTGAACCACACTCCACAGTTGTACAAAATAGACAACTTGTGCTAATCTTCAGTTTTTAAATTTACGTCTCTGTGATTTCATTCCAGCCTCCTACAAACCTTAAACCTTTCCTGTTGTCTATGTATTAGACCTGTTTTTCAAATCCTTTAAAATGTGCTCAGTGCTTTTACAAAACTTGAAAAGCACATTGTATATACAGTTTTACATATGTATAAAACAGAACAATAGATTCCAGATTCAGATTTCCAAGGGATGCATACACAAAGGCATTTATTTTAAGTCAGCTCTACACTAGAAACTTTTGCTGGTACAGCAATATTAGTTAGGGACGTGACTTTTTTTTTTTTTTTTTTTTTTTAAACACACACACAATATTTCAAATCACAAATGTATTATACTGACACAGAAATGCTTTTGCTGGTATAGTTTATTTGCTCATGTGACTAAACCAGTGTAAGTTGTCCCAGCAAACGCACTTTGTTGATGGCATAAAAACTGCATCTACATTAGGAGGGATTTCCCCAATATAGCTATATTGATATATCTATACCTGAAACCTTTTCTAATGTAGACTAGGCCTAAGTTATGAAAAATTATACTGACATCTAAAGTTTTGGTGATTTTATATTTCCTTCTCTACCTTTTGTTAACAAAAAAATAAATAAATCTGTTTAAGGGGACAATTAATGACAGCCAAGCTGTTGCATGTACTAGCCAACAGATATTGTCAGGGCTCCTATGAAATTACCCCAAACCAAAATTTTCAAAATAAGTGACTAAGGTTAGGCTAATAAATCAGTGGTTTCATTTTCCAAGGTGATGGGTACTCACCATGCCTCACTGTAGGGTACAGAGCACCTTGAAAGTTAGGGCCACTAATTTAGGCACCTAAATATGGAGTGAGGAACTCTAACTGTAGGTACTTATTTTTGAAAGTCTTGGCTCCCAATAAAGTCTACAGCAAGGCATGGCAGGATGACATCAATGTATATTTTTCTTTAAAAGAATAAACATGCCATATTTTAAGATTAACAAATCTACCTTTAGTAAAAGATGCGTGGTCTGCATGTTTCAGAAATAGATCAACACAGAATGCAACTTAGGAGTCTAAAGGTTTCCAATGATGGTTTTCACTGAAATAGCTTCAACATACACTTGGGGTATGTCTACACTACCCTGCCGGATCGGCGGGTAGTGGACCGATGTATCAGGGATCCATGTATTGCATTCATCTAGACGCGATACATCAATCCCAGAATACGCATCCCGTCGACTCCAGAACTCCACCAGGGCGAGAGGTGGAAGCGGAGTTGACGAGGGAGCAGCAGGCTGCTGATCCTGCGCCAGTGAGGATGCAAGTAAGTCAATCTAAGGGCTTGGCTACACTGGGGAGTTGCAGCGCTGGTGGTGGCTTTACAGCGCTGCAACTCACTCACCGTTCACGCTTGCAAGGCACATCCAGCGCTGTATCTCCCTGGCTACAGCGCTGGTTGTACTCCACCTCGACCTGGGGAATAATGACTATAGCGCTGCTGATGCAGCGCTGCTCTGCCAGCGTGGCCCCCAAAAGCGCTGTATTGGCCTCCAGAGGTATTCAGAGGTATCCCAGTATGCCAGTTCAGCCACTTGCTCATCAGTTCGAACTCTACTGCCCTGGCCTCAGGTGACCAAGCGTCAGACTCTCCCTTTAAATGCCCTGGGAACTTAAAAAATCCCCTTCCTGTTTGCTCAGCAGGTGTAGAGTGAAATCAGTGAATCTTTCCAGGTGACCATGCCTCCATACGGCAAACGAGTCCCAGCATGGAGCAATGGCAAGTTGCTGGACCTCATCAGTGTTTAGGGGGAAGAAGCAGTGCAGTTCCAGCTGCGCTCCAGGTATAGGAATTACGATACCTATGGGCAAGATATCAAGGGCCATGCTGGAAAGGGGCAACAACTGGGACACACTGCAGTGCAGGGCTGTCATAAACAGATAAGTAAGAGTTAATAGAACAGAAGTACTTCATCTCTCTTTTGCCTGTAAAGGGTTAACAAGATCAGAGAGCAGGCTGTCACCTGACCAGAGGACGATCAGGGGACAGGATACTTTCAAATCTGAAGGAGGGAGCTTTTTGTGTGTGCTGTTAGATTTTGGTTGTTGTTCATTCTGGGGGCTCAGAGGGATCAGATGTGCAACCAGGTTTCTCTCCCAATCTCTCCAATACAGGCTCTTATAAAGGTCAGAATAGTGAGTACTAGGTAGATAAAGCGTAGTGGTTGTTTTCTTTATTTGCAAATGTGTATTGGCTGGAAGGAGTTCAAAATTTATATTTTGCTGAAAGGATTTTAATTTGTACTTGAATACTTAGGCTGGGAGGGTATTCCCAGTGTCTATAGCTGAAAGACCTGTAAACATATTCCATCTTAAATTTACAAAGATAATTTTTACTGTTTTTCTTTCTTTAATTAAAAGTTTTTCTTGTTTAAGAACCTGATTGTTTTTTTATTCTGGTGTGAGACACCAGGGGACGGGGTCTGGATCCACCAGGGAATTGGTGGGGAGAAAGGAGGAAAGGTGGAGAGAAAGGTTATTTTCTCTCTGTGTTAGGATTACTTTCTCTCTCAGGGAGAGTCTGGGAGGGGGAAAGAGAAGGAAGGGAGGAAGGTGAATTTTCCTCTCTGTTTTAAGATTCAAGGAGTTTGAATCACAGTGATCTTCCAGGGTAACCCAGAGAGGGGAAGCCTGGGAGAGGCAATGGTGAGGGAAAGGGTTTACTTTCCTTGTGTTAAGATCCAGAGGGTCTGGGTCTTGGGGGTCCCCGGGCAAGGTTTTGGGGGGACCAGAGTGTACCAGGCACTGGAATTCCTGGTTGGTGGCAGCGCTACAAGTACTAAGCTGGTAATTAGCTTAGATGAATTCATGCTGGTACCCCATCTTTTGGACGGTAAGGTTCAGAGTGGGGAATTATACCATGACAAGGGTTAAAGTGAAGGAGCTGCGGAGTGACTACTGCAAAGCCCGCGAGGGAAACCGCCGCTCGGGCGCTGCCCCCGCGACCTGCTGTTTTTACAAAGAGCTGGACACGATACTTGGGGGTGACCCCACCTCCACTCTGAAGACCACGATGGACACTTAAGAGTAGGGGGAGGAGGCAAGCAAGAGTGAGGGTACTGGGGTGGGGAGAGACACCCTGGTGTCCAGCAGGCATGCAGGCAGGAGCTCTTCTCAAGCCAGGAGGAAGGTAGCCAGTTGCAGCAGCCAGTACTTGGTGGAGGACAAACAGAGGAGCGGGTTCCTGGTAAGTGGCTTTTATTTTCAGGATTGAAATTTTTCAGAGAGGAGGGAGGGTTAGGGTTGCATTCATGCATGCCTAGATGTGGAACGGCGCATTGATGTGGTCTATCACATCACGGTAATTGGCCTCGGTAATCTCTTCAAAAGTTTCAACCAGAGCATGGCCAATGTGCTTGCGCAGGTTTCTTGGGAGAGCCACTGTGGTCCTTGTCCCAGTCAGGCTAACGTGTCCGCGTCACGAGGGGTGGGAGGACCATTGCAAGACACAGGCAAGCTGCATAGGGGCCAGGGCGGAATCCGCACTGCAGTAGAACAGGCCTGCACAACATGCGGCCCGTGGGGGATTCTAAATCCCCCACACAAGGCGCTCTGCGGGCAGACCAGAGCCCTTTAAATCTCAGCCGCGACCGGGAGTCAGAAGGCTCTAGGCTGCCGGCAGCCGCGGGAGCCCTGAGCCCTTTAAATCTCAGTGCGGCGGGAATCAAAGGGCTCTGGACTGCAGGCAGAGATTCCCAGCCGCAGATAGGATTTTAAAGGGCTCAGGGCTCCCCGCGGGCTTCGGGCACCCCAAAGCCCTTTGAATCCCGGTCACCGCTCTGCGGCAGGGCTGCGGCTGGGATTTAAAGGGCTCGGGCTCCCTGCGTGACTGGCAGCCAGAGCCCTTTGAATACCCGCTGTCGGCCACGATTGCCCCTCTCCCAGACCCCTGCCCCAAACTCCCCCCAGGACCTCCCCCCCCTATCTAAGCACCGCTGGTCCTTGTCCCCTGATACCGCTCTCCTGGGACTCCTGCCCCCTAACTGCCCCCCAGGACTCCACCCTCTATCTAAATGCCACTGCTCCTTGTCCCCCAATTGCCCCCTCCTGAGACCCCTGCCCATAACTGCCCCTTGGGACTCCAGCCCCTATCTAAGCCTCCCTTCTCCTTGTCCCCAATTGCCCCCTCCTGAGACTCCCCTCCCAACTTTGCCCCAGGACCTCAACCCCTACCTGTCCCCTGATAAACCCCTGGGACTCCCATGCTTATCCAACTGCTGCCTGTCACGTGACTGCCCTCCTGAACCTCCGCCCCATCCAACCCCCCCGCTCCCTGTCCCTTGACTGCCTCCCTGGAACCCCCTACCCCTTCTCCAACCCCCAGCCCTCCTTACCGTGCCACTCAGACCAGCGTGTCTGCTTCCATGCAGCTCCAGACCACGGTTACTGCCATGCTCCCCTGCAGAGCCCACAGGCCCCATCCCCCCCAGCACCTGCCTCCAGATTTGAACACCTAAAAATTCAGGAGTGCTCAATCTCAGTTTGGTAAGCTGTTACTTCATTTCTCCCAAATCAAATATACTGATCCACTGTGACTTGCTGTAGAAAAGGTAGGATAAATTAAGCAAGAAATGCTTATTAGGACTGGAATTGCTATTTTCAACAGCCATTGCCTTTTTGTTTGTTTTTAAAAGGAAGGACAGTGATATTGCATTGGCAAATTCCCCATAGAAAGAAAGAGTAGAACAAAAGAATAATAAAGGCACCTCAACTTTTCCTCATTTATGGAGGACAGTCTTACAATATGCATCCAGATATCCTCCAATCACACAAGCTGAAAATTGTTCCGCTTTACTGAAGCATTGTCATATATGGGAACCAATTCCTGTCTGTGTTTTGTGCACATCCAAAATTTCTGCTGAATGACCCGCCCTAGGAGTGAGTTACCAGTGACCAGGGCTGGGGCGGCAGTGTGTGTGTGTGTGTGGGGGGGGGGCCAGGACTGGAGCAGCAGGGAGGTACGGGGGGGATCCCAGGGCTGGGACGGGGGACAGCCAAATTTTTTTTTTTGCTTCGGGCAGCAAAAAACCTAGAACCGGCCCTGCAGGGTTTCCCCAGCTGCCAGAGCTCCGAGCCCTTTAATTTGACCCCTGAGGGCTCTCAGCCACCTCTTCAGCTGGGAGCCCTTGGTTGATTTAAAATAAAGTATCACTTCCCCACCCTCAACCTTTCCTTTTTGGTCCACAGCTGTTTTGGTGGGGCAGCGCTGGGGAAGAAGGGTTTGTTTCTGCAGGGCTGGGCGGCCTGGGGCGGAGGAGTTTCTGCTGGGACGGGAGGTTTCGGCCCTCAGTTGTTTTCTTTAGAGTAATGTGCCCTCGCCGCTTTACGAGTTGTGCAGGCCTGCACTAGAAGACCCTCCTGTGCTTCCCAGGTGACCCGCAGCAGCGAGATATCTTCCAGGATAAACTCCTGTGGAAAATGTTGGGATAGTGTTCAGTGTAGGTGCCCCCCTGCAGCTGTTTGCTTTCCCCAAAGCACAGAAATCCCGAGGACAGTACAGCCCTGAAACAATCAGTCCCCCCTTACTCACCATTTTGGGACTCCGTGGGTTATGTGTGCTCTCTTTGGGATGGGAAAATTATGCTATTGGGAAGACTGTTACCCTCCTTAACTACGGGGGAATAACTGTCTGGTATAACAATGCTGCCTTCTGTTAAGTGTTGCATTTTTGCCTTTACAGATGCAACCTTGAGATCTTGGCTGCCCATGTTATCAACCGCTGAGAGACTACAAAACCTCCGGAAGAAGCCGCGACAAAGCAAAGAAGACATGCTGCAAGCAGTTACTCAGCACTCTGTCAGAGAATTAAAAGTGCAGGACTGGAGGGAAAGTGAAAGCAGGATCCGCCACAGAAATGCAGCGGACAGGAAGAAAAGCACAAAGCAGCTGATAAGGATCCTGGAGCACCAAGCGGACTCTATCCAGGCGCTCGTAGCCATGCAAGTGGAGCACTACCGCGCCTGCCCAACCCCGCCACCGCCCTTGTCCCAAAGTTCTTTTCCTTGTGTCCCCATGTGAGCTCAAAACCCCCTTCCCCAGCATGCAGGTTCTTACCACCACCAGCTGCCTCCAACACCTGTATGTTCACCAAGCAGCCCTGAGAACTACGACCATTACTCTCTGCACTTAACCCCCCTCACCATGCAGTATAGCCATCCTGAAGTGCAGCAGTCATTGCACAGCACTCCAGACAGGACATACTCAAACCTGTGACTGCACAGTTTCCCCACCCCACCCCCCTGCCCTTTTAGGTTCCCAAAAACTTGTGTGTCTGTCAAAGTTATTTTCTTTTCAACAAATGAATTCTTGGCTTTGAAAAGAGTCTTTATTAGTGCAGAAAGTCAAAGATACTTTAGCTCAGGAAAGTAACAGGCACTGCAAATCAGCTTAGCAAACACAGATTCCTACTAACAGTGTAACCACTGCACTTCACTCCAGTGCAAGGCACCAAATATTACTGTTGGTTTTCAGCCTCAAATTCCTCCCTCAAAGCATCCCTAATCCTTGCAGCCCTGTGTTGGGCCTCTCTAGTAGCCCTGCTCTCTGGCTGTGCAAATTCAGCATCCAGGCATTGAACCTCGGAGGTCCATGCCTGACTGAATCTTTCACCCTTTCCTTCACAAATATTATGGAGGGTACAGCACGCGGATATCACCGCGGGGATGCTGCTTTCCCCCAAGTCCAGCTTCCCATACAGAGATGGCCAGTGACCCTTTAAATGGCCAAAATCACACTCCACAGTCATTCGGCACGAGCTTAGCCTGTAGTTCAACCGTTCCTTGCTGTTGTCAAGGCTCCCTGTATATGGTTTCATGAGCTAGGCATTAACGGGTAAGCGGGGTCTCCAAGGATCACAATGGGCATTTCAAATTTCCCTACTGTGATCTTCCAGTCTGGGAAAAAAGTCCCGGCCTGCAGTTTCCTGAACAGGCCAGTGTTCTGAAAGATGCGTGCATCATGCACCTCTTCGGGCCAGCCTCTGCTAATGTCAATGAAACACCCATGGTGATCTACAAGTGCCTGGAGAAACATTGAGAAATACCCCTTCCGATTAACGTACTTGGATGCTAGGTGGGGTGGTGCCAGAATAGGAATATGCATCCCATCTATCGCCCCTCCACAGTCAGGGAAACCCATTTGGGGAAAGCCATCCACAATGTCCTGCACGTTCCCCAGAGTCACAGTTCTTCTTAGCAGGATGCGATTAATGGCCCTGTAAACTTGCATCAACACGATTCCAACGGTCGACTTTCCCACTCCAAACTGGTTCCTGACTGATCGGTAGCTGTCTGGAGTTGCCAGCTTCCAGACTGTAATAGCCACCCGTTTCTCAATCGGCAGGGCAGCTCTCAATCTCATGTCTTTATGCCACAGGGTGGTGGCGAGCTCAGCACACGGTCCCAAGAAAGTGGCTTTTTTCATCCGAAAGTTCTGCAGCCATTGCTTGTCATCCCAGACTTCCATGACCATGTGATCCCACCACTCAGTGCTTGTTTCCCCGAGCCCAAAAGTAGCATTCCATGGTGCTGACCATATCCGTGAATGCCACAAGCAATTTTGTGACATACGTATTACGTGACTCGCTATCATCGTCAGACTCCTCACTGTCACTTTGGATTTTAAGGAACAGCTCAACTGCCAAACGTGATGTGCTAGTGAGACTCGTCAGCATACTCCTCAGCAGTTCGGGCTCCATTTCTCACAGAAATCGCGCTGCACAGAAACCGTTCAAAGAGGCAAGATGGTGCCAAACGCGGATGGAAAAACAGGGATTGCTGGGATGTGAAGTGATGCATCACAGGGCGTTGGGACAGGAAGCAGAATGACCCACACCCTCCGCCCCCTTCCCACAACCTACGGCGCCAGAATGAGAAGAGGCGCTCTGTGGGATAGCTGCCCATAATGCACCACTACCAACACCGCTGCAAATGCTGCAAATGTGGTCACACTGCAACGCTGGTAGCTGTCAGTGTGGCCACACTGCAGCGCTTTCCCTATACAGCTGTACGAAGACAGCTTTAACTCCCAGCGCTGCACAGCAAGTGTAGCCAAACCCCAAGTTGATCTAAGATATGTCGACTTCAGCTACAGTATTCTCATAGCTAAAGTTGCATATCTTAGATTGATCCCCCCACAGTGTAGACCAGGCCTAAGGCTGCAATGCAGAAGCAGGGTAACAGGTGAATCATTCTTATTAATTAACTTTAATGCTCACAATTTGCAAGTTTTGCACCAATGTTGCAAATTCTTCTACTATGAATCACCAGCCAGTAAGCAAAGATTTAAACAAGAAAGATGAAAAACTCTACTTGCACGAAACCAGGACATAAGGAGCTGCAAAGCGACTCTGACATGTGGGGACTCACTGGCATCAGAAATCCTTACAACAAAATGCGTAAATAACCTGCCAGAGAAAGACCAGAAACCTGCAGAGCTACCATAGTGAGCAAAACTAAGCTAATTACTCTTTCAGATAAAGTTATTAAAATCGCTGCCTGCATCCCTTGAAATTCTTTTGACTAGTGTGTGTTATCTGTGTGAAAATCTTGACTAGCAGTCAACTACAAAGGATATAATTGTTGGTGTCTGAAATATACACATTTAAAAATTATACCACCTACAATTTTGAAAAGTAATCACAGTGCAATTATTTCCAGGCAGTTCATTATAGAAAATGTCACCAATGGGTCCTACAAATACAAAATCCAATCTTGAGTATAAAAATATACACAAAGACTTGACCTAATGGCCACGACATTAGCAAATTGGATTCACCCTTGCATGTTGTTAACATTTAAGATTGTTTTTCACTATGATTTACACTGCCTGGAATTAAGAGTTCATAGATTTTAAGGCCAGGAGGGACCATTACAATCATCTAGTCTGAACTCCTATATAATACAGGGCTCAGAATTTCAGTTGGTGATTCCTACATTTATCCCAGCTTGCGGTTGAACTAGATTATATCTTTTAGAGATGCCTACTCCTGATTTAGAACACTGCAAGTGTTGTAAAATTTGATATAATTTGAAGGACTCTTCCAATAGCTAATTCCCCACTCCTAAAATTTTGCCTGGTGTCCACTTTAATCTTTGCTGACTTCAACTTCAAGCCGCTAAACCTTGTTATGCCTTTATCTGAGGCATTAAGGAACCCTTTAGTATCATATCTTCTTTTTGCATTGGTAATTATAGATTGTGCTCAAGTTGCCTCTTAACCTTCTCTTCAATAAAATAAACTGATTGAATTTTTAGTTTCTCATTGTAAGGTTGGCTTCCAAACCAAAAATTATTCTCTGAACCCTCTTCACTTTTTAAACATCCTTTAAAATAGATGGATACCAGAACTGCACACAATATTCCAGCAGTGGTTCAACTCATGCCATATTCCAAAATTATATCACCTCTCTAATTCTGCTCAATATTCTCTTGTTAACACAACCAAATATTAGCTCTTTTATGACACAGTATCACACTAGGAGCTCATTTTCTGGCTACTTTGTTTGTTGATTGCAGAACTAAAATGAAAATGGTCATCAATAATTACCAGGTTCCTATGGATGGACTGAACTGCCTATACACAGATACAAAGTAGGAGCTTTGGAGATGAGTAATGAAGATGCACAAGTGAATGGATAAAGCCACACTTACAGGAGATAGTTTGCTTAATAATTTCCTTTTATAGATTCCTCTGACATGGACTATTTCTTCCTATCACCACTCTCCTCTTTTCTTTACCTTCTGAAAAGCACCTCCTGAAATACCTCCTTCTGAGAGAATAAAAAAACACCTTCAGTCATCCCTGAGTCTGAGAGTCTCATGAGAAAGTCGCTTTCTGGTTACCCTGAGAATAAGATCAACGGGAGAAAGAAATCCTATGGAGAATTTAGTAAGTTATTTTAAATACGTATCTTCAATATACGTCCTTTACCAGTACTGTACTAAATAGGTATAATGTCAAACTGGGATTTCGTATATTAACAAGAAAGATCGGTTTTCTTATGAAAGGATTGTTTGTATCAATTCTAAATCTGAAATGGCCTAAAAAGTACCATAAACACTGGTTTGTTCACAACTACTCCAATTACTACTCCACTTGGTTAGGTAGACACAACCAAAAATGCAGAAAGTGAATGACTGGTGAAATGTTGTTAGTGTGTCAACTCGTGTTGGTGCTACTGTTAATGGCAAGAGAGCATATGTAATAATTCTAGTGACACACCTCATAACATGCAATATACTGATATTACCACACTCACATAAGGATTATATGCACTAAAAACTGTGTGTGAAGCTAGCGTTCCAATATCATGGTGATTTGTAATATGCATCAGGCCATTAGTGGAACTCTAAAACTAAATTTTATTCCCCACATCATTGCCTTGATAATCAATTTTACAGCACCCAAGCATGCTACACACTTTACAGAGCAAAAAACTATGGGGGAAAACCCAGCTCTACTGAAGCCTGAGAGTATTTTGCATTGACTTCAGTGGGGCCAGGATTTGATCCAAGGTTCTTGTCCTAAATAGCTTCATCTCATTTTAGACATGAATGTGAAAGTGCTGGACAGTATTATACTTACTCATTAATTGATGTGATTACAGCAATTATGGATATACAATTAGGTCCTGCCTGTGCTAATGTAAGGAGAGATTTTAACAGCCTAGCCAAGTGCCAAGGCCACAGCCAGTAACTAGAATATCTACTGGAATGCTTATTGCCAAAAGCAGTTAAACTAGTCGGCCTTTGCAGCAATCTTAGCATAACTAGGCAGGCCAGGAAGGGAGCAGAAGCGATGATGAGAATTGAGCATGTGACCCTGCGCCATCTTGTTTGGCTTTCCTTTAAACTGCTGAAGTATGCAGTTTTGAAAGACAGGAAGTCCATCTATACTTCTGGTTTGTGCGCACATGTGACTCTGCAGAAACACAGCTGTACAACTAATCGCTTGAAACTTCTTGCTTTGGCTGCTTGTTCAGCAGTTATTGGTGACTGACAAGCAGCGAGACACTTAAAAGCATAAAAAGGGGAAAAGGTCTGTGTTGGGTGCACTCTTCGAGGACACATCTCAATATCCCCAGCAGCAGACAGAAGGTTGGTCACCAGAAATCTGTTGCACTTGAAGGACCCTCCAAGACTTCTGAGGTAACTACTGATTTTTGGGGGCTGCTAACCTGTTGCTTATGTGTGTATGTGCTTGAGACTAAAATAAAGTGGACGTTGTAAGTGAAAGTAGTCTTGCGTTGTACTGCTTGTGCCAACCATCTATGGACACGCTGTGCTATGGATGTGCTGTGCCCCCATTTATTTTCTGACATTGCCTCACAGAATATAGTTACCAAGAGCTGTGGATTCAGAAAACCCTGGGTAACAGTAACAGAGCCAAAGTGGATGTCCAAAAAGGAAGCATCTTTTTGCCAAAATAAGAAGGCTATTGTAGGTGAAAGATGCCATAGATTACATATTTTGCACCCCGGGACACAAATAATTGCAATGGATGCATTTCAAAGCCTCAAAGAGTGACTGAGGTATTGGATATGGCTTTTGGAAATAGACATCCTTACGAAGTGTTTAAATCTTCAAGACTTTAGAAATCACTTTTTCGTCCTTGGAAAGAAAACATAGCAAGATAAAGAAAAGGGGCTTTAAGTTCTCCTCTGATTAATGAAGGGAATTCAGACCGATTTATTCCTCACGTGTAGTGAAAAAGAAAAAAGTGGCATAGCTCTTGCTGAAAGTATGCTGGAGCTTATCTGATAAATGCCCTATATTTGTTTGATCCACACTTTTAGTGATCACTTCAAGATAAAATGTCTCATGAACCAAGAGAAACAGAAATTATTTCTCTGTACACTGCCAGAAAGACAAAAATCCCTGCTTTTCAATGGTGAGAAAGGGTGTAATGTATTCTAGTGCTGGTGGTGCAACGAGACATTAGGCCTTGCTAGCACATCACCTCCATTTTCCTCTTTGTATGGCAAGGGAAGTTATTAGCAATGTTCATAGAACCAAACCCAGGTCAGTGAGTGGCGTGGTCTGAGCCTGAGATGGTACTGGCAAATGATCAAAGTCGGCATTGATTTAAAGCGTGGTCCACAGTCACATTATGAACTGTCTAATCTTCCACAGTCATAAGAGATGACAGCATCTGCTGAATGATGCTCTGAAATGGTTCAACATGGGCCATTGTTTCCGGGATAGGTTGAAGCCTGGAAGTTTTTCTGTGAGATCAGCAATCAGGTGTTTCCTTGGAATATAAGCATTATTCCAGTATGCCTCAGCTTTAAGAACTTAAGCCCGATCCCCAAAAGGCTTGCAAGATTTCAGGGGTGTCTTTGGAAGGTTCTGGAGGTTGTCATGAATTGGTAAGTCCAGGTTGGCCATGGTTTGCTTGCAGTTGTGAGCTGTCTCTCTCTCCGGACCAAGGGTGGGGTTGTACATGCCCAAAGTGGCAAACCATTGAACAGCAGTATGTTCCAGTGCTAATCCTCACTGTAGCATTAAGCTGCATGGCTAGAGATTAATTATGTGAGCTGCCTGCCCAGACTGGTGCGCAGTATTCAGAGACCAAGTATACCAACACTAGAGTCAATGTGCATCTTCATAGATTATAAAGCCTCAAAAGACCTGTGATGGGGTGCCTGCCTCACTCTGGGCCCTAAGGGGTTAATAGAGCCCTAGGGAGGCTGTGCAGGAGGCAGCAAATCAGATAAGAGCTGAAGGGAGCGGCCAATCAGGGCCCAGCAGGCCCACAATAAAAGGGAGCAGCAGGGCAGAGAAGGGCAGTTCTCTGCTGGAAGCCCAGGGAGGAAGGACAGTGTCTCTGGAGGGCTGAGAGAACTGCCAGCCCCCTGGACAGAGCAGTGCTGCAAGCAGGAACCAGGGGAGCAAGAGATAGCTCCTGGCTGACTGCTGGGATTTGCAGGCTGAGGCCCCAAGGCAAAGGCAAAGATGATGCTGGGGCTACGAGGAAGTGGCCAGACAATTTGCTGCAATAGCCACTAAGGGAAGTGGCTGGATAGAGGACTGCAGGTCCCCCGGAAGGGCTGTGTCACTGAAGACGATGCTGCGGTCCTTGGAGAGACGTGGGTCCTAGAGCAGGAGAGACTGGCACCACCCGAAGAAGGTACACTACCATGAGGGCTAATTCCCAGGACAGCCAGCAGGAGGTGCCAGAGTGCTGAGTGAACCCTGTTACAGGACCACTCTGATCTTCTAGTCTGATTTCCTCCATATCACTGGCCAGACTTCCCTGAATTAATTCCTGCTTGATTTAGAGCACATTTGTTAGAGAAACATCCAATCTTGATTTAAAAATTGCCCATGATGAAGAATGCACCACAACTCTTGGTAAGTGGCTCCAGTGGACAGACAGTAACGCGCCCAACATTGGGCTCTTACTCACACCCTGAGATTAAGAGTCTCATGCGCTACCGACTGAGCCAGGTGGGAACCCTTGAGTTAACTGGGCATCTTAAGGTCCAGTGTTGAGTATGGCAGAGCCGTACAAAGGCTTTCAGAAAAACTTTTGATCTGAGTCAATGCATCACCACCTTCCCTCCTGTTTCAGGATCAATAATTAGGATGGCTAACTGCCTGCTCTAAGGAGAGGTCATGTCTGCTGTAGCACAGCCATCCCCCAACTTGGCCTGTGACCCACCTAGCCTGCCCTTGGAAATTAAACTCATTTTCATTGCTAATATGAATTAATGTGCTCCTCCACGTAACTTTGGCAGTTTTCAGTATTTGTTAGTACTTACTTTTGACATGATGCATAATCCACAAAAATTCTTCTCTGGAATCCTAACAAAGTGTAATTTTACAGTGCTGAAGCTTACTGTGCTCAGGGGTATATTTTTTCACACCCCATAGCAAGAATTTGCAGCGCTGTGAAGTGCCAGTGTAGACAAGCCCTAATTATGAGAATTACTGAGTAATTATACTTAGCGTTACTAATTACAATGAAGTTCTATTAGCAATTTAATCAACTATTTTCATTCTCCTTAAATTTTATATCTCAGCTGCTTATGAACACTGAAACCAACTCAATTTGTGCATTAACAAAACAAGGATTACAGAAACAAGTGCAGTGCATAAAAACAAAACAGGAAGCGCATTACAAAAAGCTGTGTTCACAATATATTTATTCAACATGTGTTTGCTTATCTATTTGAAACCCACGCTCTTTAATCTTTATTTTGTAAACCTCATCTTTTCCATTTAGTTGTCTCTATTCTTCCACCCACTATTTAGTTTTTGCCCAGTAAGTCTGATGAAACTTAAGCAATAAATTATTATTCTCCAGGCCAAACACAAACCTTCTAGATATATTTAATGATGACAAACAATTCTGTAATCCTAAATATCTTGATACGATAATCACTACATCCAATCTCTTCCAATACATTTGTAGGGAAGTTAGGAATACAGAAATTGTGATTTCTAATTAGAGAATGCCTCAGGATACCTCCAATTTGGAAGCTATCACTTCACATAAAATAAGGTAAGACTAGATGATTACTTATTAGCACTGCACTTGTGAAACTACATAGTGTTTTAATCTGGCACCCACAAGTAATACTGCTCCGCCAATTAAACAGAATCACAAGTAGAAAGAACAATTTAATTGGTATGAAAATGTGGGTTTAAAAAGGAAGATTGTGAATTCTAGATCATTAAGGTCTGAAACAAGACTTCAGGTCACCAAGCAGTAGAGTTTATTTTTTAATTGTAAAAAGAAGAAATCAGACCCTAACCTACACTACATCTTTCAAACAGTGTCAAGGAAAGCGTAAAACTAAGTATTTAACCTAGTTTACATTAATAAAACAATGATTCTGTATAGTTTCACAACAGTACAGAAGAAAATATTTGATTCACATTATGTGGGGAAATGGAAAACAAATTCTGAACAGGTTTCAACTTAAACTGGTGTAGTTGGGATACGCATAATCATATTAGTGTGAGAGATGGCAGGGCTCGAACCCAGGCCCATAGGTCTGTAGGCTGTGCTCAGGCTGTGGCTGCCACACAGAAGCTCACCCAAACCAGAGAAGAAGAGGACTAGCAAAGCTCTAGCTCACAAAGGGCCACACCCATGAAGCTAGGGTGACCAGATGTCCTGATTTTACAGGGACAGTCCCCATTTTTGGGTCTTTCTTATATAGGCTCCTAGCACCCCCCACTCCTGTCTTGATTTTTCTCACTTGCTGTCTGGTCACCCTACATGAAGCTCCTGATTGGAGGAGACATCCAGCCCCACTGATTGGCTGGGACCCAGCAGTCAAACCAGAAAGAGGCACAGAAAGTTGATCCATGCAACTAGGTGAATCCCGAGCTAGCTGCTACTACAGACCCTGCCTACATGGCCTGGCTCCTACTTTCCTTACCTCAGACACCCGTCTGTTCCCAGTTCCTACTTCGCTCCAAGTTCCTGCTCCTATGACCTACCCCTGATGCCGATTCTGGCTTTGACCCCTGGCTTGACTTGTGACTCTGCCTCCAGCTCTGACCTTTGGCTTGGCCCCGCCCCTGGCCCTATCTCTGAGCCCTTGCTTGATTCTGGACTTTGGCTCCAGCACCTGACTTACCATTAGGCATGACTGCCCACACCTTGCTTCCTATAATTGTGGGGAGTCCTACACAACCTCACAGTTCCCATCATAATTCAAGATACTGAGTGCAGGCTGAGTGGCAATTTCCAAACAAAACCAGGAAGTGAACAATGCATTCTAGCATACATGTAGTGGAAAAAAGCCAGGAAGGATATCTTCCTCCTGCCCTGAGTAGTGGATAAGAAATATGCTTGCTAAGATTCTGGGAAGTGCAGATGTCACTGAACCTCATAAATTAGAGCCTAAGATTACTACTGTTAAGTAGGGATACCAAGTAGTTATGAACAGATATTAGAAAACTGATTGGACACATTACAAATGTGTAGTTTTTATTAGAATGGCACATTTGAACATATGATTTTAAACAGTAAGACATACCTATCTGCATGTGACTGTGCTTACGAGTCTGACTCTGCATGGTTTGAATATCTGCAGGTACTCCCGTGCAGTTACAAACAAACATTTTTAACACACCAGCAGCATGTCTGTTTATAATTTTGAGTTTAACCAATACGTGTTCCTCCTGACCCATTACAAAAAGAGCAGAAAACATTTAAAAATTACTACAAAAGTGAATCACCTCCGTGCAAGAATAATAGTCACAGCAGTAGGCACAGTCATTGCAGGGCTGAGAGCTCATTTTATCACATTGTGAACTTTATCTAATGTGCTCTAAAACAAAAGTTGCCTTCACACAATCCTAAACCATATAAAATGCCCAGAAAAACTTCCAATAATAAAGTGCAATAATAAAGAAACCATATGTACAGAGCAGCATCTGTTTTTCCTCTGAGAACATATCATCATGCGAGATATCATGTACTCACAAACTCAGTTACCAAATTCTTGCTTTTGTGCAATATCAAATGGCATTTTAAAGTGAGGATGCTGGGGCAGTGATAAGACAGGGAAAAATCAGTGCATACAAGAGTGCCTTTTTACAGATTCCTTTGGGCTACCAGAAGGTAAGTGTTAGCTGCCACCTTCTGTTACTAGAAACAAATCACCAAATTGCTATTTAATATTAATGTTATATTAACTCCAAGGGGCCAAGATGGCAACCAAGACTCCCTTGTGCAAACTGAGAAAGACAGTACATGTCCCAAAGTTTACAATTTAAAACACTATATGAAGGATAGGGAGAATTAAACTAACACTTGAATATGTATTAGAAACAAAGATGATATTTAGTGACAGTTGATCTGTGAAGGTCAGACCCTATCAAGCCAAAATCTTAAAAATATGAAAACAAACAAAAGATGGAAGTTAAAGAAAGGGAAAAAGCCTGTGCATTCTTTCTACTTTTACACTGCCCATAACACGGTCAATAACTAACTCCATTACAATACCTAGCTATTATATAATGCTTTTCATCTGTGCCTCCATAAGGCTTTCACTTCTAGCACTAACAGATACCCAAAAGCGGAATGTACCCCAACTTCACCAAACCGGCACGCTAAGACAAAACCTTAATACTGACTTCATGTGCTTTTATATCAATTATATCAACAGACTGACACATCTGACCGTTACACAGTCCATGCATTTGGAGAGTTATTCTGCCTTTGCACTGCTCCAAGATAATCATTAAGGTCCTGATCGGCAAAGCACTTTCTTGGACAGTGTTTCTCACTTGAATCACAACAAAAGATGGGAGCAATAAAACTTCCATGTTAAAGAAAACAGATTTTGCAATTGCAAGAATACCCTTACTCAAGCCATCCTCTACCTCCCTCCACTCCTAACATACATTTATTCATTCCAGTTTTGTTCTGTACTTGTTCTCAGCAAGTAGAGCAAGGCCACTGAATTTGACAGCCAAATACCTGCTTCATGTAGGCATAGCACATTGTTTCCGCAACTCTCTTTCCTTCATCGTAGCAGGCCCTAGGTCCTATGGGGTTCACGTGGCCCCAGTAATCTTCATTCTGAGGGTGAACTTCAGGATCTATGGAGAGAAAACACTTGAATGACTTTCTCTTTCTAGTAACAGGAAGAGGGACTGTAACTCCTTTTATATAGGGCTCTTTTGATAGAGCTTGTTTTAGTATGTACAGTGTTAATCAATTTTTCTTCAAATTATCTAATTTTTAAATATTAAACTCCAACATCTTTCACTCCAACAGATTCATCAAATAGAATCCCAAAGGGATAACTATTAAGAACAATCTGAGAATCTATAAAATCCCCAAATTGAGCGTATTAAACACAGCAACCTCCTCGATGGATGTGTCTCCTCATAAGAGCCATTACTCATGGCAGGCTGAGTTGAATGTCTGGAAATGGATCTTAAAGATGGAATAACTCTAGATGCAAACCCAAGATTCTCACTTAAGATAACCTGTAATCTCTCTATTCAGTTATTTAGAGTTCATCGGCAATTTCTATTTAGTTTGCAAAAGGAGCTAAGACATCTTGGCATTCAAAAAAGAGCTGGGGGGAAAAGGAGGCAAGAGGTGGAAATCTAGACATGCCATAAAGAATCTGGTTTGGTGACGGTGTGAGGCGGCCCTGTAAACAAAAATGGTGTATGTGTGCCTTGTTCTTCTCTCGGCCTGATACTCTGGGACCAGCAAGTGGCACAGAGAAGTTACTTTTTCAGCCAAGATGATTCTGAGTAGACAAAGTAGAGGCAGCTGAGCATAAGGAAGGGCAAGGTGCTTTATCTAGAGTTAGTTTAAATTTCCCTCTATCCCCCTAACAAAAAAAGTTACAAACATGCTGCTCTGGCTCGCTTTCAGCCTTGTCTGTGTCCCCATGACCCACTGGTATGATACGCCTGGAGGTGTAGGCCAGGTGCAAACAGATTGGTTGATGGTGGCAGCATTCTTAGGAGTTGCTGAGCAAGAGCTGCAACAAAGGAAAAGAGAACCCTTTGATGCTACTGGGAGGGTCATACTTGCCTTCTCGTCACCTCCAATACATGCTGAAATACAAATATGAGGAGGCCAGGACAAACATTAAAACCATTCAGCTGAGTCATATATAATAGCTGTCATTACCATCACCGCCACCAATGAATACTTAATACATTGGCAGAATCTCCTCCATGCCACTTACAAGTTCCATGAAGATTTTGCTCCCTCCGTCCCACAACCTTTTCTAGTAAGCAACCATTCATCTCTTGAATTAACAGTCGTAAAAACAGATTCTTGTTGGCATGCCCAGAGGTAAATTCTCTTTTTACAACACCTTGACTAGCATTCCTGCATGGATGAAAGGTATCCCTGCTCCGGAAGCATCTTTTTCTTTTTTACTGATACTATTTATATTGAATATTAAACACACACTTTAGATTGCCTTCCCCTAGTTTCTTTGGTTACCTGTGAAAAGCTACCCATGAATCCCAGAATGCTTAGCACTGCTCAGCAGTAAGAGGTATAACCAAGGAAGAAAAACAGAAATGTTACAGATCACAATTCTTATTCCGATCTTCAAGTACAAATAGATCACAACATGATCATCAGTTGTGCCCAGTTCTCTCCAGATTCTTATTACCCCGATAGAGCAACATGACGGAAAGTGGAAACAATTTCATTTGGATAGGTAATATGCTTGTTTTCATATGCAGAGACTGAAAGTTACAGTTCGGTCCAAGGCTTAGAGCTTTCTGGATGCTACTGCTCTGGATCAATAGAGCCCTGCTCGAGCAGAGACCAGCACAGACCCTGAGGCTTTTACTGTCTAATATAAACTGTCCTAGGAGTTTTACAGACCAACATCCAATTCATTCATTTTAAATAACCAGGAGGTGGAGATCTAGATATGCCATAAAGAATCTGGTTTGGTGAAGGTGGGGAACAGCCCCACAAACAAAAATGGTGCACGTGCCTTGCTCTTCTCTGAGCCTGATATGCTGAGGATAGCAAGTGGCACAGAGGTTACTTTTTCAGTCAAGATTTATTCAATTTAAAAATGAATGTTAGAAATATTTGAAAGTTACTGTTCAAATGGTATTAATCATTCCTCTCTAGAGCTGGCTGGCAAACAGTGAGACTGAACTGTAGCTCCTTGGAAAAAATCTGGTCAGTTGAGATTTGCTGTAAGCATTCAAGAAAACCATGTTCTGGGACATCACATATACTGAAATAAATAGTTGCATTGACACTGCTCATAGGAGCATATTTTTCCCCCTCTATTTGTAGCCTGGATTTCAAACTTTCCTTTTTTTAAAAATATTAAGACACTACCAAATAATGGCTTATAATTAGAATGCCTCCTCTGCCAGGAGCTACTTACAGCTTTGCCTTTGTCATGCTATAACTTTTTGATGCTTTTTATAAAGGATACAGTATAAAAAGAAATTTTTCATTGCATTTATAGTTTCAAACTAAGGTTCTAACTGATTAAAATGTCCTCTATGGCCAAATCTCACAGGAAATTTAATTTTTTTTCATAACTTCCCTGAAGGCAAATACTGATGGCAAATATACTCAACCATATTTCACAGAACACATCAAAACCAGGGCTTTGGAGTGGAGCCTGGAGCAGCTCCGGAGCAGTGGAGCTACAGGTTTTTGCCTGGAGCTGGAGCGGAGCTGGAGCACAGCTCCAAAGCCCTGATCAAAAGACAATGGTTCACAAATCTTTGCATATTATAGAGTAAGACAGGATTTTTAAAAGTATCCAAGTGAATTATGAGAAAACTCCCCATTGAAAGTCAATCAAAATTGTGGTCCTAAGTCAATTCATTGTTTTTAATATTGAGACCACAGCATGGATTACTGTCTCCTCTCCTTCCTTCTCAAGGTCCAAGCCCAGTTCCACACCATCCCTGCTTCAACAACAGAGCTTGACTTCATAAAGAAAAATTATAGTTAAGGCAGGATAAAATAGACACGATACTATTGCTTTATTACAACACCCATTTTATCTGTGCTGTGTTTTCCTCCTACCTGAGTTTGAAGTTTGCATATATTACCAAATTCCTATTGTTATCCCGCTGTCCCACTGCTCTACTTTTTCTAGGCCACTGAGTTTTAGTTCTGTTCCCCTGTATGTTTGCTACCACTAATTTTTAAGCTGTTCTCAGATTCTATAATGGTTAAATTCATGCCAAATGAAACATGTGACAGTGAAAAGACACTAGATATTTTAGTCGATCATAAAAAGTCTGTGGAAACCCTAAGGAGGTCCCAGATTGTGTTCAAGTTACAGTGCAGCTCTAATTCATGCAGATGCTTCAGTACTCTGACAGAAGCAACTCTGCCAATCACCTGGAAACAGAGCACAGTTTGAGAATCTCTGTAGGAAGTGGAAACAGCTGAAGGACATTTTCAAGGAGTTTATCCTGCCAAGAACTCAAAAACAATAACTCATTTTCATTTAGTTAAACCTACTATATGAAGACGGTAGATCCCTTTGCCTGACTGGATTTTATGCATAACAAAGTCTGACAATCTGTGTTTCTTTAAGTTTTCCCCTGAGGCAATCAGATTGCTGGGGAGAGATGCTGCTCCGGAACTTGTACACTTGGTCTGCCTGTAGCAATGTTCCACCTTCTGGAAGAGAGAATATGGTTTCTTGTTCAGTTAGGCAGTGCCTCTTGGCCCAGCACTTTCCCCATATAGGAACTGACCCTTGCCTAACAGAAATAGGCAGGAATGTGAGATGAGACACAATCATGCTATTTTCAGTGACTGCCTCATCACTGATGGAGTTCTTGCTTGTGATATTTGTGGTGCACCTGCGTGCCTAAAGTTATTCCATCCAAAACGTAAACACGAGGGGAGTAAAAAGAGCACATCTCATTCTTTCCATCTAGAGGAAGAGGAGACACTTTACGAACTTTTAATGAAAAGGTCTTTAAAGTGCTCAGCTATTAGCAACATCATGCTGCCTGCTGTGTTACTTAGATCAGCTCAATGCTGAAAATGCCTGTAGTAACTGGTAACCTATCTATACTAATGCTCCCACAAATGCTAGTACTAGCGGAGTAGAACTGGTGTTCACAAAACAGGGAAATTTTTAGAAAGTTTACATGGCACCAGCAAGGCCAATCATGGTCCCTGATGTAACCAAAGAGTATTTTGCTGTATCTGCACTAGTTAAATAATTCTCGACATGATTTAAAGAGGGGAAGGCAGGAAGTAGCCAGGGGCTCATTGCTGATAGTCATGTTGTCAGTAGGTCATTTTCCAATGGAGACAGACCTTTTCTTTGTATGCTGTTACAGAGCAGGGCGTGTGGCTTGTTACACACCATTGCTTCTGCTTAATCATCATCATAATCCAGTTTCCAAACAGTCCGGGGAACAAGAGTCAAACCTGCTGCCTGTTTTCCTCCAATGCGTTCCCACTATGGCCTCTGGAATCTACAAGCTGAACATGTAGAAACTTCCACTAAGACCCCTTCATTACAAAGAATGCTAACATTCTCTTATAGGTCAACTCTTACACACAGCATTGAGGGCCTGATTTTCATTTACGCTTGGGTTGCTTTATTCCACTCTGGCAGCGCAAAGTGAAGATTACCATCAACATTTTAAACATTAAGATGAAAGCTAACAAGTCCAAGTATGACAACTACAAGAATACTTGATGCTGCAACACAATCTACAGAAGTTATTGTAAATCTTCCTTGATCAGTCACACCATAGATACTCTAGCTATGCTCATGTCTTACCTCCATACACCTCAGAGGTGGAGGCCAGCAGAAGCCGTGCTCCAACACGTTTTGCTAATCCTGAACATTGAGAAAAAGGAAACAGTGAATTTTAGTGAATACAAAAGATTTTCAGTTATGTTCATTGCTTTATTAAGAGCCCAACTTTGTCTAAGGAAGAAGAGAATTCAAGGCTTTACTAATCAGTTTCTTTCAGATCTAGCCTCTCTTCCTCCAAGTCTCCAGTACTCAACTTCAAGCTGGAAGGAACACGACTGAGCTTTTCTGCAGCTACTCATACCACACAGCTGGCTGATCGTCAGATCTTACGTACACTTATTTCATGGACTGAAAGTTACACTGAACTAAAGTGCAGGACTTTTTTCCATAGATCACAAGGGACAATTGTGATCATCTACTCTGACCTTCTGCATAACACAAGGCCATAGGACTTCCCTGAATTAATTCCTGTTTGAACAAAAGAATATATTTTAGGACAACAACCAGTCTTGATTTAAAAATTGCCAGTGATGGAGAATCCACCAGAGCCCTTGGTACACTGTTCTAATGGATAATCACCTTCCTATTAAAAACTTGCTGTATTAAGTCCGGGATTGGGGCCAGAAAAGTACTGCTAGCCTGAAGGAATAGCTACTGTTTTAAGGTCTGATATCCTGTGAACCACAAGAGTTAGAAACACCAATAGGAAGCTGGGTGGGAGCTAAGTAGAGCTATGTGGTTTAGGAGAAAAAAGTGTGTCATATTCCCCATGTAAGTTCATTAGACCTTTGTAGCTCCTCTTGAAACTGAACGTAGTGGGCCTGATTCTGCCCAGCGTAAGGGAGGCTTTGTACTGCTCTGCTGACACATTGACCCTCAAGATAGCAGAGCTAGTGATAGAAATTTTTCCCCGGCTAGGGGGACAATTTGATGGCACAGAACTGAGAGACAGTAGCTTTTAAGTCGTCTTCTTTCCTGAACTGTGCCAAGTGCAGCATTTCCTGGTGGGGAAAAGAAGTGAGGCCAGAGGGTCTCCATGTCTCAGCAAATACCTACTACTTCAAAAAATCCCAGGGGCCCTTGGCAACCAGTGCAAGCTAAAGCAGTGACAACTGGATCGAGATTAGGATGTAAAGGACTGGATAACAAAAAGAAGAGGCTTGAAGCCACTTTGCTGCCTCCATACCCCCTGACTCTCAGCTGAACTAAATACAAATTAATATAGCTGAGAATTTGTCCCTGACACTGTATATGACCTCAGCACCAGTATAGGACTCTCAGAATTGGCCGGGAGGGGGAGGGGGGAGATAAGAGATCTCCACAATGGGAGGTACCAGTACTATGGAGTTATTGCAATTCTACACACTTTAACACTCATTTTACTGAAATGGAATCAGCTGTCACTCTGAACCTAGGGATGCTCCAGTCACTGAGACACAACAGCAGTGTTTCCCCCAAAGTTGCACTCTGACTCTGTGCCTGATCCGCATAATTGCTTCATAGATATTACTCAATAATTGGGCCATGACTATGGAAACCCTTGTACTTTGGTTGGCTCCTATGCTCAAGATTGTCATGCTGTTTGTAAATGGTCTCAGCTGAAATACTGAAATGTTGACATGAAGACAAACATCCTAGAGGAAAACGGGTCTTTCAAGGAAAATTTATTTTTTGATTTTTGACTCATTCCCCCTTCTTCTTATCCCTTGCCGAACTCTTCCTTCTCTTGTGCCAGATAAGAAGGCTCTTTCTTGGTCTTAGAATAGCTGTCAGTATTTGTGTTTATGTTAGGAAAATATTAGCTCCTCCTTTCCAATTCTGTTTTTAATCCAACATGAACAAATATATAGGAGTTATTCTGAGACAGAGAATGAAGGGGAAAAAAGCATACCTTTTTTACCCTAAAACCACTTTCTTTCAATACTAGCAAGAGTTCTGTTTGCAGATTTTACACTCATTTAAATACTGAATTAAAAATTTTAGTGAAACAGCAAGTTGAACTTTCTTGCTAGTAAACAAGCTGGGCTAATGAATTCAGTCTTACATGGTACAATAGACAGAATCAACTCAGTGAAGACGGTAGTGCCCCAAATTCAGCCAGGTACTTAAACATGTGCGTCACACTAAAAATACAAATAGTTCCTTTGATTTTTCATAATTGACTTTAAAGGAACTACTCATGTGCCTTTCATTAAGCCTCTACTTAAGTATATAGGTGGAACTGGGCCTTAAAGCTTAAGTGGAACACAATTGTGAGCCCAACAGTTGTTAGCAGTTCTGAGTATTTCAAGGAAAATGAATGCAGTAAGACGAAAAAACAAAGATTTCAACTCACCTAACATGTTTAATGTCCCAATAGTATTGGTCTTTAATGTCTTGATAGGATTATACATGTAATTTGGAGGGGAAGCAGGAGATGCTAGATGATAGATCTGGTCCACTGTGAGATAATGGAGAAAAAAAAATCCCAATATAATAAACTAAAGGAAAATAGCAGCAGGGCTACAGGAAGCTACCACTGCAATGAATGTCTTATCATCAAACTCTTCACCTTCTGTATCTGCGTCTCTTAACTTCAAACCCTAGTTCTTAACACACTTATCTACAGAGATCATACATGCAAATCCATAGTAAAAACACAGCAAAATAAACTTAGAATTAAACAGATTAAGATTTTTAATCAAAGCAACGTTGTTCACGCAGATATATAGATGCTCCTGATGTGTCTGCAGAATGCATAGCCTACAAGTAAACCATTTTACTTCTGCCAGCACTGCACAGCCATGCACGATAGCTGCAGAAGAGCAAGGTCAAAATTACATTAATCTTTCTTATTGTACCTAGGAAGTGCAATTCATATGGGACAGTACAATCCTTTACAAACCTCATTTCCAAAACATGCAATTTTAGTTGTTTCTGGTAAGGTGGGTCAAGAGACTTATATAGATTAGATATGCATGCATGCTTCTGCTCATCTTCGGTTTCCTGTTAGTGGCCTGATAGGCTATATGACCAAGGTTCTGAATAGTGAAGAGTGAAAGTGATGCAACTGGATTCCACGCAGCCCGTACATATTCATGGAGTTTTTGTGATGGGTATTGGAATCCTTCTATATCAGAAAAGTCGGTACCTATTCATTTCAGAAATTGCAAGAGAATACCCAGCTCAGGAGGGAAAGTATAATAGAAGCACAAGTCAAAGAAACTGAAGGAAACCTATAACTAGTTGTGCAATACAGCAAAATCTGTCATACATGACCATTCAAGGGACCAATACAGACCGGTTCTTAATAGAGGCAAGTGATTTTCCCACAGAAAGAGAACAAGGATACGTTGGGTGATCTCTGAAGACAAGATGTTGCCTAATAAGGTTACAGGTTTCACTGAATGAAACAGGAGTTTGAAGACTGCAGCTGATGGAAAAAAATGGTTTGTTAGCAATAAAACAAAGAACACTGAGCCTTAACTGAAGATGCCTGTGAAACCCAACGTGAATGATTCAACAAAATCAGGTTAACAAGCTATTGGTAATGTATAACATATAGAGGAGAAAGATATTTTTCTAGTGTCTCTCACCACAGTATGTCCAGAGCACCCTGCATCTTTTTCTTGTTTAAAAGAGACTGTGTGTACCAGAGGATGCCAAAAATTAAATGGGAAGAGTTCAATTTGGACACACAAAAAAACAGATCTCCTACAAGGACACCTAAGAAAACACTTCAAAGGTTATTTAAGAAGGGCTAAAACAAAAAGGGTGCCATGCCTTTTTTGTTCTTCATGATGCTTATTTTTTTTTTAAACAAACCTGCTTGTTTTTAAACCTTAAGATACCAGAAGGATCCAGTCTGGTCCCTGTTTTGCTAATGATCTAACAGTGTGATGCTATGATGTAAAGCTGTCAATCTTTACCGGGAGGGTAACGACGTTAAAGCTCTAACAGGGCTCTTCTTTCAATTGTTTAGTCAGATGTTTATATGAGATTGATGACAGCAAAAACCACCACTTCAAAATAAAATGCACTCTTTGCACAGTGAATAAATCTCACTCCCTGCTCATTCAGGTTTAACTTCCATGACATCTGCAACTTCACTGACTTAAGTTATCCACTGAATCTTCAAGCAAAAATAAAGGTAGACAAACCCTCATTTTCAATTAAAATAAAAAAAAGCAGAACACACTTTTCTAGGCATTCTTCATATGTCGTAAGCAACAAAAGATGGCACACACCCATTTCACCACCCCTTCTCTTCAAAAAATGGCAAAGATGCAAACTTAGCCAGTTCACAATCCCTTTTCAATCCATAGTACTGCTGTGACTCACAGGCACCTCACACTGGAAGTCTGATCATAGGCAATGTTTCCCAGGGACCAGGGGTCACTCGATGAAATTAAAAGGCAGCAGTTTTGAAACAAATATAAGGAAGTACTTCTTCACACAACATGGTCAACCTGTGGAACTCATTGCCAGGGGATGTTGTGAAGGCAAAAAGTATAACTGTATTTAAAAAAAATAGGTAAGTTCATGGAAGATAGCCATTGATGGACCTATTAGCCAAGATGGTCAGGGATGCAATCCTATGCTCTGCATGTTCCTAAACCTCTGATTGCCAGAAGCTGGTGCTGAGCGATGAGTGATGGATCAGTCAGCAATTGTCTTGTTCTGTTCATTCCCTCTGAAGCATCAGGCACTGACTACTGTCGGAAGACAGGCTACTAGACTAGATGGACCATTGGTATGACTCAGTATGGCAGTTATGTCAAATTACCAATTCAAGCTCAACAACTCTAATATAGAAATAGCCATTTTACTGCCATATTAATGGATAAAAGGTCTCATTTAAATATAGCTACCTGTTTAAAGAATATAAGTTGCATAGCTAATTTTGTTCTACCACTGCATGACTGATGTCAAACAAGCTTACAAACTAAAAGGCCAGAATATAAAATCTGCTAGCTGAGGTTGAAAGAGACAATGTCAAAATGAGGGACAAAGTGAGTGAGGCAGTATACTTTATTGGACCAATTTCTGTTGGTGAGAGAGAAAAGCTTTTGAGCTACAAAGTGCTCTTCTTAAAACCACAAGCCCTCTAGAAATTTTTTCCATGACAGCCACACAAAAGGATCCCTTGTTCTGATAAATTCCTCTGGGAGCTATCCTACTATAAATTGTTTATTAATCACAAATACAAAACGTTAGGGAATATACATGCTTTTATTTCTGACACAGAAAACAATTCCAGAAACAACCCTGCAACAAGTTAGTGCATTTCCATGGTGCAGGAAAAAATTCAGAGGGGAAACAGGTATAAGGTTTAAGTTTCACTTACTACTTTAAAAACACTATGTTAAAAATGATCAGGGTATTTAATATACATAATTATTTTAAGCCAAGTTTAATTAAATCACAATGATTTTGCTGATTCTTATTTTTGTAGCAGACAGGTCCCAAATTTTGAAAGGATTTGCAAGACCCCTATTATCAGGGCTTTAGATACATAATCTCCCCTCAACCCTTACAGCCCAAAGACTGGTTTTGACATTTCATACTAAGATTACTTTGTGATATTTTAGTGAATTATGTGCCACAATGACATTTTTAAACGGCATTTTTGTCATCCAGATAAATGTTATTACTACTGAATGATATTCTATTGGATGACCAATGTGCATGTTTCTGAAAAGATCTCACTGGAATTTCCTACAGGTAACAGCTAGTACAAGTTTAACATTATAATGGTACATTGATGTTTAGAACAGTGGCCCATTAAGAGTGAACATTCCTTCCTTGGCATGAGTGAATGAAGATATATTTGAGCTGATACTTATCCATAACTCTTATATAAATGCTAACAAAAAAGTAACCATATGCAAGAATCAAAAAATTCCTTTCAATTACTCAATCTCATTCCAGACAGAAAACAAGTGCAACAGAAGCACACACAGAGATGGGTCTGGGAAAGCAATGTCTCCTTCATTTTTAATCCCTTCCTCTCTGAGTCTTTTTCTCCAGTTGTTAGTTGCTGCAGCACCACAGGAAAATGTGGACCAGAAGAAGAAACACAGCCCTGAATGGTCTGTCCTATCAACTGCTTCACTTGCCAGAGAAGAGGGAATGTTTCAGCACCTGGGTACAACATAGAGTGCTGCTTCTTTTGCAGACCGTGACAATATTATGCAAAGGACTTAGCAAGGCCAGGGCTAGGTAGAAGGGTGATGGAGTATTCGCCATGGGACAGATGGTTGTCTTAGGTCAGATGGATAGGAAAGCAGCCAGCTCCAGGCCCTCTCCAAAACATTTAAAGATGCGGGGAACTGAACCATTTTGGAGGGGAAAGGGTAAAAGCAGTTTGTGGATGTCATTCATATACTGCAATGCAAGTGACCAAACAGGCCCATAATCTCAGCATTGTAAGACAAATATGGCTGCCTCTCTAGCTCTGTTTTCCCTCTTTCAGTATTTAAACATATTTAAATGCGTTTCAGTATTTAAACATATTTCTATCCTTTCCCTGAGATGCTTGTTTTCCATGACTGCAAGCTGGACCTAGACTGTAGTCACAGGAATGCATATTACAAATGCAGCAAACACTCTGCATTTGTCATGCTCTTATATGACAAGCTCGACATTGCATGTCAACTACGCAATATACCAAGCCAAGATGGTAACTGTGGTACAATAAGTAGATGCAACATTAAAGTGTGCATGCTCATGTATATGCAAGCACTGAAGTACCCAAGTAAGAGTGATAAAAGAACAACAGTGAAAGAGCTATCCAAAAGAATGGTAGGTGTTTGCTGTTGACTCACTCTTAGCAGGTATGGGAACTTGGCTGGGTACCCTGAACCCATGAAAGATGGAAATGGATCACCAGCCAGAAGAAACTAGAGACAGATTGGTCATAAGGCAGGAAATGTAGGCCGTCAACTCTGGGAAAAGGGCTTAGGCTAGACTTTACATGTTTACTATCTATGGGTTACTTTGGGAAATTAATTTTAGTAATTTATGGTGATTATTAAAACAGACATTATGAAAACTGAAAGGGCATGTCATTTCAGATGCCCCAGGTTTCTTCACATGCATACAGGAGAGTCTTTCGAAGAATGAAATAAGTGTAAATGATTAAAAGTTATAAACCTATCAAACTGATTTTAAAAAGATCAGCTAAATTAAATGCAAACTTAGACTTCAAACAAAAGTTACACCTGATTAACCAAAATCATTTTTCGAATCAGTACAAGCCAGGTGCAATCAATTTAAGTTTCTACAGAAAAAGGTTTGCATCATTTGAACTAGACAGTTGGTGAGGGGGTGTTTGTTTTTGTTTTTTTAAAACAGCTTTAGTTGAAATGGTGCAACTTGTGTATTTAGACAACACCTTTGTTTAAGAACAGCCAAAATACCCGCAAAGCGCAAGTTCTCCTTAGGAGTTACAATAGAATCGTATTACAAGGCCCTATGTGGGAAAACCCAATGAACTTCTCAAATCAGAACTGTGCTGAAAAGCAAAAGATTCCACCTTAAAATGAAAGCGTTATATAAGGTGTTTTAATGCTCACATGCATCAATGTGGTTCTGTAACTGGTGCACCCACAAGCTTTACCTGTAGCCAACGGGCCACAAAAAGTGTGAGGTTCTATAACATCTTTGAAAACCAAAATGAAAGTAGTTCTTCAGATCTGATTCTTAAAAAGTCACCTTCTCAGCTAGGAATCTGGTCATTTAAAAAGTAAGTCAGAACTAGTTTGAGGTACTTACACATGCCTATATGCCCTTGTCGAGTTAGTAGTTTTAACGATCAAACGCTTTCATTTGCCTCTCCCCCTGCTGCAATGTTAAAGACCCACACAAATAACAGTGGAACTTATTTAACAGAGCAAACAGTGAAACTGACTACACAAAGTGCTGTCAAAGACACAATGTGAACAAACAAATCTTTTTCTGTCATCGTGATCTTAAGGGTCATTTGTAACAATAGCAGGTAAAAAAATCCAGAAAGAAGTTTGATTTTTTTAAAAGTTGACAATGCCCCTTTAAAACAAGTGCCCAGCATCAGCACCAACAACAGCTTTTGTCTCTGATTGTCACAGAAGAACAACTAGAGTGAAATGTCAGTTGTACAATTGTTAAAAAAATGGAATTTTAGATTTTAATTAAAACATGAACAAGTGAGGAACATTAAAACCAAATGCCCATATATTATTTAGTCTTCAGTTACGTCTTTAATGCTGAATGAAGGTAATCAACCTCTCTACTTGGGGCACTGATCAACTAGATGCTGTGACTTAAAAACCTTCCTTGGATGACGGAAGTCTTTGGTAATTAAATGCTATCCACTTTTCCCACACTTATCACGATGGTATCCGAGTACCTTCCAAAAAGAGGCAGAGTTGGGAGAGTAACAAATTATCTGCAAAAGCAGCAAAGAATCCTGTGGCACCTTATAGACTAACAGACATTTTGGAACATGAGGTTTCGTGGATGAATACCCACTTCGTCAGATGCATGCATGTATTCATCCACGAAAGCTCATGCTCCAAAAAGTCTGTTAGTCTAAAAGGTGCCATAGGATTCTTTGCTGCTTTTACAGATCCAGATTAACACGGTTACCCCTCTGATACTTGACAATTTATCTGCAATAATCAATAGCTCATGTCTTCAACACATCTCAGCATACTGGTACAAATACAATAAACGTTTTATATAAATCACAGCAAACTTCAGACAACAAATATTAAGCAAAAAGATGAACTTTAGTCAGGAACACAGGAAACTCTTTGCATCTTAGGTAGATGGGATTCCCCATAAGGCAGCATCTATACTGAATTTTAGCAGTTCTCCCACTGTTGGTCTAGTACAGACATCGCTCAGGCAGGGGAAGCCCCAGGTTAGACTGGATGCAGGTGCAGTTTGTACTGTGTGAGGTGGTAAAACCGCAAGCTACAGGTTATTTTTTTCATTCAAGTATTAATTATACTGAAATCCATATCTTTTAAGTTTCAGCAGAATCACTTATACTGTTGGTAAAACCCTACTAATACCAACCCATAACATGCAAAATTTTACTTTAGTGCTTTTTTTGTGTGTGTTTAATAAAATTAGACTGACATCACTGATTAGAGTCATACACCATCTGAACACAGAGTGCTACATTATCCACACTGGTCTCTTCTTGATACCTGGCTTGCAACAATCACTATTCCACAACTAGATTCTTCTGAGCAGAAGATTGGCCCATGTCAGATACAGGACAGGTAGCAAAACTCACTAGGGACTAGGCTATCCCCATAACATTTTTCACAGCAAGATCCTTAGAGTTGATCCACAGTGCTCCAGGAGCAAGAACTTCTCAAAACACCCATTTTACTGTACCTGTGACCTATAAAGTAAGACGGAATGACAGTTCCTAGAAATGAGAGAACAACAAATATTTGCACTGCAGTAGTGCCTAGGAGCCCATCACACAAGGCAATGCACAAACAAAACAAAGACCGCTTTTGTCCTATTGTACTACCGGCTCCCTTAAAATGACCCTAACACTATCCTAACTTAATGAGTTACAAACTATTAAACAGAATAAAATAATTATTTAGCAGATGGGGGGGAACAATGGGATAAAACTGAATAAGGATGCAACTACTGAAGCATTGATAACTCTCTTGTATTTGACAAAGTGGCCTGAGAAATTCTAGAGCATTTAACACAGATCTTATCCCAGCTCAATGGCATGTCAGTTGTTTCGGTACAGCCTGTTCTAGGAAAATATCTAAGGAAAGGAATAAACATGCACTACTAATTTATTTAGTATTTCTCATTCATGAAGTTAACAGCTCAAACTTCTGCAAAAAATAATTCTCAGCTATTGAAGACACCCAGCATAAAAAATTAAAATCCTTATTTAAAAGGATCAGTCAACCTAAGCCTTGATCTTGCAAAGCACTTAAGAACATTAATAACTTTAAAAACATGTTTAAATTCCATTGGAGTCAATGTTTTAAAAGTACATTGCAAATAAATGTATTTGCCTTTGCTATTAACCATATATACAGTAAAAAATTTGAAAATCCATGTACTTGTTACTACACCCTATTGATTTATTTAAATGCCTATTTATTTTTGGCATTTCCCTTAGCTTTCTCCACCTTCAGGTTCTTAGTGCTACAATGACCACATCTACCTAAATTTTTATGCCATCATTCAAGCACTTCTATGGTACAATTCAGAGAGGGATAAACATTTACTATTTTTAAAAAGTTTGTTTTAATTTTGAGCCAAATTTAAGTTGATAGTGTCTTTTAAATAAAAAAGAACTATCCTTCATATATGCCTACAGAAAATAGAGGTGAAATTAATAAATGACCTGTCATGAGTTATGTTCCCATACTGAAATCATGAAAAATGGCTAGATTGAAAAACGTGTACAGATTTGTAATTAACTCAGAGCACGCCTTCCAATAAAGCTGGAAATACAACTGATTCATTAGTAAGGATTTAAGGTTTTAAACCAACTTCCATAGGATCTTCTCCATGCTGGAACTCCACCTCCTTTAGCTACTTCATGCTATGTAGTGCAGGCAGACACTTTGATTAGATTTTGAAGAGTCTCTTCTCATCTTTGAGAGTCATTCTGAAATTGCCTTTCACTACACGCTGCAAATAGACCATATTTCACATCCAGCCAAGACAATATTTACACTAAGATAGATTACAACTTCAACAATGTCCCACTGGTATTGTTTTACTTAAAGTGCCTAACTGTACAGTGAAATGCTGGAGGCCATTAGCAAAATTCCTACTGTGCAACCACGCTCCCATGGTATTATGTGCTTGCTGTAATGACAACGCATTCACAGAGTACTCTGCACTTGTGATTATGGTCATGAAAAATGTATAATCCATTCATTGTTTGGAAGTGCTGAAGACTTTGTCTGCAGCCTCTCCAGGCCTATTTTTGGTATGGGGAAAGGGGGGAAGGGAGAAGTAAACCACTGCATTCCTATACACCAAAGCTTCAGAGCCAAGATGATTGTACGGGATGCTTTTTGTATGGTAGTCCTTGACTACATACAGAAGGGTCACACTTCACAAGTGTTAATGGGCTGGCGATTCATGCTGAACTCCCTGATGTAGTAACGGGATAATATTTATCTGCCTCACAAGAGTTCTGTGGGGCTTAATAAATATTGCAAAGTCCACTGAAATCCTTGGATGCTCAAAGATTTACTAGTATTAAACACCATACTGTCTCTAAATATTGCAGAGCACCATTCATTTCAGTTTCTATTGCTTTATGGTAGTTTTCCTCATGGCCATCATGTGCACCCCACACACATACACAAAAATACTTTGGGGGTTTTATACTTCAGAGTCACTTTTTTGTTATCTTTACCCATAGCCATCTTGCTTGAGAGACTGTACTTGCTGGGCATGGAATATAGAGAGAAACGAGGGGGAGATAATGTGTGCAAATTATCCTGCTCAGGAGCACATCTGAAGCCTTCCGAGAGTCTTATTTAGGAAAGGCAGAAGAGTGATGGGGCTGTTCTCACAGCTGCCCTCAAAGCAATCCACTCCTTCCAATGCGGTAGACAAGCCAAATGCAGCAACTACCTGAGAAAACACTTGCCTCCCTGTATGCGTACATGTGACAGGAGGAGTAATCTGCAAGCAGCAGTCCTGAACATTTAGAGATGCTAACCAGTTTTTAAGAATCCAAATTAGAATCTGATGGTCATCTCTTGACACTACCCTGCAATGTACAGAGTTTGGCTGTGACTCAGCGTGATTCTTCCACAAATTAAACCTACCGTTGTAATAATGCTGCATCACATAAGCACAATTTGTGCTTATTTAAAAAAATATGTTGATGTTTCTTCTATAGTTACATTGGAATCTGATATATAACCACTACTAATTAGTCTGGGGTCTTGACAAAGACAGTATTAGATCTTAATGCAATTATGAAAAAGTCAAAGGTGTTATTTTCTCCCCACAGGTTTACACTGGAATTCCATTCAATCACTTCCAATACAATTTAGATCTATGAGTATGGTTTTGTTCAGATCCCAAAGACACGGGTACTAACCCACCCTCTCACAAGTAATATATGGGGTCTTTATTAGCCATGCAGAGCAGGCAGGATTGCCATTTTTTCTTCCTAAATACCAAGGCGTATAAGAATCTTGGCAGCAGCATTCTGAAGAGAGTAAACAGCTATAAAGTTTTAAAATGGTAACTCAATTACCATAAAATCAGGTTTGCCCTCCCGGTTTTGTAAGAGTACTGTGAATTTTCAGACAACATTCTCTGGACTGTTTCAATAATTTGCAAAACTCATACACTGTTCTAATTTAATTAAAGTAGTAACTGTCCTTAGTTTCCACTTAGACAGAAAGCCTTACATGAAAGCTTTACAATTCTGTAAGTCTTCTGTTGGTGTTATAGTCAATGAATTTGAAAGTGAAGGCAATTCCTGTGTGAAATGATAACCCTGAGCCAAGACATTCACAGAACAGAGAACAAAATGAGTGCTTTTAGGCCATCTGCTAGTATCTCTGCATCAGTCAAGGGCAAATGCATCCCAAAAAGTTGGGTGTTGCTTTATACTTATGAGAAAATACTGGTTACCTCTTGGGAATCAAAGAGCTGGACTTCAACACAGCCTTCCCCTAGAAACTTCTGCGAAGCTAATTACCATTGAGACTCATTTAAACATACAAGGAGGATATATATCTGGGGATGAAATTCAAAATCACATGCAATCAAGAACATATCCTTCTTTCTAGATAAGGAATTAAGTCTCCTTATTAAATAATTGCTATATCACAGAAAAGCTATCATGTTAAACATTCTAAAATTGGTCTAGTTTCTAGAAAGCAGCAAATAAATGGCTGCTCCCTATGCATGGATCATCCTCCCATACTGCTCTTCGCCAAACCTGCACACAAATTCTCTCTTAAAAACCCAACGCTATGCAAAGTTATCCTAATTTTTATGGACCCATCCAGAGATGGAATGTGCCCAAGACAACAAACAAAAACAAACACAGGTGACCTTACTACAGTAACCACACCACCAAGTTTATTACTTACACTTACTGTGGCACATCTAAAGTTGACTGTCAGCTCTTCAGGGATTATTTTTAATGTACCCTCTAAACACATTCTAGGTGTGTCATAACTAATATCAAAATAAAACAAGTGGAATCTTTTCTTAAAAACTTTACTTTGCCTGTCTGAATTGACAGGATTGGAACACAGAGAAGAGATCTGGTAAACTGCTCACTGAATACCACATTAAAATGCATGAAACTGCTTGCTGATGTCTTAATTATGTGCAGCATTAATTATGAACTAGCTGAGGTACAAGCTACTAGTACCTGCAGTGAACACAGATCCAGTTAATCAGATTCTAGTCTCATTATCCTTCAGTGGAAGCAAAGGCTGAAGTAAAAACAGACAGCAACTGAACCGATGCATTGTCAGAACAGAGAATGAGTGTGCACCTGCAGAACTATTTCAGCATTAAATGCTTTGATACAGTCAGAAGCCCATTACAAGACTTCTAAGGAGATGCATTTACAAGATTTTTTTCTGCAAAGTTCCATCCATCAGAAATACAGCAAAAGTAGAGCAAACAAGGTTTCCACTACCATTCTTCTTTTAAATCTATAACTATTATATAGCTGCACAGTTTCAAAACACAAAAGGAATGAAAAAACCACCACTGTGGCTAAAATAAAGTTCTAATCACTTCACCATGCTTTTCTATTCCAAAGGAAGTCTGTAATAACACACACATCTTGTGCAATATCCTGTAATTAACTAAAACATTAGTTTGTTTACAAAACAGAACAATGTTCTGCTGCTTATGGTAATTTAGGTGTAGGATTGCTTACACTTTTTATAAGGAGAGGGTTTTTTTGGATAGGTGGGGAATACAGTGACATCATGTCCCTACTTCACAGGGGGCTTGCAAAGAAATTATTAGGAACCAGTGATCTCCACCTTTGCCATAACATGACATCATGGTACAACAAAATATAACTGGGTTCAAAAAAACAACACGTTCATAGAGGGTAGATCTATCAATAGCTATTAGCTAAGATGGTCAGGGATGCAAACCCATGCTGTGGGTGAACCTAAACCTGTGACTGCCAGAAACTGCAACTGGACAACAGGGTCACTTAATAATTGCCACATCTACCTAGATCAAGCCACAAAATTGCATATAAATCCAATTTCTAAATGTACTTCTGATAGGAAAGTGTGATTAAGTGCAGAGATCAAAGTATATAAATAGTTAAGCAGGCTACTCACCTTCAATGTACAGGGGTTCAACGACATCATGATTAATCAGTTCAAAGTTCTCGTGACCAATCCAGTGTTCCACATTTCTTTTCCTGCCCGTAAAGAAGTTGTCCACAACTGTAACCTCATGGCCATCCATCATTAGTTTGTCAGTAAGATGAGAACCCACAAACCCTGCTCCTCCAGTTATCTGCGTTAGGACAGTGGGTATGAATTTTTTTTTCTTTTCTTTTTACAGAAACACCAGACAAAGTCCACAAACATGAAGACAGAAGAACAGCAGCTTTCAAAACTTTGCTTACCACCAGGGGGACAACTCCATTTTCATTTTAAATTCATTTCTTTCAATTTCAGGCCCAATATTTAGGTAACACATAACATTTCAAGAGAAATACTTCACCTAGTTTGAAAATGTTGAACAAAGATCACTGTGGAGAAGATGAGAGGATTCAATTTTTTTTCTTCCTATCTGGACCCTCCCCCTCCTCCCCTTTAAATTGAGCTTGTGCCCTTCATGCATTGAGGGGAAAACCCCACAACATTCCTGATATTACTACAATTAAGCCTGACCTTCTACTGGTTTTGATGGAGGATGTTTTGGGTAGGGGTGGGCTTAAAGAAATATTCTAAGTGCTCTCATCTTATTCAAAGGAGTTGAATCTTTAAAGACCTCTTTTCTTCCATGTGGCTGCTAAGTGTGAAAGAGTGAAAAAGAAACAAGCTCCAAACTGTCTTATATTGCTTGCCCACTGTATTGCTCAGTTTTCAGCTTATATTTCAATCTAGCTAGTTCTTCTGTCATCCACAGAGTTACAGGATAGACAAGCTCTGAAGCTCTACTAGAAAGAAAAAAGAAGAAAAAAAACTTTGGAAGTTAACTTTCACACCCTTTCCACAAAGTATAAAAAGACCATTTTTAGCTTTTGCAGCTCACCCTTAAAGAGCAATGAATCACTGAACACAGTAATTGTATGACTACTTCAACAAGTCCGATGCTGCGTGACGTGTTCAAAGGGACATGTCTGTGGAAGCAGTTATTTTCTCTAGGCTTCACAAGCAGTTTTAATGAAGGAAACAGAAGCTGGCCACTGCCAAAGACAATTAAGCAAAATAAATTGACCTGATTCAGTATGACAGCTCATAGGAAATGTACTATTATGCGACTTTATGATCAAGATCAGATTTAACAAGGTGATCTAACTATGTAGTTACTGTATCAGTGCACTTCAGTGATTACCAGTGCACTGCAAACTACACAGTGAAAGGATTTGCTGTCATTGTCAAGAAATTAATCAAACTTCTGAATAATGTGACAATTTGATAAAATGTCATCAGTAGGATCATACATATTAGTGAAAGCCTTTTACTTCTGTTTAATAAAAGCCAAAATATTCAATTTTCCCAAAACATTGAATTAAAAAAAGACTCATGCAAACTTTAAAATAAATAAATAAATCAGGAAAATAATTTTCTGTTTGCCTGTGTTATTTACCTGACAGGTGACCTACAGAGGAAAAATTGTTTCTATCCTATTTTCTTCCATAAAAGGCCTGAAAGTTCCTTTCTCATCCTCTCACCCTTGTTTTACTTCAAATTAGGAATTCAGGATTACTGCTATGATGAAGGCATGGTAAATAAAAAAAAACAGTGAAATCTGAACAATTAAGGAGGAATTTTTAGTTAGATTATTTAAATTTCTCTTTTCTTTTGTTGCTGGCATCTACTGGGGGCAGGTGCCCAGTGCAGGTAATCATTCAGTAAGGGATCCAGTTCCCAGATAAACTGGGACTGAAAGATTAGAAAAAGTTATCTGTGCAAGAAGGTGGGGTATTGGGTTATGGCTTCTCAAATCTAGTACAGCAAGGAGAGTGCAGAGGGGTCCCAGCAATGGTACTGGGACTGACAGCAGCCCTCCATGAGGTAGAATGAACAACAAAAGGAGGATAAAATCTAGTAAAACCACACTCCAGGTGACTTGCCTCTCCGCACTGTGTGGGACAAAAATCTGTTTCTATGGAAGACTCCACAACTCACCACCTTTGACTAAGGTGCAAGAAACCTCTGGTACCACATCTATGCAAGGATCCAGAGAAGACTGGACTCAAAATTCCTGATACTTCTTAGGTACAGTGAGAAAACAAAATTTTGAAAAAAACAGGCAGGTGTTTAGGCTCTCTTAACATTGTAAGCAAGCACAATATGGCACAAACCCCATTTCTGTTTTTGTTTTTTTAAACTTTGCAGTCATCTTGAAATGTTACCAAGGAATTTTATGATAAATCTAGATTATCTTGATTAATTTATGGCTTCTGTAAAGATTAGATGAAAAATTATTTGGAAAAGGAGTTGAATTTCCCCACAAAAGTAAACAATTGTTGAGTTTATTTAACGTCATTTTCATTCATTTCAGGCTACATCAAAAGGAAAGAAAGGATGATTTAAGCACCCAAGTTATCTATACATAATCATCCAGCAATCACAGCAGTTCAGAAAGACAGGGTGGACACACTTCATTTCAAAACACAGCTGCTTACAAATCACAACAGACCCCGAATTCATTATATTGCAGATCAACAATTGTCACTTCAAAGCTGCAGACCTAATACCTAGTGCTCGGGAGGATACACTAGCACCATCTGGACAGAATAAATTTACTTTAACAGCTGATGACTTCAACATTTACTAAAATGCATTAAAAACAGCGTACAATTCATCTCTATCTGGAACACTCAGATATTTGTGTATTTGCCATGCAGGTCCATTTCCTTCTCATTGCAGTCATAGCTGGTGCTTTCAGTCAGATTCAAGACAGCTAACATCCCATGTCAAAATTACATTATTTTTTCATTTTATAAAACTCTTGCCCACATGCTCAGGGTTTAGCTGATCGCCATATTTGGGGTCGGGAAGGAATTTTCCTCCAGGGCGGACTGGCAGGGGCCCTGGAGGTTTTTCGCCTTCCCCTGCAACGTGGGGCACGGGTCGCTTGCTGGTGGTTTCTCTGCAGCTTGAGGTCTTCAAACCAATTTTGAGGATTTCAATAACTCAGTCCTCGGGTTGTTATAAAATTGGATGGGTGGGGTTCTGTGGCCTGCTTTGTGCAGGAGGTCAGACTAGATGATCAGACTGGTCCCTTCTGACCTATGAGTCTATGAGTCTATAGGTACATCACATAAGACTTACAGAGCTGAGCCTAAATTGACATCAACCATATTAAGAAAATTTCCAAGAAAGAAGCCTGCTACCTACCCATCTTCTTAGAAAAAACAGGGTAAACAGACAGGCCTAGCTGCAAGGCACAGAGTTTACAAGACTTGGGCTCTGTTGGACCAGTGTGTTAGTGGAAATGAACTCAGTGAAGAACCCTCCGCTGAGAATAAATCTAAAGTCCTAAGTGAACACATCTTGGAGCTGTCAGCTTGAGTAAGCTCCACTGCTGGACAAGAGTATGAGCAGAAAGCCTGTCTCTAAGGCACCCAGGATCCAAACCATAAAGAACTTTTTAGGTTTAAACACACTTTGAACTGCATCTGGAATCAAACTGGGAACATGAGCAGACTCCAGAGTACAGGTGGTATATTCAGCAACCCACGTGCTTGGCTCACAGGTCACTGTGAACACCTCACACCTCCTTGCTTTTCTTTCTGCATTTGCTCCCCACTGAATTCAATGCCCAGTTTAAGATTTGCACTCTGATAACCAAAGCAAGCCCTGCATTGACCTCAGCTGCCTGAAAGAGCATTTCTTCCTCTGGGACTATGACCCTTCTTGACAGCTACATTATACCAACACAATGAAACTGTCAGACAATGGAGAGCCTGGTGAGCACAGAAGAACCAATTTTCAAAGGTGCTGGCCTTACTTTATGAAATTTACTCCCATAAATGCTCAAAACTGACTGCCGAGCTCAGGTTTTTCACTTGGCTTTCCCTTTCAGTGATTTCTTCTGCCATGTGCAATCAAGCTCTCTCTCCTACAGGTGAGAGAAAGGCACTATTCTGCCTACTTCAATTCAGAATTGAACCAAACATCCAACATCTTAGTTATTCTATTATCCATCGTTTGAAGGTAGCATCTAAAAAGCCCATACACAACAGCTTGAACTGCCTCAACACAGCAACACACACAAAAAACTACATTAAAAGGAAGGTTGCAAAATCCCACAAATTGGGAAATGCCTGTGCAGTCTCGTGTCAGCCCCACTGTACAAATGGATTATGAGACAATCTAATTTTTTTCCCCAAAAGACCCCATCTCATTCAGTGCAGAGAATGGAGAGTGCTCACTTAATGATCAGCTATTCAATATATTGTTTCTCCTCAACGTGTGGCTCCATGCCTTATTTTCTACAGACTTTTCAAACTCCACCGTGAAGACAGAAAAGCCTGTGAAGAAAGTAATAATTCTAAGGTGCTCATCAGTATAGTATCTGAGTGCTGCACAAACATTCCTGATAAACAATTTTCACTTCAAAGAAGTGAATTAATGAATTAATTTTCACAGCACCTCCATGCGATAAGACACTGGTATTATCCCCATTTTGCAGATGGGAAACCACAGCACAGATATTAAGGTCAAAAGTATCCACTAATTGTGTGTGTCCAGTCTGTGCACTAAATAGGGAAGAGACCCCGAGGAAAAAAATAGTATGTGGTCATGTAATTAAGGCCTGCATCATAATGCATATGTCCCAGGAGGCAAAACTGTTTGTACAGGCAACCTTAATTCTGGCATTTTCTAATTTTTGAGTGCTTGACTTTGCAACCTTAATGTTCTTTTAATGCAGATTTCTGTGTTCAGTTTCTTACGTTTTTCAAAAAACAAAATGGAAAAACAAATTCCACCCTATGGTATCAGAGACAGTTTCATCAACAGGGTTGAAACATGGAGATCCATTGCACAGCTTTCTGCCACTTGAGCTAATGGAGTACCTGATATAGTAGTAGGCTGTTATCCTCTATGTGAACCACAACTATCAGGGGAGGAGATACACTTTGCCAGTGGGTTCCACAGATATTTGCTGACATCAGAGGAATGATGACACTCAGGACCTTGTGTGCCATTCCAGGCTTTAGCGGGGATTGTGATCTAGTGGGCACATCCCTGACACAGAGGCCAAATTTCAGTTCCTATTACAAAGCTATGTTATAACTTCTCAAATGAAAGTTTTTTTTAAACTTTTTTTCTAGCCTTCTTTTCAGAAAAGGCAACCATTTTGGTGAAAATTTTCTGAAGAAAAAAAAAATTCAGCCTCACTCAGAAAGCATGGAAAAGTTTGCCAAATTTCAACTATTTGGGCTAAAGTTATAAGTAACTGAAAACAGGATCTTCCAACAGGAACTGTTGGGAAACCTTAATAAGTAGCATTACCAGTCACACCTATAAGTGACAAACATACTGCAGGACTGCTTAGGTTCCAGGACTCTCAGCCCAATCCCACTCCAGCGAATGAGAGTTATGCCATGACCAGACAATTTGCCAAGAGGACCAGACAGTATCAGGCCCTGTGCATTTTTTTTTTTAATGTTACTGGTTTTAATGCATGCCACTTATATACCGTGAAGATTTATCATATATATAATGCATATAATGTATTCTGCAACCTCAGAATGTGCTGTGGAATTTACACCTTGCCAAAGAACTATTCTCTACAAATTAAAATTTTGCTTGAAAGTAAAAGTTATATTTCTAGCCCAGGCTATTGTGAAGTTGCTAACCATCCATAAACTGGTGCACTGATATCTGAGTTTACAGTCACCTGAAACAACAACTCTGAGAGATACTAACTTCCCCCTTATATGTCTACAGGGCACGGACTCAAACTTGAAGATGAAATTTTGACTATTATTGTTAGCTATTACACTACTGATTATTTAGCAGAACTACCCTGGTAGGGTGCTATCCACAATTTTCAAACTGCCTCTAGTGCTTTCTGCAGGGGCCAAAAGTCTCAAGTGACCACCTACGTCTACATCTTAGTCACTGACAATTTCCACAGTGCAGCTATGCATTATTCGAACACTTGAGAACTGAAAATGCAGCCACAGAATTTCCTGCATTATGCACCAGAATCCAAGGATCTTGTTGCAAAGCTGAAATTTAGTTTCATGCAGAGTATGCAGGGCTTGCAATATAATACTGACAATGAGGCTGCAGTATCAGCAATGCACTCTTATTAGCAGACTTGATTACAAAGATCTAAAGATAAGTACTGCAGGCCTTGGCCATTCTGTCCAAAGTCAAGTCAGTCTCTATTGGCCTGATTCAAAGCTGATTAAAGTCAACTGCAGCCATTCCATTTACCGTCATGGAGCTTTAGAGCAAGCTTTGATAATACAGCCCTCAAACCGTTCTCAACTACAGACAGACAACTGTCAAAAGGTATTGGTTTCAGATCACTGGCCTTCTTCTTTGCACAGGCTTTTCTTAACTAAACTTTATTAAACTGTGCATACACTGAAGAGAGAATACAGAAGAATTTTTGTTCATATGTAAGCCGTTACCCATGCTCTGGGAACTTCATTTTTAATAGAGAAAACAAGCCTTTTGTTTTCATTCCATTCAATTTTCTAAATGGCAAGGAGTTGAGATCAAAGCGAACATTAGACAAGTTAAGCAAAAGAGCACTAAATAGGGATCTGTACTACTCCCCATTCCCTACCAGAGCGGCAAAAACTTGGACCATGTATTTGCCCACGATATGGAATCTGTTTGTTCTGTACCTTCTTAGAATCCACGGTCAAATTCATCTCTGCACCACAGCAAGGGCTAGCACAGGGAACCAAAGACAGACTCTATGGGCCACTGCAGCAGGACAGATTCACTGGAGCATCAGAACGCCCTGTCACAACATGCCCTCTTCTTTCTGTGGTGCACCCTGGAACGTTTTCTACACTCTCTAGGATCTCCTAGCACACACAGGTTCCCTGAGCCTTGCGTATTCCTCTATCTTTATGTCTGTCTGTCTCACATCTGTTCTGTGACTGTGCAAAAGGGACCACAGGGCATCAAGGAATCTGGCCCCACGTTAGGCTCTCTCGCCAAGACTTGGTCGGACAGGTTTTTCCAACACTTTGCACTTTCTAAACCACTGCCCCTCTTCAGAAGAATCCCAATGTCAGAAAATTTCCACCAGCTGGGAACATGGACAAAGACCCTTCTGAAAATATACACCTTAGAACCAAGCTAATGTAGTTCCAAGATATTGTAGGCAGACAGCAGAAACCCAATTAACGAATCACACCATCAATCCAGAGCCCAAGCCTGTTATCCACATGCTGTGACTAAGCACTTCACCATCACAGGGTGAAAGGAATTAGAGTAGTTGCTCCTGAACCTATGTAGCACATATCAAGCTGCACAATAAAATTATAAAAGTCTCTCTTTTAATTAATCCAGTGACCCTAATTAAGTTTTACATAATTCTAAACCAATCCCTCTTATTTCCAGAGCATGAGCCCTGATGAAATATTGACTTACCAAAATTCTTTTACGGTCCTTTTCTGATAGAAATTTCACTGGTGGATACTTCTGGGTGAAACTACAGAACATTTCAAAACAGGAAGAAAAATTAAATTAAGATTTATTTACGTGACTGACAACTTTTTCTTTGTATATCTACTTTTCCTTTACATTTCATTTATGTAAAATTTAAAACCAGAAAGTCAAGGAAATTTTCTTTTTAAATTAGGATAGCTTTCACAGAGTGACATAATGCGAGTGTTAAGGATGTTTTCCCAGCGATGACTCAGATGACTACCACTGCTTTGTTACCATTTTTTGCATTCTTCATCCATAAACATAAAAGGCAGATGTTCCTGGGATGGGGGTGTGAGAACTAAAATAAAAACACATTTGCCAGGGATTCTCATTTTCTGCAAAACTACTAGGCCTGAAAATAGTAAGCTTACAAGTGATGCTCAAGAGCATAAAGAATTACGGACACTGAGCTATCACCCCTCAATGGTTTTTTTCACCTGTTTGTATACTGTATTATGGGAGCAACAAGTAAGGTTGTGTTGAGTTTCAGTTAAGAAGCAGTTTAATCTTGCCAATATTTCAGTAGCTCAGGTAATTCTTAAATAAATGTCATAAAAGGTAACTCAAATATTCTTCACCCTTCCTCTCCAGTTAGTTTGCATGCTGCAACTTGTGGATGAGATGAGTCAGTGGAGCGAACGGAACTGCATATATGCCAAGAATTCTCCTTGACAGATTACTTCTTCATCCGTAAACAAACAGAATGCCACTGGATTGACACCATGCCCTGAGGTCTGAAGCACCATGCCTCAACTACCTCTCATCCACAACCCTGTCTCAACGGGGATCTCCAAGAGGCAGAGCACAGACATAGGCGCCGACTCCATGGGTGCTCCAGGGCTGGAGCACCCACGGGGAAAAATTGATTTGCGCTTAGCTTACCAGCGGCTCCCTGCCTCCCCTACCCCAGCTCACCTCCACCTCCTTCCCTGAGTGTGCTGCGTGACCGCCTTTTCCCCCTAGCTCCCAGCACTTGGGGAAGAGGTGGGGCTGGGGCAGGGATTTGGGGGAAGGGTCCAATAGGGGCAGGGAGGGAGCAGAGTTGGGGCAGGAACTTTGAGGAAGGGGTTGGAATGGGGGCGGGGCAGGGCAAGGGTGGAGTCGGGGCAGGGGGACAGAAGCACCCACCAGTGTCAGGGAAAGTTGATGCTTATGAGCACAGATACTGTGTACTTGAATGGCATCTTCACCCCTTCACCCTCAGAGTGCATGTGATACTATCTTCAGCTTCCTGTGTGTGGAAATCAGACAGTGGCAGAACCCTCAAACGTTCCCATGCCTGGAGGTTGGCTGCAGACTCTCCACACACAAACACCTCACCATCAAGGTGTTCTCCAATGGTAACAAAACCTCTTTGATCCAAACAGGGGGATGAGGTAGGGAAAATAATGGAATCCATTCCTTCCCTGACCACTAGGATGTCTCCATATGTTTGTCCTCAGGTCACCAGTACAGGGAACCAGGACAGTTCTGGTTGTTTGGATCCTTTAACTGGATATTTTAATGCTTTGAATTAATTGGCTCTCTTTAGGTTTAACTCTGATTTTCCTGATTTCTAGTGATTGTTTCTGATCACTATGCCACTCTGATAATGCTTTAAGTTACTGATATGAACTCTCAGGGGCTAAGTATTAAAGAATGCCTTCATTTCCTCCTCCCTAGAACCATGAGGATGGGATGCCTTTGGACTGTACAAGATGGGATGCCTTTGGACTGTACAAGATAAGCACTTTTCACACAACACAACACCCATAAAACCAGTAGCGAAGAGTTAGCTTAAAAGCTCACTATTCATCGGCCTCAATCCTCTGACAACTACAGACTCAGAGGGCCCTTGTGCGGCTCTCTATGTCCTTGCAAAGTGAGTGTGAAATGCTACCTGGTCAAAATTCACCAGTGGATAGCATTTTACACTCGCTTTGCGAGAGTGTAAATAGCTACACAGACACAAGAGTGGAGAGTTGGGCTCATCTCTTGTGATTTCACAATGCCAAAATCAGGTATATGGAGAGAGGTACATGTACATAATTTTCCCCTCAACGGCAGGCACACAATGATATCTGAAATATAACCCATTAACAATATACTGCACATATACTCCAAATGCAAAGTCATTCAAGCACATCCTCACCAAAGGCTGAATAACCTACTGGCTCTGATGCAAAAAGAAATAGATCTCAGTTTGACATATTGCACCAAAATGTAACATTACTCAAAAATTAATACTGATCAAGCCATCACGTCACACAGGCCATCCATGAAGGACAGAACAAACAGCAGCTCAAGTCAGGTAGATAAAGAAACACTTTAGAAACACTTCTGCTACTGTTAAAAATGAAAAATACAGTGGAACCCCGTTTATCCAATCTAATTGGGACCGAGACTGGATCAGATAATGAGAAATTTGGATAATTAGGAGAATGGGCAAAGAGTTTCAGCCCCAGGCTGACAGCCCAAGTCGCGCCATCCGGGCTGAACCGTCAATTACTCATATTCCTTTATGCACTGGTGGTTTGGTTAATACAGACAGCCAGATAATGAAGGCTCAGATAAACAGGGTTCTACTATACTTAGTTTCTTAACAATCAGTTGAAGACAAGAGAGAATGTATAGAATGTTTTTAAGCCATTCATTCATGACTACAGTTTAATAAAAAGAGCAGTAGCAGGTATAGTTCCTACTGGTGGCCACGTGTAGTCAGTGTCTGCATGTTGCCAATAAGGTCACCCTGTTTGATCTGTCAAATCAGTGCTCTTATTAGGATTTAGTAAATGAGGGTCACATATTCAACAAAAATGGTAAGTGGCAGGTCATTAAATCTGAAAGTCAGCTGTAAAATAAAACCTGACATCTGTATTTGAGCACAGTATCGTTTGCACCCAAGAGAAAGCGTGCAGCATCCTAGAAACTGTGCAGGCATTGTGTATGCTCAATTCCAGGAGCAGAACAGTTTCACTCTTTATGCATGGGAGAGGCACAGTGATAGCCTCACATGCTTACTGACACTGTACAGCCTGTGGGATATGGCATAGGTTCAAGATATGGGAGGGGGACAGAGCTAATAGCCCTGAGAACCGTCATTCAAACTGACAAATGCTGAAAACCTGCCTAAATCCAGAGTGAGCAATTCATCTTTTAGTTCTTCATACTTTTTACTTAACTGAACACTTCTTGAGTTAACAGCAGAGATCTGAACAACAGGTTTTATTTTTGTTCTGTTTTTTAATTGTTTAAGGCAAAAAACACACCGTCACCTTAGGGCATCTCATACAGGCTTTTAATATGTGCTCAGAGTGCTGCCGAAGTGTACTGTTATAGGCTTTAGTCCTGAAAATCCCTATGTAAGAGCTTAACTTCACATACAGTGAGTAGTCCCATTAACTTCAAAGAGACCATTCCCAGTGAACGCAGTTATACGGCTGCAGTGTCTGCACGGACACCACGTCGCCCTAACTACAGCTACATAAGCGCTACGCCTCTTCTGGAGGAAGAATTATTATGTTCGTGTAGTAGGGCACTTACATCAGCGGGAGAAAGGCTGCAGCGTGCACACTGACCTAATTTAGGTCAACATAACCTGCCTTATGTCAACCTACCTGTGCAGTACTGATCAGGCCTCAGTGCTTACTAACAAATAGGAGACGTACAACATTACTGAGCACATAATATTCACGTGAGTGTACTGAAGACCTTGAGACTCATTCAGGACAAAACAAACATAGCGCTGCTGACTGAACTCCAACCCCACAAGAACAGATGTACCTTTTTTCCAGGTCTCTGATTTTCTCTCTTAATGGTGCAACAGCCTAAAGTAGGAATAAAAGTAATTCTTTAAAGGAAGTTGCAGGAATTTACATCTCAGACAAAGAAAAACAATGCCTACTCAGACTATTATACGAGTAAAAATAGGGATGGCAATCTTACATCTTATCTAAATAAATTTATTTAAGACACCAAGATCAGAACAACTTACATTTATAGAGTGTCTTTTGTGCCAATGGATCCCAAAGCATATTACAAAAATAGGAAGAATCTGCTATAAATACAGGAAATTACTTCACCTACCACTGACATGCAGCACATGCAGAGTAGCTGTTTAAAAAGTATGTAGCAACAGTAAACAACAGTTTAGAACAACACATGAAATATTCAACTTACATTGTTGGGGAAGCTTAGGCAGCCAGAATATAATTATACATACTAAAATATAGCCATCACACCAAGACTAACCCTGTCAGTTCTTGTGAAAATTGCCTTTAAAGACTAAAAGTTGCCAGGGCCTCAGTTTTGAAGAGACAATGACACATTAAAAAATAATCAGGTTCTAAACATATTTCTTCAACTGGGTTGTTATAATCACCCTGGATTATTAAAGAGAAAGAAATTTAAAAATGTAGTTTATCTACTAATATCTACGCTCTTTTTTTAACTCTCTGCATTTCTCTGAACTTGGACAGTGATATATAAATAAAAGTTAGTTTCACTTCCAGATTCTTTATCATATAATGAAGGCTTGAGTTTTAAACAAGGAAGATGAAGTCTGAACATACTACTTTTGGTTTTAGGTTTTATAAATGCTCTTTACAAAATTTAAATTTTGGGCAAATAAAAGTTGACATCATCTCTTTAGGATCACCTGAAATAGTATCACTAGCACCACAGTGCCCTTTAACAAGCTGTGGATTTACTTACTTTAAAAAATACTGACAGGTTCGATTCTGACAACTGAAAGCCTCCAGGAATGGAAATGAACTGTGTATTGTGTTATTCCCCCCTACGTCCTATAATTTAGGCTTATTAATTCAGTAACTCATGCTGAGTAGTACTTTAACAAGAATCCCATTGATTCCAATGGAGAAAGGTGTTACACAATGTGAATAAAGGCGGCATAATTAGGGGCTAGGTACTTCCAGCAAGCTTCAGAGAATTTTTATTTCTCAGGAATTTTACAGTATCTTTTGCATGTTGGGTATTCACAGATTTGTAAATCTTACTTAAAAAAAAAGTTAAAAACAGCAAATCCCCAAATCCAAATCCCCAAAAACCTACTGCGGTTGTACCCAAAATGAAAAAAAGACACATGTAAGACATTAATTAAGAGCCTGTTCCAAAGCCTACTGAAGTCAATGAAAAGACTTCAAGTGAATTTAATAGGCTTCAAATCATCTCCAAAGTAACAGTGGGTATACAGTTCACTTGAGATATAAGAAATCTGGTAAATCAAACACACTGTTAATTGCCTCACCTAAAAATGAATAGTCAGTCAGTCATAGACCAGTGTCTATATATGCTACTAAACTTTCATTTTTCGGAATTATGAACTGGAAACCTAGTACAAATCTTTTCGGTTTTTCTGTTGTACTCATCAGCATAGTATTTCGACGATGAAATATAACTGGTTAATCTGCATAAGAGTTAAGAACAAAGCAATGCACATATGTGGAAATTTTAAAATAGTAAATGCTTGTTAAAAGTTAAATACACTTAACTTTTTGGAGGGGTGACAGAGAAAGGAGTTAGTACAGCAGTCCTAAACTTGGTAACAAAGACTCAATTCCCAGCAGGACTGGGATAGTAAGGAAGACACTGCGGCAAACAGGATTGGATCTTTGGAATTATAATCTTCTGATGGAGGTTTAGGGAAAACAGAGGGAAGCCATTGATTAGTGGTGGAAGCTGTTTGGGTACACTCTAATGAGGAATAGTATAGACATGAAACCAAATGCTGAGGATTACATTAGTGGGAGAATAATAAAGTAAAATATTTTAGTTAGAAAGAAAATTAATTTTTAAAAAAGCAGAAATAAAGAGGATATTAATCACCTAATAAACTAACCTCCTCTATCTTTCTATCAACTTTCTGATCCCCGTTGTCTTGGATAGACCTATTGGGGAAAAAAGAGTCATAAACTAAGCGCCATTTTCAATATGTTCTTAATTTTTTTTTAATTTCCTTTAAAAAGTTTATTACTTCAGAATGTGTTCTCTAGAGATACACAAACACAGAGCAAATGACCACCATGGCCTGATCCAATGCTTACTGAAGTCAACTGGAGTCTTTCCATTAACTCTAATGGCCTTTAAATCAGGTCCAATGTTAGCAGTCTTGATCAACATAGTAGATTCAACATTATATTAAAAGGTCAATGCAATATAAAAAAATGATCTATTCACTCATCACGCGGTAAGTCACCTCCCCCAAAAGTATTTTTGTAGTGCAATTCTACCAGGAAACATGACTAAAATGGCTTGTGAGGGTCCACATTTATTGTCTCGACTCCATATCAAGTGTACAAATAAAATATATTTCTTCCAACTGCTGACTTTCCAAACTCAATCTAGGATCAGAGAGTTAAGATAGGTTCTTCATTTTCCACTTGTAATAAAGATTCTATGGACCAAATAAGGCCTTCAGCTGAACCTGTGAAATTCCAGTGCAGTTAGTGGGGTGATACAAACGTTTAACTGACTGGAACATGGTAAACAGTTCTGTGGAACAAGGAATGGTAGAATCCAGCTCACTCTTTCAGCTGGGTTGACTCTGAAGTGGCTATTGGGAGTAAACACTTATTTTTGTCAATGGAGCAATCAGATCTGACTCTAAATACAGACAAAAACCACATCAGTTGAGTAGGAAGGTGTCATTTTTACTCAGCCATTTTCCAAAGCATACACTCTGTGTGTCTTAAATATTTCCTATACAAAGACAAAGAACAAGAATTCCTGTTAGAAAGCACTGGAATTTTTCACTAGATGAGAGCCATGTTCTACAATTATAAATATTTTTGGTTAAATTATCTTTGTTAAAAACAAAACAATTAAGTTTTGTAAACACAGAACTGAAACAGATTTCCAGCGCTCCACAACAGAAAATTTAATTCCATCAGTCACTGTTTGCATCAGACAGAGGCCCCTCTCCTCAAAATAGCAGTCCACATAGAAGGCAGGCCAATCAACACATTAATGGGACTTAAACATGGACTCATATTTCTAACTTTGGCTTTGTACTTTTTAAATTAATAGAAGAGTTTAAGGCAGCTTTGAATTTTTTTAAAAGTAAAATCAGCACATTGAAGATTGTTTTAAGTAACCACTCTACGGACAAAAACATACTTAAACAAAGGTTGCTTAGTAAAGGTGGAGCCATGCCAATGTATTTGGGGATACTTCAGGGTAGCCTCTTAAGACAAGGAGGTTGCAGAATAAAGCTGGTCTCTTATACAGATTTCATTGTAATCTAATTTAGTATTTAAATGTATAAAACATCTCAAATGATTAGTGATGTTCTTCCTCTGAGCAAGCCACTTAGTATACTCATTCTTCTGGCTAAGGGCCTGCCTACTCTGAAATGGTTGCAGATGCACCACTGTAGTGCTTCAGTGAAGCGAACAGAAGGGCATCCCCTGTCAGTGTAGCTACTCCACCTCCCCGAGAGGTGGTAGCTATGTTGATGGGAGGACTTCTCCCATCAACATAAAGCTGTGTATACCAGCAGTTAGGTCAGTATAACTGTGTCGCTCAGGTGTGTGGATTTTCCATATCCTGAGCAACATAGTTATACCAACATAATTTGCTAGTGTAGTCCAAGCCTACGTGATTTCACTTAAGTTTGCATTAGTTCTTGTTTCAACTTAATTTTTGTTTCAGACAGCTTATGAAACTATTCAACATGATTTACAGCGGCAAGTTTTTGCATACTAGAGGTTTCATGGGCGGCCAATGCAAAATGAAGTTTTCAAGTAGAACAGAGCTCCTTTACTCGGGACCTGCAGTCATTACACCTAGAGAAACAGAAGGTTGTTTGTTAAGTAGACACACACACACACCACAGTGTTAGAAATCAGAACAACAATCCTCCTCACACCATTCTGAGGAAAAAAAGAGCTTACTAATCAGTCAGTCCAGCATGCCTCACTCAGGCAAAACTCCCATTGACTTCAGTACTTTTGCCTCAGGAAGGAGTGCAGTATTGAGTAGAACCATTCAGGTTCTAGAGATTCTTTTCACAAAAGACAGCCACTTACTGTACCACCGGCAGCAAAAACTGACTATAGGTTAACACTGCAGCATTAGAATATGATTCAGGAGTAACACTGAGTAATTCACAGTAATTACTGTATTAGACATTTTCCTGAAAATAGACAACGCACACAAGTTTGAATGGGCATCTGTGGAACAGAGAATCTTTTCCTTTGTGGTAAGCGATTAAGGAAAAACTTAATAGAAAACACAACATATTAAGAGGTTCTTAAAGTAATCTAAAAAGTCAAATCTGTTGTAGTGTGTTCACATGCTGTAGGTTTGAGCACAGGCCAATTGCAGCTTTACGTTAAGTGAGTTTTCCCCTCCTTAACATACCAATTTAGTTATAAAGGGCTGGTCTGAGCACTCCAATTCTATGGACGGAAGGTAGGCGAATGGTCTCTCTCCTAAAGGTTCATCTCCCTTCCCTTACAACTTTATGGGGATATTCTCACATAAGATCATTTCTCAATCAAAATTAGTTTCCTTGGGTTGCCTTACCACACAGTGAACTCTCCCTGATTCAAGGTAGCAGGTGTTAAGCGAGTAGCGGCAGGAATCTTCCATACATCTGAGCATATGCCTTCACCGCAGAATTAGCCCGAATGGACTGTCACCACCATAAAGCCCTACCTGTGTCACACCCGGGTGGCCAGGTCCACAATGGTGCTGTACTAGCATGTGTGCTAGGATGGGTTTCTGGTGGGCTGTTCTATTATACCTAATATTCACAGGCTGCATTCTCGCCCCTACCGCTAGCATGGAGATGCTATCTGTGGCAATGACATGAGAATAATACTTCATGTAAATAACTTCCAAGAGAAGCTATTCATTATTAATGCAAATGGCTCTGAAGGCATAAGCTAACACTATTTGAGAGCAAGAACTTTTAACGGGAAGGTCATTAAGGAATTCAGCTGGCAAACCACAGTGTGACTTGTACCGCACTCTGATAGCGCCTCCGTTCAAAGGCTGTCGAAAACGCAGCAGAAATGAAACAGGCACATGTAGGGTTAAAATGCTGAGCCAATGTAGTTGACTAACAGTTCAGTAAAAGCAAGGAGGCAGACAAGGAAGTTCAGGTCAGGTGAAATTGGAGGAAAGCACTGGAGGACTAACAGCAACTGGGCTTGCTTTGCCTGCAGTCTCATTGCAAAATAGGTGGGTTGCCAGCCTGGGTTGAAAAAAACCTAAGCTAAAGCCTATACCCTCAGACGTGTCTGCTAGCCTAGTCTGAAAGCACCCTCAAGCCTTGGACAGAGAATTTTTCCTTGTGTGAACAGAAGGTGCATTGCAGCCAATAGTTCATCTAACTCTGCAGTTAAGGCATCTCCAAAGGGTTAAGGAAGTACAAATCCTTTGCTGGTTATCCTGGAATGTCCTTCCACTCCAGTGGAATGAGGAGGAGGAAACTCAGCATTTCTTGTCCCCTGCCAGTGAGGACATCCACAGCCCTATGGTACTTCTCTGATGTTGAAGGTGTTTTTAATACAGGAATGGATTCTACATCTACCATTGTTAAGAGCTGACATTTCAACAACATTGTGAGCTGCTTTTTCTGATTTCTTCCTATTGTTGTGTGATGGGATGGTAGTGGAAATAACCTTGTTTCAGATAAAGATACTGGTACAAAATAATGTATTACCTCATGTTGATAAAGTTGCCCCATACAGCTAAAAAAGAGAGAGAGAGAGAGAGAGAACATTATAGTGCCATTTAACAACAAACCATTACTTATTTCTCAATTTTTATGTCATCCTAATAAGAAATTTAAAACTAACAAAATTAGACTTTATTAAATCTATATTAAAAACTTATTTATTCTAAAAACAGGTCACACGCCAGGTGATCAGAACGCTTTGTATGAGTCAAACAAAACTGATGAAGTTAGATGAGGCTCTTCTGCGATATTAAAGGGAACAATTTTGAATCACGCGTGTCAAACAAACAACGAGTATGCAGTACATCAGACTGTGAGACTCTCCAAATAGATAGATCTGTGGTTATATGAAAAGATGATCAGCTAAAATACTTCCCTTCTATATACCAATCCCACAATCATTATAGACTAGAGTAAACCACATCAGCAGTCACTGAATGATGATTTGTCAAAGTGGATATGATATAATGCTTTATTCATTAAAGAAACTGGACAATGTGCAGTGAGCAAGAAAGGGGTCCTAAGGACCCCAGCCTGAAGGGTTGGGTGGTGTGCAGTGAATGAGGCAGTTGACCATTGCTGAACATCAAAAGACAAAGATTGAACAGTAAGGTGCCTTATTTACAGCAGTATCCAACCAGGGCACTGGATGAGGAAAGGATCCTGCATTAAAAACAGCATATGGTCACTTAAAGACTGTATCATGCGGAGAAGACCGATTCATCACAAGTGGTATTTCTTAATTCTGAATGCTTTCCTTGGCAACCGTAACCCTCTTTTTATTTATATACATACATATATGCACAGGTATATAAATATGGGAGAGAGAGAGAGAGTTTTTAAACTAATCTCTTTTTGGATATAAGCCACAATACAATGCAGAACAGTAAACAAACAGATGTCAGCTTTTCCATTTCTTTAGTGAGATACAGAGATATGAAATATCAGTCTGATGCAACTATTCACTACTGAAATTGTTTTTCTGAACCTGTTCAGTGCTTGAGTGTCAGGTCCCTTATATTTTCTTAATACTTTTGACTAGGAAAGGGAGTGAGAGGAACTGAGAAAAGAGAAATCCCCCAATTATTAAGAGGACTGAACTAGGCACTAGGCAATTGTAGGTGTTGTGGGAAAGCTGAACATGAAGGGTGAGTTGCCTAATAAGCAAGACACAGAATCTAATAAAGTCTAAGTCTCTCCAGAAGTCCTTGCACAAGAAGCCTCAGGGTAAGTACACAAATTCCTTCATTCTTAGGGGGGAGAAAAGTGTTGTTTAGTTATGGTATTAGAATATGCCATGGAGTACAAAAAGTTTCTGCAGTGATCTCAATTGCCTGTAGGCTGCTTCAGACCTGGAGTGGTGGTTAATGAACTAGTCTGCCAAATAAAAGACACTGAAGTATAACAAAATGTAGCTTCAGGCTTGTATGTAATTCCTTAGGACTCTTATTTGTTTGTTTACAGCACCCAAGTGTGTGACGGGTGCTTTACAGAGATATATAGAAGATAAAGCTTACAACAACATTTACAAAGCTTTAAGTGCAGTGTTTCCAACATGCGTCCACCAGGGGCTTTTCTTGCGGCCACAGCCTCCTGGGCAGTGATGTGAGGAGCAGTAAAGTAGTGGTCCCTCTCTCAGGCCACCAGCAGGGGTTGGACCATGCCCCCCTCTGGAGAGACAAATGCTGGAGGAGCAGCCAGTGAGTTCCCCACCTTCCTGGAGATGTAGAGTCAGGCTCCAGTCCTGGGGTGGCAGGCAGCAGGCTCTGGCCACAGGCCTACAAGCCCCGGCGGTGGGGCTCACCCCCACATCGCCCCTGGCCCCCGCTGCCTCTGCCGGCCCGTTATTTATCCCCTCCAGCCCCCACATTCCCCCTATTGACCTCCCCATCCAAGGCTTAATTCGTCCCCAGGCTCGCTTTTCACAGCAGCAGACTTACTAGCTAGCAAGTCTTTAAAAAAGCAACCAAAAAAAAAAAAAAAGGGTAAAAGAAACAACAACAAAAAAGACAAGAACCTGCTGAGCCCCTTATTTGTGTTTCTATTCTGTTTAGGTCCAGTAAACAATAGACAACTGTATATGATTTTTTACTGAGTCAGCAAAAAGATGCAATAAATTACAATGATTTGCAAATATGTATGTGCATATTTATTAGTGCATATTTACACGTATGTGCATATTTATTTGTTTTTCCTAAAGTTAATTAAGTATTTTAGGAAAAATTGTCAGCGCAGCCACCAGCACTCTGAAGCCACCAAAAATTTTGTTGTGAGAACCCCTGATTTAAGGCCTTCCGCAAGACAAAGCCTTACATCTCTCCCTGAAGAGCAGTTAACCTCTTCTCTGAATTGGCTTGTTCTGGTTTCAACTGAGCAGAACAAGAGTTGTAAATGACTTCTTGATCGCTGCCAGGAAAGGTCCACAACTAAGCCCAGAATAGATGCCCCTTCTGAATTTACCAGACTTGAGCTTCCAGTAGTGAGCTTCCCCCCACACCTCAAGATGAACAATTAAATATACAAACACTTTTCACAATGCCAAGTAGTGTACTAATGCCAGTGGAATGGTACATTATGGTAAACTAAGGTTATTGGTCTCCTTACTCTCTGAAAGTCTGAACTCTGGGCTATTATTTTTTTAAACTGATTATCTGTTAATTCAATATGCTTGAAACTAATTCACAGTTTGGCATCTTATTCATGCCATTATTCTAACCAATTGATTTTTTTTTTGGGGGGGGGGAAGGGGGCAGGAAATCAGATCTCCAGATTACACAATGAGCAAGATGAAATCACTCTGCACATTCCTTCCCAATCCCACATGCTTTTCATAAGGAAAAAAACTAGGCGCTCCTTTGGTATGGAGTCTGCATAACACCAAATAAAGGGCTGAATCTGACATCGACACAAATGCCTGAATCCTATTTATCTTTATAAGTTGTGAGGACGGTTCACTTTCCTAAAGGCAAGTTTATTTGTTACTAGAAATGAAAAAGAAACAGTACATTCACATTCTCAGTAAGGACTTTGTTGTGTCTATGCACTTTTTCAGGTGCTGTACACAACATGCAGTAAAAGATACAGTTTTCATTTTGAGAATCAAACACCATCTCAGGTCAAAAAAAAAAAATCTCTTTATTTGAGCTTAATGGTAAATGTTACGTATTACATCAAAATCACTTCTCCCCCTCCAGGCTGTCAAGTGTCATGACGGCTCTCAGGAGAGACATACTAGAGCTGGTCAAAAAGCAATACATTTGTGTAAAAGATGTGGTGGTGGTTTTGGTTTGGGTTTTTTTGGCTGCTGCTGCTGGCCAAAATTTCAGTCTTGAAAAATTTCAGACAGTTCTACCTGTCTCACATTCACGAACTGGATTCCCTCACCCAGCAATGAGGCAGACAGACAACAGGAATTCCCTAGCAGTCCCTCTTTCCAGATGCTTTGTTGTTAGGGTTTTGTTTTGTTTTTTTTTTTTTTGGGGGGGGGGGAGAAGTGGTGAGAGGGTGATGCTGAAGTGCACTAATCAAAGGCAGCCAGGTTGTCTCTTCACATTCAATGCTACCCCTGCTGAACCCCAGGAGGACACAATACAGGGGATGGTGGGAGTCAGCTGTGCAGAGAACACTGCAGAGGTGTGGGGGAGGGCATGGCAGGATAGAAGGTACGGGCTACAGCAGGGGTTCTCAAACTGGGGGTCGGAACCCCTCAGGGGGTCACAAGGTTATTACATGGGGGGTCGCAAGCTGTCAACCTCCACCTCAAACTCCGCTTTGCTTCCAGCATTTATAGTGGTGTTAAATATATAAAAAAGTGTTTAATTTTTAAGGGGGGTGGGTCATACCCAGAGACTTGCTATGTTAAAGAGGTCACCAGTAATAAAGTTTGAGAGCCACTGGGCTACAGGGAGATGACAGGGGCTGAAAGGCAGGTAATAGAAGGGTCAGAGGCAGACTGAAGTGAGAGGCCGCCTTAGGCTCTCCCAGCTTCTCTCAAACTTCTCTCCAGTTTCCTTCCAATAACCCAATGCTCTAACCAGGTTTCTGGTCATGCCTGCTCCTCAGTCCTTCTTCCTTATGGTCAACCTGGCCCCTCTCAGCTGATCCTACGTCTTCCAACATTCCCATCAGTATATGAGATCAGGTTCATCTCCCACACAGTTCCGCTATTCAGTGATTTGTTCTCACCATCAAGAAGTGTCTCACACTGAGCTGTACAGAGCTTGGCAGCCAAAAACATGAATTGCTCCCCTTTCAGCTGCAGAATAGTATGAAAGGAAACATGCAAGAGAGAAAGGCACTGGCAGCTGAGAAAGGAACTGGAGCTAGTAAAATTTCTTATATTATATATGACCCAAGATCAGCAGCCAGTAGAAGGCTGAGTACAGCAACATGTGTAAGAGGATCTGCATTTATCCCCCCATCCCCATTGGGGGAAATAAGAAAAGCAGCTTCTCCTTCCCTGCAATCATGGGGAGAAGGAGGGGAGAAGGGTTTTTAAACTAATTAGACACCTACTAGCCAGAGGCTGATACTAAGACAGGCAGACAGACAAAGCAAGCCCTTGTAAGTAAACTAGGAAGAGCACTCCGGGTTTCTGACTGATGGAAGACTGACACCCCACCACACACACAGGACCTCTACCCAATTACAGACCTGAGTAAAGCACATAAGCAGCTATTCTGTGACAATTAATTAGAGAAGAGATCACAAATAGGAAGCTATTGATATAAACAAATATGTAAATTAATAAGAAAGTCTAAAATTGAGAACTGTGTCTGGATTCGTCAGTACAGACAACGTACTGACAGAGTTAGTGGGATTTTGTTCCGTAACCATTCTGATGGGATGTAAAGGGCAGTGACATACAGAAATATAACTCTGAAAGAACTGGACCATTATGGTTCCAAGATTACCTCATCCCATTGGCTTCAAGTCCAATTTGCTCATTTCACAGGTAAGGAGTAAAGACCAGACCAGTAGCATTCAGTGAATCTGCAGATGTAGCTAAGGTCATAAACTGGCCCGCAGTATCTCCGTGACCTATGATAGTGTATCTACCCCTGCAGTAAGTCGTTGTGATTCCCAGCACAGTCAGACAAACTTGCACTAGCTCAGCTCAAGCTAGGACACTAAAAATAACAGTGATGACACTGCAGCACGGGCAGTGGCTTGAGCTAGTCACCTGAGCTATAGGCACCGGCTTCCTGAGGGCCCCCGGGGTGCTTAACCCATTGCTTTGCCCCAGGCCCCGCCCCCACCTTGCAGTGCTGCAAGGTCTGCACGGCCACTACTAGCATTCTAGCTTGAGCTGAGCTAGCCTAAGTCTGCTTACCCATGCTGCGAATCACACCTCCCAGATGAAGTGCAGACGTACCCTGAGAAGGAAAGAAAACAATTGGATTTTTCAGGCCCTAAATTGAGTTCAAAACAGTCAGAAAGAAGAATGTCTCTGGCGTCTCACTGAAAGCTTGTATTTACCTAAGTGGGTTTTCCACAATGAAAATTAAAAAAATGTTAAAGTTCAAAAGAAAACTTAAAGGCTCTAGAGTGTTTTGAGAGAGAGAGAGTGTTTTCAATGGACTGCACAAAGGAGTAAGGAGCTGAAATCCCGTTCTGACTCCCTCTGATCCAGGACGAACCTCTCTGGCTCTATTTCCCCTTCAGGAAAAAAACGGAGGGGTGCTGTATTAACTGTAAAGTGCTTTGAAGACTGTCATTCAAGAGCTAATCAATACTACAGACATTACATGTTTAAAGCTATGGCTTCCAGAAAAGCAAACATTCCATGAACCAACCTAATCTATTCTGAGGGAATGAGAGGTGAGAATGAAGGTCCTTGTAACTGGGAGGAGGGCAGTTTCTAAAATAAGACATCACAGTTCTACACAGCCAAGCAGCTTAAAATTCTACATCCAAATATTGCCACTCTTGTTTCTCATGAGTCCCAGTTCACAACCCCACTTTTCCCTCCTGCCCCACAAGTGTAAAAAAACCCAAACAAAACTAACGTCATGGCCACACAGCAAGTACAGTCACCTAGCTGTAATATCTGATGAGTTACCAAAGGCTCTCTTCTCCGGATAAACACTGATTCAGATAAGCCCCCATCAACAAGAGAGGTCCAAGAGATATAGTCCAACAAAGGATGGTTTTCTTTCTAATGAGTAGCTGATATCTCTGGGAATTTTATAAGTTGTTCAATTTGCCTGGAAGAGTCATTTCTGTAATTATGCTAACGTATGCATATTAACAGGGATCTTGCCACTTGGTTCTTATGTTAAAAGAACATTACAGGCTGTGTGGAGACTTTATTCAGTGGAGGGGCATGTGGGTTAAATATGAGATCTATAGCAGGAGTGGGCAAACTCTTTGGCCCGTGGGCCACATCGGGGTTATGCAACTGTATGGAGGGCCAGGTAGGGAAGGCTGTGCCTCCCCAAACAGCCTGGCTCCTGCCCCCTATCCGCCCTCTGATTGCCCCCCTCAGAACTGCCAACCCATCCAACTCCCTCTTCTCCTTTTCCCCTGACTGCCCCCTCCCGGGACCCCCGCCCCCTATCCAACCCCCCTGCTCCCTGTCCCCTGACCCCTATCCATATCCCCACCCCCTGGCAGCACCCCAGGACTCCCATCCCACCTCCCTCTGCTCATTCCCTGGCCATCCCCTCCCAGGACCCCCGCCCCTAACTGTCCCCCAGCATCCCACCCCCTTATTCAACACCCCCGGCTCCCTGTCCCCTGACTGCCCTCCCAATCCTTATCCACATCCCCACCCCCTGACAGGCACCCCTAGACTCCCACTCCCTTACAAGCGGCAGGAGCTCGCAGTCGCAACACCCGGATAGAGCCAGCTGCCCACGGCCCAGCAGGAGCGGCGGGCCAGAGTGCAGCCTGCACAGCAGCGTGGCTACAGGGGAGGGGGGGCAGCAGAGGAGGGGCCGGGGACTAGGCTCAGAGGCCAGGCAGGATGGTCCTGCGGGCCACGTCTGATCTATAGGCTCAAAAGTAAAAAATGTAGCGCTCAAACTGGAATATGAAAAATATGCCATACTTTAAAAAATGATCCACCATTAAATTGATATCTGCTTACATTTGCCAAAGTCACTGCTCTGAGTAGATGCTGTTTACAGCAGGAAGACATCAGCTTTTTAAATACTTGGAATCAAGAACAAAGATTTATGTGCATATGTTTTGATTCTTTTGTACTTGGCAGGAGTGTCTGCAGGTCATTAATACACAGTGCATTTACTGTTTGTCTATTTATAGATTTTTCTAAGGCATTCCTCAGCATAGTATCTGAGCACCTCGTATACATTAACTAATTAATCCTCACTGCCCTGGTGAAGTAAGGAAATAATGTTACCTTTGTTCCCCATCTCTAAAATGAAGGTAAGAGTGACTTGCTGAATGTCACACAGGAAGTCTGTGCCAGTGCCAGTACCCACAAGTTTATCCTTCTCTGTCACCCTCCCCCCGAAATATTTTTTAAAAGCAAGTCTTAGTCCACTGTGAGGACCTCTCGAGTTTTTATGAAAAAACAAAAGAACCATCACCAAAAAACAAAAAAAACACAAACAAAAATCAGAGACACGAATTAAAAGCACCACATTTATAATTTCAAATCTTCAACCAGTACATTAATTTAAGAATTATTAAAATTCAGAACCAGGTATTTTATTTAGGAATCTCCTCAATTAACACACTTTGCAAGGACAATTGAAATCTGATTGTCCTTTGTTATGTAATTCCAGGTATGAAAAGGGATCACTGTGATAACATTAGATGCAAAAGATTTCCTTTCTAAATGATTACATTCTGTACATCTGCACCAATTCTGAGTTATGAAAAATCATTCACATAATCTCTAGTCTAAGTGAAATTTAACTGTACATTGGTAATTTCGCCCATCGTGTTGCCCCTTCATCTTCCCCCCAAATGACAACATCAATTTTTAGTCACTTTCTTATGTTTCTATAGAGGTGTTTCCCAAACTTGGGACGCTACTTGTTTAGGGAAAGCCCCTGGCGGGCCGGGCCGGTTTGTTTACCTGCCGCATCCGCAGGGCCAGCCGATGGCGGCTCCCACTGGCCACAGTTCGCTGCTCCAGGCCAATGGGGGCTGCGAGAAGCAGTGTGGGTCGAGGGACGACCAGCGGGAGGAGCACTGCAGTGTGTACGTCAACCTAACTATGGAGGTGTAAGCTGCCTTATGTCAACAAAACTGTGTAGTGTAGACGTGGCCTTAGTCTGATGTCTTAACTACTTGACATGGAGTGCTGCATCTTCCTCTTCACCCCCACAGAATATGGAGTAGCCTTTGTGATCCCAGAGCTCCCCTACGCGCCCCCCCCACACCTCCCACCCGCTGGCAGACCCCACGGTTCAGCACCTTCTCCCTACTCCCCCCGCCTCCTGCCCACAGCAATCAGCTGTCTCGCGGCGTTCAGGAGGCTGCGGGGGAGGAGCTATAACTCAGTCATTTAGAACTAGATTTTATTAATAACCTCCAGATAGTCAAACACTTTTTTTATGGGTCTGATTCTCCACTGCCTTGCACCTTGTGTAGTCATTTACTTATTTTCCAAGTGAGTGTGAAATGCCACTATTCTCATTTAGCAGTGTTTCACACTGACTTTGCACAAGTGAAAATTAGTGCCCAAGTGGAATTAGTGGAAAGTAGTGGAGAATCAGGCCCTTTGTCTAAGTGTTTGAGTATCTGGAGTCTAACGATTAATACAAGCTAGTTGTCCATTTGTCAGCTAACTGACCCAGTACGGGTTGGACAAGGCAAAAATTACAGTGGTCTGTGTGACATTACACTAGGCTACCTTTCGTGTCACATCTGCTTGTGGGCTGAGGGTCTGATGGAGATGCTTCTCATTTGTGGGTGCAGGCAGATAAGTGTCCTTTCTTGCACTGCTCCCAGTTTGTCAGACTACTGGTCTCTCAACTCCTGGCTGTGCAGCCCATGGTAACGTATTACATTTTCAGGACTGTAGTAACTTCTGTTAGAAACAGGGACAGATGGGCTTGAGGTATGGGCTTCTGGCCAAGGTTTTTTTTTTCCTAAGAACATGTTTACCTGGAAAGATGAACTGTATCTCTCCCACCTCAGTCACTATTGTGTTCTGTGCAGGAGGTGTGTCCCCCATCAGAGTTATGAAGGGCATAATGGTCTTCTCATGCTTCATACTCTCATCTCACAAGTGTTCACCCTTTGGGTTGCATTTTCTGTCTCTTTTCACGAAAGCCAAGTTGTTACCCAGAAAGTTAGAGCTCTAACCCCTTCAAAATTTCACCTCAGCTGACTGATCATTCTGCCAGAGACATTTCATAGAATACCACGGTTGGAAGGGTCCTCAAGAGGTCATCTAGTCCAACTCCCTGCTCAAAGCAGGACCAATCCCCAGATTTTTGCCCCAGATCCCTAAATGGCCCCTCAAGGATTGAACTCACAACGCTGGGTTTAGCAGGCCAATGCTCAAACCACTGAGCTCCCTGTCCACCTTTGTTTACCAATCTCTTTGTTAGTCTGTCAAGGTCCTCTGAGCAGTGGGGGTAATACCCACCTAGCATCAAGAGTCCCTACAGAGGGAGGTCTCCATACCCTTACAGTATTGCCATGGAAACAAAACTGAAGTTTTGGGGCAAGCTTAAATTGACAGTGTCACTTAAAGAAAACAGCAAATAAGTTTTAAAAGTGAAGACTACAGTGCTGCCTAGGAAAGAAGTAGCTGCATAATACTTAACTTTGTTGTGTGGACATAGCCTAAGTCATCTCAAGTTATGTTGATGTACAGCCACTGCTATGATTAAATCACTGTTGCATGTCCATACTCTGCTCCTTGCGTTGGTGGAACGCATCTACAGTGGTAGCTCTTGCATTGACACAGGGCAGTGCACTGTGGGTAGCTATCCCACTGTGCAACTGACCCCAGGGTGTTCTGGGAAGGGTTTGCAATGCCTTATGGGGGCAGGTTTAGCATCATATGATGCCAGTTTCTCAATCCCATCATTCCATGGGCATCCTACTGGGATTCCAGCCACTTTTCAACAGCACTAGTAACCTGCGAGCCAACCATCTGCATCAGACAGCATGGATCATGCACTGCTCTTCAGTTCTGTGCATCATGAACACAAGGCTATAAGAGGAGCTCAATGAAGGCACTATTCACCACTACCCTGCCCCCAGACACCTCCTTGTAGAAGTGACAGGTCTGCATCACTGCACCAAAGGTGACTGTTTGCCTCCCCAGCCTTGTGCTATGCCTGCCACAGCTCTCTGAGTTTTATACAACACTGCTGAGTGTCCCTATCATACACATGTCCTGAGCAAGTTCCTGAAGATGGAGCAGAGCTGTTCCTACAAAGCCTCCTTTCCCCACAGACCCAGGAGATCCAGCACCTCCCATGTACTTCAGGCGGGAGTGCGTTTGCTGTGTGGAGCTGGCATATTCAGCTGGGAGCTCTCCACACCCAGCAACCAGGAAGAGCAAGTTCACCCGTGGACCTGGCTACAGGGCAGTGGAGTTCAAAACAGTGACCGGAGCAGTCACAGTGGGCATTGTGGGATACCTCCTGGAGGTCACTCGGGTCAACATAAGCAACACAGTGTTTACACTGAGGCCCTGTCTACACTACAGGGGAAATTCGAACTAAGCTACTCAATTTGAGTTACATGAATAGCGTAACTCAAATCAACGTAGTTTAGATCTACTTACCGAGGGGTCCACCCTACGTGATGTCAACGGGAGAGCAATCTGCAGTCAATTTAATGGGTCTACACTAGACCCGCTAAATCGACTGCCGATGCATCAATCACCACTCGTCTAAATGTAGACAAGCCCTGACACTGTTTGGCTCTGTCGCCCTTAGCTCTATGCCTCTCATTAAGGTGGTTTGACTATGTCGGCGTAGCTGAGGAGTTAAAGCAGCGGGAGGTGCACTGCAATGTGTATGTCAACCTAACTAGGGAGGTGTAAACTACATTATGTCAACAAAACTGTGCAGTGTAGATATGGCCTTAGTCTGGTGTCTTAGCTGCTTGACATGGAGTGCTTCTTCTTCCTCTTTACCCCCAGAGAATATAGAGCAGACTTTGTGATCCCAGAGCAGAGGCAGCCTACAGAGGTGTGCTGGACTAATAGGTGCAAGAGGCTTTATTTTGAGTGGATTAGACCCTTTAGCTCTATTGTTTGTTTTCTGCAGCTTTAACCCACACCACAGGAGTGTTGTGAGGATTAATATCTATTCAGCACCTCGTAAATGTAAAAGCTAAGCACTGGTTTTATCCCATGTTAAGGCCAAGAACTTACACTCTCCCTGTTTCATTTTAAAAACTGTTAACTCTTGAACAACAAACTTAAAATTTTAAGTAGCCTTAACAAATACCTTAATTGTAAAACTATTTTATCTCAATGTAGACACCAACAAGAAAATGTGCTGGCCCTAATTGCCTTACATATATTTCTTCTCTGACCTAGGGAAAAAAAAAATCTAAATACTAGGTTTGAACATGTAAGAAAGAAGTGGGGTGGGGGGGGAGAGACACTCTATATAGCTAGCTCTTGTTGGTGGAAACTACAAAAAAACACAACACAATAAGGATATGTCTACACTAGCACGTATGTCGGCAAAACTTTTGTCGCTGAGGGGTGTGAAAAAAAACACACCCCTGACCAACATAAGTTTTGCCAGCATAAGCACTTCTGTGCACAGTTCTATGTCAGCAGGAGACACTCTCACACTGACATAGCTACCGCTGTTCATTGAGCTGGTTTTATGATATAGCCTGGCTATGCGAGTACTCTTACAGCTGTGCTGCTGTAAGCTTGTAAGTGTAGACGTAGCCTAAATTTCTGCTTGCAGTATCATCTTAAGAAATACATCTGTAGTTTTAATATAGGGGATGGAGACTACATTGTGGGCCAAGATCCTCAGCTGGTATACATCAACATAGGTCCACTGAGCAGCAGTGAGTACGAGGATTTACATCAACAGAAGGCCCTTTATATTATTTTTACCAGAAACTCATGTAAAGACAAACTAACTAAAATATAAGACTTTTATTGAAGAATCTGTTTTCCGAGCTATTGAAACATACTGTTTAATATATGCATTTTAAATGTAACTGGAACACTTAATTCATATTTAACAATATTTCCACAACACTTTCATATCATGCTTTTCATCCGAAGATCTCAAGGGGCTTTACAAAGGAAACGTCATCATCAAAGTGCTTGTATTTGACTTATCGTACCAAGTATCACCACTAATAACCATTTGCATTGAACAATATTTCAGACAAAGGATGACAATACAAATTTTCAGGTCCACATTTCAGGCATCCTAATTTTGATTTTCAGTCCTTCACATTTTTCAGGTTGAAAAACATTGAAGGAACATAGCCACCATAAATATCACTCCTTTTTTAAACTTTTTTTTTTTTTTTTAATTAATACCTACAGTTGTTGCCGGGCAACCTCTAAAATTACTATTAAGGTAACAGAAGGGGAAAAAACCTTTGTCTGCTTTTTTTTTCCAGTTAGTTTACTTTGTTCATTTGAAATGTGTATGGTCAAGGTCAGTGTTTACCTAGATATAGTCAGTCACTCCTCGTTTGTGTGATTCTTTCACCTGTGCCGCTGTGTGAAGCACATCACTTATAAAATATTAGAAAACTGTGATTGTTAAACCACGAAAATTGAAAGGCTGACTTACAGGCAGGTGAAGTATCAGACAGGGGAACTGCCAGCCGTGGACAAAGCAGGCGGCCAAACGACATTATAGGGGAACATTGCACAACTTTAAAGGGGAATGTTCTGTAATAGAGCAGGGCCGTAACATCGAAACAACGGTAAGCGAGAGGACATTAAGTGGGGAGTTGCTGCACATTCAGATGCTCACGCACGTCAGAGCTTGCATGCATGCCTATTTGTTTATTGTGTGCCTCTTCTAGATCTAGACTAATACATAGTCTTATTTCAACAGGCAGCTTTGCATATACACAGACTACTGTTTTACGGTAATACACATTTCATTCTTTTAGGAAAATACAATACATTGCATAAGTTTTTATATATATATTTGAATGATAAGAAAGTAGAATGAAAATTGGAAAAACACTAATAATACTTTTTGTAAAACCTGGGGGAGGTTTGGTAAAAAATCATTTAAAACTGAAAACACAGGGGTTTAGTTATAGGTTATATTACTTGCTATGTTGGAATATACATTAGAGTCTCACTAACACAAATTTGGTGATCACAGCAACTCACCCAATTTTGCAATTTAACAATTAAGTAAACAAATACTACTAGGAAAAAATCAAAATACCCTCCAAAAATGTACTTTGCACATTATCTTGCTTTTTGTAGCAGTAAACGTACTGTGATATATTTTGCAAAAGTAATGAAGTCATAGAAATACTAGACCTCACTACAGAATATTACTAACATTTTTGAGGCAAAATGGAGGGAGACCACTAATATGCATTCTTAGAGTTTTAAGGTTTGTGAATGATCAAAAAATTATTGAAGTACAGTATACTGGAAGCATAATTCTTGCATCTTAAAGAAAATAAAGAACATTTGATCACTTTATCATATCAAGACATCTCTAGGTGATTTAAGAAAATATTGAGATTAAAGCAAATTATGCAGATTTATAGAGCCCTGCGTGGATACAAATTTATATCCGAGGATGCAGATATAAGTCAGTATCTGCGAACGGCAGGGCTCTCCCAGGAACCGCAGTGCCAGATTGCCGCTCCCAGGAGCCAGCACCCGACACCAGCAGCTCCTCTAGTGTGGCTGTACTACCCACAGCCCCACTCACTGGGGTGAGCACCAGGCTCACCAACAGCAGCTTTCCCCCAGCCTTTCCCCTGTCACCCCCTGCTGCTGAAGCCCTTCCCTGTTGCCAGAGTCTTTCCCCACTGCAGTCTTTTCTGGGAAGGAAAAGGCTCCAGCAGTGGGACAGCTACTAAAAAGATCAGAGTAGAGGGAGACACAGCATGGGCCAGTAGAGAACATGAAGGGTATGTACTCCAGGCTACATACCCACACTCTTCAGGCATGGCTATGGCTCTATGGCTTAACCTGTACCTCATCATCTACACTGCTACATATACCCACACTGTGGAGAGGGGGACTAAGTGTGTATGTAGAATACATGCTGCCAAAACAGTCTTGCAGGGTAAGATTCATCCTAGAAGAATCATATTCTCTCAGTATTTTGGAGGGCTTCCACACACACGCCCACAAGCAATATTCCACCAAAATTTCACAACACGTATGCGAAGCACGAAGCATGAACTCTATATAAACAATGTTTGGAATACTTAAACATTTATGTTGTCTTAATATTGTACTGTATTCCAAATACAGTTCACCTTGTAAGAGCAGTCAACTCAACACATGAGAATAGGGAAAAAAATGTGAAGGACGTCCACAGCCTTCAAACACATAATCACTGGAAATAGTACTTAAAAAAAATTGTGCCAGAACATGCGCCCTCTCAACTAGTTCAGTTTTCTCAACTGCCACACTACTTCAGTCTGGCATTGTCTGATCACTCCAGTGCACTGTATTGATTCAGTAACATTCCAACAAATATACTTTAAAGAATCGGGGAACGGATAGACACCTTCTACAGTAAAGACAACAAACATTTAGTTTCTCAAGAAACTATCAGATCAGTGCACTAGAGCACCTTGTCATAATATACTGAAAATGCAAGAATCATAACAACTACTGCAGAACCAGTCAGTCAAAAGATTTAGAAGTATAATAATCAGACATGACAGATTTACAAAAAGCCTCCTCTTACAACCACCTGCAGGATTACACAGCTACCTATTTCATTTCAGGCTACACTTAGTCACGTGTGAAACTAGTGTCTCTCTTCCCCCTCATTCACGTGAGTCACAAAAAATGAGTAGACAATCTCTGACCGTTTAGGTCCATGCAGCAAGTCTCACACTGTTTCCTCTTCTCCCTTTAATCAGTGCACTAGAAGGTAGACATGCACTGCTGGCTAAAAAAACAACCTAGCCAACATTTTACCCAGAGCCAGGAGTCCCTAGACAATATAATTATGTGCCACATAAACTGTCACCCAATTCTGGTTTTTTTTTACACTGCCTATTTAACAGTGCTCTAGACATTACGTTTTCATTTTAATAAAGTCTCTAGTTCTTATGACTATGAAGAAAATCTTCAAATTGTTAATGGATATAATGCAACGTACTGATGCCTGCCCGAGTCTGCAGGCAACCTGAAATAACTTAGTGAGATGTGAATTGTCCTATGGCACCTAATGATAGTTATTGTTGGCAAGTGAATTACTTTAATGGTCCCATTTCAGTTGAAACTGTGTGCTTCACTGGTGTAGCTGCAGCTACTGAGATGCAGTGGGGCAGCTAGTTGCTACCAATAGTTGCTGGGGGTAGGGAACATGGAAGTCAAACATCTTTTCTCTCAAGACATATAATCACCTCTGCCGGAGAAGGAAAAAAGAAATGCATACATCCCATCCCATCTCAAAAAAAGACCTAAAACGACCTCCTGCACACCCCTGTCTCTCTGGTGGGTATCAAAAGCTCCAATTGTCCCCAACCCAAATGCCAAAATCTCCAGCATCATCCCAGCCAACTTCTATAATTGACAACAAGTAGCTGCACAAGAAGATCTGCACCACACTGAAAATAAAAAAATGTGAGCTAGCATAAAATAAATTGAATTTAAATACACACAAATTGCCCACAGAAAACTAACGAATAGACTGAACTGGGCAGCCAGGAGGAGATGACTTAAGAGGGGCCGTGTAATTCTGGAGCTTTACAACTTAATTCAGGTCCAATGAGCCACCTGGGTTCTTTTCAATAATTATCTTAATATTCTCCCATCTATTTTTATGCTTCCATCCAGGATCTTAGAAACCAACATGCTTGGTACTGCACAAAACACAATATTAGAGCACTATTTACTTGCACTCAAAAGGTATTAGGTACTATACAGAAACAAGAAGAGATATGGCCCGTCCTCCTGGACAACTTCTTAGCTATACCCCACACCAAAGGTTCTCAACCAGGGTCTGTGCCCCCCTGAGGGGCCACAATCAGGTATCATGGGATCTGCCAAGCAAGGGCTGCATTAGACTTGCTGGGGCCCAGGGGGCAGAAAACCAAAGCCCCACCACATGGAGCTGCAGCCCGGGACACCCCGCAACTTGGAGCTGAAGCTGAAGCCTGAGCAACTTAGCTTCGCAGGGCACTGAGCAACTGCACTGCTTGCTAGCCCTTAACACTGACCCTGGCTTTTATATACAGAAAAACCATTTTGGGGGCACAGACGGCCCATGGAGTTTGTACAGCATGTTGGGGAGGCCTCAGAAAGAAAAAGGTTGAGAACCCCTGCCCCACGCCACTTCTAGACCATGAACACATTCGGTCTTACACTGCTTTTTGTGCATCACTGAGTAATACAACCAGCTCAACACAAAAATAACTGAAGAGAAAGAAGATAAAACATTCAACAGTTATGTTATAACAGCTAAGATCAGTAAGTGAATCCAGGTATCACGGACAACGCAGTTTGAACACTATCATTAGGGTCAGGCCCATCAGAAGAAATGTTGTGCGCTGGTACAGCATGTTTGCTTAGGCCCCGTTCCCTCCCTTTTCTTTATTTAGGCAGGAGGAATTAGACTTGGGAGCAGGGGGCAGAGCTTAGGACCCTGATACAACTGTCCCCCCTCTCGTCAGCCCTGAAGAGGTCCCCCCCACCCAATGCCTAGGCCACCTCTTGTTGGGTTTGATTCTGTGTAAGTTACAAGTACAGTTACTAAGCGGCTTAGCCATATGTTTGCTGTTCTGCATCATCAGCTGTGTGTTGGGAGAGGTTTTCCCCACCCCGGCAGGGCAACTTCAACTTCTGAAAACAACACACGGGGGGGGGGGGGGCACTGAATTTTTCAAATACTGAGCAACCCGGCAAAGGAGCCTGGCGCTCTCCTGCCAAGGGCAGACCGGCTTGCGCCCTGCTTCTGGGGCCGGGGCTGCCCTCGGCACCCCCTCCCCCGCCACTCTAAGGCAGCACATGGGCCGGGGAGGGCCCCTACCCGCCCCCCCAAACTCCTCCAAGGGAGACTCAAGCGGCTGGGCGGCACCCAGCCGGGCTGCAGCGCCGGGCACAGCTGCGTGCACCGCAGCCTGCCGCTGCTGGGGAGGGCAGAGGGGCGATGCACGGCGGAGGCCCGACCGGAGGGGCGGCAGCAGCGGCAGCAGCAGCAGCAGCGGCGGAGCGCGCCCCACTCACAGGCCACGTAGGCGGCGAGGGCGAGCGCCATGAGCAGCTTCATCCTCCGGCGGTCGATGGCGGTCAGCAGGCGCAGCAGCGGGCCCGAGCTCACCATCCCCGGCGGGGCGCGCGGCGCGAACTCCGCCCGCAGCAGCCGCCGCCACCGCCGCCAGCCAGTTCCTGCCCCAGCCCCGGCCTGGGCGCATGCGCAGGCCGGCGTCGCTCTCGGTGTGAGAGGTGTGTTCTGCGCGGGGAGGAGGAGGAGGCGCTGCTCGCGTCTCAGCGCGCGTGCGCGGGGCGGGCACAGCGGGGCCGCGTGATGGCTGCGCCCGCGCGCCGCCGGCACTGGGGAGCAGGAGGGCGGGGCGGGCGCTAGCCGGTTTGGACCCGGGCTCTCAAATTCCAGCGCCCCCGGAGGCCCTGGCGCAGCCCCGCCTTGCGGTGCCATGAGGCCCTGGGTCTGCCCCATGGAGCCAGCCTGTCTTGTCCCAGCGCCAGTGATTTTACTGCCGCAGGAGAGAACGGAATAAATACACCCAAATAATCCAGCCCCTGCAGCGTCCGGCCGCAACAGCCCTGCAAGTACACTCGGGTCTGGCACCTGCTGCATCCCACCCGCCTGAAATGGAGAAGCACTTTTAGCTGCTGTCCGACTCCAGCAAAACAAAACAAAGGTGCATTCTGCGACTACAGCATTGCAACCTCTTCCATCCTCTTCATTTTGATGCGCAGACAGTGCCCGAATGCTATTGCCTAACTAAGGCCACGTCTACACTACAGCATAAAATCGAAATTATTAAAACCGGTTTTATAAAACTGGTTTTATGAAATCGATTTTACGCGTCCACACTAGGGCACATTAATTCGGTGGTGTACATCCATGGTCCTAGGCTACCATCGATTTCCGGAGCGGTGCACTCTGGGTAGCTCAGTAAAAGAATGAGACCAATAACTTCGATTTCCGTCCACACTAAGCCTAAATTGATATAGTAATATCGATTTTAGGGTTACTCCTCTCGTTGGGGAGGAGTACAGAAATCGATTTTAAGAGCCCTTAAAATCAATTTAAAGTGCCTTGTAGTGTGGACGGGTACAGCGTTAAATCGATTTAACGCTGTTTAAATCGATTAAACGCTGGAGTGTGGACCAGTCCTAAGACATCTTTTTTGCCATTTGTAATGCACCTTACATATCCAGACTCCAAAACATGCTGGGCTGACAGCATGTATCTGCAGGGCTGCCCAGAGGATTCAGGGGGCCTAGGGCAAAGCAATTTTTGGGGCCCCTTCCATAAAAAAAAGTTGCAATACTATAGAATATATTCTTGTGGGGGCCTGGGGCAAGTTGCGCCACTTGCCGCCCCTGGGCAGCACTGTGTATCTGACCAAACAGATCCAGTATGTGGCCTGGTTTATACTAGTTGCACTTTGCTGGCATAAATATGCTGCTTATATCAGCAAAACTGCTTTTTACCTGTATAGCTTATTCTAACACCATCTCGGTGCAAAATAAGCATGACCATCAAAAGTGCAATTTTGATGGCATAATTTTCCACCCTATATGTTTCTATTGTCTCACCTACATCAGAGACTACACCTCATCAACACCATTAACCAATGTAACTAAACACTGATCTTGTTGACTTTTCTAACCCCAAATTTCACTAAGAGCATATCTAGCTGTTCCTACTGCACCAAAAACAACCCACATCCTGGTGCAAAAATACCAGCAAAACCAGCACTAGTGCAACTAGTCAGCAAAAGTTTTCCGTGTAGACCTGGCCTCTGAATACTATTACAGCCTGCTGGATTTTAGAATCATTTTGATCACAAACCCTGAAAATTAACCATCAAAAAAGAGAGAACAAGCCCAAATAAATTTGTTAGTCTCTAAGGTGTCACAAGGACTCCTTGTTTTTGCAGACACAGAGTAACACGGCTTCCACGCTGAAACCTGAGAGAACAAGTGTTAATCCTAACTAGTTCATCAGAATCAGGGCCAGATTTAACTTTTTTGCTGCCCCAAGCAAAAAAGAAGAGCGCCGCCCCGCCGTACCCCCCCCCAGCGCCGTGCTGCCAAAACCCAGCCCCCTGAGCACCATGCTGCCCGAAGCCCCGCCCCCTCCAGGTGCCACGCTGCCCCAAGCCCCCGCTCCCCCTCTTTCTGAGCATCACACCATCCCCCGCCCCACCGAGGGGGGCTTTTAGGGGGGCATTTAGGGAACTGGTGTAAAAATCTGTCTGGGGATTAGTCCTGCTTTGATCAGGCCTGGATCAAAATCTCTCTGTAAGACAGTATACTGTTTCTATAACAAATAAGTTTCAGACCTAAAGGCCTTAGTAGACCAATCCACACTATCCAGCTCACAGAGAAAGCCAGATCATTCACAGCCTGCAAGAGGAAGAGTTTGACCAGACTGATAATATTTTTCATAATAGTGTACTTTTCAATGTACAGCACAATGCCTTTCAGACATTTAAAAACTTTTTAAGCAAAATAAATTAGTTTTAAGATCAAGTAATTGTATATTGCTAAAAAACAAAACATGTTTTTAAATGTCTGGCACTTAGCATTCTAGAGAAACCAGTATAAATGTATATCATTTTTAGAGCATGCCAAAGTCTTCAGATGGAAGGCACTATAGGAATGCAAAGTAGTAGTATTGTAAACAAAGATAAATAAATGCTCATTTTAAAGTTGTGGTGCTGTATATTAAAAATACAAAACAATTATGAAAAATAATATCTTCCAATAATACCCTTCCTCTTACAATCATACAGGTTGGGAGGGTCCAACTTGGAAAGAAATGACAGAACGCTTGGGATAGACAAAAAGCAGTAGGTCCAAGGCTGGGGGAGAGGCATATCTCCCTGCCGCAGCCCTGAGTGCCTGTGCAGCACTTAATAGGCTGCTGTGCAGCCTTGCGGCCGCACAGCTTAAAACAGGGGTCAGCAACTTTTCAGAAGTGCTGTGCCGAGTTTTCATTTATTCACATTAATTTAAGGTTTTGCGTGCCAGAAATACATTTCAACATTTTTAGAAGCAGGGGCAGCTCCAGGCCCCAGCACGCCAAGCGCGTGCTTGGGGCAGCAAAATGCCTAGAGCTGCCCCTGTTTAGAAGATGTCTTTCTATAAGTCTATAATATAGAACTAAACCATTGTTGTATGTAAAGTAAATAAGGTTTTTAAAATATTTAAGAAGCTTCATTTAAAATTAAATTAAAATGAAGAGCCCCCCACACCAGTGGCCAGGATCTGGGCAGCGTGAGTGCCACTGAAAATCAGCTTGCATGCTGCCTTCAGCACCTGTGCCATAGGTTGCCTACCCCTGGCTTAGAGGGAACTTAGGCCAGGAGGCCATGGCCCTCCCACTTTTTGAAAGTGGATGGGGCTGGCTCTCCCACTTTTTGCTAGGGCACACCCTGCCCCCTTCCCCTCCTCTTCTCCCCAAGGCCCCACCCACCAGACAGGTCAGTGTAGAGCCCAGCCAGGGAGGGGAGTCCTGGCAATTGTGGGAGCTGTGCACCCAGACCCTCTACCTGCCCACAGTGAGGGGGGCTGAAAGCAGCCTGTGGCCCATGTCCTGCGCCAGCCCAGGGCAGGTGGAAGTGGAGGGATCCACAACTCCGCTCCGGCTCACCACAGCTGCCCACGCAGCTCTCTCTAACCCAGCTCCGTCCAGGGGGGCGAGGAGGAGGCGCGGAGCCTTGGAGCCACAGCCCAGCCATGGTAAGAGCCGTGGGGACAGCTGTGGGGACCCAGGTCAGGGAGAGCCTCACGGGCAGCTGTGTGGAGCCTCGGTTCCTCCACTTGTTCTGGGCGGGGAACTCGAGGGTCGGGGACAAGGGCAGGGGCAGGGCTTTGACGGGGCCACTTTTGGGAAGGCTCTGGCACCCCTGGCAGAGGAAGTTAGTGGAAGGCATAAGCAGAACTGTACTGGAAAAGTGCAAGCGTAAACCAAGACTGCTGGGAAAGCAGAAGTAAAAGCATTGCCCAAAGCGGTGAACAAATCACAAAGAAAGACTGGAAAAGCTAAATTTCTGGAAAGAAGAGGCTCAACAGCTAGAGGAGGTGTCAAGAAAACAATATATGAAAACTATATTAAATAAGGTTAAATTGTATGGAAACACAATCAGGCCAATGATGTAAGCAGTAAGAAACGCTACCAGTGAACAAATAACAAATGCCAAAGCAGTGCTGGAAGTATGGAAAGAGCCTTTTGACAAAGTACTGAAAGCTATAGTTCATCCATATGCAAGCATTCTACACTTACTAGATGAATGGGGCAGCTTTCAAGGCAGGCTGGACCTACCATAAGAAGGGGAAATAGAAAGAGCAGTGAAGCAGTTAAAAATGGAAAAGCTGCCAGAACAGACAGTATAACAGCTGAGCTGTCAAAGCCTGTGGGACTATCAAGGCATCAGAAAAAATATATAAGGTGTGGGCACAAGAGGACGTACTGGATGACTGTCTAAAGGCAACAGTTGTATTGGTCCTGAAGAAAGGAGAGCCTGCTGATCCAAATACTCATAGAAGTATAAGATCATGATCAATACTAGGAAAAATCTTGATGAAAGTTATTGTCAACAGATTAAGGCTAGATTTAAAGGAAGTAGTAGGCAAAGGAACAGTGTGGCTTCGGACGAGGCCAAAGTTACATTGATCAGATATTCATGCTCCCACTGTGGATGGGGCGGGGGAAGTGAGAATGAGGATGTTTGCTGTTTTCATCCAGTTCACAAAGGCATTTGATTCAGTTTGGACACAAGCATTATAGAAATAATAAAGTCATATTGCATTCCGGATAGGATAACTGCAGTTATAAATGTCATGTACAGAGACTTCTGTAGTGCTGTAAGAATTGGTGGAAAATTAAGCAACTGATTCAAATCAAAGTTTGGTGTAAAATAAAGAGGCATAGAATCACCATTGCTTTCCATTGTGTTTTTAAATTGGACATTAAGAATGGTAGACAAATTGGAGGGTATGACATTGGGTGGCCTAGAGTTAAGCTCTTTAACTTATGCAGATGACTTCATACAACTGTCAGACATGTTTGAATTAACGATGATACTCTTCACTATCTCGGAAAATTGGTGTAGTAGGCTTGGACTTACAATAAATGCCAAGATGTTGAAGTGGTTGTATCTTGGAAAATAGATAGTGTTGAAATGAAGCAGTAGTGAAGTCATAAAACAATTAAAATCTTGTGTGTACCTAGGAAGCTTGATCAGTGCAAAGGTTCCATCTAGGATGACGTTACTAGGAGATGCACTTTAGCTGCAAGTGCTGCACAGAAATTGATGAAATTATGCATTGATAAAAACATTATGTTTGATACCAAGTAAAAATTTATTTATCAAATCAGAACAATTTTAAGACGAATTTTAAAAAGTTAGAAGAAGGATGGGATATAAAGTCAGGGTCTAGGATTGGCTGCAGTTGAAAAGATAATGATAGTGGACACACAGTAGAAAACAAACAGATGTTAGGATGCCGAAGAAAATAATGCAGACACAACCAAGGTTATCCATCCTAGACACTGACCACGGACTAGACAATGGGACATGAACCTTCCTAACCAGCAATACGACGACCCTCAATACAATCTCTGGGAGCATAACTGTCCCCACATGCACAACTCACTCAACTCCCCCAGGAACAGCCTAGAGGAATACCCAGTCTTTCATTAATGGAGTAGTACTTAGGGTTAATTATTTGACTCTGAGACAAAGAGTGATTATTGCCATTTTAATAATGAGGATTCTAAGGCCTCAGTCCTGCAAATACTTACTCATATGCTCTGTCAATATAGCTGTGTGAATAACTGATTTTTGGTTCACTGTCAGTTAAAAAAAATGTTCAGATCAAACAGAAATTTGGTAAATTGAAAAAGTTGAAACATTTCATGTGGGTCAAATGAAAAGTTTTATGCTTTGGGGCATTTTAAATCATTTTTAAATGAAAGCAAAAGAAATGAAGGTCTAGATTCACAAAATCAAGGCGGAGAAAGGGTGTCCCCCATAGCCTAGCACTTAGGGTACTTACCTGGGATGTGAGAGACCCAGATTTGAATCTCAGCTCTGAAACAGGGACTTGAACCTAGCCTCCTCTTCCTACGGGATGGGCCTAATTGCCAAGCTATTGGCTAGTCTGGGGTGGGGCTCTCTCAATCTCTCCTGCTGAAGCTGTTCCACTTTGTGTATATTACCTGAAAAGTTATTGGGCCAGAGAGAAAGTAAGAGTGAATCTACAGCCCAGTGATTACAACCCTGAGCTGCGAGAGGGGACACCTAGCTTCCAATCCCCTCTTCAATAATGTGTCTGCAATTCTTTTGTTTTGTTTTGACTGCAACAATGTGCCACAATGGATCCACATTTGCAAAATGTTTCAGGCGACCTGAATCTGCATTTTTTTCGTGAACATTTTTTTTGGTCAAAACATTTCACCCAGCTCTATTTGTGAGTAATGTAATGTGTGTAAAGTTAGCTATTTAGCATGAATGAGCATATCGGAATCTTTTCTGGAAAGATTAGGGTACATCTACACAGCAAAAAAAACAAAAACAAAGCAAGACAAAACCAGAGAAGCAAATCTCAGGGGGTCAACTGAAAATAGCAATGTAGACATTAGGGCTTGGGCTGAAGCCTGAGCTCCCAGATTCTCCTCCATTGTTTAATTTCCAAGCCAAATGTCTACACTGTTATTTTTGGTGCTGCTGTGAGTCCCGCACAGTTGATCTGTGCTCTGAGACTTGCTGCCATGGGATTTTTTTTTACTGTAAGGACATACTCTAAGTGACATCCCGGAAGCCGGTGGTAGTGCTGGAGAACTAACGTTTCCTAACTCCCAGTCCTGTGTTTTAGTAATAAGACTATTCTTCCTTCTTAATTTTCGTTTCCCTTGTTTTGTGTTTTGATGTACTTATTGTTTCCTATGTAGGGAAAAGAAAATAGAGATAAAACAAAACCTTGGGCCAAATTGACCTTTGGTGTAATCACAAAGAGCTATAGAGTTTTATACCAGGGATAAATATGACCATCAGGGATTACGCTGGGAAAATTCACATGAGAAGAAAGTACTTATCCGTATGGGATAAATCAATATAATAGACTCAAACTTTTTCTCCTTCCAGGACTTGGTCCTGCAGTCCTTACTCAGGCAAAACTGACAATAAAATAACTGGGAGCACCAATTGCAGGATTTGACTTGCAAAAATGAAGGGGGAAGAATGGGAAGATCTCACTGAAAGATTTTCTCAGAGAAATAGTCAATTAATAATAAAATAATATTACCTAGCTCTCTTATAGTACTTTTTATATGTAGATCTCAAAGCTGTTTAATAGATTACTTTTATTTTTCAAAGGGACAATTGCCTATAAAATCATAGTAAGTGGCAATCTTTAGGATTACCTACCTGAAGACCTCAAGGCATCTACAATTGACAGCATTTCTGGAACAGTTTTCATTTTCACTGATGCCGATCAGATTACAGCAGTGTAATTAGCCAGCTGTCTCTCCAGAATCATGGAAGGTGATCTGCTTCCCTGCCTGGATTCATGAGGCCTTCCCTGCCTCATGGGAAGGCACCTGCCTGCCCCCATTGGCCTCTCCCTTCCCTCTCTTGGCTCTGTGTAAGGATTCTGGGAATATGAGAGACTGCACTGCTACACTTTCCCATGTGAGCTAGGAAAAAGTGGGCACTGGGCTCCCAGAACCAAATCAGAAAGAACCACCATGTTTGTGCACGAGACCAGGAAGTGATACACAAAGCACCAACACATGTGCTAGTAATAACGTAATTAGGAAAAAAGATATTACAATTTTCCTTTCGTCTCTGCAATGAACTCTTAACAGGCAGAGCTCTGGGCTAGTACAGAGGCTCTCGGCAGTTCTGCAAAGGCACAGGGGTCCACTTGCATGCGGCTTATTTTCAAAAACCGTTAGGTACTTAGGTACAGGGCATAAGGCATTACCTGCAGCTAGAGCTGGTCAAAAAATGGGAACTTTTTTTGTTAAAAATGGTCTTTTTCTTCAACTTTTTTTGAAGTTTGAGATTTTTTTAGAGCAGTTCTACTTGTAACAATGGGGGGAAAGTGACAAAAATGTGAGTGATAATGTGTCTCATAAAGCAAAATTCTTGGTCTTGTTATTATCATTTTCTGAAGATAAACAAAAACAGAGCCCTCAATTCTGGGAACTGATTCAATACTTCAATATTAGAATCTAAAAAGAAAAAAAGTACTATTAAGGACGTAAAATAATTTGTATTTATTATTTGGATTGGGGTAGCATGGAATAGCCCCAATCAGGATAGGACTACAAATGTACTAGGTGCTGTACAAATACAGAATAAAAACCCATCCTTGCCCTGATATCTTACCATCTAATTAAGACAAGAATCAGCAAGTGAATGTAAACAATCAATCAATCAGAATGAACAGTGAAGGTGGGACATGGGAAGAGTAATAAGAATCTGTATTTGCATAGGCCAGGCAGGTGCACAGATAAACAAGTTGGAATTAGTTTTAAAAAAAAAGAATAAATCAGGTATAAACAAATAACTAAAATACATTCCAGAAGTCTCTATCCTACCTACCTATGACTAGGAATATGTCCTAGTCAACATATTCATAAATGATCTGGAAAAAGGGGTAAACGGCGAGATGGCAAAATTTGCAGATGATACAAAATTACTAAAGATAGTTAAGACCCAGGCAGACTGCAAAGAGCTACAAAAAGATTTCTCAAAACTGGGTGACTGGGCAACAAAATGGCAGATGAAATTCAATGCTGATAAATGCAAAGTAATTCACATTGGAAAACATAATCCCAACTATACATATAAAATGATGGGGTCTAAATTAGCTGTTATCACTCAAGAAAGATCTTTGAGTTATTGTGGATAGTTCTCTGAAAACATCCACTCAATGTGCAGTGGCAGTCAAAAAAGTAAACAGAATGCTGGGAATCGTTAAGAAAGGGATAGATAATAGGAAAGAAAATATCATATTGCCTCTATATAAATCCATGGTATGCCCACATCTTGAATACTGTATGCAGATGTGGTTGTCCCATCTCAAAAAAGATATATTGGAATTGGAAAGGTTCAGAAAAGGGCAACAAAAATGATTAGGGGTATGGAACAGCTTCCATATAAGGAAAAATTAATAAGACTGGGACTTTTCAGCTTGGAAAAGAGACAGCTAAGGGGAGCTATGATTGAGTTCTATAAAATCATGACTGCTATAGAGAAAGTAGATAAGGAAGTGTTGTTTACTACTTCTCATAACACAAGAACTAGAGGTGACCAAATGAAATTAATAGGCAGTAGGTTTAAAACAAATAAAAGGAAGTTTTTCTTCACAAAACGCACAGTCAACCTGTGGAACTCCTTGCCAGATGATGTTGTGAAGGTCAAGACCATAACAGAGTTGAAAAAAGAACAAGATAAATTCATGGAGAATAGGTCTCTCAATGGCTATTAGCCAGGATGGGCAGGAATGGTGTCCCTAACAGAGGGGTAGGCAACCTATGGCACACGTGCCGAAGATGGCACACGAGCTGATTTTCAGTGGCACTCACACTGCCGGGGTCCTGGCCACTGGTCCAAGGGGCTCTGCATTTTAATTTAATTTTAAATGAAACCTCTTAAACTTTTTAAAAACCTTATTTACTTTACATACATCGATAGTTTAGTTATATATTATAGACTTATAAAAAGACATTAAAATGTATTACTAGCACATGCAAACTTAAATTAGAGTGAATAAATGAAGACTTAGCACACTACTTCTGAAAGTTGCCAACCCTTGCCCTAAGCCTCTGTTTGCCAGAAGCTGGGAATTAGTGACAGGGGATGGATCACTTGAGGATTACCTGTTCATTCCCTCTAGGGCACCTGGCACTGGCCACTGTCGGAAGACGGGATACTGGGCTAGTTGGACCTTTGGTCTGACCCAGTAGGGACATTCTTATATACCTAGTTTCTATCAGTTTCCCCTAGGCATTACAATGTATATGGTATTAGGTTAAGTTTACTTCCTTCTATAGATGTTAAAATCCTTTATATAGAGTGAAAACAGAAATCTATCCCCACCAACCTCAACAGGAAGATTGTTTAAGGCTCCCAGGGGTGTTTTGAAAATTACATGTTGTACTGTCAAATAATACTCAGTGCAATTTCAGAAATCGCCTGGTAGTCATATGAACAAAGCACCAGTTTCTCATAAAGCATCTTTCCCCTAAGGCAACAGAAGACAGCCCCATACATTTTCAAAGAGTTGCCTGAGATTTAGAAATACCATTTCCACTCTGATAACGTGCAGGAAACAATACAAGAGTCTTCCACATTCAGGTTTGAATGAAGCGACAAAGAATTTAAACATGCCATCCTGAACCACTGATTACAGAAACCTTCCAGCTGCGAAACAAAAAATGTCCTCACCTGATCCGGTGAAGTAATTAGCTTATTTCTGTAGGCAAACAAATAAGTTACCACTCACTACTATTGAACATTTCTTATCTTGTCTGAGTCTTACAAGGACTTCCAATTGACATAGTTCTGCCCTGAAGCATTCAGGAAGTTTCTATGGCCGGTGACTTTGGACTGCTTTAATTAGGATTGGATTCTGCCATCCTCACTCATGCTGGAGGGGAATTAATCTCTATCCTATGGCCTGTGCTAGCATAAAGCAGCCATAAAGTAAGCACAACTCTCCTTTTCCCCCTATATATCCCCAGCACAGGAAGCCTTCAACAAGAGTCTGCATATTCTGGGGGTGGAACCGGTCGCACATATGTCAGAAACAGAAGGGGGAATGGCTGAAGCATCCTTTTGATAGAAGCCCTATGCTGGAACCTGGAAATGTAACACAGAGAGAAGCAAGATTATATTTCAGTGACCTACCCCTCTGGGCCTTTATGAAGGTGGCGCTGGGGTAGCTGCAAACAGAGGAATCCCTGGTAGGATGGCTCCGTATGTGCCAAGAAGTACGGCTAAATCTGCAAGAGGCCAGTACTGCTGTGGAGGCAGCAGTTCTCTGCACAGATAGCCTCATGCCCTCCTGACAGGGCTGGATTAAGTTTTTGTGCCTGGCGCCCAACATATTTGTGGGCCCTCATTGGGGGAATAGGGCATGTGATGGTGGGTGGTCTGAAGAGCGAGGGGCCAACTGGGGGCAATGAGGTGCAGCGCAGTGGGAGTGGCCCCACTCAGCCCAGCACAAGGGCACTGTTTACAAACCCACAACTGTTAAGCACATTGGCCTGCCCCCTGCCCAGTGCTCTGCCCTTATGCCCAGCACCTCCTCACCCAGAGACTTCCCCCACAGATCCCTATGCCCAGCACCCCCTCGCCCAGAGATCTTCCCCACAGATCCCTATACCCAATGACCCAGACCCACTCTGCTGAGCACCCCCTGCCCAGAGACCCCTCCCACTGACCTCCCATCACAACTGCAAAGCACCCTGCACATCATACCACATGCCCAGCTCCTACACCTACAGATTCCCTACTGTCTAGTGCCCCCTTCACAGTCCCATCATCACAGCTGTACAGCGCCCCATATTCCTAAGGGAATTCTGCATCAAATTCTGTGCATAATACTTTACAATTCTGTAATTTTTTTTTACAATAAATAAATGAGGAAGCTCCACCATGGCAGTGGGGAGCACAGGCCACTGGTTGCATGGAGGTGGGAGATCACCCTGCAGCCTCCCCAACTCCCCTAGGACAGAGACTTGGCAGTGATGCTGAACCTGACCCTGACACAGCACAAGGGCCATGCCTGCCCCCAAAACACCCTGGGGCCCTGCCCCTTTTGCGCCAGGTGCACTAGATGTGGGCTGGGAGGCTCAGCCTGGCAGCAGGATCCAAATGCAGAGCGACCTTGTGTGGGAGGATCCAGATGGGCGTAAGAGGGTTCTGTGTGGGGCAGTCTGGGTGCAGGCAGCTCAGTGGGGATCTGGATGCACAGGTTGGTTCCAGGTGCAGGGGCAATGGGAGTCTGCAGTGGGGACCAAGTGAAAGTGGTTGGTGCTCAGCGGGGGGACCTGGGTGCAGGGGAGGTAGGGTTCATTTGGGAGGGGATCTAGATTTAGGTGGTTGAGGCTTAGTGGGGAGGGTGTCTGGGGCGGGCTCATCAGGATGGTACAGATGCAGGGGAGCTGGGGCTTGTCAGGGTGAGGGTTTGATGGGCCTGCTTAACAGGGGAGCTCCAGGAGATCCACATGCTGGGCCACCGCTTCCCCTTTCCCCTTCTCTTCCCCATCCCATGCCCCTTCCCCACTGCTCCATCTCCTCCCCAGGCTTGCGGGAAACCACCCCCTGGAGTGAGCCGGCGGAGCAGGCTGGGGCTGAGTTGCTCCACTTCCTGCCACCCAGTGATTGCAGGGCAGCCCGTGGTGCCATGGCGCCAGGCTCAGAGTCAGAAGGGGCCCTGGCCAGCCCGATCCCCTGGCCAGCTTGCCCCGCCCCTACTCCATCCCCACCCTGCCTCTTCCCACCCCTGCTCCACCCCAGCCCCAGCTTTTCCCACCCCTGCTTCGCTCCATCCCCATCCCCATTCCACCCTTCCTCTGAGCAACGTCCCAGCAGATTGCAGCAGGGTTGGACACGCCCTGCATTCGCCAGGTGCCAGGAAGTGGAGTGACCCGGCCCCAGCCTGCTCCGCTCTGCTCCTATGGCTCCCAGCATTGGAACTGAGGGGCAGTGGGAAACCGCTCCCCAGCACTCACCAGTGGCGCAGAGCGAGCTGGGGCCGGGTCGCTTCACCTCCCGGCACCGGTGAGTGGAGGGCGCACCCAACCCCTGCTGCAGGGAGATAAGGCTGGCCGGGGTCCCTTCTGACTCTGGGCCATGCGCCATAGCACCATTGGCGCCATGGTAAACCTAATACTGCCTCCTGAAGATCTCAGAATAGCTACTGGGGCAGATCTTTACTTTCTTCCACATGGGTGCAAACCCTGCTCCCCTGGATGGAGAAATGTAAAGGAGGCTCTTCAAGGGGAACTTCACAGAGTTTCCTGCCCCATATTATCACATGAGGGTACGATCTGGCCTTAGAGTTTATACAGTCTTTCCCTCTCATCAGTTCGGTTTCACTTCCTTGGTATCAGTGATGTCATAATCCTAGTTGTTTTTCATTCATCTGTAGAGTCTTCCAGTAAAAACAGGGTTAACAAGACTTAAACTTCTAATGCAAAACAAGCAAATGAATGCACAAACTCAATTGTTTTTTCCTTTGCAGCTCACTTTTAAAGAGTTAATACTTTTACTGCTCTTCTGGGCTCTGATCCAGCAAAGACTTGTGGACATTACATAACTTTACTCTTGTGAGTAATCCCTTTGGTTTTAAAGTTTCCAACAGAACTACTCATATGAGTAAAAATACTTACATGGACCAGACTGCAGGATTGGGGTCCTTCTGTGTAACCTTATTTTCTTTTGCAATTATAGCTAGAGGGGGCAGGAGGCAGCATCAAATTTCAATTTTAAAGTACGAAGTGGCTAGTAATTTTCTGATAAATTGTGTGGTTGATGATCAGGTTTTGCCAAGTAAATTTCCCTGGCTGCATTTTTAAAGTTAGTTTATGGTATGAAGTAAACAGTAAATTCACCTGGTGAATGCCTGCTAAATGACTTTACAAGTTTCAATCAACTCACTGTTAAAAGCAAAAGGGAAACCTCTTTATTTTTGTTAAGTTGTGTGACATAGTTCCTCCTCTACCTTGGTGGGTCCTGCCCTTATTGGCAGATTTGCTCACCTCAGTGATCTTCCCCACAGTCTGGATCAACTCCTCCTGTGTCTGATCAGGAGTTGGGAGGTTTGAGGGGAACCCGGCCTGCCCTCTACTCCGGGTTCCAGCCCAGGGCCCTGTGGATTGCAGCTGTCTATAGTGCCTCTTGTAACAGCTGCATGACAGTTACAACTCCCTGGGCTACTTCCCCATGGCCTCCTCCAAACACCTTCTTTATCCTCACCACAGGACCTTCCTCCTGGTGTCTGATAACACTTGTACTCTGTAGTCCTCCAGCAGCACACCTTCTCACTCTCAGCTCCTTGTGCCTCTTGCTCCCAGCTCCTCACACGCACTTCCTCTCCTCTAGCTCCTCTCTCCCTGACTGGAGTGAGCTCCTTTTTAAACCCGGGTGCCCTGATTAGCCTGCCTTGGTTGGCTGCAGGTGATCTAATCAGCCTGTCTGCCTTAATTGGTTCTAGCAGGTTCCTGATTACTCCAGTGCAGCCCCTGCTCTAGTCACTCAGGGAACAGAAAACTACTCAGCCAGTGACTAGTATATTTGCCCTCTACCAGACTCCTGTACCTCACTGGCCTGGGTCTGTCACAGTTGGTATAGAAAAGGCATCGGCAACTTTTGGCATAGGGCCTGTCAGGGAAATCCACTGGCGGGTCAGGACGGTTTGTTTACCTGCAGCATCCGCAGGTTCAGCCGATCGCAGGTCCCACTGGCAGCGGTTCACCGTTCCAGGCCAATGGGGGCTACGGGAAGCAGCATGGGCTGCAAGATGTGCTGGTCGCTGCTTCCTGCACCCCCATTGGCCTGGAATGGAGAACCACGGCCAGTGGGAGCTGCAATCAGCTGAACCTGCGGATGCTGCAGGTGAACAAACAGTCCTGGCTCGCCAGCGGATTTCCCTGACGGGTCGCGTACCAAAGGTTGCCGATCCTTGGTATAGAACTTGGACAACCAGACACATCAAAGGCTTAATGCATTGCTGGTGAAAACAAGAGCAACTCCTTTGACTTTCAAAATATGTCAAATCACTGTGAGAATTTATGTAAATATTTCTATCTGTCTTTGAATGCTGGGTTTTTTTTTGTCATGCTCATCTAGGAACTAAGGTCTTATTAAGTAATCACTCACTGCTCACTGAAAGTAAACTGAATAAAACAGCTGGGGTCTGATCCAGCTCCTGGGTGTCAGATCGGGCTATTTGTGCATGAACAATTATAATTATATAATAAATCACCTTTATGCTAACTCTACAGGAGTTTTTTATGAACAAACCCAATATCACACGTGACAAATTATTTGCTCTTCCAAGCCCTTAGCAAACCTAAGGAAGTGCATAAGTGGATCCTTATTTTGAAAAGTACTTCAGCATGTGCTTCGCTTGAAGCCACTGGGACTAGAGCTGGTTGGGAATTTTTTGACAAAATGATCAATTAGTTAATACTAAAACTGTTCATGGGAAAAGGTTGGTTCTGAAAAAATTCCTGTTTTGAAAAAAGTTGACATTTTTGAAACATTCCATTTTTACATTTTCAAAACAAAAAAGCTGATTTTCTTTCTAAACGACTTTTTGTTTTGAAATTTAAGTTGATGTACAGTAAAAAAGTTAAAAAGTTAATTTTTTTAAAAAGGCAATGAAATGAAAATGAAATATTTTGAAATTATCAGAACAAAATGTTTTGATTGACCCAATCTATTTTTTTTTCATATTTCCAGTTTGCAAAAATTTTTTAGATTGACTTTTTGTCCTGATTTGGCATGAGAACACTTTTTTTCAAAATTTCAAAAATTCTTCTGCAATGAGAAAACAGTTTCCTGCCCATCTCTAAATGGAACTAAAACATGCTTTACTCTAGAAACTTGTTAAAGTGTTCTGCTGAATAGGGATGGACCTGAGTTTGGGCCTCAGTCACTAATGCTTGCTAAAAGTAAAATTAAAATGTATATTTAGGCTGGTGATTGCAACAGAAGCATGCTCCAAGAAAGCAGATCAGAGAATGCCTGCATCCCTGGAGAAATTACTGCGTTGCCAGAAGAGTGAAATCCAAAAGAAAAATGGAAAGTGACAGAAAAAAGGGTGAATAAAAAGTTGTGAAACAAGGAAACAGTCACTGAATACCATAAAGCAAATGCTTTAATTATTAATGTTTCTCACTACAAACACAAGCAAACAGACAAGCCCCAAAACAGAACAAAAGGCCTGAGAACAATGTCAGGAAATAAAGGATAAAGATCTAAAGTAGGATTTAGAGCCTTATTGAAATCCACACCCAGCGCTTTCATTTATAAAAGGAAAAGAATATTTAAACAGACAGAGAAAAAGAGCCAATGGCATTCATGCTAAGGATCTACAGAATTCAGTAGAGTTACACCCACTTTCAACAGCAGGGAAGTTGGACATAGGGTTTCTAATTATTTTGGGGAGCTGGGTCCTAATTTATAACTCTTTTCTACAGGCAGCACAGTAGTTACTTCAAGCAGCTTTGGTGTAGTATTTTTAACACTTCACCTCTCAGTCCCAGCCAGTGAGGGATGAACTGACAACATTATAAAAGTGTAAGTAAAACCAGTTTTGTATGCAGTCTGTCTCAGTCCAGCCACTTGACCCATGGATAATTTATTACATGTTGATACTCCTAAGAGCATTTTGAGCCAAAAAAATCAAAATTCTGTGCACAATATTTTAAAATTCTGCAAAATTCTGCAAGTTTTATTTGTCAATAAATAAAGTTAGAGGCTCCAGCATGGCAGTAGGTAGCACAGGCCACTGCCTGCATGAGGGTGGGAGATCACCCTGCAGTCTCCCAATCCTTCACCGTCGGACACAGACTCAGTGGTGAGGTTGCACCTGACCCTGACATAGCACAAGACCTGGGCCTGTCCCAGAAACACCCTGGGGCCCTGCTCCTCTGTGCCAGGCGCACCAGGTATAGGGCAGGCAGGTGAAACCAGGTAGGATCTAACTGGAGGCATCCAGCTATGGAGTGAGAGGATTCTGTGTGAGACAATCTGGGTGCAGGCAGCTCAGTGGGGGGGTCTAGGTGTTGGGGGATCTGGATGTACAGAGGCTTGTGGAGATGGGGGGGTTCCAGGTGCAGGAGCAATGGGACTCTACAGGAGCTTCCAGGTGAAAGTGGTTGGGGCTCAGTGGAGTGGTCTGGTGTGGGGGAGTGGGGCTTGGTGGGGTGGGGGTCTGGGTGCAGCTAGTTAGGAATGTGAGGGGTTGGATCACAGAATCCCCCTTGGGAGCTGCCACCTAATGTGCCAAGACTACTCCTACCCCTGCCTTTCCTGCCAGTTCAGGACCCCTGCACCCTGTTTTGCTGAGCCAGACACTCTCATCTGCTCCAACAAAGACTCAGGGTCTGAATTACTTGCCACAAAGCTGCAGGTTTACCTGAAAGCAGCTCACAGAAGTGTGCTTGTCTTTAACACTCCGTTTTACCCTGTATAAAGCTTATGCAGGGTAAACTCCTAAATGGTTTGCCCTCTATAACACTGATAGAGAGAGATGCACAGTTGTTTGCTCCGCCAGGTATTAATACATATTCTGGGTCAATTAATAAGTAAAAAGTGATTTTATTAAATACAGAAAGTAGGATTTAAGTGGTTCCAAGACAGAACAAAGTAAGTCACCAAGCAAAATAAAATAAAATGCACAAATCTATGTCTAATCAAATTGAATACAGATAATCTCACCCTTAGAGATGCTTCAGTAAGTTTTTTCCTTCGATTGGACACCTTCCAGGCCTGGGCACAATTCTTTCCCCTAATACAGCTCTTGTTCCAGCTAGAGGATTCTTCATAATGGCTTCTCTCTTCCCTTTGCTCTCTTCCATCCCTTTATATATTTTTTGCATGAGGTGGGAATTCTTTGTCTCTCTCTGGGTTCCCACCCTTCTTTCTCAATGGAAAGATGCCAGATTAAAGAGGGAAAGAATCCTGTGGCACCTTATAGACTAACAGACGTTTTAGAGCATGAGCTTTCGTGGGTGAATACCCACTTCGTCAGATGCATGTAGTGGAAATTTCCAGGGGCAGGTATATATATATGCAGGCAAGCTAGAGATAATGAAGTAGTTCAATCAGGGAGGATGAGGCCCTGTTCTAGCTGTTGAGGTGTGAAAACCAAGGGAGGAGAAACTGGTTTTGTAATTGGCAAGCCATTCACAGTCTTTGTTTAATCCTGAGCTGATGGTGTCAAATTTGTAGATGAACTGAAGCTCAGCAGTTTCTCTTTGAAGTCTGGTCCTGAAATTTTTTTGCTGCAGGATGGCCACCTTAAGGTCTGCTTATAGTGTGGCCAGGGAGGTTGAAGTGTTCTCCTACAGGTTTTTGTATATTGCCGTTCCTAATATCTGATTTGTGTCCATTTATGCTTTTCCGTAGCGACTGTCCAGTTTGGCCTACGTACATAGCAGAGGGGCATTGCTGGCATATGATAGCGTATATTACATTGGTGGAGGTGCAGGTGAATGAACCGGTGATGGTGTGGCTGATCTGGTTAGGTCCTGTGATGGTGTCGCTGATGTAGATATGTGGGCAGAGTTGGCATCGAGGTTTGTTGCATGGATTGGTTCCTGAGCTAGAGATACTATGGTGCAATGTGCAGTTACTGGTGAGAATATGTTTCAGGTTGGCAGGTTGCCTGTGGGCAAGGACTGGCCTGCCACCCAAGGCCTGTGAAAGTGTGGGATCATTGTCCAGGATGGGTTGTAGACCCCTGATGATGTGTTGGAGAGGTTTTAGCTGGGGACTGTATGTGATGGCCAGTGGAGTCCTGTTGGTTTCTTTCTTGGGTTTGTCTTGCAGTAGGAGGCTTCTATGTACACGTCTGGCTTTGTTGATCTGTTTCCTTATTTCCTCGTGCGGGTATTGTAGTTCTGAGAATGCTTGGTGGAAATTTTGTAGGTGTTGGTCTCTGTCTGAGGGGTTAGAGCAGATGCGGTTGTACCTCAGTGCTTGGCTGTAGACAATGGATCGTGTGATGTGCCCAGGATGGAAGCTGGAGGCATGAAGGTAGGCATAGTGGTCGGTAGGTTTTCGGTATAGGGTGGTGTTAATGTGACCATCACTTATTTGCACCGTGGTGTCTAGGAAGTGGACCTCCTGTGTCCAGTCTGAGGTTGATGGTGGGGTGGAAGCTGTTGAAATCGTGGTGGAATTTTTCCAGAGACTCCTTCCCATGGGTCCAGATGATGAAGATGTCATCAATGTAGCGTAGGCAGAGAAGGGGCGTGAGTGGACGAGAGCTGAGGAAGCGTTGTTCCAGGTCAGCCATAAAAATATTGGCATATTGTGGGGCCATGCAGGTGCCCATAGCGGTGCAACTGATCTGGAGATATATATTGTCATCAAATTTGAAATAGTTGTGTGTGAGGATAAAAGCCTACAGCCAAGCACTGAGGTACAACCGCATCTGCTCTAACCCCTCAGACAGAGACCAACACCTACAAAATCTCCACCAAGCATTCTCAAAACTACAATACCCGCACGAGGAAATAAGGAAACAGATCAACAGAGCCAGACGTGTACATAGAAGCCTCCTACTGCAAGACAAACCCAAGAAAGAAACCAACAGGACTCCACTGGCCATCACATACAGTCCCCAGCTAAAACCTCTCCAACACATCATCAGGGATCTACAACCCATCCTGGACAATGATCCCACACTTTCACAGGCCTTGGGTGGCAGGCCAGTCCTTGCCCACAGGCAACCTGCCAACCTGAAACATATTCTCACCAGTAACTGCACACTGCACCATAGTATCTCTAGCTCAGGAATCAATCCATGCAACAAACCTCGATGCCAACTCTGCCCACATATCTACATCAGCGACACTATCACAGGACCTAACCAGATCAGCCACACCATCACCGGTTCATTCACCTGCACCTCCACCAATGTAATATACGCTATCATATGCCAGCAATGCCCCTCTGCTATGTACGTAGGCCAAACTGGACAGTCGCTACGGAAAAGCATAAATGGACACAAATCAGATATTAGGAACGGCAATATACAAAAACCTGTAGGAGAACACTTCAACCTCCCTGGCCACACTATAGCAGACCTTAAGGTGGCCATCCTGCAGCAAAAAAATTTCAGGACCAGACTTCAAAGAGAAACTGCTGAGCTTCAGTTCATCTGCAAATTTGACACCATCAGCTCAGGATTAAACAAAGACTGTGAATGGCTTGCCAATTACAAAACCAGTTTCTCCTCCCTTGGTTTTCACACCTCAACAGCTAGAACAGGGCCTCATCCTCCCTGATTGAACTACTTCATTATCTCTAGCTTGCCTGCATATATATATACCTGCCCCTGGAAATGTCCACTACATGCATCTGACGAAGTGGGTATTCACTCATGAAAGCTCATGCTCCAAAACGTCTGTTAGTCTATAAGGTGCCACAGGATTCTTTGCTGCTTTTACAGATGCATACTAACACGGCTACCCCTCTGATAAAGATTAAAGATGGATTCCAGTTCAGGTGACATGATCACATGTCACTGCAAAACTTCATTGCCCACTTGCCAGCACACACATATACAGAAAGACTTACAGGTAAAACACCCATCTGCAGACAATTGTCCTGGTTAACAGGAGTCATCAAGATTCCAAACCACCATTAATGGCACACACTTTGCATAATTACAATAGGCCAGAGTTATATTTCATATTTCTAGTTTCAGATACAAGAGTAGTACATTTATACAAATAGGATGATCACACTCGGTAGATTATAAGCTTTGTAATGATATCTTACAAGAGACCTTTTTCATGAAGCATATTCCAGTTATATTATATTCACTCATTAGCATATTTTTATAAAATCATATAGACTGCAGCATCACAAGGGGTAAGTGGCATGGGGGTGTGAATGTGGGGGCTCGGGATGGTGGGCCTCAGCAGGGTGGGAGTTTGAGTTCAGGGAGCTCAATGGGGGGTGGTCTGGGTGCAGGGCTGTGGGTCCAGAGGCAGAGGGCCTGGGTGGAGAGGGCTCCAATGTAGGGTTTGAGATTCAGTGGAGTGAGGTTTGGAGGGCTAGGGCGGGTTCTGGACATATGAGGTGAGGCTTGACAGGGGTGTCTGGGTATAGGAGGTTCAGACGCACAGGTCTGGGGTAGATGGAGGAGCAGCTCCCTGTACAGTGACCTGTCCCCGAGCAGCTGAGGAATAATGGGGGCAGGAAGCAGAGGAGGATGCTGAACTTCCTGCAGCTGGGGGAGATTTCTGGGGGTGGGTCTGACATACATAAGAATGGGTCAGACCAAAGGTCCATCTAGCCCAGTATCCCGTCTACTGACAGTGGCCAATGCCAAGTGCCCCAGAGGGAGTGAACCTAACAGGTAATGATAAAGTGATCTCTCTCCTGCCATCCATCTCCATCCTCTGATAAACAGAGGCTAGGAACACCATTCCTTACCCATCCTGGCTAATAGCCATTAACGGACATAGCCCCAGCCACTCCTTGCAGGGGAAGATGAAATCCCATCCTCTCCTGCCTCCAGCCCTGCTGGGACTAGCAGCTGATCCCAACTCAGGATAGAAGGCACTGGCTGGGGTGTCCCCAGCCCTGCAGTGATTTACCTCTCTGCCAGTTGCCTGAAACAATGTACCTGCACAGCTAGGGAGTGATATGTGACTGCTCTTGTAGCTTCCCTTTGCTTCCCTGTCAGAAAGTAATTTTTCTGCAGGGAAGCAAAAAAATCTGTGGTGGACATGAATTCTGCACACGCACAGTGGTGCAGAATTCCCCCAAGAGTAATGTTTAATAGCATGTTTTCATTAATTCTCTTATTATATGTTCATAAATACAAAATGATTGTGACTGAACTGGAGCTGCTCTCACAATTTATGAACACTGAATACATGTTATTGGGATGTTTACCGTCTGCATATATTGGTTTAGCATACTAGGAGGTTGTAAGAAAAGACAAGCAGGAAGGGGAAAAAATGGCTCAAGATAAGCCAATTATCCGCAAACCTTTGAGGACTGTTAAGAGACAATGCCAGAGCAAGAGAAAGCCTGGGAACACACAAGCTCAAAAGAATTAAAGTGAGCTTTAAAAAGGTTCTCGCTCTCAAAAGAGAGGAGGAGAAACTGAATAAGGCCTTGTCAACACTTGTTTACCCTTGTGATGGCATGTAGAGTACAGGCACTACACATGTAGCTAAATGCCACAGTGAAAAGCAGGCTTCATCCACACTTCCTGGGGTGCGTAGCTACACATGATAGTGAACCAGCCATGAGGAAAGATTCCAGGAGCAAGGAGGCCCTGGCTAGTGGCACAGCTGGACCCCTTGCTTGTCTGACCTCCATATTCCTCCTGCCAGGTGTCTGTGGCTCAGGCTTCTGGGAGGTATTAACGGTGGTGTGCAAGGTGGTTCATGAGTGAGGTCTCTGCTAAGTATGGTACACAGCTCTTTGTAAAAGTAGCAGATCTGCGGCTTGGCACCAGATTGATTGTTGGCCTCCCTGGCCTTGTTGTATACCTGCCCAAGTTCTTTAGCTTTCACGCAGCACTGCTGCTGTCCCTGTTGTAGTCCTTCTCATGCATCCTCTGAGCAATCTGCTTGTAGATGTCCATGTTTCTAGGGTTGGTCCATAGCTGTGTTTGCACAGCCTCTTCTCCCCACAGGCCCAGGAGATCCATTATCTCCTATCTATCTCGTGGTCAACTGGGCAGTTGCGCACAGCAATGGAGAGCAGATAGAGATGTGCTCACCATGCTGCACAACTAGGAAAAGACATTTCAAAAATTCGCAGGGGTTTTAATTGGAGGGGAACGCTTCTGTTCTCTGTGACCCCTAAGCAGTGGAGTTCATAACTGTGACCAAAGCATTCAGTGTTGGGCATTGTGGGACATCTGCTCAAGGATAGTTAGGGTAAACATAGGGTAATGCAATGTCTACATTCGCACTGTGTTGACTTCCATATGTCAATCTTGGCTCAACACTATTTGGGTAGCTAGTGTTATTATATCGGCAAAAAGGAAGTGTAGACACATGCACAACTAGGTCAGCACAAAGCAGCATACATTAACCTAACTTTGTAGCATAGATCAGACTTTAGAGCAGGGGTGGGCAAACTATGGCCCATGGGCCGGATCTGGCCCTTCAGAGCTTTGGATCTGGTCCATGGGATTGCTCCTCATGGTGCCATGGGCCCCGCGCCACTCTGAGCAGCAGCCGGCCCAACGTCCCTGTGACCCCCAGACCCCTGCCTCCAAGCACCATCCCTCGCAGCTCCCATTGGCTGGGAACGGGGAACCACAGCCAATGGGAGCTTTGGGGGAAGTACCTGGAGGCATGACAAGGAACCCTCTGCCCCCTCTCTCCCAGGATCCTCAGTGCTTCCTGGATTGGCACAAGGCCGGGGACAGGGCAGGCATGCAGGGAGCCTGCCCTGGCCCCAATGTGTGCCGCTGCCACCCCAGAGCCTGAACCCCTCCTGCACCCTGCCCTAAGCCCCCTGCCTGCACTGCGCACATCTGCACCCCAACTCCCTGCCCTGAGCCCCCTCATACATCTCACACCCCTCCTGCACCCAACCCCCTGCCCTGAGCCCCCTGCTGCACCCTGCACCCTTGTGCACCCCAATCCCCTGCCCTGAGCCCCCTCCTGCAGTCCACACCCCTCCTGCACCCCTGCCCTGAGCCCCCTCCTGCTCCCCAACTTCCTGCCTTCAGCCCCCTCATACACCCCATACTCCTACTCTGCCCCAATCCCTTGCCCTGAGCCCCTTCTTGCACACCACACCCCCTCCCACACCCTGCACTCCCTCCCACACCCCAGCCCCCTGCCCCGGCCCTGCATAAAATTTCCGCACACAGATGTGGCCCTTGGCCCAAAAAGTTTGCCCATCCCTGCCTTAGAGGCACAGCATAAACTCTCAGCCCTGTGTTTACAAATCATGCTCTAGGATAGCTTTTTAGATGATATGGCTCCATCCACACTAATTGCTACAATTTTCCTTTAAAGAAAGTGTAACATAGGAGAATTAGTATAAACAGATTGCATCCACTATGCAGCATCGAGTTGAATCATTGTACAAGCCAATAAAATAGTATTTAAAAGGTACAGTTGAAAAAAATGAAGTTTAGATTTAAGATGATGGTGTTTTCAACAAAAACATGACCAAGCACAGCAAGACAGCAAATGAACCTCCAGCTCCCAGAAAGTAGTAATCTAAAGGCTAGTCTACACACCTTTTGCACTGTTATAACTTAGAAATGGATATAGTTAAAGGAGACCAATCTCTAGTGAGGATGCAGTTATACTGGTATAAAGGTGCTGCTATTGATATAGCTTATTCATGTTAGGGCTCCAGACAGGGAGCTACAGCAGCAGAACATTTTACAATACTCATGGTTACAGAACAAGCAGTGACATTGGTTGATTCTTGCTGTTCTGGGATGAACCCCAAAACCTGAAAGTATGTCATTATCCTCAACCCTAGGACATAATTCAAAAAATTTAATTTTCATTGATCCAGTTTTTTTTGCCATTCCTCTTTTAAATTTTTCTGTATTAGGATTTTGAATTCTTGTTTACTCAAGCATATTTCTATGTCAATTCTTCCATTTCTTACAGCACTTACAGTGGCTTAGTCCGGCATTTAGTCCCATTATCTCAATATGCACTGGAATCCAGGCTAATGCTATATGTATCCCCATCCATACTAACTCTGTTATTAGAAATAGAATTGCATTGATTAAATCACTTCTGTATATAGAGACACCATATTTTATTCCCGTGAGGACTAATATTGAGTCCAAAGAAATGACCACTGCTGCTCGGCATACATCCCAGATCCGGTTTAATGCCAGCATTATTGCTACTAGTTCAGCTGTCATGACTGCTATAAAATTGGATATTCTTTTAGATGTACTAATTCCAAATGTTGATATACAATATACTGTCCGTACTCTTCTTCTTTTTCTTTTTTGGACCCTTCTGTATATATTTGACAAAACTCCACTTTTCATCTATATACTGGTACACTTCCTTTTTTAGACCTATGGTCTCCTTTTTGCCCTTAAGTTTGTAAAATAAATCTAAATCCACATTTGCGTATGTGGCTTTCCATCCATAACTAATTTTCCCATTTAGCTTTTCAACTCTTGCATCCACATTTTAACCCGAATGGCATGTGGTATTCTGACATAATTAGAATGGCACAATGCTATAGTTTGCCTATTGAATTCCCAGCAATCTTCATATATTTGTTTGGTACTTTCATTCTTGCAGTTCTCATTAACTTTCTGGGTCAAAGTAGGTCCAGTAGTTTCATTCATAGTGTAACTGGCATTTCACTCGGAACTATATGTAGCACACACATAGGTGTTGTGATAAATGCACTACATGCAACTCATTGTAGCTGTGGTTGTATTAAATCTAATTTAAGTTTCTGATTTTGATGCTGACCAAAAGTTTGGCAGCCATACAAGGCCATCCTTAGGATTTATGGTGCACTAGGCAAGATTATTAAACTGGTGCCCCTGTGCCTGTCTTGCTCTTAGCAACACAAACATAAGTTTACACTACTGGAAAACTTGCCACATGCATGTTATTAAAAACAGTTTAACTTAATTAATCACACTGTAATGCTGATGGACTAGCACTAAAGAAGCAGAACTGTAGAAAAAATTCTGCTTTGACAGAATGATGCAAATAATATAATTTTTTTAATTTGTCAACATTTTATTGGAAATTTCTATGAAGAGGTATTGAAACAAGGATTAGTTTTTAATTAAAAGCAATCTTTCTGGCTTTTGGGGCTGCAAAATCAGTAATAATGTCATTGTATGACAAAGACAAAGTGATGTCTTGTTTGATTGCAAGAATAGTAAGACCAATCAAGTGTTCCTGACTCCTTGTAGAGTGGAGATAGTTTTTAATGAGCTTTAGTTTTGAGAAACTCCGATCTCCTGATGCTACTGTTGCAGGAATTGTCAGTAGAATACGAGTGGCAATGTACACATTAGGATATAGGTCAGCAAGTTTGCTGGTATGAGTAAACTGTACAACGTCCATCATCGATTTTGTACGTGGCAACATTGATGACGGTGTACTCAATTTCTTCATACAGTTCAAGTCCATTTAAATCAAAATGATCACCATGCTTCAGGAGGCTCTCTAGGTCAGGGGTCCCCAACGCAGTGACCGCAGGGGCCTCTCAGTGCATCCACCAAAATGCCACCAAAATTCGGCAGCATTTCGGTAGAGACGCCTCTAGATGACACTGCTTGCTGCCGATAAGCAGGGTCATCCAGAGGCGTTGCCGCTGAAATGCTACCAAATTTCAGCAGCATTTCGGCGGATGCTCGTCCACTGCCACGGTCCTTCGTCTGGTGCCCGCGAAATGAAAAAGGTTGGAGACCACTTTTCTAGGTTCTTGCACTTTGTCATTAGTTGCTCTTGTTTTCCTATTTTGTTGAATTTAGTCCTGCTCAGCCCGCTGCCAGCTGAGTGAATGGAACCCCAGGCCAACAGTGGGTTGAGTGGCTCAGCCGGGGTCTCAGCCACCGGCCTGCTCAGCCCACTGCCAGCCTGGGGTTCCTTGGGGGTCCCCAGGCCAGCAGCGGGTGCTGAGTGGGGCCAGCGGCCGGGACCCCGGGTGGCAATGGGGCAGCAGCCAGAACCCCAGAGGAGCGGTGGGCTGAGCGGCTCAGCCTGCCGCTGCGTGCCATCAAAAATCAGCTCGCGTGCTACCTTTGGCACGTGTACCGTAGGTTGCCAACCCCTGCTCTATACACTAGTAAGGAGATGAGCATATTACAGTTGTTGGAGGGCTCTATTTAGCAGTAACAGGGCTATAGGAAAGTCAGTTAACATTTTTTGTTTCTCTGATGAAATCTGGCCCACTCCCTTCCCCATATCAAACTTGCCACAAATAATTGTCAACAACTTAATTTTCAGTTTTTGGCTAAGATATTGATTTTTAAAAAAAAAATATTAAAATGGAATTCAGGATTGTTAGAAAGCATTTTTGGCGAACAAATTTGTTAAATGACAATTTAAATGGCAACACAGTACTGCTTTCATGCTTGGCTCACCCCCCAGCCTGCTGGTCCAACAGCCGCAGTAGAGGAGGAGATAGGTGGAAAACTGCAGGACCCCAAAATCCACCTCTTGGGGTGCAGAGTGGCAACAGCAACAGCAAACCCTCAGGTCCAATCACACGCCAATGGGCACCACCACCAGCCTTACGGACCGTGGTGAAGTTAGCACAGCATCTGATCTCAGGGACGGGGCACCCATGGAGCCACAGCAGCTCATCCTGCCCTGTGCAGCTCCTCCTGGATGAGATGGATTGCTGCCAGCCCAGGGGGGAGAGACACTTTTCAGCTAGGGCGACCAGATCCAGATGTCCTGATTTTATAGGGCCAGTCCCGATATTTGGGGCTTTGTCTTATATAGGTACCAATTACCAGCACCTAGGGTAACCAGACATCAAATGTGAAAAATCGGGACAGGGTTGAGGGGGAATAGGAGCCTATATAAGAAAAAGACCCAAAAATCGGGACTGTCCCTATAAAATCAGGACATCTGGTCACCCTACAGGTGAGTTCCTTCCCCCTCCCCAAGACCTCAGCAGCCAATCCCCTCCCTCAGACTGTGCTGAATTTGGTTCTCTCTGGGACTCAGCCGCCCTGCTCTTACATGCTCCACTGCTTCCCATCTGTCCGGGCTCCCAGCAGAGCGGTGCCCCCAGACCTAGTGGTGCCCTAGGCGGCTGCCTGTTCTTCCTATGGCTAAGGACGGCCCTGCAGCCATAGAGGATAACTGGTCTGATTCAGGCTCTGTATACTATAAGCAGCGTTTTCTTATCTGCCTCTTATTTACTCTCAGAAATACTTTTAATCAGGTTTACCTTCCTTTGCTTTTATCTTTAATATAGCCTATATGATCGTTCCAAATAATTTAGTGCCAAATATTACCCTTAGAAATTTAAACCTTTTAACTATCTCTTCTCTCCATGAAGATACATTTTACATTCCTTTGCAGCTCTCCTTTTTGTAAAGAGGAATCCTTTGAATTAGCAACCTCAGGCATTTTCCCCATCTGAAGTCTCTCATAATGCTCTGTTGATTCTCTGTTCTGCTCCCTCAATATTCCTGCTTCTAACCTGTAAAGCACAATCATCTGCAAACAGAGTGACACTTACCTCCTCACGGATTTGTTTTGGAAGATCGTTTATCATAATATTAAATAAAGTTGGGCCGATACTGCCTCCCTGTGGTGTAACATTTTTAATATTTGATATATATTTGACATAACTGTCCAAAGTCTGACCTGCATGGTCCTTTTACTCAAAAATTCTCTAACCCCTCCATCCATGCTTCCCCATATCCCTATTATACCGTCTTTGTAAAATCAACCATCCTTCCGTAACATGTCATTTGCTTTTTCAAAAAAGCTATCATGAAACCTTTGTTTCTCAGCCTTTTTTTTTGTATTTCAGTTTTCAACTTAACAATATGGTCAATGGTGCATCTTTCTCTGATAACTCCACTCTGCACCTTGTTTATAATGCCATTGGTTGCTTATTTGGCAAACTATCTTTCGTTCATCATTTTCTCAGTTTCCCCTCAGACACTAGAGCTGTGGGTATGTCTCTCTGACTTGAAGAAGAGCTCTGGGTAGCTCAAAAGCTTGTCTCTCTCACCAACAGAAGTTGGTCCAATAAAATGTATTACCTTACCCATCTTGTATCTCTAATATCCTGGGACCAACACAACTACAAGAACACTGCAAACAAATACTCTCTCCATCACTGAAATTTCTCACAGTTGTGCTGGTGTCGGGCTAGTTTTGCTGTCTGCAGGTAGGGAAGGTTCTTAACCATTTCCAGCCTGCGTTTTGTGAGGGATTTGTAGACCCCTCTCCTACTGAGAAATCAGTGCTTTCACACCACTGCAATAGCCGAGGCGCTTGTGTTACCAGCCACTTACTTTGCATGGTTCTAGGGTGAAGGAAGGGTAGTTGATGTATAAGTGCCTCAACTCTGGAATTTTCCTCTTCCCTTGCTCCAACAAAGCCCAGGTTTGTTGACATTCAGTGTATGGTGAAACTTTTTGCCTGAGAGAATGGCTGGAGATGACTAATTCTGCCTTAGTATCTTTAACTGGCAGCAGCTTTGCTGTCTGCTTCCAACACTGCTGCAGCCACACTGCTGGCATGCATGTGTCTGTTTTAACCCCACCCTAAAAAGCAGATAAAAATAACCTTTTGAGTTTGGCTTAATATCTGAGGATGCCACTCATAGCCATTACCTCAGCAAAGTGAAAAGCCATCTAGAGCAGGGTTTCTCAGCTGCTGGGTTGGGACCCAAAATTGGGTTGTGAGAATGTTTCAAAGGGTCAAGTGGCAGCTCCTGTGGCTCCTGTCCCATGGGGCTGGCTGGACTCACCTCCCTGCTCCAGGTACTGCAGCCTCTGAGATCCCAGTGCCACTTAGTTTCGGCGCAGTCATCATGATGATGGGAGCCTAGGTAAGCCAAATGTGACTGAGTGGCACTGCAATCCCATGGGCCAGGTCACACCTCCACTCACACAAACTTGGTCCACTCAGAGGGGTGGGGTCAAACCTGAGGGGCACTGCAAACCCAGAGGTCACAACTCAGAGCCAAACCCAGCCAGTTCCATAGCACAGGAGCTGCAGAAGCTGCCACTGTGGGGTGAGTGCCAGGCAGGTCACAAGCCCACCGGGGGCAGGACCAGACCAAAAGCACTCCAGGGCCTTCACCCCCAGGGGCGGCTCTAGCCATTTTGCCACCCCAAGCATGGCAGCATGCTGCAGGGGGCGCTCTACCGGTCGCCGGTTCTGCGGCTCCGGTGGACCTCCCGCAGACGTGCCTGCTGAGGGTCCGCTGGTCCCGTGGCTCCGGTGGACGTCCCGCAGGCGTGCCTGAGGATGCTCCACCAAAGCCGCAGGACCAACTGACCATCTGCAGCCACACCTGTGGGAGGTCCACTGGAGCCGCCTGCCGCCCTCCCGGCAACCTGCAGAGCACCCCCCGCAGCATGCCGCCCCAAGCACGCACTTGGCATACTGGGCCCTGGAACCACCCCTGTCCACCCCCAAACTATTTACTGGGTCATGACAGGCCATAAACATTTACAAATGGTTCCTGAGCTCACAAAGGTTGAGAACCACTGATCTAGAGTGCTCCTACAGTAACAAAGGATGGCCATAATAGTATATTACATTTGAAAAACACGTATACTTTTTAAGGCAGTAGGTTTCAATGAATACGTATGTTAGTAACAAACAAATATATGCACCCTTAAAGTAATTTGAGCTGAATGCTGTAACTAGCCCCTGTGGCTCCCATGCCAGATATTTTATTTTATTGAATGAAGAGCTCCAATTCTTCATCACCTATGCATTGACCAATGTTATATAACCAACATGCATCCATGTTAAGACTCTGATGCTGCACTGACTTCCTCTAGCTAGAGCACATCTCTGTACTTGCCTGGAAACCTAGTGGAGTCACTGGGGTTTCAAATGGGCACCAGGGTCAATGATAGACCAAGACCTAGGTGTCATAACTTTCCTACTCAGATTTGAACCTTAGAGTTCAGAACATAGAGAAGCTAGCGTGAAACCTCCAAACTTAATTACCAGCTTGGATCTGATATCGCTGCCACCAGCCAGAAGATTCCAGTGTCTGGCTCACTGTGGTCTCCCCAAAACCTTCCCTGGGGAACCCCAAGACTCAGATGCCCTGAGTCTCACCACAAGGGGAAATAACCCACTTCCCTTCCCCCTCTTTACCTCCTCCCAGATTTTCCCCCGGGTACTCTAGGAGATCCCCTGCTTCAAGTCCTTGAAACACAAGTACCAAGAGATCAATCTCTCTCTCCCCTCATCCAGAGGGTATGCAAAGTCAGGCTTAGTAAATCTAACACAAAGAGATTCTCTCTTCCCCCCTGTCTTCTTCCTCCCACCAATTCCCTGGTGAGCTGCAGACTCAATCCCCTTGAGCCCCCACTAAAAAAAAATCCAACAGGTCTTAAAAAGAAAGCTTTATATAAAAAGAAAGAAAAAGACATAAAATTGTTTCTGTATCAGGGTGACAATATACAGGGTCAATTGCTTAAAAGAAAAAATGAATAAACAGCCTTATCCAAAAAGAATACAATTTAACACATTCCAGCAACTACACACATGTAAATACAAAAAATCAATATAAACCTATTGTCTTGTACTTACAACTTGGAAATAGAAGATTAGAAAGCTTGGAGATAGAGAGATCACTCTCAGAGCCGAGAAAGAGAACAGACCAAGAACAAAGGACTCACACCCAAAACTTCCCTCCTCCCAGATTTGAAAAAGTCTTGTTTCCTGATTGGTCCTCTGGTCAGGTGTTTCAGGTCACTGTTTATGACACTAGGTTTGTACAACAAATAGGGATACGTTGAGATGAAAAGCACTATTGAACATGCAAGATATATAATATTTATTAGAGCTAGTGGGGTCTGGTTTTCCCATCCCATGAGAATTTGAGATTGTGACATTTCCCTCGCCCTCCTTCCTTGAATCAGAATGAAAAATTGAAATCTCAAACATTGTCATGAACCGATAATCTGACATTTCATTTGGGTCAGGGAATGGAAACATTTCTAAGTGTTTCATTTTGATTTTGACTTTTATAGTTATTTTTAAACTATTTTTTAGTATAAATCGAGCTAAAACTTCAAAACAAAACGGCATTATGATCCAAAACTTCTTGTTTTGTCATTTTTGGAACTTCTTCCCTTTCCAAATCTGGAGATTCATCTAAGCTAGGGGTCGGCAACCTTTCAGAAGTGGTATGCCAAGTCTTCATTTATTCACTCTGATTTAGGGTTTTGCATGCCAGTGATACATTTTAACATTTTTAGAAGGTCTCTTTCTATAAGTCTATAATATATAACTAAACTACTGTTTTATGTAAAGCAAATAAGGTTTTTAAATGTTTAAGAAGCTTCATTTAAAATGAAATTAAAATGCAGAGCCCCCCCGGACCGGTGGCCAGGACCTGGGCAGTGTGAGTGCCACTGGAAATCAGCTCGCGTGCCACCTTCGGCACGCGTGCCATAGATTGCCTGCCCCTGAACAAGCTGACCCTTTCCTGCAAACCATTTTGATTTCAACATATTGGCATTTCCTGATGAAAGCATTTGTTCGGAAAATTCCCAACCAGCTCTAATATGTATAATATTTATATTTTTATAAAAAATTTAAGCTTGTGCATGTCCCCGACCCTTCCATTTATCAGGGAAAAAATAGTGGAAGTGTGTTGTATCAATTATAGTGTCAGAAAGACATTCACAGTAACCTACATGGAGTTATAAATGGCTTCATCTTTCTGCAACTTGACTGGTATATTGTCTGCCTAGACAATGCCAGCTGAGTGTAGGGATAGTAGCAATACTTGTAAAATAGATTAACCCGTCTACTCTAGGAACAACTATACTGGTCCTTAGTATTCTAAAGCGATAGATGGGAGCCAAGATAACTGCTTTCCTATCTCTCCTCTCTTCCCAAGCTTTGTAGCAATCTCCTAATAACTCCCCACCCCTCAAACTCACTCAGAGAGATTGGAAGTATCTTCTCATTGCAGTGGGCAGCAATCTATGCTCCCAACCAGCTGTATTACCACCTTTCCTGCTGGCTTCCTTGGCATGGAGTCACTGTAGGCTCCCTACTGATTCTACTGCTCAGCCCCTGCTTCTTGTGTTAGCTACCTGTCTCCTGATGCTTCTTTGTGAGAGTCAAGGGGTCAGACCCAGGGGAGATGAAGGAGTGCAGGAACTAAGAATGTAGAACAAGTAGGGATTCCCAGTGTAAGCGGGGAAATGATTCCTCTATTGTGGGGAACTTTCCTGGCTTATACACTACCCCGGTGAAATGGGCTAGCAAAAGGATCTGAGGCCTCGCTCCCACTTCCTTTACCCAGAGCCCTGCCTAACCTAGAGGACTCCTCTTCCACTCTCCTGTGTGGCAGAGTCCTTGTAACCCCAACAAGGCTGAGCCCAGGGTTGCTAGGAGACTTGATCCCCAACCTTGTCATGGTCACTAGGGCAGGGGCTAGGGTGTCCCACTCCGGGGTGCTCTCTCTGCACTGGATGCTTCCCTGAGCCACTGATCATTGAATACAGTTCAAAGCAAATACAATTTATTAAACAGCAATCAATTAAAAAAATAAGGAAAATATGGGAAAGGTTAAAGGAAAACACATCACCCCGCTGGAAGTATGTCTGCTCTATGGACCCAGGCCTGGATCACTGCTGTCTTTTTCTCCTATGTCTCTCCAAAATCCTGATTAAACTGTTAGTTCAGCTACAAAAGAAAGCAAAAAGGGTCACAAGGTGGCTGGCCCCAGTAAATGAAGTAGATTCTGCACCCCTCTGCCAGAACAGGTGCTCCCCTTTGGTCAATTAAGAAGGCTGGGCAGCACTTGGGAGTTATAAAGGACCAGGAGGAATCAGAGAGGGAAAAGACCTGGTGAGTCAGAGATACCCAGTGAGACAGAGGCTGTAGTTGGGAAAAGGGGCAGGTGAGAGCTGCTAGAGCCAGAAAGTGTTTCCTGAGGGAAGGCTGAAGGCAAAAGGAACAGCCAGAGAGATTTGCTAGGCCAAGCCTGGACTGGAAGGCTGAAGATGGGAGAAGCAGCAGAGGGAGGTGCCTGCTGGCTCTAAAACTAGAGAAGTCTGAAGTCAGGGGAGCAGTGAAGTGGCTTACTGGCTGACATCTCCACACTGAAAAATGGGACCCAGGACAACAGCAAGAAGCCCAGAGGGAGCGAGGGACGCTTCTCTGGAAAGGGTGATCTCCCAGCAGAGAGGCTGTGGGGGTCCTTGCTGCCAAGAGTGGGATTGCAATCCAGCTGGAAGGGCTCAGGTAGCTGTCCTGGCAGAGGGACAAGAGAAGGCCAATGAGTAGCCTAGGAGTGGCAGAAGATGCCAGAACGTGGTATGTTGCATCATGGAATTTTAAGGAGTATGTACCTGGAGGTATGTGAGAGAGACAGACAGACAGACATTCAGTTGTTGAATTACCTGAGAGGGGAAGCTGAAGCAGACTCACTAGCTGTGCTGTGGTTTGGTGCAGATGATCTTCAAGTTGGGCTGCCCTATGACAATAAGCCAGAAGAGTAAACAGCAAAGGGTAGAACATTACAGAATAAATGAATGAACATAATAAAAGTAAGCTCTTTATTAGAGCTGGAGGCAAAATTCTGAAATTGTGCCATGGGAAAAATAATTATCAAAACTTTGAATGTTTCAAGTGATTTTGACCAGCTTTGATCCTTGATTGCAAACCTCTTTGATTGCAGTCATCCAAAACTGCCCTAGCTCATCAGAACACTGATTGACTCCTGCAGTCCCACAAGTGGTTGGCGCATGATACAGTCTGAGCCGCTGATTCCCCAACCATTGGTGTGAAAGTATGAGGGCCTAGAAGGATGTAGCCCTTGCTTCACAATACAGGCAGCAATCTACATGCAGGTCAGAACCATTTGAAACAGGCAACAGAGCAGATTGCAAATGTGAACAGAAATGTGTAAACAGACATTAAAACAACATTTCTCAGACTCTGAAAAGGCTGAGCCTCCCTCAAGGAAACCTGAACCAATGATGCCTCACTTCAGTCCTGCTGTGGGTTAAAAGCCCATCCAAAATGAGTGGTCACTCACAGTAGACTGTGTGGATTATCACTATATGATACTTCTTTCTTACATGATTTGATAGCAGTAAAATAGTTAACGTTGACATTTAAAGAATCAGTGGCATCTCAGTTAGTCCCCTTTGAAATGAATTGGGGCAGTTCACACCTCAGAACTATTTTTCAGGCTCTCTGCAAATTCAGGCCGTTGTGACTGCACTGGTTACTCTCACTTCACATTTCCCCACAACCAAAACTGCTAAGGACTTGCTTTAAAAATGAAAACTTGGACTCTGGAGCGCAATTGAAAAGTTTGTCTGCACCTCCTGGATATTCCTTAATGGCCTCTCAAGGGGACACTCCTCACACATTGGGAAACACTGCATTAAGAATATTCATAGACATTGTGCACCTGCTCCTGGAACCGTGCCAGGCATTGAGAGACAGATACAACCATTCACAGCCCCTATAATATTTCTGTGTGTCCATAGGAAAAAAGATGCGGGTGATGGATGCACTGCACCATTGTAACTCACACTGGTGCCGTTCTTTAGTGTAGGCACAGTTTTAGAGACTAAGCAATGAATTGTGCAATATGCCTTTCACTTTGATATGCAGGTCAAAAACTGCTGCAACCCTCATTGCTAAGTATGGCACTATACCTTGGTCAGGTGCCTATCATTGTTGGGCTATATGCAATTGGCGATTAGAGTAGCCAGGAGCAGAATATAAATTTGTCACTGATTTATCATAGATATTTTACTCAAATTGTATTTCCTAGATTTCCTGTTGGAATGTTGCATTTTGCAGTGTCGCTATAGAACAGGGAGATCACATGACTGCCATTAGAGTCAGAATTTGCCACTGTTACAATACGCTGATCTTTGACATTAGAACAGTTCTCTCCTACAGTTAACAAAGGAACTTCCTGTAGGAACTAGCAACAGTTGACAATATTAACTCTTTAAATGGGTCCTAGTGCAGTTTTTAAACAGCGTTTTTCAATATCTTTCTTAGATAACAAAGGGCCGAGGGCACCTCAAGTGGGACTGCCCTGTGACAATAAGCCAGTGGAGTAAACAGCAGCAAAGGGTAGAAAGTTTCAGAATAAATGAACAATCATAAAGGTAAACTCCTTATTAGAGCTTCTTTCCTGATTTAGCAAAGAGGAGAATTTCAAAACTGCATACTGAACTTTCAGCATAAAGCAAATCCACAAGGGAAGTGTGTGTGCTGAATTTGTACAGAATGTCTCAATTAAACAAAAGGGTTATTTTACATTTGGATAGATAACAGTGACCCTATGACCTGCTTGAGGAATGAGTCTGGAGAACAGAAAACATCCCTCCTATCAGGCAATAATTGACAGGATAATTTTAACAGTGAAGCCAAGACCTGCTGCATGGTCATTATTTCCTCCCCTCATGCTCTACCCTACCTAATTCAGCACCAGCTTCTCAACACAAGCTCAGCCATGCTGAGTGACAGGAGCAAACATAAGGAGCTCATTCCTCATGCTGACATAACGTCTCTCCCCTTCTGTTTTTCCATGCTGTAGTTGAAGCCTCCTAACAGTAACATCCGTCCATTCAACAGTGCGAAACAGTTTTAAGTACATGTTTTACTTAATAATTTGAGCTATAAATAGATAAAATTAAGAGCAGCATTTACTAGTGAAACAGGTAGTGGTTTGCAAACAGCATTACAGCTGTCACTGGTAGCAACCATTATAATTGATGGTGCAAAGCAGTTTCCTTTATGAAGCTTTGTTTTAACGCATTCATAATGTCCTGAACATTCACTTTCAGGGCTGGTATTTTCCATGCACAATTACTTCCTGCCAGTGAATTTTTTTTCTGGAAAGTTTGACAAAATCCCACCACCGTTTTGAAGTTGAGAAGAGTAAAAATAATTCCAAACGGTTTTCCCATTGTAAACAAACTCTAACCACCCTCTTTTGAGCAAGACTGTTGCAGTTCAGGGCAACTGCACCTGTGTTTCCTCTCTGTGGTCCTTCGACAGCCTGTCATTCTGGCTCCTCAGCTGTCACCTCTCCTGGGTGGAGACCCACATCTCTCCCACTCCTGACTGGGATTTTTCCAGGACGCACAGTTTCTTGCCTACGCTGTGAGTTCCCCAGCAAGTCACACTATTGAAGCAGGCCTGCTTTGCTTTCTCAGAGACTATGCACAGTGTAATAACCCACAGTTAGAAGTTACTAAGCAAAGACATTTCTGAGCAAAGACATTTAGTCTTAAGGTGTAACCATTACGGAGAACACAATAAAAACCAACACACATGCTAATAAGTTTACCAGAGATCTCCCCAACTCAAACAAGGGTTCTGGTAGGATTCAGTTCTGAAAACTTTTGTGGTAACAGCTTTTGCTCCGAATAAGAACGCCCATGAATCTGAGGCATTCCTTTATACAGTTTGGGCTTTAGATCTTGGGGGGAATAGGAACAGATAATCAGCAGACAGTCGTCATCTCAGGGCATAGCTTCAAAAGATTGGGTATGAAGGTGGGAATTTGTATTCCCCTCCTCCCAACTATTCCTTATCAAACACACTTCACTAAAAGTTCATTTCCGTCCAGCACATTGTTTAAGACTCCTTTGAAGTTCATAATGCTTCCCAGGAGTTATATTAGTCACATCTCCCTCCTTGAGACATTACATACAATGCCTCAATAATGCATAAATAGAACTCCTAAAATACTTAATTAAATGAGGTTTAACAATTCAGTAAGGTTTGTGCTCGATATTACAGGAAATTGCTGTATCACAAAGGCTATTGCAAAAATGGCTCAAGTATGAAAACTGAAACTTGGCATTTGATACTTGATACATTTGATACTTTGATACTTGAAACTTGGCATGTTTACAATCTGAATCCTCATAACAGACTAGTGCCTTTGGTTACTTAATCAAATCTTCTTTCCTGATTTAGCAAAGAGGAGTATTTCAAAACCATACTGAACTTGAAGCATAAAGCAATTCCACAAGTCAGATAATGTGCTGTGATCTCATATTGATGTAGAAAGATTGAAGAAATCATGTTTGGACTTTGAACAGTAAGTACATTGTTTCCAAGGAGGATGAAGAATCTAGAATTCTACAGATGGTTTACTCCAAACATGGCAATAATTATTTTGATAATGCACAGCAGCTGCTATGATCTGTTCCAGAAGAACTGATACTATAGACTGAGAGCCAGCCTTGTGCAGCAGTAGGCTGCATTCAGTTCCCAGGCCTGGACATGTTTTCTAGGGCAGGGACACTATATGGAGATGAAAAGTTCAGTCCAGGGGATGGGGGACATCTTCTGTTGCTTAAGTGATTCTTTTGGTTGACTGAGGAGTGAAAATGCTGTGCTGCACACAGAATACCATCCAGTTCTCTTCACCCATAAGGGCTGTAGCTGCCGCTAACATTGTGTAACATCTTCCATTTTCTGTTCACTTGGATCTTAGTGCAGCTTTCTGGCAGGTTGATTCCTAATCCTGCGAGGTAAAATTACTGCCTGTCCAAAACCTAAAGGGAAACCAGGGAGTTTAACAAAATTTCCTGGAGTATGGTTGGGTCCTGTGGGGATGAGTGTCGCACAGAAGCCTGCTGCTCTTTCAATGAGACAAATTCTCAGATGTAAACAAGTAACTCCATTGACGCCAGTGGAGCTCTGCTGATGTCCTGCAGCTGAGAATCTGCTCCAGTAAGATCAGGCTTCCCCATGGAGCAGATCAGTGGCCTTCTTCTTTAGGAGGAGCCTGCTCCAATGTTTGCAGAGGTAGACAGCTGAAATCCTTCTTGGTAGCAGATATTTATTGGGCTTGAGGCGGTGGCGTTTCTTCAGAACCCAGAAAGGCTCCTGTTGATTCTGCTGCTTCGGTTTCCTATTACCCTTCATCTCATCCTGGATCCAAGACACCCTAGAACTCACTGTACTAACGGGAAGTTCTGTGTTCTGTGGTGGGATTGGGGATCCCAGCCACAGCTCATTGAGGGTTCATTGATAGCTCACAACCAAACAGATTCCACATTATATCATTACATTTTTGTTGTTAAACTTTTATATAACCTAGCAGTGAGAGGTGATGTGGCACGCAGAGAACTTCCTGTTCAAGGAATATGGAAAAATGTTAAAAATTAGAATTAAACTTTTTCTCATTTCTGTGTTGGAATAAAGTGAAACTTGGGAACCAAAATTTTTGTTAGGTAGGGTCAAACATGTCAACTTCCTACTTAGCCAAAACAGTGTACATGCAAGTATTTTACAAAAAGCAACAAGCATTCTCAATATTTTGCCATTGGGGCCTTTGCTAGGGCATAATGTGAACACTGTCTTCAGTGTATGTGTTAAAGTCACAGCTGTAAGGTAAACTAGCTATTTTCTTAAATGCATTTCAATTTGGTTGAATGTCTGCTCAGTGGTTCCCAAACTTTATTTCTTCAGGTAACATCTTCTTAAAAAATTGTTGAGGTGAAACTGTGGCACATGTACCACACTTTGGTAACCTCTGGATATGAACTTTTCAAGAGTGTTGGCCTGCCCCTATGAGAACACTCAGTGTAGGGAATCTTCCTTCCAGCTCCTACTGTGTGAGGAGCAGGGGTAAGAAGACGTAATAATTTTGTGCCCTTTGATCCATGCAGAAGAGGGGAGTCTTTTTCTGAGTCTTTTTCCAACTTGCTGTCTGGTCATCCTACTGCTAACCTGCATCTCTAGGACCACAGGTTGATTTGCCTACTGTGGGAGGTATCCTGACCCTGCTGTAATCAATGGGACAAGTCTAACTCCACCTAGTTACAGAGGTATCTGGTGCAGTATTGGTGTCACCTAGTAGGACTATGGGTAGCTGGTTTAGAGCTTTTATCTAGCAATTGCAGCAACATCAACTAACACACTTGACTTGATCGTAAGTGTCTTGCACAATGCCCTTCCTTCGGCTATTGAATGGTTAAGTTCAGGAGAACCAGGCAGCACATCTTCTAACAGTCCACAGTAGCAAAAAGGGGAGTCAGCAAGGCCCCACTTTAGTCATTAGCAGCACATTGTGTCACTCCATATCTGAAGTGATTGAGCTTTACCCATAGATAGCATGAAAGGTCAAAACCAGGGGGCTGAACTGTTGGATCTGTCACAAGATAGGCATGGGCTATGGCTAAGGCTTATTCTTGATCCCTGGAGGTGACAGGTTTCTTAAGGGAATTGCCCAACCTGTCTTTCTTGAACTGAGACGGTAGCTCGGTGGATTAAACACATCTTTAAACAGAGACAGACATGACATGTCTTGTCCCTTAAGGAACAGATTCTGCAAGGTGATTTGGCACCTGATGTCAGGAGGAGCAATACTGGACAGCCACACCACCCAGGCCAGTTGGTTGATCTCTAAGTACCTGTTAATATATGCATGGTTTCATTCAGCTGAGTGGCTCTTTATCCTGTGTGAAGAGAGCTGATCTACACCGGGAACCAGTAATCTGCTACAGAACAGCACAAGACAAGACCAGAGTTTCTTACTGTTTGTGCATTGGCTCTCCACATAGAACCAGCTAATTTGCTTATCAAGTTGTTTCTTGTTTTATTTTCTGCAAGATCTTGGTAAGATGTTCCTTAGAAGTCAAAGTACACCTACATATGGAGGCTTTGAGTCATGGCCCAGCCTGTATCCATTCAGGAAGATGTTGAGCTGGAAATGTCTTAAACATGATCAAGAGATTTTATATACCTATCAAGAATGTTTGGAAAAAGTAAGTGGCAATTTCTGATCCTCATTTACTCCAGTATAAATCTGGAATAGCTCTGGGATTTCTGCCTTCATAAGTGAGTTCAATATAACAGAATATAGGTTCAATTTAGCTAATCATTTAAGTGTTTTGGGGCTCGATCCTGCAAGATACTCAGCAGTCTAACCCCAATCTGGCAGAGCAACTAAGCATGTCATTACGTTGGTGTCAATGGGACTACTCACAAGCATAAGTTCTCTGTTGATTCAGGGCCAGAGCCCTGCATGGACACAACCTGTGTTCAGATTTACTATTCTTATTAGCTAGAACAACGTTACTGGAAGCAGGGGAAAAGCAGATATTTTTGATTATAGACCCTATTCTAAGGACCCACTTACAATAGTGAGAGCTGGCTTTGAGTGATGGTAAAGAATATATTTTAGTGAATCAGTTTGACCTAAATAAATTATTTACAGTTTTAGAGAATGGCTTAATACTTACCCAGGCACAAAATTATATCTGTTTGTTCACTTTAATCATATTGGTGTTATGTTGACAATTAACCTTTGATTCCATAGAAGTGTTAATTGCATAATAATTCTATTTCAGATATTTTATGCTGAATTTGATTACCCCTTGAGTAATAGAAGGCATTTACATTTGTTAAAAATGCACTATATAATTGAATAGGTGTAAGGAAACATTTTTAAAGCAAATAGTTTTGGAGTGATAACGTTAGCCGGAGCAAGCTTTAGAAAACATAATTAAGCACTGAAATAATGTTAGCCAATTAGTTATGGGAAAAATGGCATGGTATCATGTTTTAAAAGTGTTTTGATGCTCATCTCAAATCAGCATTGGCTTTTACTCAGGATCTTCCCAGCAATATTAGGAAATTCCTTTACTCCTTGGCAGGGCCGGTGCAAGGATGTTTCGCGCCCTAGGCGAAACTTCCACCTTGCCCCCCCCACCTGCGCCCTGGCCCTGAGGCACCTCCCCCCCATGGCAGCTCCCCCACTCTGCCCTGAGGCACCCCCCTTTGCAGCAGGTCCCCACCCCACACCCTCCACCCTAAGGCACCCCCCTGCCTCAACTCACTCCTGCTCCACACACGAGCACGAGCACCCCAAGCAGGCCATGGCTGCTTCACTTCTCTCGCCTCCTAGGCTTGCAGTGCCAATCAGCTTAGGCACCACAAGCCTGATAGGCAGGAGAAGTGAAGCAGCCATGGTGTGCTGGGGGAGGAGGCAGGGCAGGGGTGAAGTGAGGCAGGGACTTCCCCTGCATGCCACCTCCTCCCTTACTTGCTGCAGGCGACCCTCCCCATGCTACCCTGCCCCAGCTCCCTCTGCCTAAATGCCAGCGGCGACCGGGGCGGCCGAAGATCCGGCCACCACAGTCGCTTCCAAAGAAAATGGCGCCCCCCAAATCCCAGTGCCCTAGGTGACTGCCTAGGTCGCCTAAATGGTTGCACCGGCCCTGCTCCTTAGGCTAATTTAAAATACAGTCATTTTGGCAACAGATTTTCTTACACATAGGATTAATAACCTATTTGGTTTGCATGCAGCCAATGTCTTAAACTTCCACTGAAGTCAAAAGCAAAATTTTCATTGACTTTAATGGGATGAAGATCTGGACCAGGTTGGCTCACATTTTGAATTGTTACAATTGTCATTCATCTTATTCTAACTTATCAATTCTTTTGGAAGAGCATTTAACAAGAAGCCTGAATAAATCTGATAGCCTGTATCAACTGCATAATTTTGTATATTAAAACCAGTTCCACACGATGAACAAATAAATATCTATCTGTGATAGATAATGAGGTGATCTCTCCCCTTTAAGGGCAGAGGGGGTCCAGGCAGCCACTCTCTCTTTCAAGGTAAGGCCCTTGAGGCATAGTTCCAGGAGGAAAAGACACCTTGGGGTACTGGTTGATAGCAGGATGACTATGAGTTGCCAATGTGATACGGCTGTTAAAAAAGCAAATGCGATTTTGGGATGCATCAGGCGGGGTATTTCCTGCAAGGATAAGGAGGTGTTAGTACTGTTATACAAGGCGTTGGTGAGACCCCATCTGGAATACTGTGTGCAGTTCTGGTGTCCCATGTTCAAGAAGGATGAATTCAAACTGGAACAGGTTCAGAGACGGGCTACAAGGATGATCCGAGGAATGGAAAAACTGCCTTATGAAAGGAGACTCAAAGAGCTTGGCTTGTTTAGCCTGGCCAAAAGAAGGCTGCAGGGGGATATGCTTGCTCTATATAAATATATCAGGGGGGTTAACGTTAGGGAGGGAGAGGAATTATTTAAGTTTAGTACTAATGTAGGCACGAGGACAAATGGGTATAAACTGGATATTAGGAAGTTTAGACTTGAAATTAGACGAAGGTTTCTAACCATTAGGGGAGTGAAGTTCTGGAACAGCCTTCCGAGGGAAGTAGTGGGGGCAAAAGATTTTCCTGGCTTTAAGACAAAGCTTGTTAAGTATATGGAGGGGATGTTATGATAGGATTGTTAATTTGGGCAACTGATCTTGGATTACCACCAGATAGGTCTGCTCAATGGTCTGCGGGGAGATGTTGGATGGAATGGGAACTGAGTTACTGCAGAGAATTCCTTCTTGGGTGCTGGCTGATGAGTCTTGCCCACATGCTCAGGGTTTAGCTGATCGCCATATTTGGGGTCGGGAAGGAATTTTCCTCCAGGGCGGATTGGCAGGGGCCCTGGAGGTTTTTCGCCTTCCCCTGCAGCGTGGGGCATGGGTCGCTTGCTGGTGGTTTCTCTGCAGCTTGAGGTCTTCAAACCAATTTTGAGGATTTCAATAACTCGGTCCTGGGATAGGGGTTGTTATAAAATTGGATGGGTGGGGTTCTGTGGCCTGCCTTGTGCAGGAGGTCAGACTAGATGATCAGATTGGTCCCTTCTGACCTATGAGTCTATGAGTCTATTATGGATTACTATACAGCCCCAAGGAGGGTTGGAACCCTGTCCCAAGGCAATCCAGTGAGGCACAAACCCAGCAAAGAAGGCTAGGCGTACCCTGTTTCAAGGGGAAGCTAGGAGAAGGTTGCCAGGAGTGGAGCCCAGTCCCAGGGAGGAGGGCCTTTGGCAATACTGCACTACAAATAAGTCAGCCCAGAACTAAGAGACGTTTCCTATTTGTTACAGGAGAAGAAGTGAAAAATGTCAGTTTGAATACACATTTCTCCATAAATAGGCATTTGAATGTACATTTTATTATAAATTCATAATACAATGAACTTTGTTGCAAACGAGACTAACTTTGCTGTGTCTTATTTCTGTAACAGTCTCTAAGGTAGCTTTTCCGCCCATCTGAGTGCTCAGCTGGCAGCAATTTCTGCATTTGCATTCACATTCTTCAACAGATAAATAAATAGACTAATCAGTTAAAGTGAATTACTCAGAATCTGTTCCCAGCAAGATAGCTTACTGAAGCAGGCACTAGGAATGCTGATTGTCTGTACCAATGCAGTAAGTTTTATTAGATGTACAAATTTCTCTTACATCTGTAAGTCCCATGGCTTGAAGCTCTAGACTCAGGTATGGAGCTCACTACCACCATCTATCCCTGAAGCGGGGAGAGTAGACAAAGCCTCCATAGAGAGCACAAGGTCTCCAAATGTTTCTACAGCTCGGTCACAGGGCACAGAGCCCCATCCACTTCCCCGCCACTCTCAGGGGTGGCTCTAGGTATTTTGCTGCCCAAGCACGGCAGGCAGGCTGCCTTCGGCAGCTTGCCTGCGGCAGGTCCCTGGTCCTGCAGATTTGGCTGCACACCTGCAGGCAGTCCGCCGAAGCCACGGGACCAAAGGACCCTCCGCAGGCATGCCGCCAAAGGCAGCCTGCCTGCCGCCCTCGCGGCGACCAGCAGAGCCCCTCCCATTCCCCAAATGGCTTGCCGCCCCAGGCACGCGCTTGGCGTGCTGGTGTCTGGAGCTGCCTCTGGCCACTCTGCTTCTGCCCTTTGCCCAACATGCGTGCTGAGCACCCCATCTTCCCACATAACCGGGATCTGTAGGAGTGGTGGTGGGTATCAAAGGCAGGATTTTTTCCCTATTCATTCAGCCCCTTCTCTTCATAGCTCCCACCCTCCTTCTCTTCCTCTTCTCTCTACCCTGCTTTCCCCTGGCTGTTAGCCCCTGCATTCCTCCTTTGTGACAGGAAAGGCGATTTTGGGATGGGGGTTATGTTTAAGCCTTATTTCTTGTCTGTTCTTTTCTGGTGTCCTTCAGGTGGTAGCAACCTATTATGATTTCTGGAAGATGCCTTTTCTGAGAGTGGAATTTCACTGCCCTGTAGTGCTTCAGTTGTGTGCACTGAAAACCTCATTGAAGCAGCAATTCTCACTGAGCCTTGGAAAAAATACACTGAAAAAGAAAAGACAGGTGAGCCTAGTCCAGGACCTTTGGAATTCAAACCCAGGACCTTTGGAATTTACACTGAAGCACCTTTGATCAGGCATAACAAAACCTTTTTTTTTTTTAATAGAAAGTACACTATAATGCTATGGGATTTTATTTTCAGTACTCGTAGTTTTTTCTGTCCTCCTGTCCCACAATATTAACCCCAAAATTTGCCTAGAAAAATGAAGTTATTTTTCATTGATTTTTTCCACCTTTTTTCAATTTTCAGAACAAACACTGATCAATTCCTAGGATATCCTAAACAAAGTAAAACCAAGAAATGAAGGGCCTAATGGACAGTCAATATTTTGCAGTCAAGGCCCCTTTTCTCCAAGAGTGGATTAGATCTGTCTACAGTGGCAATCTTTCCAGTGTGCACAATATTGCACCTATACAACAGTGACTGTGATGTAATACATTCTGACAGTGTACAATGACACATACTGTGTCGTGATCAGTAGAACTGGAGTCAGAGAGCCAGTGTTCCCTGGAGGGAATGTTATTCATTAGTTGAACAGGGAATGTGGAGAGTTAGACTGGAAACAACTCAGCCACATGGGCAGAGGGAGCCAAAGGGTTTAATAAAGTTTCACTTGTTCAACTTAAATTGCATTCAGCTTCACACTTTGTGAATGAAACACGGTGGCAGCATCTGAACTAAGAGTTCTCTGCAGTGCAACAGCTGGAAGCATGAGCCATGGAACTTGGTGGGAAGCCCCACAGCCCTGGATTTTACAGACACAAACATACTGCAGTGAAAGACCTGATGGAAGGAGGAATTCAAACTGTACACAGATCTGGCTGTGCAGGATAATCACAGCAGGAAAGTAACACTGAGTTTACCTTACTGGGGAACAAGGCAGAAAGGTCTGCAGCTCTCTGAAGCTCACCACTGCCTCATGTCTCATAACAGTCCTAGTAGCCTTGGGGATCAATTTCTCCCCAAAGGAGAATGAAATGTGGAGTGATCGTTTTTTAAAAAAACACTAGAGACCAATCTGTATGGGGAGGTGAGAGACCCCCATCTTAGTGTCTTATGCACACTGGCTGCTACTTGCCATTCTGGAGCCGTGATAGACTCCCTGATTTGGGACAGGATAGTCTGTGGCACTTGGGATCACAGCCTGTGGCAGCAGCTACTCCAGGAAGGCGATCTCACATCAGACAGATGCTTAGAAAAGAGGCATGCAGCAGAAGCCTCGAGAGAAAGGATGAAAGTCCTAGAAGGCACAACAGCCCCAGTAGTACACGCCGTGAGACAACAGCAAAGTAGAGCAGATGGCCAGGGTTCCATATCCATAGTGAGATGAATTTAGTGTGGCAGACAGCATGAGTGGGTGAAGGATAAGTGCCCCGCACTAGAACAGCATTGCAAAGAATGTGTTAAAATGGTTCAATTTACCAGTGTGGGCAAGAGCAGAAGGTCTCAGAAATATTCAGTCAGACTTGTGATGGCATGTCAGACAGCAGTGATGACATCATAACTCTCTCCTTGAATCCAAGAGAATATCAGATTCAGGCCATTGGGACAGGGAAGCATCAAGGGGACAATACAACCACAAAGCTAATAGGGACACTCACTGCATGATTTCAGCTGGATAGCAAGGCCTCCTGCAATGTGATACTCAGTCTGAATTGGACTGAGACACGCACATTACCAAAAGCAAATAATCTAATAATGTGCAATGAGAGAATAATGCAGCCTATGGGAAAATGTGACCTCATAAATAACTAACCCAAAAAATAACAGATGGTACCAAATGAAGTTTGTAGTGGTGGATGGCAAATCACAGGCCCCTTTTAGGGAATGCAGCCATAAAAGCCACAAATCTGAGCTGGGTGCAGCATCAGAAATTTAAAGCTGCAGTGCATGAAGCAAAAAAAGGTGTCCCCCAGGAACAATGGAAACAATTTTTACAAAAAATGAGGATGTTTTCAAAGGTGATGAGTGCTTCTGTTATGCTTACAAGAAGCACACGCAATCTTTATTAAAAGGGGATAAGGCAATACACTGTGTTTATTGAGAGTACAATTTAAGCATTAAAATCAGGATATACTTCCATTCACAGACAGACACACACACACCCCCGAAAGGTTCTGCAGCTGGATTTTATAGTTACCAGTCCTTAGTATTACTCAGTCAGTTCCAGTGGCCAGATGAAACTGCACCAGAGGGAGGGAGCTGGGCCTCTATCGAATGTGTTCAAAGCTCTGCTGTTGATGCAGAACAAACCCAAAGTCCCATGGCAATATATAAGAAGGGTGTACTTATTACTATAAAAGTCTCTGGACCTTGCTATGTCACATCAGAGCTGTTAATCATAAGGTTGTCAAGGTTGCTCCAATCAGTATTATTTGGGTTGTTACTGGGAGTTATCTGCAGCTGTTTCTTATCTCATCCCTCTGGCTCCGCTCTATCTTGTCTTGTCTTTGGGATGTATGTCTTTGCTTTAGGGTCATCAATCTGCCATCCGGATGGTTGATAATAAAGTTGGTGCCTCTCGACTCCTGCACTCCCTTCTTGACCATCCAGCCCGGCTGTCTTTTCTCAGTTAATTACCATACAGTCTTCACTCCCATACCAAACAGTAAATAATTACAGCCATAACACTTCTATCTTTTTGAGAACAATCATTAACATAATTAGCAAAGAATGAACAAAACAATTTCTTCTTACTAATTCAAGCCTAGCAAAATGGAGTATAAAGCAAAATAAGCAAAATGGAGTATAATTTACTTGAGACAATTTCTTCCCATTAGGCTTTTGGCCTACATTGTTCCCCTTTTGACCCTTTAATAGTGATATATTAAATGGGTCAGATCTTATGTAATTGCTTTAAGGCAATGTATTGCAAAGCAATTTGGGCTTGTTGTTTTAATTGGAGGTACATTCTCTTTATCCAACAGCACACAAAACACATTATTACAAACATTATTTCAATTAGTACAAAGAAAACAATTATGGAATGAATCATAATATTTAAAACTGATGTCCATGAGGGGGACCAGCCTCTAAAAATGTCATACCAAGGGTGCATCACCATTTGTGGAGCTTGTGTGGATACTTTTAGAATTTCAGTTCCTTGGTGCAAAATAGCCAGACTTTGTGTTAGCCCTTTTGTCTGTATTGTTGCAGTTAATTGACTAATTTGCTTATTCCCTGATAGCCATTGGTAAGAGGTGTTCCAATTAACCCCCAAAATAAAATTAAAACTTAGGGCATTATTGGTGTCTACTAGGTTAACAACCTTATGTTCACGAACCAGAAAACAGTAAGTCATGGTGGAGGTTTGCAGTATTGTTACATTACACATACCTTGTTGTACAGGTAGCCTTGGAGTGTACTTTTCCTGCCACACATTTTTTTCCAATCCAATAGTACTTTGGTGGTGCTATTATCCAATTCATCCCAGTAGCACTTTGCTAAATTTTTATTTTGCATGGAACAAAATCGGCAAGGCATGACATACCCACTGTCAGGTAGTCCATTTTTCACACCCACAGTGATCAATGTCTCCTTTCTCATTTAAATAAATTCCTGCCAATCATGGGGCCCAAATCTGCTTTTCTTGGAGGTTTGGGAGTGCTAGGAAAGACCACAGGGTGTTCAGGTGCCTGGTAGGGCGAACCTGTATCACCTGGATAGTGATGTATCTTGTCAGGGTGTTCGTGTTTTTCATAGGCTTATACCATTCTGGAACATAAGGGAGGAAAATATTATTTCTAGGTCTGCTGAAAAGGGGGTGGGAGAGTTAAGGCAGACATATCCTTGGCTCAAATCAAATCCATCTCTCTTTCTGTTAAAACAATGGCTAACAGCTGTTTTATCAGTTAGGTCTCGCATGGTGGCATGGTAAGTCCAAAATGTATGATTGATCTGGTCTCAAGTGTGCCACTGTAGATTTAACATATTCACCCCTGTTTGTACCAACTGATTGATTTGGTGTTCTTGCGGTGCAAAACTTCTGCCACACTGGCCTTAGTTTTTAATGCTTCCTGATCCGCTGAATTTAATATTCCTGTTCCAGCTCCTATGCCCCCCCATTTAGTACTGGCTAGATCTCTCTTCCCGCAAAGGGGAGAACATTTTTGTTTCAAGAAGCTGTATCAAGCATTGAATAAGGGGCTGCTGTATGGTGCACATTTGGGCCGTGTGGTGGTTAAATTATTTTTTGTCCAATTAACTGATGTGTAATGTTGTTATCATGGGTGCCATGTATGCCTTAATGGGTGGTTGTTTTTTTAGTCAATGTGGGTAGGATCTTTCCATGATTGAAGGACCATTTAACAGCAGCATTGTTATGTTGCCCACAAAAATTGTTTTGTTCACCCCACTGTAATCGTGCACACCTCTAATGGTCCTGGCATGAATGGTGGAAAGGTGTGTGAATTGAGTTCACTGGGTTCACAAAAAGGATTAAAATCCATGATTGAAAACCCCTACAGAGCCATGTTAATCACACAGTCACGCTCCTTAGTTGTTATATTAACCCAGGCTTGTAAATTGTGTGAAGGGCCCATACAGGGTATTGTTATGCATGGGTATTTCCTGAACGCCGTTTCACTTTCCAATTAAACCATTGTATCCCCAGTGTGCGTATGTTATCCCTGAACCTGAAAAGCTTATAAATATCCCCCAAAACAACATCTAGCCCTTAGCGGATTCCTGGCAGGACTTCCTTAGGATCAAGTAGGGTGTGAGGGAATTTCTTTTGGGGTGCAGGCATTCACATGATTATTGGCAGGTATATACTTCTAATTCATGTTCAATACCTGTAATGATTAAACACAAACAGATTAAGAAAACAATTCTATCTGTGACCCATGAACCCATTTGAGTTTGCTGTCTTTTTCAATACGGTCCACTAGTAGGGCTAAGATGGTCAGCTATGGAATACGGACCTGTCCACTTAGAATCTAGGGTGTGATTTGTTTTTCCTAGCTTTAAATATGTAAGCAGAGTCAGGATAAGCTCTACCCTGACATCTGGTGGTGAATTGTGGCGAGTTGGGGAAAAGAACTTCAGGGGCTGATCTTGTTTGCATAGGTACACCCATCCCACCTAGCATGAGCCCACAGCAGCCCAAATGATCACTTTGGCTGCTGTGGGCTCCCCAGTTTCTCTGTTATTGGGGCAGGAAGAATAAAGTGTTGTTACCCTGATTATGTGTTTCAAGGACAGTGGAACTGTTTTATGACAGAGGGACTCACCCTCAACAAAGTAGCACTCGCTAGACAAGGGACATGGGTTCCAAAACCAGGTGAATTGAAAGGGGTTGGGGACAGGCATTTGTACTTGATGGTATGGGTGTCCTCTTCTCCATCCTGGGGGCCCCCCAAATGCCAATTGCACCTCTTTCTCTCTCTACTGTGGAAAATCACAGCTAATTTTGATTCCATTAGAAGTCTTGTTACAGGCTATGGACCTGAATTCACTTTGGGCCAATGGTGCCCCAGTACAAGCTGAAATAATTAAAGAGCTAAAATCATTGAGTGCTGGGGGGCTGAAGATATGTTGCTGAGGAGCTGGTGGAGCAAAGCAGTTTGCAAAATGGCTGGAGTGGCCCATGGGATGGCTGGTGGAGCGGAGTGGCTATGGCGAAGGCTGCGGCAGAACCCCACAGAGACGTGGGGCAGTCGGCCTCAGACCACCTAAGGTGCCCCTTGACACCCCCGTGCAACCCCCTGGCTGGGAGGTAAAACTCTGCAGATAAACTTTTGAAGTCTGGGGCTGCACTGACCAGGGCCAGAGACTTTTGGGGTGTGGGACTTTGGGTGATTTTTTGGGTTGCTGGACTTAAGAACCTGAGAGAAAAAGGACACTGCCAAACTTACTTGGGGCTGGGTATATTGCTCATGGTTTGTGTTATGAATCCTGTCTGTGGTGTTTCCCCAACATAATGCAATATTGTTTCCCTCCTTTATTAAAAGGATTTTGCTACACTCAGACTCCATGCTTGCGAGAGGGGAAGTATTGCCTCTTAGATGCACCCATGGGGGAGGGGTATGTAATTGTCCCAGGTCACTATGTAGGGGCTAGAGTTGGTTTTGGATTGTGTTATTGAAATGGAACCCCTAGATACTGAACTCAGACAAGCAGAAGGGTTACAAATACATTACCTGGTCACTTGTTTCCCATAGATCAGAATTGGTGGCTTTCTGCTTGTATAGTTTCATAGTCATTTATTCAATGGCTTGATTCACCCAGTATTGTAAGGTAGTTTTGTCTTCTAGCAATTGTTTAAGCCACTGAAAGTAGTCATGCTGGGTTGCTGTAGGGTGCTCTTCAAAAAAGGCATTCAGGATTAATCATTAAACACGTCAGATGCCCAAACAGGATTTGGTATGACTGGATTTTCGTCCTCAGCCTGTTACTGCTGCGGATGGCAGTTAGAATTAGGGGCAGCTTTTCAGACCAGTTCTTAACAGTGCAGTCCACCATTTCCCACAGTGCTTCCTTAATGGTGCAATTTATTCTGTCCACCTGTCCTTAGAACTGGGGTTTGTATGGGATGTGAAACCTTTGCTTAATTTTCAAGGCATGCATTATCATGTTAAAGACTTCCCCCCACAAATGCACCCCTAGTGTCTGCATCTATAACCTTGGGGGTCCCATACCTGCCTACCACTTCTGTATCCTTTCCATGAGCTGCTTTTCACCCATTCCTTTGCCAGTCATACATCCAATACTGTATCCCTGTCACACAAAATCACTATCGGCATAGATATACGCAGGTGTTAGGGGGAGCCTTCATACTCTTTTAAAACTTGGTATAGAGCATGAAATTCAGCATGCTGTACTGACCCATAGGCCAAGTGTCCCTGAATAACCTCATCTTCTAGGTTAATAGTGGCATATTTAATTAATCTTTTCCCTTTGATTACCAGTGAACTCCCGTCAGTAAACCAAACATGTTTTTCCTGGCACTAAAGCAATCCTCTGTTCCAGAGTGATTTACTTTTTCAATTAAAGCATGTGTCAGCATGTCTGGTGTGGACACTGTTTCAGTAGGGACTCCTCTGTTAACTAGAATGAGGGTCATGTGGGTATTAGAAACCATACCTCCCATCAGTTTGCCTGACAAGATGTATTTAAGGGAAGTGTGGGTACTTTGATTAGTAATGGGCACTGTGCCTGTGAGTGACTCAAAGGGTTCTACTGCCCAGAGAGCTGCTAGGTATTCACATTCACAAGGATCAAAATTTAATGTTGCGCCTTGTAGTTTTCTTGATTCATGGACTACTGGCACCAGCTTTCCTTTTTCATTTTGCAGTAGAGTAGCTGCTATTGCTATGTCATTAACAGCCAGCTGGATAACAAGTGGCCTTGACTTCTCAGGAAAGAGTAAATGTGGAGCTGTGGCCTCTTCTTGCTTTAAAATACTTAGGATGGAATCCTGTTCCTGCTTCCATTCCCAATGAATCTCTTTAATAGTTTCCATAAAGGAAGTGTAATCTCAGCATATTTGTAAATATGTGGCTGCAGGAAACTGAATCCACCCAACAAGACTCTTAAGAAGAGTACATGGGTGGGGGCAGGTGTTTCTAGTAGTGCCTTTTCCCTGGTCTGCTTGCCTGCCCTCTCTCCCAATTATTATACCCAGCTACACTTAACTGGGCATGGAGGCTGGAAGTTGATTAAGATTTGCCAGTTAGTACTGATTCCCCCCCCTCACCCCAGTAACCAGTGTTTTTACATATTCTTTTCCTTGGTAATTTTATTTTGTGGTTAAAATTTGTGTTCATCATTTCCTGCCCCCAAATGCACTTAACCCTCCCCCCAAGATACAATGCTAACAGCAAGACAAGTAACAATTTTTGTTGCAACAGTAGATCCATGGTATTCTCAGTTGCTCCTTAGCTGGTACCATTTCCCTCCCCCCCCAAAATTCTGAAAGACAAGAAAAACATTTTTCTACCTCTCCGTAGGGATGGGGAAGGCAGCAGATTATTGGGTTTTTTTTAAAAAAGTGTTTTTAAGCAATTTCCTTGCTGATTGCAGGCAAAACAGAGGAATTACCCCCATACTTTTCTGTGTTTTTGTTTTCTGGGTAGGCCATGTTTCAACGGCTTCCACCTTTTAAGGGTTTAGGGTGACTTATCCCATGTGCAGTTATGGGGTGATGAACCTCAGTTTTCCTTTTTATACAGCAAACCAGATTTGTAATTTTTTTTTGCTGTGCTAAGCTTTAAGTTTATTTACAGGTAATAGCTGAGAAGCATTACTACAATGTCTTTTTTTAATGCTCAGTTTGTCACTTTTATTAAAGTACGCAGTCTGTTTACTTAGAGCCACCTTAAGGCTCAGTGTTTCTAACCTTGATTCCTTGTGCATCTTATACCTCCAGAGGGTGGTGTCTTTCATTTTTATATTACACCTTTACCTCTATATAATGCAACCCAATATAACATGAATTCGGATACAACACGGTAAAGCAGTGCTCCGGGGTGGGGGGGTGGGGGCTCCGCTTTCCGGGAGATCAAAGCAAGTTCGATATAACGCGGTTTCACCTATAACGCGGTAAGGTTTTTTGGTACCCGAGGACAGCGTTTTATCAGGGTAGAGGTGTATTATTATTATTACTGCAGCTCCTGACTGCCCCTTATTACATCCATGACTACGGTCTTTATTTAAAAACATATTAAACTTCATAAAGCATTGTGGTACCTTAAGGGCTAAATGCTAAATATCAAAGCCAAAACACACTGGTTACCTGTGTTTGGCAAAAAGTGTCTGTCAGTTTTGCAACTTGAATGAAAGATTCAAATGAATTTTCAGTGGCATTATTTAAACACCAAACCAATTCATCTTAAACTTACAAAACAGGGTTTTACACACCAGGAGTCTTAGTTTAGGTTCTTAAAATTTTACATTTTTATTTTTAAACATCCATTGCACTGCTTTAATTATTTTACACAGCTATAAATAGATTGCATTCCCTTTTATACATTTGGGAGCAGTTAAATTCCAACAGAAAACCCTTATGTTCCTTAGTAGAGTTCATTGCATTGTTCATAGTTAAATGATTTAAATCAGATTGTTTCTTTGCCTCTAACATTTTTAGAACATTCAACTCCTTATTTCTCTCCTGCCTTTGCTGAGTTAACCTTCCCCCTGCCCCTTAAATCATCAGCTCAGACATCTCCATTTCAAGTAATGTCCTAGGGATATGAATTCCTCATGCCTGTACTCACTGCTTCGCTTACTCCTTCCGCTGTGCCCTCTCAGGGATCCCAGCCACTTCTCCAATCTCTTCATCTGTTGCCTGCCTGCTTGCTTGCCTGGGCCTGATCCCGCTTTCCTTGCTGAACTGTCCCTTTCCATGGGCACAAGCTTTGTTCCACTACTAATTTAGCAAGGAGGGCAGGCTCCTCAACTAGCCCCCACACACCCTGGTCCCTTTTCTTAAGCATTTCTTCAAAATTGTGAAATCACAACAATATCACTCACAAAAAAAAATTACTACACTACCCACACTCCTATATCCTTCACAGTTTGGTTTAATACAGCAAGATCGGTTTAAAAGGAGTAATCTCTTGAACAAAAGGTAGTGATCCTTGTCCTCCCCCCTTGGAGGTATTGTCTTTAGATTGCTTCCTTTTAAACATTTTTTACACAGGTGCTACCACTATTTGCCCACACTTCTATATCTTTCAGAGTTGGGTCTCACAGGCAGTATTTTCCGTTACACTCCAATATCCTTCAGAGTTCAGGGTTAGAGCGAGAAACTAAGTTCACCTGTTGTTTTTTTCGGCTTGCTACAACCGAGGGTGGGCACACCAAATTCTATAATGATCGGTTTTTTATGCAGACTCTTACAATAAACACAGTGTCTCTCCTTGTTTCCCCCCTTGCAATTCTTCACCAAAAATATGCTTATAAGCAGCACACGGAATCTTTTTAAAAAAGGGATAAGGCAATATGCTGCATTTAAGAGTCCAATTTGAGCATTAAAATCAGCATGCGCTTCCATTTACAGACCCCCCCCTCGCAAAAAAAATAATCTGCAGCTGGATTTTATAGTTATCAGTCCTTAGTGTTACTTAGTCAGTTCCAGTGGCCAGCTGAAACTGCACAACAGGGAGGGGAGCTGGGCCCCTGTTGAACTGTTTGAAGCTCCGATGTTGATGCAGAATGAATGCAAAGTCCCATGGCAATACACCCTTCTTTTATAGTAAAAAAGTCCCCATACAAGTCTCTGGATCTTGCTGTGTCACACCGGAGCTGTTAATCATGAGGTAGTCAAGGTTGCTCCAATCAGTATTATTTGGGTTGTTACTGGGAGTTATCCGAAGCGGTTTCTTATCTCATCCCTCTGGCTCTGCTCTATCTTGTCTTGTCTTTGGGGTGTATACCTTTGTTTTAGGGTCATCAATCTGCCATCCAGGTGATTGATAATCACGTTGGTGCCTCGTCTCCTCCACTCCCTTCTTGACCATCCAGCCTGGCTGTCTTTTCTCAGTTAATTACCATACATTCTTCACTCACATACCAAACAGTAAAAAAAGACAATTACAGCCATAACACTATCCTTTTAAGAACAATCATTAATACAATCAGCAAAGAATAAACAAAACAATTTTTTCTTACTAATTCAAGGCTAGAAAATGGAATATAAAGCAAAACAAGCAAACTGGAGTATAATTTACTTGAGACAATTTCTTATCATTAGGCTTTTGGCCTACACTTGGAAAGAAAGCTTCAGCTCAAAGCAGATTCCCCCTAAGGGTGAAATCTATGTGCTTTCCACAAAGGTAAATTCTAGTGGCACTGTGTAATCCAATATGCAAGCAGCCCAAAAGTTTGCAGAGCAAAGGTATCATAGCACCTGTAGAGGCCAGTACAACTTGCATAAGCAGCGTGGTGGTGGTAAAGAAGCTATCAGGCAAATTACATATCTGCAAAAACCCAAAGCTACTGAACCAGGCTTTGAAAAGGTGCCATCAATTGTGGGCAGCAGATAGTGGTGTCTTGTCAGATCTTTCCAAATCCCAAGTCTTTATGGTTTGTGATGTGAAGAATGGGCTTTAGCATGCAAGCCTGGAGAGAGGCCAGCATGCTGAGTCAACATTTGATTGCTACAGATGGCTGCTCGTTGCAATGGTCATAAGATTCACCCCCAATGCTAAGGTTCTCTGGATCCCCTAAATAGTAGAAGGATTGTGTGACCGAACCCATCACAGAGACCCCCTTGGGACTGCCACCTGATGTGCTTAGACCATCTCAGAGCCTGTTTTCCCTGGCAGCTTGGGACTTCAGTACCCTGTCTTGTTGATTCAGACAGATTAACCTGCTGCACACACAGATCCAGGTCTGAACCATGTCCCCCAAAAGCTTCAGGCTTAACTGAAAACAACTTAAGAAGTGCACTGTCTCCAGCACCCAGATATCCCAATGGGGTCCAAACCCCAAATAAATCTGTTTTACTCTGTATAAAGCTTCTACGGGGTAAACTCAAATTGTTCACCCTCTATAACACTAACAGAGATATGAACAGCCTGTTTGCTATCCCAAGAATTATTTACTTGCTCTGAGTTCATAAATAAAAAATAGGATTTAAGTGATTCCAAGTAATAACAAAGTAAATTACCAAGAAAAACAAACAGAAACATGCAAGTCTAAGGCTAATGCAGTAGGAAACTAAATGCAGGTAAATCTCACCCTCAGAGATATCCCAATAAGCTTCTTTCACAGACTAGGCTCCTTCCTAGTCTGGGTCCAGCAATCACTCACACTCTCATTGTTACTGCGATGGCTGCCTTGACTGCTGCTGCTGGGTTGACTGCCATCACTGCCACTGAGGCGCTGGTGGCAGCAGGCACAGACAGGGACTCCTGAGACTTCGCTGCCGTCATGACATCTGCCACCTCTGTTTCAGAGACCACTCTCTTGGCCCTTGGGAAGGACCAGGGGACAAAGGAGGGCAACAGCTCCTCCCAGAAGGCAAAAACTCCCAAGGAGGTGGTTCTCTCCTGCTGCGGCCCTGCCAATGGCTGCAGCCTCCCTTTCCCCCCCCCCGTTCACTCCACCATCCCTGGAGGTGCCATTCCCTCTGCTACCAGGGAGTACACCCAGGTAGCAACGACCCCTCTTCTTGCTGCCTTGCAATCTGCTCCAGCCACCTTCCATAATACCAGCCCTGACTTTGTAATGATCTCTTACAAGATACCTTTTGCATGAAGCATATTTAAGTTATATTATGTTCATGCTCATCAGCATACTTTCATAAAAATCATACAGAGTGCAACATCACGCCCTCCTCCTGAACTTACTGCCAGAGACTTGGACACTGACCATGGCAGAGGCAGTATACCTAAAATTTGTTTTTGGGCTCCCCTCTGGGGCAGACACTTCTGTCCCCCAAAAGGGAAAGGGATCCTGATCCAGCTGTGGGCTCACAGCTACCAGTTATGACAGACCTTTCACTGGCCAGCAAAATCCCTCCCCCCCGCCTTCCACTTAGGTTGGGCTTGATTCCAGCTACAAAGTCTTTGAGATTTGTTCCCACCTCAGCAGTCACCAGGACCCACACTTCCAGTTCCAGGATACGTGTCTTTATGCACCTCTTCCACTCCATTAGACCATTTGTGCTTCTGGGTCTCAATTTGCTTTGTCTTTTAAGTCCATGGTTTGCTGGTGGGCAGCCTTCTCTTTTCCCAGGGCAGCCTTTTCCTGGGCAAATTGCACATGACTTTCCATTTGTCTTTCCTTTAGACCATTACTCGATGAGCTGGGATACCACAGGACACCCCCATCCTGCTAGAACAGGCACCCCTCCACCCAGGGGCGGCTCCAGGCCCCAGCACTCCAAGTGCGTGCTTGGGGCAGCAAGCTGCGGGGGGCACTTTGCCAGTCTCCGGGAGGGCAGCAGGCGGCTCTGGTGGACCCTCCGCAGGCGTACCTGTGGAGGGTCCGCTGGTCCCGCAGCTCCGGTTCGGAGGGAGCCGCGGGACCAGCGGACCCTCTGCAGGCACACCTGCGGGAGGTTCACCGGAGCCACGGGACCAATGACCAGCAAAGTGCCCCCCACTGTGTGCCGCCGTGCTTCGGGTGGCAAAATGGCTAGAGCCACTCCTGCCTCCACCACTCCTGTCTTGCTAAGTTAGACACTCCAGTCAGTTTCAGCACAGACAGATGTTGGGCCATATCTGTCTGCAGTTCACTGAAACTGAGAGCTGTGGGGCTCTGGTGGCAATTTAAAGGGCCCAGGGCACCAGCTGCTGCCTAGAATCTGAGGCCCTTTAAATCACCAGTCTGGGGAAGCCGGTCCAGCATGAGGTACTGGACTGGACCAGCTTACTTTCACCTCTGGATGCCTCCATTGCATTGTAAAGCCCCACAGCTGGAATCAGATCCACATAGGCAGAGCACCAATGGGACTCCATGCTGGTATAACAGTAGGTGGATCTGATTACTGGCTTAGAACCTAAGTACCCAGCCTCATCCAAAACATAGATATAGAACTTATGCCCCATCACAAATATAAAGCAAAATGAAGTCTGTGCAAAATGTACTGTGTACTCAGACTCACCATCCTTAGGCAACATCCTTCCTGAGCAGGTATAGTAACAGAACAACAATTCCACTCTTGCATTGCTATGTATCTTGAAAGACTAATACTTTCACTTTTCTTGATATTCTGGATCTCTGTCAGCTGTGCTCACTGGAAATTGGCCCCAATTATTTTTCCCTGCTATGTTGTTATGTTTTGACCTGCACGTGCTTTTGCCATAATAAATTTCTGCCCTGAACAACTCTTGGGCAGTACTTGTGCCCTTTAAGAGTTAACAAGAACCTGTTGAAGAATAACTGTGTGCCCTTTTGGCAATGTATGACTAAACGTGATTTGACAGCCTCCATGCAGTTTCTCCCTGCTGGTTTTCCCCTACCTCCATACTGTGCTGAAGTTAAGATTTAATGAAATTCCCAGCTGAGATGAAGAATGAAGACAAAATTGTCTAGGCACTTAATGTCAATTTCTGACTTCACAGGGATACTCATTATAACATGTAATTTTGGGGGAAGAGGTTACCTACCTACCTCTCAGACCATGACCCAAGAATCTATTAGAAATCCATGTCTTGGGTGCTAGGCTGGACTAGAAGTTTTAAAGCTATAAGAAGTGATTCATTGAAAAGTTTTATTAAAGATTTTGCACTTTGATTTTATGAAAGTGTGCTGATGAGTGCGAACATAACGTAACTTAAATATGCTTCATGCAAAAGGTCTCTTGTAAGTTATTGTTACGAAGCTTATAATCTACTGAGTCTGATCATCCTATTTGTGTAAATGTATCACTCTTGTATCTGAAGCTAGAAATATGAAATATAACTCAGAGGGCTACTGTAATTATGCAAAGTGTGGGCCATTAATGGTGGTTTGGAATCTTGATGGCTCCCATCAACCAGGACAATTGACTGTAGATGGCTTTGTTTTACTTGTAAGTCTTCCTGTATGTGTGTGTGCTGATAAGTGGATAACAGTCTTAGTGACATATGATCATGTCACCTGAAATGGAATCCATCTTTAACCTGGTGCTTTTCCATTGAGATGGAAGAGTGGGAACCCAGAGAGGGACAAAGGATTCCCACCTTATGCAAATGATATATAAGTGGGTGGAACAGAACAAAGGGGCTGCAATCATGAGAAATCCTCTAGCTACCACCTGAGCTGGAACAAAGGCTGTACCAGGATAAAGGATTGTGCCCAGACTAAGAAGGCATCCAGTCTGTGATAGAAGCTTTTTGAAACATCTGAGGGCGAGTTTTCTTACTATATTAGGTTTAGAGTTGCATGTTTTATTTTATTTTGCTTGGTAATTCATTTTGTTCTGTCTGCTATTACTTGAAACAACTTAAATCTTACTTTCTGTATTTAAGAAAATCAGTTTTTACTTATTAACCCAGAGTATATATTAATACCTGGGGGAGAGGGGCTAAAAGCTGAACACATCTGTGTTAGAGGGCAAACAATTAAGCTTTATAAAGGGTAAAATGGATTTATTTGGGGTTTGGACACCATTGGGAGTTGGGCATCTGAGTGTTAAAGACAGGAACACTTCTTCAGTGGCTTTCAGTTAAGTCTGCAGCTTTGGGGCACACGGTTCAGACCACGGCCTGCTCTAGGCACCAGTGTACCAAGAATATGGTTGGGGTGGCACTTTTCAATGGGCAGCACTCCTTTTTTTGTTGTGTTTTGTTTTTAGCTTGGGGTGGCAAAAAACCTGGAGCCAGCCCTGGTTCAGACCCTGGATCTGTGTTGGAGCAGACGGGCGTGTCTGGCTCAGCGAGACAGGGTGCTGGAGTCCCAAGCTGGCAGGGAAAGCAGGGGCAGAAGTAGTCTTGGCATATCAGTTGGCAGCCCCAAGGGGGTTTCTGTGATCCAACCCACCACAGTGGTGTAGTCAAGCAGAGTCTGTGCACAGCTGATTGCTTTGAGATATTGGTAGTGATTTTAAGTGAGTTTTGGGTATGGTGGCTGGAGAATAGACAAAGTGGTTACCAGTTTGTTATTGTCTGTTTGCTTATTTTGGGTAAAGGAAATATGGACAGAAAAAGTAAGTAAATAAGTAAGAGTGAAGATCAGAAGCAGTTAGAACTACACAAGTTGCAGATTGTCTGGAAAGACTGAACAGTGGGCACTGGGAAAGTCTGTTAATTAAGAAGCCCCTGAGCTGACTACATCTCATAAGAATGGCCATACTGGGTCAGACCAAAGGTCCATCCAGCCCAGTATCCTGTCTACCGACAGTGGCCAATGCCAGGTGCCCCAGAGGGAATGAACCTAACAGGCAATAATCAAGTGATCTTTCTCCTGCTATTCATCTCCACCCTCTGACAGACAGAGGCTAGGGACACCATTCCTTACCCTTCCTGGCTAATAGCCATTAATGGACTTAACCTCCATGAATTTATCCAGTTCTCTTTTAAACCCTGTTATAATCCTAGTCTTCACAACCTCCTCAGGCAAGGAGTTCCACAGGTTGACTGTGCACTGTGTGGAGAAGAACTTCCTTTTATTTGTTTCATTTACTGGGGGTGGTAGTGGCGGTCAGAGTCCTGAGCCCTTTAAATCACTGCCTAAGTCCTGGTGCAGGAGCCGTGGTGCAGCGGCAGCGGGGCTCTGGTGATGATTTAAAGGCCAAGGGCTCCCAGTCACTGTTTCCACAGTGGAGCCCCAAGCCCTTTAAATTTCCACCAGAACCCCAAGCTCCAGGATAGTGGTGGCAGCTGGGAGCCCCAGGGGCTCTGTTGGTGACTTAAAAGGCCCAGGGCTCTGCTGCGGCCGGGAGTCCCATGCCCTTTAAATCACCACTGGAGCCCTAGGCTGCCACCGTTACTCTGGGGGCTCTGGCAGCAGGGCTCGGGCAGAGATCTAAAGGGCCCGGGGCTCCAGTGGCTGCAGGGAGCCCTGGGCCCTTTAAGTTGCCACTAGAGAGGGGGTAGCGACGGCACCTGAGAGCCCCTGGTGCTCCATTGGCAATTTAAAGGGCCCGGGGCTCCGCTGTGGTAGCAACAGCTGGAGCCCCAGGCCCTTTAAATTGCCCCCTAGTGCCAGGGCTCCCAGCTGCCTCTGCAGCTGGTAGTTCTGGGGGTGATTTAAAGGGCCTGGGGCTCCCCTGCCTCTTCTGGTTGAGGCCACGCCACTTCCAGTTGAGGCCCTGTCCCCTGCTCAGGACTTCAGTGTACTGGTAAATTATTTTCACCCCTGGAGGCATCTCTTTGGCCTCAGAGAGTGGTATTAGAGTTTTCTGTGGTGATCTATATTGGCTTTTAATGCACTCATGACAAAATATTTTGGTAGAATTTGAGAGCAATACTTTTTCCAGCATAAATAAGGAATGAAGTCTACAAATCCAGTATGTTAAAGAGGCTTTATTTATTTGATACACTTCAAGTGGTTATAGTTTTAAAATATTTGTGCTTCACCATAGCTGAAGTTTCTTTTTAAAAAAAAAGCCCAGCTGTCTTATTATCTAGTTCTTGTCTAAGCTCCAGTTGATATGAATGAAAAAACAACATCATGGAACCCCTTTTGTATGAGGCATTAAGCAGATTATTCTTCTGTAGAATGCAACCAAGACTAATCACAGTATTGTTGTGAACAGCTCATTAATACCTGAAGTTACAGTACTTTAAATGACAAGGAACTATGTCATGTTCATAGAGAGACTTTTGCATTTATTACTTCCTGAAATCTCACTTTTCCTGCTGTTACCTTAGTCTAAGTAATTTTGAGAATGCTGTATATGAAACCTATCCCATTGCCTTCAAAAGTCTAAGCACAAAATGAGCTGTTGAAGTATCTTTCAGGAAAGCTTAAAGGATAGCACGGCACAGGTCATGTCCAGCTCACTTCTCCTTCCAAGAATTACAACCCTTACTCAGTGGGGACCACATCCTGAAGGGAATCTTTCCTGAAGCCCCTCTTTTAGCCTTCAATCCCCGCCCCAACCTCTACAATATCATCAGAAGCAAGCTCCCCACAGTCTATGACACAAACTCAAAGTGGCATCAGATGCTGCTTGAACAACAGATGCAAATCTGTAGACATCTCTCGACTGTTACAGTGATGAATACTCCCACAGCACAGCTTTCAATATCCATGGGTCCTACACATGCCTATCACAACAGGGAGGGGGATGCCTTATAGTGCACTAGATGTCCTTTAGTAACTATGTCTCATTTCACCTACACTCTTGAATCTTAGACAGAAAAAGAAAAGACACCATATCAGCAGTGAGTGAACACATTTCACAAAGTGATCACTCTATACCTGGTCTCTCAGTCCTCGTCCTCAAAGGAAACCTGTACAGCACCTTCAAAAAATAAGGTTGAGAGCTTAAACTCATAACTTTGCTACACTAAAAATCATGGACTAAATAAAGACATTGCATATATGTCTTATTACAACTGTCTGTAACCCACTACTGCCCCCTCTTCAGCCTTTTTTACTCCCCTCCTCTCCATGACTGGAGAGGCATTAATGGGCTGTTTCACCTTGAACAGTCCCTGGAAGTGTGTTAGCTACTTATGCTAAATAATCTGTTCCATCTAGTAATGCTGTGACACCGAGTACATTTCCCAGGCCTGAAAAAGGGCTCTGTGTAGCTCAGAAGCTTGTGTCTCTAAAGTGAGAATACAGGGAAGAATGGTTGGAAGACAGGCCACATTTTGGGGGCCAGTTTAGAACCAGAATGTGGATGGTGCTGTGCTGGAAGGCTGAAGGAATTGGGTTTGTTTAGTTTGGAAAAGAGAAGACTGAGAGGGGACATGATAGCAGTTTTCAGGTATCTAAAAGGGTGTCATCAGGAGGAGGGAGAAAACTTGTTCACCTTAGCCTCCAATGATAGAACAAGAAGCAATGGGCTTAAACTGCAACAAGGGAGATTTAGGTTGGACATTAAGAAAAAGTTCCTAACTTTCAGGGTAGTTAAACACTGGAATAGATTGCCTAGGGAAGTTGTGGAATCTCCATCTCTGGAGATATTTAAGAGTAGGTTAGATAAATGTCTATTAGGGATGGTCTAGACAGTATTTAGTCCTGCCATGAGGGCAGGGGACTGGACTCGATGACCTCTCAAGGTCCCTTCCAGTCCTGGAGTCTGAGTCTATGAGTCTGAGTCTGAGTCTATGTGTACAAAGGAGGAAGTGTGAGGTGGGAGGAAAAGCAGGATATGAGGAACCATTCATTATGCTCCTGTGCCAGTGCAGCTGGGGAATGTAGGCACTGCACGCAACTATTAGCAATGGCACTAGCTGCCCCCAAAAGGAAGTAGGGAGGCTCTGCCATGCCTGCTGCACCAGCCAGCAAAGTTTTCCTGATGTGTAGTGGAATCCGTACCGTGCCCAAGGTGGCAGGGATGCTGCTGCATTTGTGTCCTCCAGAGGATGCTGGGAGAAATTCAGAGTACTTCCTGGGGGCTGGTACTGTAGCCTGCCCCCTCCAGAGCACCTTACAGAATGGACTATTGTTTTAAAATAAAATCTAATCTATGATTTGGTTGCATAATTGTCACATCAGGGCTGGCCTCAGCAGTGGATAATTGACAATTTAGAGCAACAGGTTAGGCACTTAACCCCCCAGAAAAACAATGGGAATCAGGCACCTCTCACTTGAGCACCTTTGAATATCCCACTAAAGCACCTGGTTACATCTGTAGGTGCCTAAATACCTTTGTGACTGACTCATACTGAATTTGACATTACTTGGAGTAGGCACTGCTTCCCTGTTACCATGACATCCTTAGGCACAGAATTACGAGCCACTAGCTGGAGCCCCCTGGTTCTCTGTTATCTTGTCAGTTTGCAGGCTAGTCCACAATCCCAAACTGTTTCTCTCTGTGAACAAACACTCACACTTGAAGTTTTAAATCCAAACCCCTGGAAAATTCAAGATCCAAAACTAATCTCACAAGGTTTTTATCACTGGCTGTAAACCATTGATTTTCACAGTTTTGTAACAAGTTTCTAGACAGATTTTCTTCAGTTTTCCTACTACTACATTTCTGGGCAGAAAACTAGGACCAGACTCTCCTCTCTTCTGCTGTTTAACTCCCTTGTCTTCAGTGGAGTTACACCTGAATTACAAGCAGGGCCAGCTCCAGGCACCAGCCAAGCAAGCTGGTGCTTGGGGCGGCAGATTCCAAGGAGCAGCATTCCGCCCAAACCTTTTTTTTTTGCACTTCGCCGCTTCTGCCGCACCTGCAGGTTTCTCTTTTGGTTTTCTGCTCCTGCTGCCCTGTAGGGGGTGGTGGTATGGAGGAGGGGAGCTGCTGGGAGCAGTGCAGGTCTGCAGCAAGATGGCATGGCAGCCCACGTCCTTCCCTGCCCGCCCACCGGAGCAGCGCGGAGCCCTTCCAGCAGGCGGCACCGCTTAAGGAAGCCCTGGCCGCCCCCCTTCTTTCCACCCCCGCTAGCTGGGGTGTGCACTCCGTTGCCTGGGGTCTGCAGGGCTGGGAGTCCCCCTACATCCACACTCCCGCTGCCCTGCAGGTATTTTTTCTTCTTTTTTGTTTTTTGTTTTTTTCTTCTCTTCGTCGCTCCGGCCAGCTGGGCGGTTTGTTTTGCACCCCACCACCCCACTTCGCTGCTCCAGCTGGCAGGTTTGTTTCATGTGCCCCCCGCCTCCTTCATTGCTCCAACCAACCGGCAGGTTTCCCGGAATTCCCGCCTCTGCTTTGCTGCTCCAGCCGGGCGGCAGGTTGGTTTCTCACCCCCCGCCCTTTGCTGCTCGAGCCGGGCGGCAGGTGGGTTTCCCGCCCCCTTTGCTGTTTTGGCCGCTGCGCAGGTTGGGTTTTTTTGGGCACTTGGGGAGACAAAAAAGCCAGAGCTGGCTCTGATTACAAGTTAGGATGATCAGGCATCACACATGAGAGACTTCAGCTCAAAGGATAACTTTACGTAACCTTCCACAGAAAGTAACCAGAGTCGGGGTCTCGGAATGAAAGTTCCACCTCAGCCACAGCCACGGCTGCTGCAGACATGATGCTAGAATGCTGTTTCCTTAATCCCTCTGTAGGCCCACAGTTTGCAGTGTTATTGAAGCAGATCAGACTTCTACCTAGGGTCAGTCACCATTTTAGTGGCCTGACAGTCAAATTAATCTGTAACAAATTTCCATTCACAGACTGTAGAGGTGGTAGCTAAGCATGGTGCAACAGGCTCTTATCTCTCTAGTGCTCCCTGCTTAAAGTTATACCAGGCCTGCAGTGGTCTCTCATCTCACAACTTGACCCTCCAACCAGTTCATATTTTCATCACATCTTCCAGGGTAACAGGAAGTTCAAATAAACATCTGATGTCCTTATAAAAGGTTTTTGGCCCTGACTTTGTGCCCTGTCGTCCGGACACTCTTCTCTCAGAGCTCTTCATCATCCTTGTCCCCTACTCAGGGCCTCATGCTACCTTACCATAGGCCTGTGGGTAAACCCAGCCTCATCCTCTAGACAGGGTTCCAGACCAGGGACCCTATAACCAGCAGTCAGTTGGTTCTGTCAAACTCCTCACTGCTTTCTTCCTGGACTTCTTCCTACCATAATCCCTTTTTCAGATCTTCTCGCCACAACCTTTCTAGGCTTAGGAAGGGCCCTCCCCTGGAGTCTCCCAAACAAAATCCCAAATGTAACCCCCCCGCCTCTATCCTCCTCAGGTTTGACCTTTCATCCCTGTCTGTTCCTCAGTTGACCACATCCCCAAGTTCAGATCCCATCCCATTAGCAGTACTAATCACTGCAGTATGCTCCACCCCACCAGCCACTCCAAGGCTACGTTTTCACTACTGGCCGTATCGGCGGGTAGCAATCGATTTCTTGGGAATCGATATATCGCATTTCATCTAGACGCGATATATCGATCCCCGAACGAGCTCCTGTCAACTCCGGAACTCCACCAATGCGAACGGCTGTAGCGGAGTCGACAGGGGGAGCCGTGGATGTCAATCCCGCGCCGTGAGGACAGTAGGTAGCTTGATCTAAGATACTTAGACTTCGAAGTTGAGTATCTTAGATTGATATCCCCCCCCAGTGTAGACCAGCCCCAAGTCTCTCTTGCTAGAATTGGCTACTTAGGAGAAGATCCCAGGACCAACTATCCCCATGGGCTTCCTTCTGGATCCTTCCAGTATCCCTGCTCTCTAATCCCAGAGAGTGACTAGAGTTCCTTTTCCTGTCCCTATAGCACCCTTTGCTTCAAATGTCTTCAATTTAAACTAACCACCCAGCTCCTCTCTGAGCTGGGACTTATCTTTAATTAAGCCTGGCCTATGCTCCAGGTACATCTCAGTAGCATCCCTCAGGCCCACATCAATCCTCAGAGCCTGTATGGGGTACATACCACATCAGACAAAGATGAGATTGCCATGTGCTGAGGAGTTAATAGTGGGCTTGAGAGCTTAATTCCCTTCCACCTGCACATTTTGTAAGGTATTCTAAGTTGCCTTAGAAAGAGCTTGCTTCTTTGTTGGCTACCAGTAGAACATAAGAACAGCCATAGTGGGTCATGGCAAAGGTCTGTCTAGTCCAGTGTCCTGTCTGACAGTGGCCAAAGCCAGGTGCTTCCGAGGGAATGAACAGAACAGGTAATAGAGTGATCCATCCCCTAGTTGCCCATTCTCAGCTTCAGGCAAACAGAGGCTAGGGACATCATCTCTGCCCATCCTGGCTAATGGCCATTGATGGACCTATGTCACAGAGTTTGGGAGAGACTAGGCCCTGCACCCCTGGCTTTCTGTGATTCACCGTGACTCTCAGACAGTAGAACAGAAGGTTTATTAGAAGACAGGAACATAGTCCAAACCAGAGCTTGTAGGCATAAACAGGATCCTTTAGTCAGGTCCTTCTGGGGGATATGGAGCTTAGACCCCCAACCTTGGGGTTCCCTCTGATTCCCCAGTCAGCCCAAGACTGGAAAACACACTCCAGCTGTCTCACGCCCCTTTCCCCCTGGCTCCTCCTCCAGCCTTTGTCCAGTTTCCCAGGCAAAGGTGTCCCCTGGCCCCATCCCCCTCCTGACTCAGGTATCGTCATCCCCTGTTATCCCATCCCCAGTGCAGACAGTGCCAGTAAAAATAGACATTCCCAGGTCAATCTTCCCTGCTCCCTGCTGCGTCACAACCTATACTCCATGAATTTATCTAGTTCCTTTTTGAACCCTCTTACTGTTTTGGCCTTCACAACATCCTCTGGCAAAGAGCTCCACAGGTTGACTGTACATTGTGTGAAGAAATACTTCCATTTGTTTTAAACCTACTGCCTATTAATTTCATTTGGTGACCCCTAGTTCTTGTGTTGATTTTATAGACCTCTATCATATCCCTCTTAATAGTTTCTTTTCCAATATGAAAAAGTCCCAGTCTTATTAATCTCTCCTCCTATGGAAGCTGTGCCATACCCCTAATCATTTTTGTTGCCTTTTTCCTAAACTTTTTCCGATATATATTTTTTGAGATGAGATGACCACATCTGCACACAGTATTCAAGATGTGGACTACCATGGATTTATACAGAGGCAATATGATGTTTTCTGTGCTGGTATTACCGTGCTGCTAGTGTAGCATGGACTAATTCTTGAGGTGAATACCTTGAGCTGTCAGCCAAGAATGTAGTGATGTCTGCTTCCAAGTGAGCAGTGCAAAGGTCAAAGGTCCTGTGTCCCTGAATTGGGCATAGTATGCTCCTACAATTTTGCCCTTGTTGGACCTAGGGAGGTAGCAGGTAGCATTAGGAAAGACAAAAAATTTCATTTTGCAGACTGGAGATGTAGGGGCGGGGAGATTACGTGCAGAGATGTTGACAAACCCAAGGTTACACAACAAATCAGTAGCAGAATCTCCTGATTCCCCACTCATACTGCGATTTACTCCTTTGAACATTTCCCCAGAACTCAAGGTTATGGACCTTCAGAGTAGGCTATAAGATGAAGCATTTATTCTATTGTGCACCACCAGCAGGTTGGTTAACTGAGAGATAACAGTGAAGGGCACTTTTGGCATTATCTGGTGAAAAGTTTGAAAGCTTTCAGCAGCTTTTTCAATCTCTAGTTTTTAAAAAGTCAAACCATTTTATTTGTTTATTTACTTTTGATTTGATCTTAAGTTATTTGCACATCGTCCTGATAGCTGTGGAGGGTGCTTTATAAAAATCAATGTGTCATCAGTTTCTGATAGCCAAGAATCTATTTTTGCCTGAGCTCTTCAGAGCATTTGCAAAATCCCTATCTGAGACAAGCAGCAGAAATCAGCCAAGGTACACATGATTGATTGATTTTGACATTTGGAGCTGTAAGATTCCTATAAAACAGAATAAAGCATCTGTGCTGTTTAGACCTTCAGCAGCTGTTAGAGGAATAGTATAAAATAAATAAGCTCTCCTAAAGAAATGGCTAACATTAACAATTAAACCTAACCACACTTACTAAGTAAGGAAGGATACTTTGCAAAGCGATGTATGACACTATTTATAAAAAGCATGCCATATATTGCATGGCATGATCATCCTATATAAATAATCATGATAAGGCATAATCATGATTCTCCCTGTCAGCTGGCAACACATAGTACAGCATTTTGCATAATTAAGGTAGCTACCATCCAATGTTGCTTAACTAGTATATGTATTAACAGTAGGAAAAAAAAACCGCACTTTGTATGGCAAGTTCCAATGCTTTGTATTTTTCAAACAAAAAACAGAGTGGACTAGATCCTCAGGTGTAAATGGGCACAGTGAATTCAATGGAGTTGCAGCTATCTACATTAGCTCAGGGTCTGGCCCACAGTACCAATACACAGAGGTAGCAAGTTTTAGCTGAAATCACAATCTATGTAACAGCTACACTCAGCCATTTCTAGTCAGCTTTTCTAGGCTAACAAGGATGTAGTTAATATGTGACAATGTCATTTCTGGGCTTGTGATAAATCACTGCATGGACTCCAGTAGGTAGGATGACCAGACAGCAACTGTGAAAAACCAGGACGGGGGTTTGCGGGGGGTAACAGAAGCCTATAAGAAAGACCCCAAAATTGGAACTGTCCCTATAAAATCAGGACATCTTGTCACCCTACCAGTAGCGGCAAAGTGATACAGGTTCAGCAAGGGTGGTCATTCTCTGGGGAAAGAGGCTTAACTGAAGTAATCCCATTCAGACCATAAGCAGTTTCTGAGTAGAGGAGTAAACATGGTAACAAAGGGAAGACAACAGCCCCACAGGAGGCCTACCTTCCCTCAAGGGGGCTCTGGCATCTAGCAGTCTCTGGTTCGGTCCTGGCCCTAGGCAGCCCCTCCTTTAGGGAGCAAGCACAAGTCCTCTGAGCTGCTGCTTCTTGTATTTTGTGGCATGACAGATTCACATTCCCAGACTATTTGCCAGGTGTTGGATTTCATGATATCTAGTTACAATCTCTCTTTTCCTGTTTTTTTTTTAAATTGTAATATGGCTGTCTTAAAGGTGCCCCATTTTCCTGAGGCTCTTACTAGGTATTTTATTGTAATCTTTGTCACTTTTGAATGCCTGTTTGTTACAGAAAATCCCCTTATCAATGTTACAATCTTTTCATGTGATCAACTGTTTCCTTAACTGTGCATGGCTCTCATAGCCCACCTTTGTGTTTGTTAAAGGAGGCCAGGTTACTGTTTAAGCCACAGTGTCAGTTAAGTATTTCGAATAGGGCTACCTCACTCACTCAGGTTCTTGCAGTATGTCAGTATTTTTGATTCTAGGGCATACTTCATGAAGTCTTCCCCCCATGATTCTTTGGTCAATACTTCCTGACACTCCTCAGTTCATTTTTATTAGGTTTAGTTAGAAGGATGGCAGTTTTTTCTTATTTTATAGCATTCTTTGCTACTCAGTCTGCGTCCTCATCTCTTGCTATCTCAGCATATGCTGGGATCCTTGCTATTTCAATGTTTACTGTCTGTGCCAATTCTGTTGTTAATGACAATATTTCATTAGTCATATTTCTGCTATCTGAATTCCTATTTTGATTGCCAGTAGTCCTGATAGTGAATCTGACAAGACGACAATGGAGGTGGGTTGCACAGTCGGTATCTAGTACAACTTCCTTATTATCCCTGCTAGTTTAGCTGTCATAACAGCTACAAAATTTGATAGTCTAATGGATTTCTTTATTCCAAGGGTTGGTTCTCATCTTTAGACCCATCTGTAAATATTTGGCAATGTTTGCCCAATTATGACCTATATTGATTTGCTACATTTAAGCCTTCTTTTAATTTCATTGTATAGCTCCACATTCATATTGATGGTGGTGGTGTTGCAGGGGGAAGGGGGGAAAAGAGTGATATTTTAGCTATAATGCATTTTACCATGGCTCTATATGCTAGTTTTTTAGGTCTCGCAGCTCTTTTGTCAATACTTTAATTCTATTAACATGAAGCATTTTTGGTGTCTTCCTTCCCCCAGTCATGTTATCCACTGAATTCCCAGCATTCTTCATATATTTGCTTAGTGTTCCAGTCTTCCCTGCCTCCTATGACTTGCCCAAAAGGTTAAGTCCAATAATTTCATTCTTAATGCTACTGGCATTTCACCAGCAGCATCTGCCTTACATACAAAGGGGTCATGATGAAGGTACCACATGCCATGAGTGATGCTGAACATCTGTCAGTGATTGGTTTTATTAATGCTCTGAGGATTACCATTGGTTTCTTATCTGTGTCCCAGGTGGTTCCCAAAACACTTAAATAGATAAATGTAAACGTAAATATCAATCTACAGTATTTTCAATGTGATCCTTCCATGTTAGCTTTCTATCAAGTGTCACTTCACAGGGGAGTATCATAAGCCCTACCTTAATCAACGTAATGATAAACAAAGGATAAGTGCAAGAATAGGCATTTCTTTGTTTGCAAATGACTGTACCATATGGGCTAAACACAAACCAGGAAATCACTGTGAAATGAATTAAATAAGCACTTAGGAAATGCAAAGAATGAGGAAACACGGAGCTTTAAGTATACAGTTTCAAAACTAAAGGAATGATATTCACTAAAAGGAAAATTTAAAAAAGCAATTGTTAAACTGTCTCTACTTGGTTGGCAAATAAATATAGTTAAGGGTACAAATTCCCAGGTGTGCCATTTGTGATTGTATATATCACAGAATAGGTTCTCAACTCTGACCTGCAGTTTTTACTTAAGAAATCCTTTATCCACCTATATATAATTCTTCCATTTATGCCTACAGATGCAATTTTATACTTTATGAAGAGAGGGCTTATTGCACAATACACTTTGTCAATATTTAGGAATGCTATCTCTATATAGTCTCTCTCATACCTTTTTGTGCTTCCACCTCTCCTTTTACTATGTGATCACTCATACTCCTTCCCCTCCTGAACCCTCTTTGCATGTTGTCTACATTCCTCTCTCTAGGTGTGCTGTTTATCTTTCAGTGATTATTTCCATGGCTTTACCCATACATAAGGTCAGGGGCGGCTCTAGCTTTTTTGCCGCCCCAAGCATGGCAGCCAGGCTGCCTTTGGCGGCTTGCCTGCTGGAGGCCCACCGGTCCCGCGGCTTTGGTGTACCCACCGCTGAATTGCTGCTGAATCTGCGGGCATGCTGCCGAAGGCTGCCTGACTGCTGCCCTCACAGGGCCTGGCAGGGTGCCCCTTGTGGCTTGCCACCCAAGGCACACGCTTGGAGTGCTGGTGCCTGGAGCCGCTGCTGCATAAAGTAAGGGCAATTGCTCTATATGCATCAGGTCTTGTTCGCAGCTTACCTGGTTTCCATATTAGGACTACAACTGCATATTTCCACTCCACTGGTAGCTCAACTCTCCCCGCCCCCCACCAGTTGTATTATTTTAGCAGTAGTTTCAGACTCCCTTCATCAAGTGTTTAAACATTTCATTAAGTATGCCATCCTTACCTGGTGCTCTCATACTTCTCTATGAGAGAACTTAATTTAATATCATATCCGCATCTTCTTCCCACCTCTTCCAGTTCATGATTCTCTTTAATGAAATTTGTTTCCTCATGTGGATTTCTATACTCTGCTTTTCACCATTACTAATGTTATGGAATACTTCTGCTTTTTTTCCTTCATTAGAGCTTTTTTATCCCTGGGCCTTCCACAATGAAGCCTGGTATAGAATTGCTCTTACTCTATATTCCATTCATTGTCCTAATCTGCTTAAATATCTGTTTTAGTATCTTTATTTTTCTGACGGTACTTTCTCCAGCTCTCTTTTATGCTTTTTAATAGCCCTTTATGCAGTTGCTTTTTAATAGCCCTTTATGCAGTTGCCTTATTTTTTATATTTCATTAAGTCCTCACTATTCATTGTATTCCCCCCCCCCTTTCTTTTATGCCTTGTTCCATTCCTTAATTGCTTTTTTACATTCTTCATTCCACCATGGTACATGGTTTCTATCTTTATGATGACTTAATAATTTGAGTATAGCTAACCTTGCTGTCATCATGATTCCCTTAGTTACAGTGCTAATAAACTCTTCAATGTCATCACTTAGATTGTTCATGAATATTTTCATTACATTTGCTTTTCAACAGTTCCCAGTTTGCTTTTTTTAATGTTCCAAAATAGGGGGCCTTCCTCCATCCTTAATATTGTCTTTATCTTGATATCATAAGTACAGGGAAGTGATGACTTCCCATTCCCTCCTCTTTGTAGACTTCCTGGCTGCATTTGTTTTGTATACTACTTGACGCAATTCACAGGTCTGGACAGGAGAGGTTTCTATTGGCTGCATTAAACCTAGTGGGTGTACCATCATTCAGTATTATGAAATTATTGTTATCAAGGAATCGTTCTTATCATTGCTTCCCTTCCCATCCCTGATTCTGTTTTCACTGTCTTACATATGGGACTGTTTTATCTTCAACTATCTCTGTCAAATTGTTAATCTCCAGTTGTCTACAGGGGTTGTGTACGTTATTGTCATAAACAGATAGCTAAGAGTTAATGTCTCTTACACCTGGAAAGAGGTAACCTGAAGCACCTGACCAGAGGACCAATCAGGAAACCAGACTTTTTCAGGTCTGGGTGGAGGGAAGTTTGTGTGTGAGTCCTTTGTTCTTTGTCTTGTGCCTATCTCCCTCTCGGCTCTGGGAAGGATTTCTCTATTTCCTGCTTTCTAATCTTCTGCTTCCAAGTTGTGAGTACAGAGATCATAATACAATAGGGGTTATTGTTTTTTTCTTTTGTATTTACATGGTATAGTTGCTGGAATGTTTTGAATTGTATTCTTTTTGAATAAGGCTGTTTATTCATATTTCTTTTAAGCAATTGACCCTGTATTTGTCACCTTAATACAGAGAGACCATTTTTTATGTATTTTTCTTTCTTCTTATAAAGCTTTCTTTTTAAGACCTGTTGGAGTTTTTTCTTTAGTGGGGAACTCCAGGGAATTGAGTCTGTGCTCACCAGGGAATTGGTGGGAGGAAGAAGTCAGGGGGAAATCTGTGTGTGTTAAATTTACTAGCCTGACTTTGCATTCCCTCTGGGTGAGGGGGGAAAAGAGATTAGCTCTCGGTACTTCTGTTTTCCAAGGCTGGAAACGGGGAGGGTGGAATCCCTCTGTTTAGATTCACGGAGTTTGCTTCTGTTTATCTCTCCAGGAGCCCAGGGAGGGAATACCTGGAAGGGAGAAGGGAAGGGAAATGGTTTATTCCCCTTTGTTGTGAGACTCAAGGAATTTGGGTCTTGGGGTCCCCAGGGAAGGTTTTTGGGGGGACCAGAATGCCCCAAAACACTCTAATTTTTTGGGTGGTGGCAGCTCTACCAGGTCCAAGCTGGTAACTAAGCTTGGAGGTTTTCATGCTAACCCCCATATTTTGGACACTAAGGTCCAAATCTGGGACTAGGTTATGATAGTTACATATTAACCCTATTTTTGTATGCAAATAAAATCAGGTTTAGTAGCCTTATCTAGGATATTTTTCTTTAGATCCTGTCCATGTGCTATTAGACTATGTGCATTCTAACAGTAAATTTGCTTATCTTTCAGTATTTCCTTCACTTAAAGAGCATGGAGTGGTTCTACTGTTTACTTTTTTTGCTGCTATAACTATAATTTTCATTGTTTTGTTTCCCCCCATCTCCGCTGTGCAATTTATTACTTAATTATAAAAGCTATAAACTTTGTCAATACATAATGTCATCACTTATTATAATCTTTGATTTATTCTGTTGTGTTTCTCTCTTAGAGTTTCCTTTCCTCTTCCCCTTTTGGTCTTTGATGCCTCTTAGTAGCTTTCACATACAAAAAACAAAAGTTACAAATAGCATATTGTGTCTCTTGCTTGGCTGCATTGTGCTTCCCCCTCCATTGCTACACTTTAATGCTGTCCATTCCACACAATTATCACAGGAGTGGTCCTCTCCACATTTACTGCATCTAATTTTCCCTTTTATATATATTTTGCCACCTGTCCAAACTCTTAGTTTCTGAAGCACCTCAATGGAAGTGGAATATATGGTTTTGTCCAAAAAAAAAAATTCTAGTATCCAATTGTTACCCTATCTGGAAAGGTTTCTCCTTTTAAATGCAACTAGTACAGCTGTTGATGGGCTTTCCTTCCCCTCTCTTTCTAATTAGCTGCTTAGCATCTAGTACCTTATCCCCTTATGCCTGTTTTTTTCTTCATCTTTCAGTCATTTCGATCAGCACCCCATATAGAGATCCTCGTCTCCATCAGATACTTAGGCAGTTGGCGGCTTACTTTCAGTTTTCCTAACATTTTAATCTTTAATAGCTTCCCTACTTGTTCCTTGCTTTTACATTCAATTAATAGAGCTCTGCCTTGTCACTTTCTAGGTCTCCAGCATCTTTTTAACCCACTCTGCCACTTTCAGAGGGTTTTATATCCCCTATCTTCACGTACTTGACTAGTGACTTCATTATTCTAGCAATTGGATTTTTCTCTTTACTCATTCCTCGTCTTTCTGGCAGTCTCTTTCTAGCTCTGCCATGTCCACCCTTTCCTTTTTCCTGATCTGTGACCACTCACCATCATTTTTTAGTCTGGTTTCATTATCTTCCATCTGCCTGCAAAGTACAGCTCTGCCTCAGCCAGCCCAGCCCCCAGTCTAGCCCCCCATGCCTGACAGCTCTTGCAGGTGCAACAGGGCAGGGCAGATTAACCCTCTCCTGGCCAGCGTGTGTATTAGTGCACCTTACCACATGTTTATTTGAATCACCTCACTGGGCTGTTCTAAAGTACTGTCTTACATTTCTGTATCTTGGAATGAGATGACAATATACCATCCTGATCCCTACAATGGCCTGTACCTGTTTTGATGCAATTCCCAGAACTAATGGTAGGGCTTTTTTTTTTTTTTTTTTTTTAAGTAAAAATAAGAACTCCTCCAAATTGTCAGAGCTCTGACATAATATAAACCTCAATTTGAATATGAAACTATCTTCCAGGAAGCATGTACAACTGTAAATTGTTTAACACTGATGAAATTCACAAAATGTGATGCTTCACTCTATTCCTGGTTTATTAGCTCACCCCTACTTTCTTTTAAGCCATTGATGCCTTTCCTGCTCTTTGTATTATGTAATCTCACAGTTGGAGAATACCTTGACATCATTGTGATGTACCACTATTTTATTGCTTCTTCTTTTTCTTTACACTAAATGTAGAAAGCCCATAACTAACTGAAACTATTCTCTTACTGTTTGTTGAGAGACCCTGGTTGACCTTTACTATATTTCCCTTCAAATTGATAAATGCTAAATCTTATCTGACTTTAAACACAGTAACTCATTATTCCTTTTTACTGGTTAGAGGTTGGTTTGGAGACAGTACCATAATCCTTATGTTGCTTTACTACACAGAATACATACCTATATATTTCCCTCTGCCGCATCAGTGTCTTGGGAGTCAGGTCTGACTGGTGTCACTAAAGCATTTTTTGCATTTATCTTGCATACTGGTTGGAATCTCAACGGAAATTTTCCAGGTTATTTTCTCACTTGTTTCCCAGCAGCCAACATACTTCAATTTCCAGGCTAGAATAAGGAGATTCCTCCAAAGTCTGCTTCATTACCTCACCACAGGGGGTTTGGGAAGAGACCTTAAAGAATCTTTAGAGGTCAGCAATGGTGGTGGGGGGAAAATGTCACACTATTCATTGGTGTTTGAAGGCAAATTTGATGTGAGCATATTTGCAATCCTGGGGAGGTTGTTTTCCATGAACATGTGAGTGATGTGAGCTTTGTTAGAGTAACTACAAGTTGTGTTAAAAACAGGAAATGACCCACAGTGCACAAGTGATTTAGTGCACCAATTCAGAGCTAAATTTTGCCATTGGTAGCATCTATGTAAGAGAACACAGTATCCCAGAAAACAAACAAAAAATCAATAAACCTAGAATGCCAAATTCATCCCTGGATGCAACACCACTAAATCAATTCAATTAAACCAAGAATGAGTTTCTTCCATTTATTCTTTTACAAACTATCCACAATCTACATATGATGCAGGATTTGGGGGCAGGGGGAAGAGAAGAGGGAGGAGGAATGTTTTAAGCTACTTTACTGTAAAGAGGCTGTAAAGAAACAGGACAAAAAGAAGGAAGCCTATTGTCATAGGTTGATCCATTTACCACCGGTAGGGCACTGCTGTCTGGTTGCTTTGGAGATCAGCTCAAGGCCAGCACCCCCATCCACGGTTTGCACACCATTACTCTGATTCTGATCAGCAGTTCCTCTTGCTCCAGGACCCACAGTGTCTGCTTCATGACTTAACCCTCAAGCTAGGTCACAGGGTTCCCCTTTCAAGGTTCAGTTCATTAACAGTTCTAGGCAGTCTTCCCATTTGGTGCCACTCCCTCCCTCCCTCCCTCACTGGGGAGGGGGGGGGGTGGGAAACTCAGGCCCACCCTCTATTATGAGTTCTAGCCCAGGGACCCTTAGCTCAGCAATTCTGAGCTGCTGCTGTCTCTTCTTTCTGCTCTGACTGCTCCTTCCGTGGACGCTTCCCACCCTTCTGATTCCCCTTCTCTCTCTGGCAGTACCAGCTCCAAGAACCCTCTTCTTAGGGAGTAACTGTCCTTTCTCAGTCACCCTTCACTTTGTGGGCAGCTACCTGGCTTTATAGGCCCTCCTTGTCCCTGCATAGATGAGCCTGTTCCCTAATTAGCTGCCTCCAGCCAAAATCTCCACTGCATGCAGCCTAATTAGCAGATTGGGCCCACCTGGCCCAATTCTACTCTTGCAGGGCTAGTGTGGGGAAATCTTACCCCATCACACTTATAAATATAACTCACTACAATATAAATTTCAGGCACTCATGCAAGGTATATGTGAATGGAATACAGTGTTAGAAACATGAAACAGGACTGGAAGGAATGTCTTGGGTCATTAAATCCAGTTCCCTTCTGTTGCAGGCTACCCCATCATATAATTCTGTTCATAAATTTATCAAGCTCCATTTTAAAACTAGTTGGGTCATTTGCTCCACTACTCCAATTGGAAGTGTGTTCCAGAGCCTCACTCCTCTGATGGTTAAAAACCTTCTGCCTGTCAATCTTGCTCCAGCATCAGTATCAATCAACCTCTCCATGTAATCATCCCTGTCTTGGAACCACTATAAGGGTTAAAGAAAAGCACTTCCCAAACTGCTTTCTTGATGTCCTCAAATCTCACTTTCTGCTGTCATCACATTCCACGCACTCCGTTGCTGGAGTACTCCGAGCAATCACTGTTATAAAACAAATTAGTTGAGACTATCATTTAGTTGTCATATTTTCTCTCTTCTTTATTTGTCTTAGGGAAAGATTCTGACAGGTAGGAGAATGTCTCTATCTACCAGTAGGCAAGGAGACGAACTGTGCCTGTCTATCAAGGCTACTATAAAGTTCTGTAGAACACACTTGAACTCAGTTTGAAAGCAGTGAACACCTGCCTTGGCTCTCTATAGCTAATTTTGCAGATTCAGGTAGAACTACCAGATGCAATCCTCACACAAATCAGATTAAATATTTACCATATGAGCAGTTATTCTGAAGTTTATAAGGCGATCCAGTAATAGTTATACAAACTGAAACCCATTTACACCACTCACAGTGATTTTGCAATATCGAAACAAATAAATAAATTGAAATGGTGGCCTGGTTTTTGAAGATCTAGAAGTGTGAGTGAATATGTGTGTATGCTCGAGAGAGAGAATTTCCAGTTTTGATTTTTAATTGCCAGAAATCTTGCAAGAACACTCTCATGAGATTTCTTCCATCTGTGCTTCCTGTGTGTGTGTGTGTGTGTGTGTGTGTGTGTGTATGTAGCTAGATAAGATACAAACTTAGTTCATTAATCTTTCACTAACCTTAGTTCACATATATGTAATGCCATACTCCTTGCAATAAGAAGGTTCCATTGACCTTGATTTCCAACCTACACATGCTGTTTTCCTAATAGAAGGCTTCTCTCACTGACCTGTGATTGGGTTCAGGGCCAGTATTTGGTTCTCACTATAGAAGGGGTTAACTATAGCTTCACTTTCCTTTTTCTTTCCACAGGTGTTCAGGAGAAGGGTTTTAAGAATGGCAGCTGGAGACAGGGAAGGGAGGAGAGAATGTTTGTGGGAAGGGAGAAGTGAGGGTTGAATTCAGGGGCGGGATCTTTTTGGGTTTTTTTGCATATCATAACTAGCTTTCATTTACATAAGTAAAGATTTGCTTCTCTTGAAAAATCTGCTGATTACTGCTGCTCTTTTGCTGCTGAGCCACCTCACTCAGCATCACCAAACTAAGCGATGCCCTACAGCAGTGTTTCCCGAACTTGGGATGCCACTTGTGTAGGGAAAGCCCCTGGCGGGCTGGTTTGTTTAGCTGCCGCATCCGCGGATCTGGCCGATCGTGGCTCCCACTGGCCATGGTTTGCTGCTCCAGGTAGATGGGAGGTGCTGGAAGCAGCGACCAACACATCCCTTGGCCTGTACTGCTTCCTGCATCTCCCATTGGCTTGGAGCAGTGACCTGTGGCCAGTGGGAGCTGCGACTGGCTGGACCTGCGGACAGGGCAGGTAAACAAACCGGCCTGGCCTGCCAGGGGCTTTCCCTACACAAATGGGGTCCCAAGTTTGGGAAACATTGCCCTACAGCAAAAAGATGTGGCTAAGTCTTGAAGAAATGATACAAATAAATCATAAGAAGAAATATGGCCAAATCCAACTCATCATAAAGGGTTTAATGCAAGCGATTGGCCATTTCCAGTTGTGGAAGTCTATACTTCAAAGGTATGCATTTCACCAGACTCTGATATCAGCTGCCAAATGAAAATAATATTTTCTAATACTGTTGTCCCAGAACTGTACGCAGAGGTGTATGGCAAACTGACAAGGGCCATAGGGTCAAATGGTGTACAGAGTATCCACATAACCCCAGGTATTTGGACAGGTGTGCAAACAAAGCACTACATGTTAGACACAGCACCCTGGATATCATCTTGTTTCTTTGTGGAGTCTTCTATGCCATTTTCTTCTCCATAGGATTGCATTGGCACAGATATTATCAACTATTATTCCTGGGGCTGACTTTAAAAAAATCCTCCAGCAGACAATCTCCTGGTGAGATTAGAAAGCTCAGCACAAAGGGTCTGTCAGAGAGTTTTGACATTTCAGACAAAGGAAGAAGCAATTTTCCTATCATTTGAAACTGGAAGCAGCAGTCTGTTGACCTCAGGTAGATTAAGCTGCCCCTGGGTAATGCTAATGCTGCCCTACATATAGCTGGAAGCCCACAGAGAAGCTGGGGGAGAGGGTTTTTTCCTGCAAAAGGTCAAACAGGTGGGAGTTGTTTGGCTCCACATAAATATCTGCAATTAACATCAAAATACAGGGTTAAAAAAACAGACTGGTATTGACCATTTATGCACCCCAAGTACAAAAATAAGTCCAGCTGTGCTTTATTATTTCTACACTAGCTTTAATTCTGTCTATGCCCTCACACACATGACCTTAAAGAGAACATATATCACTACCCTTCATCTCACTCTATTCATCAGTTTATCGCCCTCCAAAAATGCTATATACTAGCCTATGACCAACTAAACAACTAACCTATTCAGAACTTGAGATTTGACTCTCCCACAGACCACCCTGTTACTGAAATCCAGAAAATACAGAGCTGAGTGAGATTTGCCGTTGAACAATCGTGCCACTGCAGTCTGAACAAGCTGCAAGCAACCGAGCAGCTGCACTGAGCCCTATAAAGGGGTAATTACAACCATCCTACATACAGATATACATTGTGAAAATAAGCGCCATTCTGTGCACATTGCAAAACCAAACATCTCTGGCACATTCTGTCACATGGTCCCTGGTTATGATGTTGAGGAACGGTGTTGGCTGCCCCCAGTGACAATCAGTGACAGAGTGGACTTTGGGTTTATAAAACTTGGTTTACACTATGAAACATACCTATTACTGGTAATAGCCGTCATCCATGGGTATAATTGAACAGGTGCTGGCAACGGTCCAACTACAAGCAAAGCCAGAATTAAGACCCCATTTAGTACCATTGTTTCTAACCTGGTTTCTAAAATGGTGCCAGACATGTTTGGGTACCATTTATGCTTATAGCTAAGAATTTTCAAAGGCTAGCTCAGATTGCAAACACCTGTTTTCAGCAACAGGTACATTTTGTACATTTTCTAGTGTCGCTAAAACTCATGTGGCACTGTTCTTATACATAATAGCATCACTCCACACAGTCAGGTCAATGAAGTTGCACCTTTGAAATGGTGACTAAGATGTTGGGGAGAATGGGGAAGCAGTTAGCAAGCATATTGGAGAGCAAAAGGCATGTTCTGCTCTGGCTGGTGTCTTCCTACCTGATTTCAGTTCATAAGGGAGAACAGCCATCCATCTGTCCTGGGGAAACTAGTGTGCCAAAAAGAATGATCAGATAAGAAATTATCTTTTAATTGTTAATCAGATACATCTTATGCAATTTGCTGTGTGTTCTTGGTTACATATTAGTTTCTGGTGTAGTTTCTTTTATACTTACCTGTTTAAATTGTTCTGGGGGAAATGCTTAGACAACATCTGGCATACCCAATCAGATATAATTCTAACAAAATCAGTTTAAGCTAGACAAACTGTATTAAAGCTTGAAGCTTGGCTTGGAACCTGAAGAGAAAGGTGATTGCAAAAGTCTTTTAAATCCAGTGGGTGGGAGATCTGAATCATCTTCTGAATTAGGTACAATAATATTATAGCATTTACTAAAACTCTGGGAACTCACATGTGCTTCGTAATACACTCATAAGCCCCCTTCCCCAAAATGTATAGCTAATGGAGTTACTGTTTCTCTTGTTTGCCTGTTCTCTCTTGTTTACAGTGTTGTAGCTGCATTAGTCTCAGCATATGAAAGAGACAAGGTGGGTGAGATAAAATCTTTTATTGGACCAACTTCTGTTGGTGAAAGAGACAAGCTTTTGAGCTTACAGTGAGCTCCAGAAGGAGTTGGTCCAACAAAAGATATTACCTCACCCACCTCGTCTCTTTCTATTCTCTCTTGTCATTTGCTTGTAACGCATTACTCCAGTCATGCAAATACACCCTCTATAAAGATTAAAGTCCTTTAAGCAAATTTATAACATCATCATCATACAGCCAGACACTTGGATGCTTCTAGAAGAGTAATAATGCATGTTTACTTGATATACTGAGGTTAAATCTAAGATGGAGTCAAGTTATCATAGGGCACACAACTCCCATTGGCATTGATGGGAGTACAGGGACTATATCAAGGAAAAAACAGACCCTTGTAGATTCAGTTTTAATCTTGTATAATGAATTATTTGAAAGCTGTGATGAAAATTCAGCATGATATAGTTCATAACATTTTTTCAGAGATATAAGGTTTTTCTATTACATATGGTAGCTGCATTGAATTTACCACTGCTGACACATTAACTGGGCTGCTATCAAATTGACATATTTCAGCATATACATTTTACTCCCAGCTGATAAATGTGTACATAACGAATGCTCCCCTTTGTTGAAATGGTTCAGAAGGCAACAGCTCAGTTCAGCAGTTAATTTGTTTGGTTTCATCTTATCTACAGTGCTTGGTGCCCTAGATTGTATTATTCCTGTTCATAATTCTTGTGTTCTCTTTAAGCTAATGGATATTGTTCCTGATAACCCCTCCTTAAGGAGCAGTGTAGTGATGCATCATGAGAAGTGGAAGGGATGGATGTCGTTAAGCAGTTCTTTGCAGTGCTGCTTGTTGTGATTGCCTTCATAAGCTAAAGGAAGGGGGCTAGAGTCTTGAGTAGCTGAAAAATTCCTTTTGTGAACCCACAAGGGCTGATTTTATGAGGCGATGAGCTCCTGCACCTGCCATGGCACTCAAGTGGAGCTGTGAATGTTCAGCTCCTCTGAACAGTAGGCCCTTAGGGTCAGATTTTAAAAAGTCTAGGCATCTGAAGATGCAGATATGCATCCAGTGGGATTTTCAGAAGCATTTAGGTGCCTAATGCCCATTGATTTCACCAAAATAGGAGTTAGGAACCTAGATGCTTTTGAAAATCCCACTCTTCTGTTATTATTTACAATTTGTATGACTATAGCACCTATGAGCTCTAGTCATGGGTGAGAACCCTGTTGTGCTAGGTGCTGCTCAAACACAGAATAAAATAATGGTCCCTGCCCCAAAGAGCTTACAGTCCAAGTCTAAGACAACAGATGGCTACAGACAGGTATAAGGAAACAGTGAGATACTATTGGTCAGCATGATAGGCAGTGATCTGAGCACACCAGCAGCATCTTCAGGTGCCTAACTATCTTAAAAAATTTGGCTCTTAATGCCTAGAATAGTATGATGTATTGAGATGCTTTAAAATTCAGCAGCCTGCTTCTTCAGTGGTATTTAACTCAGGGAGAAGGATCAACCAGGGGAGGGCAATAAGGGCAGTTTGCCCTGGGACCTCATTTGAAAGGGCCCCCAGACCCATTGAGTGGGTACTATTGTGGCCTGGCACAGCACGAGCCAGGTCTGGCCTGGCAACCCCTCCACCATGACTAGGCCAGGCCAAATATGAGTAAGTGGTGCAAACTGGTGCACTGGGTCACAGCACTGCTTAGATTTGGCCAGGCTGTCACCTAAGTGGCTCTGTGATTCCTTGCACCAGGTCACAGCTCCTGAGGGAGGGAGCCAGGCCCAGCCCCACAGAACAGAAGCTGCTGCTGCTGCTGTGGTGTGAGGGCAGGATAGGCTCACTCTCCAACCCCACCCTCCTCCAGTGATTCCTTTTTGGAGGTGTCGGGGGAGGCCTCCTCAATTTCAGATTTTGCTCCAGACTCCCAAAAACCTCTGTGCAGCCGTCTTAGGAAGACATTAGATAAAATGGCTGCCAATTTAGTTTTGGTACAATTCAAGGTGGTAACCTATTAAACTCTGACACTAAGAGCCCCTCGGTGCCTACTGGCAGAGGGCACAATATACTGTAACTCATATTAGCCCTGGCACACTCACTACCCTCAACTCACTGTTGTCATATTATGTATCTAAAAGGTGTCACGTAAGGTATTTTATCTAAACTGCTTACATACTGGCCCCAAAAATCACTATGTGATGTACATATGGGTTGTGTACCAAGAGTTATGTATGTGTGTTGGAAATACATTCTTAAAATGTGTTTGGGAGGCAGAGCACACACCAGGCCTCCCCTGGACAAAGGAATGGGATTTACCTGTCTGACTGCCTTGATTACAGACAGAGGACAATGAAAATACATTTACATATAAGGTAAAAAAAGCCAGCAAGCAAACAAGCAACAGAGGAAGGAGCATAGTGAGCTCACCAGGGGTCTAAGTCTGCACCCCAGAACGTCTTCCTGGGTCTTGAGACAAAGACAATGGACTTTGGGGGAATATAAGCGGGAGCAAAAAGAGTAATCCATCATTTAAGGGACAAAAGAAGACAGAGTTCTTGGAATCAGTGAAAGGTGGATCCTTCAACCATATGTGTTGAAGTCTCTGGGAACTGACTATAGCTGAGAAAGTGCCTGAGACCAACAATGTAATCTATTAAGCTTTAGTCACTAGAAAGTGTTATTTGTGTTTTGTTTGTAACCATACCTGTCTCTTTCTCTTGCTTATCACTTACATCTGTTCTTTATTAATAAGCGTATTCTTGTTTTATTTCAATACCATCTCAGTGCTGTCTATTAAAGTGAAGTGTGAGTCTTCAGATAATCTAACAAACTGATGTGTGTACTGTCTGTTTGGAGGAGCAAACTTAATAATTTCTGTGAGTGTCACAATGAAAGGGAATGGGCACTGCAGAGAGACGTCTTGGAGGAACTCAAGACCTGGGATTTACTGTATTTCACCTGCAAGGCAAGATTCAGACTGGCAGTGTCTCAGGGGTTTGCTGGTGAAGCAGATAGACGGGAGTAGCAGGGAGCTGACAAACAGTATAATCTCCAGCAAAGCTCTCCCTCGGTGAGGCAGAGGGATAATATAGTGACTTATATTTCTGGGTGTCCTGAACAGAACGTCACAAATCCTTAAGTGGACGGGTCCTGGTTTACTCAGAAACCACTTCTCTCCTACAGTGTTGCCAAGACAAGTCAGACCAGTTGAAGCCCTCAGGCTAACAGCACCCACCCTGGCTTAGTCATGATATTTTGCACTGAAAGAGTCTCGGCTCTAGAATTTGCTATTCGGTTTGTTAAAACCTAAATTTTTTACTTAAAGGTCATGCTGCAAGTTCTGTCTGTTTTCTAAGACTTTATCTGAGTACTGAAGAAGGGATAAGATGACAGGTAGGGTGATGGGAAAGTTGTAGTTTTGAATGTATTGGGGAGGATCTTAGGTTTTTTTTGACACTGCAGGTCTTAATTAGTGACTTAAAAAGCACAGTATGGGCCCAAGTTTAGAAAACAAAATAAATAAAATGAAATAAATAAAAAGAAATTCTCACTTTTCACAGTTGTCCAAAGATATTTTATTATACTTCAACCAAATTAGAGAGAAAATGGCTTTAGACATTTTCCTCTTTTATAATTCCTGTGGAACTGAAGTGAAACCTGTAATAAATTATTGAGAAACTATCTTTAGAGTTTCCCTTGGGCTAGTGAAAGTATTTTAATAGCATAACTGAGAAGATAAGTAATGGCAGCTAAAGTTTTTGTTAGAGAAACAGACCCATCAAACTTGCAAACCGGTGCTTTTCTATAAGCCAACAGAAGCCTAACTTGAGATAAAGCATGATATGTATCTCTCCAGCTCTCCTGATCTGCAACAGATGTTGAGTTTACTTTGGTCAATTCCAAGGGAGGCTAAAAAAAGGAAAATATGTCTTATACTTGGCATTTTTGTGCTATTATTGAATATCTTTGGAAGACAGGTGAATGACCATGTTGCACTATAAATAATATGCTTACTTTTTCAGGAGTGAACCATCATAAAACATATATCCCATAGCTGCTATTCGTAGGGTGCATGATAGTCAATCTTGAGAAATATCTGCTGAAGAACAGAGTACACTGGTCATTGTTCTCAATGGCACTGAAAGGGAGAATGGAATAATTAAGAGTTGGCAGAATCTGAGCAATTTATTTATTCTTCAGTCACATCAGCCCTTTACTCATGAGCAGCCTTGAGACCACAGGACTGCTTGTTCAAGTCACTGGAATAACTCATGGGAGTTAGGACTATTCACAGGAATATGCGTTTGCATGATTGAGCCCTAATTTTGTAAATGTCATTATTTTGTACAGCACTATTGTTTCTGAGCTTTACAGCTGAAACAAATACATACACATATTTTACCACTAATTGCAATGTCAAGTGGCTTTTATAAAAATCAGCATGCGGAAGGACACTATTTCACAACATGAAGTGGTTCATTAAGGGAATTTTGAAGTTAAAAAAAGCCTATAAAATAATGAGTTATGTTTAAAAAAAAAGAAGGCAAGATGATTTTTACCGCATGGATTTACTCTGCTATATAATGCAGATGTTAAAAAGCTGCAGCGATAGGCCCCCAATCCTGAACCGAGCTTTGCCCACCATACAAAAGTACAGGATTGGGGTTTTAATTTGGGCTTTCACCGTATTTGTTAGTTTACATCATGTCCTCTAGCCCGGGTCAGGAGTTGTGGGTACTCTGTACCTCTCCATATCATATTCCTTGTTTTTTAAAGACAGCCTTTGTACAGCATGTAATGGCTTTTCAGATAAGAGGTTGACAATAGTTATATTTTGAAACCCTGCAGCCCAGTTTCTAGATTGAACCAATATTTAGTTACCAATAGAAATTATCTTTCATCTTGTCTAAAATAAGCTGTTGTGTAATCCCATTCACTGCACTTTAATGGATAAAGAGGTCTGCAATAATCTTGGCAGGTTAAATGCTTATCTTTAAAAAAAAGAAAAGAAAACAACAACAAAAATCCTCAACCGTAAATTAACATGTATGTGAAGGATGAGAGCAAAATCCTCAGAAAGCCCTTTTTTGATTATAGCAATTTGGAAACAAAAAATATGACTTTCTCACTAACCAAATCTGTTCACGGTGGCTGCAGAAAAGAAATTTTCTCTATTCCCAGTGGACAATGATTATTTTTAACCTTAGTGACCTATTGGTAGCGAATAGGATAAAGGGGGGCATAATGGTCGGCATGAGGCATGAACAAAATGTGAGAAATCATTAAAGAAGTGAAGGATAATTACTTTTCTCTCTGTGGTATTTCTGAAGTGTCTACCTCTTCTTCCATGTAAGCCCTTTGGTATAATAATCAAAATAAATTATGTGCATTGTAGTGGCATTTGAAACATTGGCCTTGTGGACATACTCAAAAAGGCACATGAGCAAATAATTTGCCTTCCAAAGCAAAAATGCAATATATATTTAGTTTAACATTTCCTTATTTTAAAATAAAGGCTCCAGCCCCATTCAACAACTGACAGTTATTTATATATTTGTCAATAAATATCAGGATTTGTTTGGGACCAATACTTTTTTTATTTTTCCATATCCTTGTAGTAAACTTCTTTTTTTACTTATTCGAAACTGGCCCAGCAAAGTTAGCTGTTCCAGCAGAGTTAATGTTGTGCTTTTCATAGTATTTTCGAGATGTTTATATGGCATTTAAATAGATTTCGTTTTAGATGTCTCAGTTAAATTTAGGAAGAAAAGGTCTATACTAAAAGTTCTTTGTTCTCATTAAAGCTTTCATTTGGATTTATTTGTGTTGGAGTGTTTATGACTTGAATGTCAGTTACTTCAGAGAGAGGACAAAGTGAAAGAGATTAAACGACATGGCTCTAAGAAACAGCACCTGGACAGTCGGACATTTCATAGTGTAACTATAGTGCTGGAAGAAGTTTTAAATGGTAAGTTGAAAGATTTTTCTCAGTGTAATTAGAATTCTTACGTCAGAAGCCCCAGGATCACACAACACAGACTAGGATTAACAGATTAACAGGGGAACAAAAGCCTCTGTCTCTAACACAGTAATCACACAATTAATGTTATGAGTAAAGCAGGCCAAAAAATGCATACCTTTTTCTGCAACATTTTTTGAATTTTTGAAAAATCTTCCCTACTAAACCAGGATGAAACTCAGAACTGCGACATTTTTCACTGCAAGGGATTTAAAGAAAAATTCCATTTTGGGATATCCAAAATGGACTATTCTGGTTTCTCAATTGCCCATGTGGAAAGCCCCCATCTGCTGTCCAGAACTGTCTGGACGCTGGCTACCCAGAGTGCAGCAGGTCCACGGCTAACCAGTTTGGGGTTAGAAAGTCGACTGTAGGTAAAGTGGGGGTGGAGGTTTCAGAGGCAACCAGGACTGTGATTTAGCCAATGTTGGTGGGCACAAACAATATCCTAGTTTTCAGAGAATGGGGTTGCCAAACTGCACCGGGGCCATTGATGGAATTCATGTTCCCAGCAGTTGCCCTTCTCAAGAAGCACATGAATACATAGCCCACAAAGGGTACTACTCCGGTACTATGCAGGTCCTTGTGGACCACAGGGGCCAATATACAGATATCAAAGTGGGCTGCATGGGAAAAAAACAGCATGCCAGGGTTTTCTGATGATCAGGAGTCTACATTCATAGACAGGCTGGGAAACTATTTCCACCACATGACATTGTCAAAAATGGAGTTACTGTCCCCTTGATTATCCTGGGGGGGGGGCACATGTGCCCTCTTTTGCCTTGGCTTATGAAACCACAGCCTGATCCAGAGTCCTGCAATAGGACTGGGATCCCATGGGTCCCATGGGACTGCTGCTGTAATAGTGGGCGGGGGTAAAATGTACTTAGTTACAGGCAGGATTGGAAGGGCAAAAATAAAAAAGATTCTGGTATTTTGTGGGAAAACACTTAAAACTTTTAATAGTTAAATTTAAGGGAGGGATAGAAGGAGATTTGATGTCTATTATAACACGAGTTAAAGTACTTTTCCCCCTTGGTTTAAGCAAGATTTGTTTTATTCTTTTAGTGGTAAAAATTGTGTCTGAATTCCATTATATATAATATAGTAACTGACTGCAGGGTGGGAAGGGAGCAGGATTAAAAAAATAGTCTCACGCAGGGCTCTATCCTGATTTCAGGGGGCCTGGAAAAAGAAGGTTCAATTACACTCTCATCTGGTGCCGAACAGTGGTTGAATATGTGTTTGGCAGATTGATATCCTGCTGGTGCTGTTTACAGACACATTTAGATGCCTCTGTCATCAATGCTGTCCACACTATTGTGGCTTGCTGTGCTGGTCATAATCTTTGTGAGGCATTTGCCCATGAACTGAGCTATCACAGTAGCAGTTTACTGAGCCTATACACTCAGCCCGAGAGTGCATCTATCACAGTTGGGGCAGGATGCCCTGAGGCAGCCCAAATCAGGGATGCTCTGTGCTCCCACGTTATGGATTTGCATGGCATGATGGAGGAGGGAGAATAGCATGTTTATGAATGTGCTTGTACAATCTTTACAGTAAATGAGGCACTGCCACATCATGCAGTGAAATGTGTATGGGGGGATGAATTGCCGTGCATTGTAGTTATGAATGACATGACCACTTACGAACTAGTAAGAATGGCGGATTTACAATATGGCTTCACGTAGAGAAATGTATGGAGAAATAGTGTTTTCATAAACTTCCCAGTTGTCCTGTAGCATGTATCTGCTCTGACCAGGGGTACTGAAAACAGAGACCGAGCTACACTGGGGTTCCCACATTGCTAGTAATAGCAATGATGGGCAACTTTTAGCTCATTTCCTTAGAGTAGCATACACTCTTCAATATTAAACATAAAAACCTAGCCAGGACTTTTCTGTCTGCTGCTGCAGTATCAAGCAGGGTTATGTGGCTTAGTGCAAGCTCCACTGCTACAGCACAGGCAGCATAACTAAAATGTTAAATGACAACATACAATATTTATTGTCACTGAAAGGTTCAGCTGAGTGTTGGAGGAAAGCAGCTCTAAACCACTTCAGAAATAATGACATCAATTGGAATGCTCTCAGCAACAGAAGCAAGAGTCACGGTAGAGAATGCGTATGTCTTTGCATAATTTCCAACAGTTAATGAGACCCACAGGGGATCTGAATACAGCAACATGCTGCTTGTTTTGTTTTTCTTTCTTTTTTATCTGGAATGTTTATTGGTGTCCAGTCAACCCCTGTTGGAATTGTTCTCTTGCAATATATGTGGCTTCTGTTATGCAACAAATAAATAAAGAGAGAGACAAGGTGGATGAGGCTATATCTTTTATTGGACCAGTCTCTGTTGGTGAGAAGACAAGCTTTCAAGCTTATATAGAGCTCTTTCTCAACGTCCTCTCACCAATAAATTTGGTCCAATAAAAGACATTACCTCACCCATCTTGTCTCTCTAGCATCCTGGGACCAACACAACTACAACAACACTGCATACATAAATATATAACTGGGAGGAAAGACTTTGCAAACTTAAAAAATATATATATAGTTCTCCACTGACATATGCTTCCTCTCATTCATTAAGTACTAATGAAGTCCTACTGCCATATCTCTAACACAGGAAACCAAAAGGCTCTTAGTTTCTGTGCAGATCTCTCAGACTTCCCAATGCACGGTTCTTCATTTTAGTTGTTCTATTGACCCCTCCCACCACATATACTGACATATACCCCCAACCACCAAATGCATTGGGAATCTCTCTGGGAAACATTCAGGTTTCCTTTCTCAGAATTAAAGAAAGTGAACTTGTGGGGCAGGGGATGGCTCCACTGTCCAGGGCTGGCTCTAGGCACCAGCATCCCAAGCATGTTCTTCGGGTGGCACTTTTCAAGGGGTGGCATTCTGGCCCTTTGGGATGGCACTCCAGCCTTGTTTTTTGCTTTGGTGGTGGCACTCCGGCTTTTCCTTTTTTTTTTTTTTTTTTGCTTGGGGTGACAAAAAACCTGGAGCCGTTCCTGCCAGTATCCCTACACTCAGATGTGATGTCAGTAAAACTGGAATATGAAGATGTTGTTGCACTTGGACTCTCCCCATGGCTCCTCTTATTCAAAAGCCTGACAATGACAGTACATCTTTACATATTTGTCTCTGATTGGCTGTCAGAAGATAAATCTGCCAAAAGGCTAAACAACATATATAAGCTCCTATATCTGTCTGGGATTGTGAGTACAGCTGGCAGTAGGAGTAGGCATGATTTCACCCATTCTTCAGATGAAAGGGGGAGAGAGGGATGCACACTGTTAAAGAGAGGTTAATACAAAACTTAGTGCCTCCATCCCAACACCAGTGTACATTCGTGGGTATAAGAGATTCCACATTCCTGTATATTCCCTTCATTATTCCTTACACCCCCACAGTTGTTTCTGAGGCCTCATCTACTCAAGAAAGTTGTACTGATACAACTTGAATTGGCTTTTAAAAAAGATATCGTTAAACAGGTACATAAGGGCTGTGTGGCCACATTTAGTTTGATACAAAACTTGTTTACTTTGGCTTATCTTATATCAGTTCTCAGCCAATTTAAGGCCTGGTCTACACCCTGACTTTAGGTTGAATTTAGCAGCATTACCCCGATTTAACCCTGGACCCGTCCACACAATGAAGCCCTTTTTTCTGACTTAGAGGGCTCTTTACATTGATTTCTTTACTCCACCTCTGATGAGGGGATTAGCGCTGAAGTCGGCCTTGCCAGGTCGAATATGGGATAGTGTGGACACAATTTGACAGTATTGGCCTCTGGGAGCTATCCCAGAGTGTTCCATTGTGACCACTCTGGACAGCGCACTCAACTCAGATGCACTGGCCAGATAAACAGGAAAAGGCCCGCAAACTTTTAAATTTAATTTCCTGTTTGGCCAGTGTGTTTGCAGAGCTCATGCAGAGCTCATCAGCATGATGTGCACATTGCCAGGGCACATTACCCAGGCCTTACTTTGTGAGAAGTCTATGACCATGTCCCTCTCGTCACCAAGCTGTCGTTGCCTGCTCTCCTGGTTTTGTGCGAAACAATTGTCTGCTGGTGCTCTGACGGAGGGAGGGGTGACTGATGACATGGCTTACAGGGAATTAAAATCAACAAAAGGGGTGATTTTGCATCAAGGAGAAACACGAACAACTGTCACACAGAATGGCCCACTCAAGGATTGAACTCAAAACCCTGGGTTTAGCAGGTCGTTGATTTCACAAAACAAATCGGGTCAATTTCTTGTTTTGATCCGTCTATCTTTTACATCTTAGGCTGGCAGCAGATGGTGCAGTACAACTGCTAGCCATCATCTTCTCCTGGGTGCTCAGCAGAAGACGATGCAGTACGACTGCTAGCCATCGTCATCTCCTGGCTGCTTGCCAGAAGACGGTGCAGTATGACTGCTAGCCATCGTCATCTCCTGAGGGCTCAGCAGAAGATGGGAATGACCTGGCTGAGTCACTCCCATGTCTGTCCAGATTCCCCTGACTGATCTCACCAAGGTCAGCTAAAACAGTACCCAGGAATAAGATGACAATGGCTACCAATAGTAATGCACCATCAGATGCCAAAAGGCAATGAGCTGCTGCTGTGTAGCAACGCAGTCCCACGTCTACCGGCTCCTAGAAGACGTATGGTGATGGTGAGCTGAGCGGGCTCCATGATTGCCACGGTATGGCATCTGCTCAAGTAACCCAGGAAAAAAGGAATGAAATGATTGTCTACCGTTGCTTTCACGGAGGGAGGGAGGGAGAAGGGGGCCTGACGACATGTACCCAGAACCACCAGGCATTTGGATCTCAACCCAGAATCCCAATGGGCAGTGGAGACTGCAGAAACTGTGGGATAGCTACTCACAGCTACCCACAGTGCTACGCTCCAGAAGTCGACGCTAGCCTCGGTACTGTGGACTCAGTCTGCCAACTTAATGAACTTAGAGCATTTTGTGTGGGGACATACACAATTGACTGTATAAAAATGATTTCTAAAAAAACGACTTCTATAAATTCGATCTAATTTCATAGTGTAGACATACCCACAGACTAACAGATGTATTGGAGCATAAGCTTTCGTGGGTGAATACCCACTTCATCAGATGCATGTAATGGAAATTTCCAGAGGCAGGTATAAATACGCAGGCAAGAATCAGTCTAGAGATAACAAGGTTAGTTCAGTCAGGGAGGATGAGGCCCTCTTCTAGCAGTTGAGGTGTGAACACCAAGGGAGGAGAAACTGCTTTTGTAGTTGGCTAGCCATTCATAGTCTTTGTTTAATCCTGAGCTGATGGTGTCAAGTTTGCAAATGAACTGAAGCTCAGGAGTTTCTTTTTGGAGTCTGGTCTAAAACTTCAGTTTTTTTGCTGCAGGGTGGCTACCTTTAAATCTGCTATTATGTGTCCAGAGAGATTGAAGTGTTCTCCTACAGGTTTTTGTATATTGCCATTCCTAGTATCTGACTTTTACGTAGTGACTGTCAGGTTTGGCCAATGTACATAGCAGAGGGGCATTGCTGGCACATGATGGCATATATTACAGTGGTGGATGTGCAGGTGAATGAACCGGTGATGTTGTGGCTGATCTGGTTAGGTCCTGTGATGGTGTCGCTGGTATAGATATGTGGGCAGAATTGGCATCGAGGTTTGTTGCATGGATTGGTTTCTGAGTTAGGTTCCAATATGTCTGTTAGTCGATAAGGTGCCACAGAACACTTTGTCGCTTTTTATAGATCCAGACTAACACGGCTACCCTCTGATATATGTCTGTTTAAATTCACACCTTAAATTATATGGGTGCAGTTTTCTTTTGTAGGCCAGTCGTTAGAGAAAAACACCCGTAATGAAAACACAGTGATCCTTCAGGAAATGAAATTAATGTGTCTTATAAACAGAGCTGTGTGAAATTCAGCTGTGTGAACAACTTCTTTTATTTCATTTTGTACATGATTAAAAGCTGCCTCTTGAATTTCACTGCAAGCTCTGGGTTCTAATGGAAAATCTCAGAGGAGATTGTTTATACAGCAATTTCTTCTGATTTCAGCACAAAAACCATGGAGTGGTTTTGATTCCAAGGCATAATTCCTATCCCCCGAAATTCAGCCCAAGTTCACTCAAAACTAAACTCAGTTTTCCTGTAAGGATCACACAGCCATGGCAAACCAGATTTGTAACTGAGTAAGTTTGGATTTCATTGTGAAAATTTGCTCTCTTCATCAAACCTTATTCTCTGCAGAGAAGAATCTTTTACATCTCGCAAACGTAAAAGAGAGATTTTCAGCCATGCTTGTTTTATGTCATGTTGAGTGCCATGTGAAATTTCACATTCTCCCTGTGTATATTTGTCATGCAATAAAGCAGGCATTTTCATGAAAGCACAGAATTTTTCTGTAGTTAAATATTTACCTCTCTTCTCAGAGACAATCCCATGTCTTATTCAAATGGGATAATAGCAGTGATTTACTTCCGGGAGAACAATAAACCCTGGCCTGATCCTGCCTAACCTCCCACTGAAACCAATGGGAATGGAGGGTACTTCATAACCAGCAGGTGATGCTCAGCACCTCACAAGATTTAGGCTCTGTGTACATGGCCAACAGCTGGGAAAGAAACCATTTTCTTTTCACGTCTGTTCATTTCTTGCTGCACCTTTCAGTAGACACACGGGAAAAAGTGAAAATCTCCTCAAATGATAGGGAGATTATTTAGAGTTGAAAGTTACTGCAGTGGTTTCCCCCAGTGTATTTCCAAATGAAATTTTCTCTTGTTCCTCAGATACCACTGTGACACCAATAAAGTAAGGAGCATGCATAGAAGCAACAACAAGGAGTTCCTTTTTAATGAGAAAGTGTGCAATCCTCCAGGGTTTCAAAGATGGTACATTTTCAAATGAGGAATCCATTTGTCTGACTCACGTGAACATATTTTTAAAGCCCTCTTTCCTTTGGGCTAATTACATGCTGTTTGGTTTATCTAAATGAAACAATGCAAAAATACACCTGGGGCATTCAGCAGAGTCTTTGTGGCCTGGTGACTGATTTAGTCTTGAAGGAGTTTTATAATCTTTCTTGGGGACTGTAACTTGCTGAGATTATCACATCTGAGCTTTCTCATAAGGCTGACTAACAAAGAAAGTCAGACTCTCTGAAGTTTGTTTCACTTCCCTTACACTAAGAATTTATATTATTGAAAGGTAACTTGATTGTTAGTTGTTATCGCTGTTCATTCTTGAGCACACCAGTTATTTATTTAGTTGTAAATAAGCTGATTGGTAACTTTTCTGTACAGAAAAACAACTATAAATGAGAGGGCATCAACTTTAACACTGCTTATTAAAAGTTGTAAATTAATGCTGTAAACATTGTAGAATTACATTATAATTTTGATTCTGTTAAATAACCCATTTAATGTCAGTTGATATGTTTTACACTTATAGGTTGTGCAGACAATAGCTGCTACAGCTAAGGTTATAGTTCGAGGCATTCAAATAAGGAGGTGCTCAGATATTACACTGTTGCGGGCATAGAGCAGATAGATCTTCCCAATTTCAGATGCTTATTTAGGTCCATCAAACCATCCCTATTCAGCAAAGCACTTATGGAAATGCTTGACTTTAAGCACATGCTTAAGTGCTTTGCTGAATTGAGGTCATAGGGCTTGATCTAAAGTCCACTGAAGTCAGTGTGAGCCTGTCCAGTGGGTTCAGGATCTGACCCATAATTTTGAAACTTTCACCTTTCGGACTGAAATGTTCCCATCTCGATCTTCATTTGGAAAATATGCGCAAAACTCTCATTCTTTTTTGAGTTAAGTAAGGATGAAAAAGGTACATTTCTTCTCATTGCAATTGTCCTCACTGTCTTTTCTGTGAAGGCTAAATAAAAAATAGCTAAACTTAGAAGATGAAATGTGACATGAAGTATAAAAGTCTTCAAAATTGCAAAAAAACATGATTGTGGAATAAAAGTTATGAACCTCTGCGTATGTGCCATTGAGGCTCTCTATCAGGACAATGCTATCCACTTTTGTGCAATAGGAAAATATGTAAGAAAAATTAAGCCTTCAGCCACTAGACTTATCTTCTCAATATGGTCTACAAAGCAAGCCTAATTTGAGTTCCTTGCTTTAGTAGCCATGGAAATATAGAATAGTATAGAAATCTTGGGTGTTAAGAACCTTAGATTGCACATGCATCTGACCCGTGCTTTCTTCTCTCATTGAGCGTTCCTCATTCCATATTTAAAGTTTGTTATATTTTAATGTGGCAGCTTTCTGATATTTGAAGATAGATATGACTGGATGGGAAGCAGCCAACTAGAAGGAAACTCTGATGCCCCTGCACATTCATGTCCACCTATGACTTATTTAAATGTTGTAGCTTTCTGAGGAATGCATTCTGGTTTAGCATATGAGATGCCATTTCTGCTGCTGTTGCAGCTCCAGTTTTGAGATGTAATATTCTGTTCCAAGCAAAAAGCTACATTCAAGGAAAGTATACACGGCTAAGCACTCCCAGGTTAGGGACTAACAGAGTAAGGATTGCATAGAATCATAGAATCATAGACTATCAGGGTTGGAAGGGACCTCGGGAGATCATCTAGTCCAACCCCCTGCTCAAAGCAGGACCAATCCCCAACTAACTCATCCCAGCCAGTGCTTTGTCAGCTCACTCACTCACTCATGCCCATCACCCCAATCGGGGTATGGGCCGCCAACAACAGATCTCCAAAGTCCTCTATCCTGGGCCATTCGTTCTAACTGGTTCCAGGTATAGCCCATTTTTTTGCTATCAGCCTGAAGGTCATGTAGCCAGGTGTTTCTTGGATGGCCTCTTTTCCGCTTGCCTTGGGGATTCCACCACAGTGCCTGTCTGGTGATGTTAGTTGGCTGCTTGCATAGTGTATGTCCTATCCAACCCCACCTTCTCCTTCTGATTTCTTCCTCTGCTGGGAGTTGACAGGTCCTCTCCAAGAGGTGGATGTTACTGATGGTGTCTGGCCAGCAGATCTGGAGAATCCTTCTGAGGCAGCTATTTATGAAGGTCTGGATCTTCCTGATAGTTGTTTTGGTTGTCCTCCAGTTTCAGCTCCATACAGTAGGACTGATTTCACATTGGAGTTGAACAGTTTAATTTTTCTTGCCAAAGACAGCTCTCTGGAGCTCCAGATGTTCTTGAGCTGTAAGAAGACTGCTCTTGCCTTACCAATCCTTACTTTGATGTCTGCGTCTGTGCCACCCTGCTGGTCGATGATGCTACCTAGGTAGGTGAAGGACTGCACTTCTTCCAGGGGGCTTCCATTCAGTGTGACTGGGTCATTGCTGGTGGAGTTAATCCTAAGGATCTTGGTCTTGTCCTTGTGAATGTTGAGGCCAACTTGTGATGACGTGGCTGCCACTACGTTGATCTTCTCTTGCATCTGCTGTTTACTGTGCGAAAGGAATGCAAGGTCATCAGCAAAGTCCAGGTCATCAAGATGGGTCCACAACGTCCATTGGATTTCGTTCCTACGCTTGTAGGTGGATGTCTTCATAATCCAATCGATGACGAGGAGAAAGAGAAGTGGTGACAACAAGCATCCTTGCCTGACTCCAGTTTGCACCTGGAAGCTGTTAGTAAGCTGCCCTCCGTGGATCATTCTACAGTGTATACCGTCATATGAGTTCTTGATCAGGTTGACCACCTTTGCTGGGATGCCGTAGTGCTGAAGGAGCTTCCAAAGGGTCTCTCAATCCACGCTATCGAACGCTTCTCATAGTCAACAAAATTGATGTACAATGAGGAGTTCCACTCTATAGACTGCTCGACTATGATGCGAAGCGTTGCTATCTGGTCCGTGCATGATCTGTTCTGCCGGAAACCTGCCTGTTCATCTAGTAGCTGTGGATCGATGGCATCCTTCATTCTCTCTAAGAGGACTTGGTTAAAGACCTTCCCTGGCACCGACAGGAGTGTGATTCCTCTATAATTGGCACAGTTGCTAAGATCTCCTTTCTTGGGGATTTTGATGAGATATCCCTCTTTCCAGTCTACTGGAATCACTTCTTCTTCCCATATCTTCTCAAAGAGGGGGTACAGCATTTCCACTGAAGCATCCAGGTCTGCTTTCAGGGCCTCTGCTGGGATGTCATCAGGTCCAGCCGCCTTCCTATTCTTCATCATGGGATGGCTTTTCTGATGTCGTCTCTGGTTGGTTTATTGCATTTAATTGGGAGGTCTTCGTTAGCTGAGATGATACCTGGTGGATTTGGTGGTGCTGGTCTGTTCAGGAGTTCCTCAAAGTGCTCCACCCATCTGTTCATCTGTTGTTCTATTCCTGTTATAGACTTTCCCTGCTTGTCTTTAATGGGACATTCTGGCTTGCTGAACTTTCCAGACAGTCTCTTGGTAGCATCATACAGCTGTTTCATATTACCGCTGTATGCTGCCTGCTCTGCTTCTGCTGCCAGTTCATCCACATACTCTCTCTTGTCCTTCCTGATATTCCTCTTCACTGCTCTATGGGCTTCAGCATACTCTTTTTGAGCTTTGGCCTTTGCTGCTCTAGTCCTGCTGTTGTTGACTGCTGCCTTCTTCTTCTTTCTGTCTTCTATCTTGATCAAGGTCTCTGCTGTGATCCACTCTTTCTGCTGGTGTTTCTTAATTCCAAGCACTTCCTGGCATACTGACCTAAGTGTCTCTCTCACTTTCTGCCATCTGTTTAGTACACTGTCTTCCTCTTCCTCAGACCGATCCTGTAATACTGAAAACTTATTCTTCAGCCTCAGTCCAAAATCTTCCTTGGTCTTATGGTCCTTCAGAAGGCTGACGTTGTACTTCACTCTTCTGTCTGACGTGTCTATCCAGTTCTTTTTCAGCTTCAGCTTCAATCTGGCCACCACTAAGTGATGGTCGGACGCCGCGTCTGCTCCTCTTCTAACTCTAACATCCTGCAAGGCTCTTCTAAACTTCTTGCTAATGCAGACATGATCGATCTGATTTTCTGTCGTGCCTGCTGGTGATACCCAGGTACTCTTGTGGATCCGCTTGTGAGGAAAGATGCTACCTCCTATGATCAGGTTGTTAAGTGCACACAAATCCACAAATCTCTCTCCATTCTCGCTCATCTCTCCCAGAGCGTGAGTCCCCATGACTTGTTCGTATCCTGTGTTGTCTGGTCCAATTTTGGCATTAAAGTCTCCCATAAGGATGATGATGTCTTTGTCTGGGAGAATCTCTAATATTTTCTGGAGTCTGTTGTAAAAATAATTTTTGTCCTCCTCTTCGCTGTCATTAGTTGGAGCATAGCACTGAACAACATTCATCTTAATCTTCTTCATTTTAGTTCTGAAGGATGCTGTGATGATCCTGGGACCATGTGTCTCCCAACCAATCAGTGCTCTCTGTGCCTGCTTGGACAACATGAAGCCTACTCCCTGTGTATGGGGTGCATCGCTCTCTTCATGTCCTGAATACAGCAACAGCTGTCCTGTCAACAGTCGTCTCTGTCCCACATGCGTCCATCTTGTCTCACTAATGTCTAATAGGGTCAGGTTGTTGCTCCTCATCTCTGCTGCAACCTGCACCGTCCTTCCTGACTTGTACATGGTCCTCACGTTCCATGTGCCTATGGTAATCCTCCTGGTTGCAAGAAGGGTAATCGGCTTAGTGGCTTCCTCACGGCTTTTACCACCCACCGTCATGCATCTTCGAATTGAAGACCCTTCTTTTTCCAGGGTAAAAGTCTCTGTTGTCTCTATTGTTGGCGTTTCTGTAGCAGGTTGATTTTTTTACGGGGTGGAGTTGCTAGCCCCATGCCCAACCCTCCTCCTTTATCCTGACTTGGGACAGGCAGATGGCCCCAAAGGACCTCTCTGGTGGAGTTAGTGCTTTGTCAAGCCTGACCTTCAAAACCTCTAAGGAAGGAGATTCCACCCAGGGCCGGTGCAAGGATGTTTCGTGCTCTAGGAGAAACTTCCACCTTGCACCCTCACCCACAACACCTCCACCCTGAGGCACCCCCCCCATGGCAGCTCCCCTGCTCCTCCCTGAGGCACATCCCTTGTGGCAGTTCCTCACCCTCTGCCCTGAAGCACCCCCCCGCCCCAGCTCACCCCTGCTCTACGCACGAGCACTACCACCCCAAGCACGCCATCGCTGCTTCACTCCTCCCACTTCCCAGGCTTGCGGCGCCTAAGGTGATTGGCGCCACAAACCTGGGAGGAGGGAGAAGTGAAGTGGCTCACCCCTGCCCCACCTCCTCCCCGAGCACGCCGTGGCCGCTTCACTTCTCCTGCCTCCCAGGCTTGTGGCGGCAATCAGCTTAGGCGCCGCAAGCCTGGGAGGCAGAAGAAGTGAAGCAGCCACGGTGTGCTCGGGGAGGAGGCAGGGCAGGGATGAGCTGGGGCGGGGAGTTCTCCTGCATGCTGCCCCCCCTTACTTGCTGCAGGCGGCCCTCCCCACGCTCCCCTTCCCCAGCTCCATCTGCCTAAATGCCAGCGGCAACCGGGGCAGCCGAAGATCCAGCCGCCAAGGTCACTGCCAAAGAAAATGGTGCCCCCCAAATGCCAGCACTCTAGGCAACCACCTAGGTAGCCTAAATGGTTGCACCGGCTCTGATTCCACCACCTCCCTAGGTAACCCATTCCAGTGCTTCACTACCCAACTAGTGAAAAAGTTTTTCCTAATATTCAACCTAAACTTCCCCCACTGCAACTTGAGACCATTACTCCTTGTTCTGCCATCTGCTACCACTGAAAACAGTCTAGATCCATCCTCTTTGGAACCTCCTTTTAGGTAGTTGAGCAGCTGTCAAATCCCCCCTCATTCTTCTCTTCTGCAGACTAAACAATCCCAGTTCCCTCAGTCTCTTTTTATAAGTCATGTGCTCCAGCCCCCTAATCATTTTTGTTGCCCTCTGCTGGACTCTTTCCAATTTTTCAACATCCTTCTTGTAGTGTGGGGCCCAAAACTGGACACAGTACTCTAGATAAGGCCTCTCCAATGCCGAATAGAGGGGAATGATCACTTCCCTCGATCTGCTGGCAATGCTCCTACTTTTACAGCCCAAAATGCTGTTACCCTTCTTGGCAACAAGGGCACACTGTCGACTCATACCCAGCTTCTTGTCCACTATAACCCGTAGGTCCTTTTTTGCAGAACTGCTGCCTAGCCACTTGGTCCCTAGTCTGTAGCAGTGCATGGGATTCTTCCACCCTAAGTGCAGGACTCTGCACGTGTCCTTGTTGAACCTCATCAGGTTTCTTTTGGCCCAATCCTCTAATTTGTTTAGGTCCCTCAGTATCCTATCCCTATCCTCCAGTGTATCTACAACTCTTCCCAGTTGAGTATCATCTGCAAACATGCTGAGGGTGCAATCCACGCCATCCTCCAGATCATTATGCATGTGCTATCATAACCCTACTCTCTAGTCTATATGGATTGTGATATAGTCTTTAAATCATGTAATCACATACTATTTCTCAAATAATATATCCAGGCTTTTTCCATAAAAATAGGAGGTTTCCAGTTGTAGGAGCTCCTTTTCTACGTCCCCTCACCTTTTAAGGTTTGTAGGAGAGGAGCTTTCCTGTTCTTCTGAAGACCTTTGTGGGCCAAAGGAGAGGAGCACCACTACTGTGTGCCTTCTAAGATGTGCAAGGGTTGAGCTCAGAGCTCCTGTGCACATCTTATAGCATTCTTTCAAATGCTTCCCACCTTTCAAGGCCTGCAGAGTGATGCAAGGGCTCCCTGCTCAACCTCTCTCTACAGCTCAGTGCACCTTCTAAGGCTGCAGAAGAAATATACTTCGCAGGACTTAGTCCAGATTCACATCCGTGTAAATGAGATCAGCGTTTGTCCCAGGTTTTACACAGAGGATGCAGTAAGCAATTACAATGGCAGTCAGATACAAAATATTAATCAGAACTGCGAAGGAAACTCTCAGTTTCCAGTTGGTTTTATCTATTTAATTCCCTGGCACACACTTAAATCCTTTCTATTATCACCTCTGCTCATCCTGTCCTTCCGTCTGGAGTGCGCAGTTTTGGTACCAATATGATTATTTCAGTAAGGAATGTGACATTTTACCAAATCAGTAAATCAGTACAACCCCCTACTGTGGGTGCAGTTATACTGGTATAAAGATGCCTTATGCTGGTACAGCTTGTGGGAATAATAACTATATCTGCACTCTGGGGTTGTACTGATTTAACTATTTGGCTATTTTGATATGGTTAAAGCTTTACCATTTTAGGAGTTTTACATTTTTTTCTTGTAGTCAAGCCTTAAAGATCACCCCCCACCACCCGTGCCAGTCAAGCAGCCCAGCTGTCAATTGATATTCCCCCTAGCCTTGGAATAGAGCACATGAATCTGCCCTATTAGACCAAACAAAGGAAGCCATCCTCGCAGTTTAGAGGAATCTTTGTCCTTGAGACAATGGGTGCTCTGAGCTCTCACTCAGGGAGACAGAGTGGTATCAGTAGTTTACATTGCTCATTTAAAGGCCTGTTAGTGGATTGGGTCAGTATCCGAAAATGGTTTGAAAATGTAAACCTTCTATGGGAAATCTCTCTCTTGAATAGATTTGGTTTAGTATTTTTTTCATTACAGTGTGTTATGAATAGAGATAGGCTAGACCGCTGAACTGGTCTACCTGCCAAGGCCCAAATGTGTGACAAAGAGCCAAAATGAGGGACACAAATAATTATTCATGGAGGAAACTTAAAAATGTTGTCAGCTTCATTCATTTAGTGAAAATAACTATCTCTGTAACCTCAGTGTCAGGATTTTTGTGTGTGTGTGTAATTTCTCATGTATAAGATCCTACTTAATTTGCGATATTGAGGAAATTGCTGATCCTGTGATACTAGGCTTCCACTGCAATTTTGGCAGTGGGAGCCCCGGACTGCCCAAGCTCCTGCTCTCAGCCCCAGGTGACTCCCGCTCTCAGCTCTGGATGGCTGACAGCAGAAAATTGCAGCAAATAATATTATGTTTTTGTGATTTTCCATGGCTTGTCTGCAACTCAGCTGCAATTTTTGGATAGGCAGAGTCTTACTCATGTAAATAATTTGACAATAAAGGAGATGGAACTCCAAATTTGTGTGGACTGGAGGTAACTTTAAATAAGTAACACTTGATAAGTTTGAGCTTCACAGGTCTTGTCTAGACTAGGATTTTAAAGTGTATCCTCACTAGGAATAAAAGGTACATTTTTAATTCATATTAAACTCACCTGTGTTATAATCCTAGTAAAGACAAAGCAGTTGTAAACCCTAGACTTTGGATATGTCTACACTTAAAAATGCTACAGCAGCATCGTTGTGCCACTTCAGTGTAGATACGCACTACAGTGCTGGGAGGGGTTTTCCCATTGCTGTAGTTAATCCACCTCCCCAAGAGGTGGAGTGCTGTCTACACTAGGGGTAGGTTGGCATAGTTATGTCTCTTCATGCCACTCTTGCACAACCCACATAATTGCTCTACCCTGCATGCAGAACAGCCAGAACCAAGAAACTGCTCATGAGTACCAAATACTCATGGTAATCTGTTCAGAAGCAATGAATAATGGTAAAAATATTGTGAACCCATTTTCCATATATTTTTTAAGAAAATTGTGATCTGATTGGACATTCTGCAAGCAGAAAAAGAAAATTATGAATTGCCAGTTATATATTAAGCTTTATTTTGATTGCAACAGTACACCATTCTGATAGAGCTAATACTATGAACTAAAATGTCCTATTATAAAAAGAATTGAATTGTTGCATATGAGAGAGTCCATGGTGAGGAAGAGTTCTTGCTTTTCTGGCACATGAGCTAAGTGTTTTGTTTTAAGAGCAATGTGTATCTAGTGGCCACTGGTGATTTTCTCCTGCCTTTGCAAGTGAAAACAGTTATTCCATAGCCTGGAAATGCAAAACCAGATTATTTTCAAAGAATAATCTTTGAATTCATTTCCATGATCAATACATTTGTTGTTGTTGATGGAAGAAAACACTTGTAAGGTTGAATGACAGTCATCATTCTGGTTTCCAGTTTTGATTAATGACAACACCATCCCCTACAATAAGGTGGGTATTTTTTATTGTTTGTTTGCTATTTGTATCCTATGATATGTGGTTTTAAACCATCATTTATTTGTAAATAGGCTCCCATCTTCCTATGAGAGAGGGCACCAGACCATTTGGAATCTGCTCAGACTACTTTTCCCCACCTTGTAAATCAACCATGGCTAATGAAATTCAGAACTTAGGTCCTGATTTAGCAAAGCACTTTAATACAGACTTAACATGTGCTTACTTCCATTCTCCTTCAGCCAAGCATTTAAGTACATTTTCAACCTTAATCATGTGCTTAAGTCCCATTGATTTAACTGGAATAATTCCCATGCTTTAAGTTAAGCATACTCTTCGGTGTGTTGCAGACACAACAGTGCCAGAGGCAAGCAACAGCGGTTCGTTGCCCAGAGTGCTTAAGCGCCAATAAACACACCCGGGTGGAGAAGCAAACAACCAAATTTATTTGAGCTCAAATAAGGTGCAAGGGAGAAATAACAATCTCAGATCCTGCACCCCTAAAACAAGCAGTTTCTTCCTTTTATATCCCAGTTGTTTACTACAAAACTTTCTTGCTGACTAGCTGATTTCTCACTTCCCCCTCCTTTCCCATCCAGCTGCAGTATCTTTTCTCATTCAATCTTTTGTCTCCCCCTTCCTCCCCCCTCTCTGCTGCTGAGACATGTACACAGTATCTTAAAACGGCCTTGAGCATGCTTTAACCGAGCTTCAATGTATTACAGCAGAGAACTGGCTGTTACAACCGAAAACTAACTGCTAACACTACATTTTTGCAGCTATTAGTACATTAGGTTACACTAGGTTACACAAAGTGTTTAACATGGAGGAACATTGGTTCATTGAGGCCTACAACAGGAGGGCTTCATTGACATTTGTGGTCTATCACCTTTCCGAGTTACCTAGGGTTATGCCTAGTGACACCAACAACTCCCTCCTTTGAGAATACTCAACAAACTTTTGGCTGAGTGTTCTCACATTTAAAGGATAACATGTGATTAAGCTCTAGGGAGCTGGAGTGCTTTACAGCAAGCAAGCAAGAGAAGAGTAACGATACACAACACCACACCAGTGAGCAGGAGGTGAACAATACCTTCCCCTAGTTCTTCTAGGTTGAGCAACCAGCCCCAGAGGGAATCAGAAATAGTAGGTTTCCTTTCCTGGGCCTTTCACTGTTCAAAAGCCTGTTTGACTGACAGGATGTGCTTGTTAATATCCTGTGCGCTTTCTGGGACATAAGTACAGCATTCATCCCCTGTAAGGGCGCACACCCCGCCCTGGGAAGCCACACTTCCACCCAGGAAGTGTCCACATATATCTCCATGATCACAGATCAGATGGTATTCCTGATGCGTCTGTAAGGGCAGTGGGCCAAGTCTGGTACTCAAGATCACTCCAAATGGCCATTAGCTGGTCATTCAGGAAATCCCGAATTCCTAAACATACTAGATCCCACTGCAATGCCTTCCCAGCCTCAGTTATATTTAATACCATCTTTTCTTGGTGTAGTACTATAATACACCTGTTATGTAACTATTCTCAGGTACTGTCAAAAGGCATTCCCATTAATAGCATACATTATTAGTCACTGGAATGGTTTCAATATGGGTAAAATTTCTAGTAACAAAACAAACTGTTTGGGTACTTGTTATTTAAAATCCAATTAGAGAGAGCTATATATGCTGAAGGATTTATCCAAAACACAGGGCGCAGCCTGTAGAATAAACCCCAAAATCCATTCAATACCACATTCCCAAACATGGGTCACACAAATGTCCTCCCACCAGTGTATAATTCTTTGTTTCTTCACCAGGGTCAGTTCTTAATGTCCTTTCTAGTCAGGAATTCCTGGACTTTGGCAATTTCAGTGGAGCAAGTGTTCCTTCTTTTTTCCCAAAACAGTCGTGGTGCAGCATCCCATAGGGGAGAGGTTACCAGCACATCACCCTGTACTTTTGCCCTGCTGTCCAGAAGGCACAGTGGAGCTAGAAGATGAAATAAGCTAATCATCAGTAGGAGAATTCTCCCAATGTGGAGTGGTCTTTTTGCAGTGAGAATCTTGGGTCCAAGCAGTCAGTCTTTGGCACTTCACAGCGGTATTGGTAGTCATCAGGACTTAAGGGCCTTTCCAGCATGGAGCTAAGGCAGTCTTTCGTCGGTGGACCTTTACATCAATCCCGTCTCCTGGTTCCAAGGAGTGGCATGGCTGCTAGGGTCTTTGGGTAGCACTTCTTTACCTGTGAGAAAAGAAACTTAACACATTTCATTAGTGCCTGGCAGTGTTTTTCAGATCTCATAGCTGTGTGGGCAAATTCAAGCCCTCCTTTTTCTAGTTGTTAGTCAAGTCTTAACTGTGAGCAGTGTCCTTGAATGGAGTCAGTGTCTTATCTATAGCCTGAGCTTGCTAGCTAATTCTTTTTTTCTGGTTAACTCATTCTGTTCTTTGTTCTTCTTCCTTTCTTGTCTTCTTTTAACCTGCAAAGGAAACTTCCACTTTTTACTTATACACCTTTTTCTCAACAATGAAGACATAAACATTGTCATTACAGTACATTAGTCTTATTATTTAATATATGCCACACACACCCTTTTACTAAAATAACCTTATTACAGAGCTTTGGAGCAACAAGCCAGGACAAGCACACCCACTTTGAGGAGTTCATTCAATGTAACCTCTAGTCCAATAGCTTTCCACCATCCCCAGCCCTCTGGCTAGAAATCTGAGGTAGCCAGAAAGATCCCATAAACAATATGGGGAGTGGGTTAACTTTTCATGTCCTTGCTTTCAAAGACTGTTGGTATGCAAATTTTAACAACAATTTTTGCAATTAACAGTTTGACCAATGAAGTTTCTTTTCATTACTTAAGAAATGCATTAGACTTTAGTATATCACATTCTCCTGATTTATCCAAACACTTTGTATTCCAAGTTGAACAAAACAAGTATCTGCATTTTAATTTAACCTTTTTGTTTAATTTTAAACTAGACTATTTTATAAAAATATTAAACACAAAAATTCCAGCCACAAGACAAACACCACAAGACAGAACATAGAACACAAAACATAATTTCTATTGTGCCAGTAAATGCATGGTACGTTGAATGCTGTTCAGCTGGCATCAGTTTTCTCTGATTATCTGAAAGACAAAAAAACAGAGGTCTACCCACCCCTTCTGGGCAGACAATCATCGCTTGAAATATACAAATGCCCTTGTTGACTTCAGGCAAAACAGAGGAATTACCCCATATTTTCTTGTATTTGTTTCATAGGCAGCCCAGGTTTTCAATTACATAATACTGTATAAATTCTTCAGCTAATTTAACTAAATTGTTCATAGCCAAACCAAATGATTGCAATCCAATAATTTCTTTGCCTGAATTTATTTACAAACATTTCACAGACACCAAAAACCTTTTTTTCTTTAGCATTTTTACAAAGTTCAACTGCTGTTTCCTCCAGCAACTACAGAGTTAACTTCTCACTCTCCCTTAAATCACTTGCTTGTCTCCCAACAGCCACTTTTATCAACTTAAATCACCATTCCAAGTAAGTCCTGGGTATTTGAAATTTCCATGCTTACACTTACTGACTCCTTCCTTCCACTACACCCTTAAAGTTTTCCAACCTGTTTTCCAATCTCTCTGACTGTTGCCAGCCCGCCTGGGCCCGATCCTGCTTTTCTTGCTGAACCGTCCCTTCCATGGGCACCAACTTGTTCCACTACCAGTTTAGCTAGGTGGGTGGGCTTCTCAACTAGACCCCACCCTTCCTGGTCTCTTCCCTTAAACATTTTTACTCACAAGACTACCCGAGTCCTCCTTCATGAGGCTTGTCACCTGGACAAAAACACATGGCCCATTGGGCAAAGACCATCTACTTAACATACAATCCAAACCCCTTTAGAGGATTTTACCTAGAGACCCATCCATCTGTCTGCTGACATTTAAACAGAAAAGAGAATTACACAGAGCGCAGAGGGAATTACAGTCTAAGCCAGACTTTCCCACTTCTATACACTGACCGCTACAGGGGACGGGAGAGAAGGATCTCAATTCAACCTCAGAGCTTTCTCGCACACATGGCTTCCACTCCGAGGAATTACGAACGAGAGGTTCAGTTCCGCCCACACTCCTAACGTCCAAATGAACAGAGCAGAAAAACAACAGTAACCGGTTAAACAGAACAGAACCAGAACCAGATAGTGTTTCCTTATCCTATTAAGGCTTACTTTTACTCATGCAGTTCTCAACATATAACACCAACAGTACCAAGCAAAGCAAACATAAAATAACAAGGGTAAAACAAATAGATGGTGTAAATTCTGCAGGGCTCCCCCCTTCTTAATTGCTCACCAAACTGTGACAAATTTCTGTTACCAATCTATCCCTCGTGTCAGGTGATCAGGCTGACACTACAGGATCGTTGGAGGAAGATAAAGAAAACACACCATATAACTGAATTTTAAAGCTTCATTAATAAAATAATAAAACAACAACAGAGAGTGTTGGGAACGCTCCCTCATCACTCAGGAAAACATTAATGCCCCAGGCCCCTTTCATACTCACACACGTACGTCCAGACTGGCCACTTCTATGTATAATGTTCAGAGGAGGGGGAGAGATGGACAGGAGATTATCCTGTATACAGCTTGTCCAGAATTTCCAACCTGCTTTTGCTCTTGGGAGGGCTGTTCTCTTACACCCTGGAATCTCCTGCGGTGTCTCTTTCAGAGATTTCAGTCCAGGTCGGCTGCCTGTGGCTTCTTTGGTGTCACCAAGCCACACCGACTCCAGGGTCACAAAGGCACACTGTTGGATCTTACTGGACAGTTAATCTTTGCAAATGTAATCTCAGTTCTGTAACTTGTATTGCCTTTGGTTAGCCTCTGTCTATATTTTTTCACAGCCAACTGGGGCTGAAAGCAGCCCCTCCCTGCACCAAGCACAGTCCGCGCCAATTCCTGACCCTGAACGCAGAGCAACCACCCCCCACTTCCATCCCTGGGCCAAGATGATTTTTAAATTAACCTGTTCCTTTCCTCAATAGACAAATTTGCTCACTCTGTGTCAGGGCTTTTTGGTGATTAAACGCTCCTCTTAGATGTATGATCTTATCTAGATTGAAGTACTTTCTAGTGGGCATTGTTTAGATGGATTTTCACGCATGTAAATATTCCAATTCTCTAAATACCTGCAGGTTGATGAACCATAATGTACGTACATGTAATATGCTGGGGTACTCTTAGGGGGTAAGATGGAATGTTTAGACTGCCCCCCACCCATTTTCCACTTTCACACATAGGGAGGGTGCCCTATCCGCGCTAGCGGCTCAAACTAAGGATTTTTCCCTACAGGGTACTCACACAGGAGAGGCTAACGAGGATGGCCACGACCCTCCTACACCTCCCTTCAGCAAAGAGCGTCGGCTATCTCTGGGAGATGGCGCCGCTTACTCTGATTGCATCCAGTGAGATGATCAGACTGTCAGTAGCCCACACGGAAAGGAAAGGGGAAGGGAAGATGGGTACACACACTCCTAGACCCAGGTAGCTTCCTCACCGGACGATGCCAGGCCGAGTCAGCCCACCATGGGTCAGACCTCCTAAAGATCCACTAGTTACCAGGCTTGCGTTAGAGTAGTCCTGGTCACGAGCTTTTGCTTCACAGGGTACTCTGGGGGTCTTCCGGTAACAGTCACTCATACTGGCCCCCCCCCCCCCTTTTTTTTTTAACCAGAGCTTTTCATACAAACAGTTTCAGAACCTACCTATTCACTGACAAAACAGGAGTAATTGTACTGTAATTTACTGATCCTTCAGGTGGCCACCCTTCCTGACCCTCTAATTTGTACTGAGGCCAGTCCACTGTACAAAACCTTTGTAACCTAGTTTTGGATAATGGATCCATTTGGATAAGCGATCCAAACACCTTCCAATTCTCCAGAATGCATTCTAGGGGGGAGCACCTTGCCTTCCCCACCTTGCTCTGCCCTGCCCCGTGTCGCAGGTAGACGCTGGGAGTCCCCAGGCCCTAGCAGAGAGAGTCCGGACAACCCAACTTTTCCTACCTTATCCAAAGGACCGGTTCCTCACCGTCGCCCGGGACCAGTTCCACACCGTCGCCCACAACTGCTTCTCTACTATTTGAGCGCGTTGCACCGTTGTGCCCTCTGGGGTCACTCACACTGCGTCTCCGCCGAGGCCCCCGGTGAAGTCACCGGTGTGCACTGGGCGTCGGTCGTCACCGCGATCCGTTGACCTCCAGGAGGGATCCAGGCAAGGCTAATTTTTGCCTCAGCCCACCCAGGGACGCCAAAACTGTTGCAGACACAACAGTGCCAGAGGCAAGCAACAGCGGTTTGTTGCCCAGAGTGCTTAAGCGCCAATAAACACACCAGGGTGGAGAAGCAAACAACCAAATTTATTTGAGCTCAAATAAGGTGCAAGGGAGAAATAACAATCTCAGATCCTGCACCCCTAAAACAAGCAGTTTCTTCCTTTTATATCCCAGTTGTTTACTACAAAACTTTCTTGCTGACTAGCTGATTTCTCACTTCCCCCTCCTTTCCCATCCAGCTGCAGTATCTTTTCTCATTCAATCTTTTGTCTCTCCCTTCCTCCCCCCTCTCCGCTGCTGAGACATGTACACAGTATCTTAAAACTAAGCGTGCTTTAGCCGAGCTTCAATGTATTACAGCAGAGAACTGGCTGTTACAACCGAAAACTAACTGCTAACACTACATTTTTGCAGCTATTAGTACATTAGGTTACACAAAGTGTTTAACATGGAGGAACATTGGTTCATTGAGGCCTACAACAGGAGGGCTTCATTGACACTTGTGGTCTATCACCTTTCCGAGTTACCTAGGATTATGCCTAGTGACACCAACAGGTGCTTTGCTAAATCAGGGCCCAAGTCTTGGAAATCTCCTATACAAGGTCTTGATCTAGTTTTGTTGCCCTGATACATATCATTATTTCTGTCTGTGATGAGGTGCCTGCACTACAGTGGGCTCTAATGTGTTAATAGAACCCTAGGGAGGCTGCACAGGAGGAAGTCAATCAGAGAAGGGCTGAACAGAGCCAGGGCCGCCCAGAGGATTCCGGGGGCCTGGGGCCATCGGCGGCAGGCGCTCCGGTGGACCTCCCGCAGGCGTGCGGAAGGTCCACTGGAGCCGTGGGACCGGCAAGCGGCAGGGGGCGAAATGTCTAGAGCCGGCCCTGTTTGGCATCGGGGGGGCCCTTCCGTTCTGGGACCCGCCGGCCCCCCGCCGGCGAATTACCGTCGAAGCGGGACCCGCCGCCTGAACGGAAGGGCCCCCCGCCACCAAATTACTGCCGAAGACCAGGTTTCACTTCCGCAGCAGGTCCCGCTTCGGCAGTAATGCGATGGCGAGGGGTCCTTCCCCCCGGAGCGGAAGGACTCCCCCGCCAGCGAAGACCGGGAGCGGAAGAAGCTCCGGGGCCCGGCCCAGCAAGAGTTTTCTGGGGCCCCTGAGCGAGTGAAGGACCCCGCTCCAGGGGCCCCGAAAAACTCTCGTGGGGGCCCTGCGGAGCCTGGGGCAAATTGCCCCTCTTGCCCCCCCCCGGCGGCCCTGAACAGAGCAGCCAATCAGGGCCAAGCAGGCCCATATAAAAAGGGAGCTGCAGGGCTGAGGAGGGGAGTTCCCTGCTGGGAGCCCAGGGAGGAAGGACTCTGTCTCTGGAGGGCTGAGAGAGCTGCCAGCAACCTGCACAGAACAGTGCTGTGAGCAGGGACTCGGGAGCGAGACGGCACCTGGCTAGCTCCTGGGGTTTGCAGGCTGAGGCCCTGAGACACAGGCAAAGAGGATGCTGGGGCTACAAGAAAGTGGCCGGATAAGTTGCTGCAGTAGCCACAGAGGGAAGTGGCTGAACTGCAGACTGCAAGTCCCCCAGAAGGGGGGAGTACAGTGTGTGGCACGGCCAGAGGGCTGTGTCGCTGAAGAAGATACCATAGACCTTCGAAAGGTGCAGGTCCTGGAACAAAAGTGATGGCAGCGAGGCACCACTAGAGGAGGGTGCATTGGCAGACAGAACTCCTCCCCAGGACAGCCAGCAGGAGGTGACACAGCGGTAAGCGAATCCTATTACACTTTCTCTCCAGTTCAGGGATGTGCAGACCAGGGCTTGGGAGAGTTTCTGCCCCAAAGATGATGTTTCCCGTGTATTCCTGCTCCCATCTTGTTCCACTCCTTAAGATCAATAAAACTACCCCTGGGAGCTCTGAAGTGAGAAGGGAGGATGAATAATGTTTAATTTTAACTTCACCCTCTCAAAGGTTAATCCTTTCCTAATGGGGATGTTTCTTAGCTATGACATTTTGAACTCCTCTTTTTTCAAACTTGCCTGTGAAATGTTTTCCTTTTACATACTCTTAACAAAATACCTCTTGTTTAGAACTCTCATTCTAAATAAGCCATAACACAAACAAACTCCTTTGATTAAACTTTTAGTTTCACTCCAGATTTCTTTAGAGATAGGGTAAAGTTCTTTTTTTAATGTGACCAATTCTGCTTGTAAGTAGTATCACAAGGTTAAATCTTAATGAGGTCCTTTCAATACCTACAGCTAGATGACCAATAGCTGGAATTCTTTAGACATCTTATTGATGAATTTCATAGGAAGATCATCCTTAATTAGCTTTCATTTCATCTAGCTTCTGCACTAAAGAACAGATCTTCTAGGTACTTATCTGTGGTACATCACGTCAGTGACCTAGAAAAAACATATTACCAGTGTCATAACCTAGTCCCAGATTTGGACCTCAGCGTCCAAAATATGTGGGTTAGCATGAAAACCCTCCAAGCTTAGTTACCAGCTTGGACCTGGTACTGCTGCCACCACCCAAAAAATTAGAGTGTTTTGGGGCACTCTGGTCCCCCCGAAACCCTTCCCTGGGGACCCCAAGACCCAAACCCTTGAGTCTCACAACAAAGGGAAATAAAACTTTTCCCATCCCCCCTCCAGGTGCTCCTGGAGAGATACACAGAAGCAACCTCCGTGAATCTAAGCAGAGGGAGTCCACCCTCTGTAATTCCAGTCCTGGAAACAAAAGCACTTTCCTCTTCACCCAGAGGGAATGCAAAATCAGGCTAGTAAATCTAACACACACAAACCTCCCCCTGACTTCTTCCTCCCACCAATTCCCTGGTGAGCTGCAGACCCAATTCCCTGAAGTTCCCCACTAAAGAAAAACTCCAATAGGTCTTAAAAAGAAAGCTTTATATAAAAAGAAAGAAAAATACATACAAATGGTCTCTCTGTATTAAGGTGACAAATACAGGGTCAATTGCTGAAAAGAAATATGAATAAACAGCCTTATTCAAAAAGAATACAATTCAAAGCACTTCAGCAATTATAGACATGTAAATACAAAAGAACATATAACTCCCTATCTGATATTTGGTACTCACAACTGGGAAACAGAAGATTAGAAAGCAGGAAATAGAAAAACTTCTCATCCGAGAGAGCATACAGGCAGAAGACAAAGAACTCAGACACACAATTCCCTCCACCCAGAGTTGAAAAAAAATCCTGTTTCCTGACTGGTCCTCTGGTCAAGTGGTTCAGATTACTTCTTTCCAGGTGAAAGAGACATTAACCCTTAGCTATCTGTTAATGACAACCAGTAATTGTGTTTCTCTTAACAAGGATAATGAATCACAATTTTCTCTTCATCTCTTTGCCTCTTTTGTGCAGTACCTACATGTATAGACTATTTCTCTCTTTTCTTGTTTTGGCAGCAATTTATGGCCATATCCTTGTTTTTTTAATTACATGAATAGTCCTATTGACTTAATTGAGACTATGTGGGTGAATAAGAAAAGTAGAATTTGGCAACCCAGATCGACTTTTAGGTGCCTAGAAAATCCCTGGAACAAAGCTGTGATGCTCAAAGCTGAGTTAGGTACCTAGGCTCGCTATACAATGCATGGGGAGGGAGAAATGCCTTAGAATGTGATCCATAGATGCCATCACACTAATTGTCTAAGCTGGCCAATCAGAGATGCTGAGGACAGGAGTGTGTGCTAAGCCCCACCCTCTCATAGAGCTAGGTGCCTAAGTCCAGGCTGCAGGGAGGCACCTAGCTCTGCTTCGTGCTTGACAAATGGAACACCTCTGCAGTTTCCTGTAGGAATAAATGGGTACTTGCCTGGCTCCACACAAAATGGGAGTGGAGGAAAGCATGAAGGAGATGTTGGTGGTGCTCACCTTATAACTTTTAGCTTGCTCTCTCCCTGTCTCTGGCCAAGTGACTATTTATTCTCAGTGGAATAGTCACTAGGCCAAAGAGACCGAGAAAAAATGATTCTGTCTCTGTAGACCAGTGGTTAGGACACCAAGCTGAGAGGTCCAGTCCCCCTGCTCCAATCACTCTTTCATTGTTTATCCACAGTGGATTGGCTTCAATAAGAGAGATTAAGGGAGTCCATAGGTCAGTGGCTAGGGCACTATTGTAAAAGGTGGGAGACCCCTGTTCAAATCCTTTCTCCCAATCAGGAAGAGAGAGAGAAGTTGAACCTCATAGACTCATTGACTTTAAGGTCAGAAAGGATCATCGGGATCATCTAGCCTGATCTCTTGCACATTGCAGGCCATAGAACCTCACCCACCAACTCCTGTAATAGACCCAAAACCTCTGGCGGAGTTACTGAAATCCTCACATCTTGATTTCAAGTTACAAAGAATCCACCATTTACACTAGTTTAAACCTGCAAGTGACCCATGCCCCATGCTGCAGAGGAAGGCAAACAACAACAACCCAGGGTCTCTACATACAACCTGACATGGGGGAAAATTCCTATCCATCCCCAACTATGGCAATCAGTTGGAACCTCAGCATGTCGGGAAGACCCATCAGACATCTGGGAAAGAATCTTCTGTAGTAAATCAGAGTTCTCCCCATCTAGTGTCCCATCACTGCCTGCTGGGGATAATTGCTAGTAGCAGTTGCAGATGGGCCTATCATAACCTAGTCCCAGATTTGGACCTTAGCGTCCAAAATATGGGGGTTAGCATGAAACCCTCCAAGCTTAGTTACCAGCTTGGACCTGGTAAAGCTGCCACCACCCAAAAAATTAGAGTGTTTTGGGGCACTCTGGTCTCCCCAAACCTTCCTTGGGGACCCCAAGACCCAAATCCCTTGAGTCTCACAACAAAGGGAAATAAACCTTTTCCCTTCCCCCCTCCAGGTGTTCCTGGAGAGATAAACAGAAACAAGCTCCGTGAATCTAAACAGAGGGATTCCACCCTCCCCGTTTCCAGCCTTGGAAAACAGAAGTACCAAGAGCTAATCTCTCTTCCCCCCTCACCCAGAGGGAATGCAAAGTCAGGCTAGTAAATCTAACACACACAGATTTCCCCCTGACTTCTTCCTCCCACCAATTCCCTGGTGAGCACAGACTCAATTCCCTGGAGTTCCCCACTAAAGAAAAACTCCAACAGGTCTTAAAAAGAAAGCTTTATATAAAAAGAAAGAAAAATACATAAAAATGGTCTCTCTGTATTAAGGTGACAAATACAGGGTCAATTGCTGAAAAGAAATATGAATAAACAGCCTTATTCAAAAAGAATACAATTCAAAGCACTCCAGCAACTATAGACATGTAAATACAAAAAAAACATATAAATCACTATCTGATCTTTTGTACTTACCACTGGGAAACAGAAGATTAGAAAGGCAGGAGACAGAAAAAATCACTTCTTATAGCCGAGAGGGTACAGGCAGAAGACCAAAGAACAAAGGACTCACACACAAACTTCCCTCCACCCAGATCTGAAAAAGTCTGGTTTCCTGATTGGTCCTCTGGTCAGGTGTTTCAGATACTTTTTTCCAGGTGTAAGAGACATTAAACTTTAGCTATCTGTTTATGATACGCCCCCCAAATTGCAGACAGTGGGGAAGCTCACTGGCGGCGATTTCCTTCTAGAACCTTAAAATAAACAGATTAATACAACACATGCACCTTTACATATACCACTAAGTATATAACTAACAGACTTCTACATTTTAAGAACACTTTTTAACTACTGGATTCTGGGAAACTCTCACAGGAGAGTGCATCAGCTACTTTGTTAGAAGCTCCTGAGATGTGCTGAATTTTAAAATCAAAATCTTGGAGAGCTAAACTCCAACGAAGAAGTTTCTTGTTGTTCCTCCTGGCAGTATGAAGCCACTTTAGCGCAGCATGGTCAGTTTGTAGCTGGAACCGCCGTCCCCAAACATATGGGAGTAGCTTTTCCAGGGCATACACAATGGCATAGCATTCCTTTTCACTGACTGACCAGTGACTTTCCCTCTCAGACAGTTTCTTGCTGAGAAACATGACAGGATGGAAGTTGTGATCTGTTGCTTCCTGCATGAGAACTGCTCCTATACCACGCTCAGATGCATCCGTGGTTACTTGGAATGGCCTGTCAAAATCCGGGGCCCTGAGCACAGGGTCAGACATGAGCGTTGCCTTAAGCTGGGTAAAGGCCTTTTGACACTCATCAGTCCACTTAACTGCAATTGGGCTGGGTCTTTTTGGTCAGGTCGGTTAGTGGGGCAGCGATTTGGCTGTAGTGTGGTACAAATCGCCTGTAGTACCCGGCCAAGCCTAAGAAGGATTGGACCTGTTTCTTTGACCTTGGGACAGGCCACTTTTGGATAGCATTCACCTTGGCCTGTAGGGGGTTTATGGTTCCTCGACCCACCTGGTGCCCCAGGTAAGTCACTCTGTTTTGGCCTATTTGACACTTTTTGGCCTTAACGGTTAGTCCTGCCTGCCTGATGCGCTCAAAGACCTTTTCCAGGTGTAGTAGGTGTTCGGGCCAGGAGTCTGAAAAAATGGCCACATCATCGAGGTAGGCAACTGCAAATTCTCCCAGTCCTGCTAGTAGACCATCTACCAGCCTCTGGAAGGTGGCGGGTGCATTTCGAAGGCCGAAAGGAAGGACATTAAATTCATACACCCCCTCATGGGTGACGAATGCTGACCTCTCCTTGGCAGGTTCATCTAGCGGTACTTGCCAGTACCCCTTGGTTAAGTCTATTGTAGAGATGAACTGGGCCCGTCCCAACTTTTCCAATAGCTCATCGGTGCGGGGCATTGGATAGTTGTCCGGACGAGTTACCGCATTTAGCTTACAGTAGTCCACGCAAAAGCGTATTTCCCCATCTGGTTTGGGTACCAGAACCACTGGAGATGCCCATGCACTGGTAGATGAGCGGATTATACCCATCTGTAGCATGTTCTGGATCTCCCGTTCTATAGCAGCTTGGGCATGAGAAGACACCCGGTAGGGTGGGGTTCTAATGGGGTGAGCATTACCTGTGTCAATGGAGTGGTATGCCTGTTCAGTCAGTCCTGGGGTGGCTGAGAACAATGGGGCGAAGCTAGTGCACAGCTCCTTGATTTGTCACCGCTGCAGACGTTCCAGGGTGGTTGAGAGGTTCACCTCTTCCACGCCACTGTCTTTTTTCCCTTTGTAGTAGACACCGTCAGGCCACTCAGCATCATCTCCCTGGACTGTAAACTGACAGACCTGTAAGTCTCTGGAATAGAAAGGCTTGAGAGAATTAACATGGTACACTCTGGGCTTTAGTGAGGAATTGGGAAATGCTATGAGGTAGTTCACAGTTCCCAGGCGCTCTTGGACCGTGAATGGCCCTTCCCATGATGCTTCCATCTTATGGGCCTGTTGCGCCTTCAAGACCATAACCTGGTCTCCTACCTTGAAGGAACATTCTCTGGCATGTCTGTCATACCAGGCCTTTTGGTCTTCCTGAGCATCCTTTAGGTTCTCTTTAGCAAGGGCTAAGGAGTGTCGGAGGGTGCTTTGTAGGTTGCTTACAAAGTCCAGAATGTTAGTTCCTGGAGAAGGCGTAAACCCCTCCCATTGCTGCTTCACCAACTGTAATGGCCCCTTAACCTCGTGACCATACACAAGTTCAAATGGTGAAAACCCTAAACTGGAATGTGGTACAGCCCTGTAGGCAAACAGCAACTGCTGCAACACTAGGTCCCAATTATTGGAGTATTCGTTGACGAATTTACGTATCATGGCCCCCAAAGTTCCATTAAACCTTTCCACCAGGCCACTGGTTTGATGGTGGTACGGGGTGGCAACCAAGTGGTTCACCCCATGAGTTTCCCACAGTTTTTGCCTAGTCCCTGCCAGGAAATTAGATCCTGAATCTGTAAGGATGTCGGAGGGCCAACCTACCCTGGCAAAAATGTCTGTTAGGGCCAGGCACACAGTGTTAGCCCTGGTGTTGCCTAGAGCTACTGCTTTCGGCCATCGGGTAGCAAAGTCCACGAAAGTCAGTACGTACTGCTTTCCTCTGGGCGTCTTTTTTGGGAAAGGACCCAGAATATTCACAGCTACTCACTGAAATGGGACCTCAATTATGGGGAATGGCTGGAGTGGGGCCTTGACCTGGTCTTGAGGCTTTCCCACTCTTTGGCATACCTCACAAGACCGGACATACTTGGCAACGTCCTTGCCCATCCCCTCCCAGTGGAAGGACTTCACTAACCGGTCCTTGGTTCTGTTCACCCCAGCATGGCCACTGGGATGATCATGGGCTAGTTTCAGCTGGTGGCTAGTGCTTGCTTGTTGCAGGGGAACAGGTGCCTATGGTAGTTCAGGTTTTTGGGGAATGCTAGCTGAGAGAGAGATTCCCTGTGAAGCTGGGTGCCTCAAGTTAGTTGGGCTCAGCCAGAACTACTTATCCCTAAGAACAATGGATAGACTCATCAGAAAGCAGCCAATTTGGTGGGTCAGGTGAATACGTGCAGGGTGACTTGTGCAGTGCTATACTTAAGATTTAGAAACAGAGAATAAAATCCCACTGGGATGAAGGTGCCCCAGCTAGGGGAGGGGTGTAGACCAGTTAGATTTTGGAGAGAAAGGTGACTAGGAAGGATTGTTTTCTAACCATGCAAAAATCTTGCTTGTTTCTTTATTGCAGCTCAGAATGCCTTCCTAGTTTCACTTATGAGAAGTGTAAATCTAGGTATCATAAATGATGTGCCTGAATTCTATCTTTTAATAAATCTTTCAAAAATAATGTTACTGTTGTATGGGTGTTTCAGACTGATCTCAAGGGGGAAAGAACCCTGCAACCTGGAAGGAGAGAGAATGGAGAAAAAGTTTATGGGACCTACATGACATACTCAGTTTCAATCAAAGGACACAGGCAGAGCTGTCCTCTCCTAGTAAAGAATGTTGCCATCAGGCAAACACCTGGGGAGGCGCCAACATGACCAATGAAGAGACATGACTTGGATAATGGTTTTAGGTCAATCCCATCCCCATAAAGGTGATGTATGAACCAGTTGCAGGCAGTTGTCATCAGTAAAATGTACTATAAAGTATTCTGAGAGATTAAATTTAATTGCATCAGAAAGGGGAAATAATGTGTAATCCAAATGAGGTGTCTCATCTTCACATCAGCATGAATGTGTGATTAAATTGCAGATTCTGTGAGACCGTACATTGAAGAAACATCTGTTCTCTAATTGCTCTGTTCTACTCAGCCTCAAACCATTTATCAGCAGGAAATAGGCTACTATGTGTGTCAATGGTTAGGTGAGACACTGTAACGTGGTCAATCTGCTTCAGAAGGCGGAGTGCAATTCTGGAGCATTGCTCACCGTGGAAGGGTTTCACTGTAACCAACAATCGTGCCAAAATAGTAGAACAGAGAAACTCTACCCAGAGACCGAGCTTTATTCACTACCTTAATATACTGAGACAGACATTTCTGTGATACATTTGATAATAACTGTATGTTGCAGGTGCAAGGCGAGACTTCTGGGCACCTGGCCTCTGTCCTAGCTGTATAAAGAAAACAATCTGTCAAACCAGCATCTGAAACAGGTGTTCAAGCACATTAGAACCTATCTGAGGCACTTCTACTTCATCATAAAGCAATACATATTGTACCTGCTGTATGTTGGCAAGTACATGAGGACTAAGAGAGCAGATGTTCTCTTCCTCTTGTGATGGAATCCAGTTAACAATATACTTTGCTCATTTGAACTTTTTTGCTTAAGAAGCTAGCAGAAGTTATGTGTATACCCTATGTTGCCTCTTACGGCTTCTCTAAATTACTATTGCAAATAAAATGCACAATTAATTTAAAAACAAAAAATTGTTCTCAGCTCACCCCCGAACATTAGTAGATATAATTATTACATGTAACCTCTTTTTCTTACCAGCAGGGGTCATGTCATGACCATGGCTGCACTGATTTCCTTTCCAAAGTCTCTGATACTTTTGTGTTTACAGTGCTAATGCATTTCTAGAGGAGATCCATTTGGAAATACAGTTCAAATATTTCTACTCATAGGATGGAAAAAAGAGAGGCTATGTAAGGGCAGTATGCATTTTATAACACAAATATTTGATAAGCAAGACCCATAAAGTTTATGTTGTATTTTTGGAAGCCTAGCTGTTAAATTAATTCTTGTATTTACTGTTTGAATAAATTAATCCATTCTTCACTTCACCATGTTTGCATGTCTAATTCAAAGATCAGTTGTTCTGTGTCATCATCTTTTTACTTAAAAATATGTTTTGCTTGACTTGGCATTATAAAACTTCCTTGGGGAGGGAAAACAGCTGATTATTTCAGCTACACTATGAGAAGCAGAATGGTTTCAGGAATTTAAATGAAAATCATACACATTTTATGAAGACTATGCTTTTACATCAGATTTCTAAAAGTGCCTGTTCTGATCATTTGCTTAAAATTTGGTCTGGGGAAACCATAGAAGTATCAGTATTTAAGATGCGGAAATTAAGCTCTTGCAGGTCAGTGTTGAAAAGCATCAGTGGAGCTGTGATTTGACTCTTCTAAATCACCTGTCCACGCTATTATTATTTCTACTGCAGTAACATCAAAGGACTCTTCAACCAGAAGTCCATTCTTCGAGGTAGTCTGCAAACAAATAGCACAAAGACAATCCCTGACCCAGAAAGCTCAAATCTAACATTTGTACAAAACATGAACAAACAGATAATATGGGAGGACTACATGACATGTAGGAGACAGGTATTTTTCCAGAAATTAGCCAACAGACTGATCACAGAAGATACATGACTTCAATCTAACTAGTGCCAGATGGCAGTAATGTGTAGGCATCAGAATAATGGCAGGTTTTGAGGAGAGGTCGGTTATATCTGGCTCCTTCTAGTATTGTCAGTCCATCATTTCTATAAGCAGCAAATTCAGTCAAGTAAAAACATATACCATCTCCTGGATTAAGAGCAGCTTGCTCAAATTCAACCCAGGCATGACCAAAGTGATTCTGGTTGGAAGAGGAGAAACACTAAAGAACCAGTTGGGACGTTATCATTTCTCTTCAACTGAAGAGAAACCCCATAATTCATCACTGTGGTTAGTTAGCTTGGAGTCCTGGTTGATTCACTGCTAAGTGTGGATGACCAGAGAGCGTCAGTGACTAAAGATATCTCCTTTAGCCAACTAGGAAATGTCACCACTTCCTCTCAAGCGAGAACTTGGATGCAGGACCTGTCACCTCCAGGCTGGACTACTATAATTCACTGGATGTAAAGCTGAGTGCAAAAACAATGCAAAATCTCCAGCTGGTATAAAATGCAGCTGCACTCTTCCTCTATTATTTAGGCTACAGTGAGTAAATCATGCTTGTGCTCCAGTCTGTCCACCGGCTTCCAGTCAGTGGCTGAGGTCAGTTCAAGGCCTTTGTCCTACAGCCCATGCCTCAAGGAATTTACTATCAAAGTTTAGATTTAATGAGTAATTTTTGTTTCATAGTGTCGCTACTAAAGCCTGCTTCATTTCATTTTTTATTGAAGGGAAGTGACTGAGTGTCACAGGGTTGGTCTCTCACCCTGGGATTCACCAGCCTCTGGTCCTCGATGTCAGGACAGTCAACAGCACAGGTCCAGCCCATGGGAGTCAGCCCCTTTGAGGGCTATCAAGATTCAAAGGGAAACGAAACACAAATGAAGGAATACAAGCCCAGCGTAGGCTTCCCTTCCGTCAGGGAGCCTATGGTAGGCCATAGTCCTGTTCAGCACCCACAGGTGATCACTGGTAATAATCCCAAGGTGATTGTTGCATACCAGGTTCACCTTCCCCTGAGAGGGGAGAGAGGTGCAAGAAGGGACACATTAGCCATCATTTGAGCAGTTCCTGCTCTCAGTCCAGTTCCAGGAGCTGAGGACTGGAGGTCTGCCATTCGCTGAGCTGGACTTATCCCTTTTAGGTTCACCCTCCAGGCCAGACATTCCTTGCAGGTTAAGCTTAATTGGTCTCAAAGCAGCTCATTAACCCTTGTGTCACCAACATGAGGTGGTGAAAGGGACAGGCAGTAGGAAGTGGGGTTGGAGAGCTGACAGACCCAAGGTACAGAAGGATGAATGCAAAGGGCTCAATGCAGAGGAATTGGCAGTAGGTCAGAAAGATTAATGAACTAGCAGTACAGGCACACGAAATAACGGCAGCAAGGACTGTACTAAGTAGGTACACGCCAAGCCACCAGCATGGGAAGTAAGGGCTAAATTCTGCTCTTATTTACACTCTTATAATACCACTGTCTTCAGTGGGACTGCAGGTGTGTAAATGATTGCAACAATAAATCCAGAGGTTTTGGTACCAAAATACACATTGCAGTGAATGTTTGTGCATTCCTTTATGTGGCTTTCAGATAAGTGCAGTTATGTGCAGTTCAATATATTAACATACGACATTTGTATAATAATACAATCCTTAACTCCGGTATACTGATGTTTAGAAAATTAGCTGTTCATGCACAAACATTAGTTGAAGCACTTGTGAAGCACTTTGAGATCTACTGATGACAAGTGCTAGATACATGTTAGGCATAGCGATAATAATACCTGTCTGATACAGTGAATGGCCCAAGAGAGCTACATAATATCAGACACACTACCCAGGAAGAGGTTTAATATTGTAGTGAACGTATAGGTTCACTGCAGAGCCCGCACCTCTACCTGAATGGAACGTGATGAAAGTCCCTGATGGACTTTTGGTCAAGGTTATATTGGTTGTAGACTCTGATATGCCTGGAAAACTGTAGGGGGCCAGTATATCTCTAAAAGTGAGTGACACTGTCTAGGAAGAGGGTTTGGGCATGGAAGCCAGGGAGTGCGCTGATTCAGTGTCTCCAAAAAACAACTGAACTCAGTTGAGCTCCTAATGAGTTTCAGCGGGAGTTAAAGCTGCTCCTATTGCAGGAAGTTTCAATAACAGCTAACATAAAAAAAAGGAACTCAGTAAAATGAAGCAAGTGAGATGCAAAGAGGTGTGGTTTACTCCTTTCATGACTTCTAGTGAATCTGCCCCCGCCCCCTGAATTCAGGAGCACCAGTGAAAAAAGCTCAAAGTCAGGGGAACACAGATTATTCAGAACCAGACTTAGGGTTGGTCTTCAGCAGGTTTAAGTGAGCATTGCTCCATTGAAATCTCTAGTTGAGGATCTAGCCCAAAAAGTCTGAAGTGGAGTAAACCAGAGCAAATCAAACTTAGGTGTTGAAACTGCTCTGAAAAAACCCTTATATCTCCATGTTCTTGAGTCTTAGGCCCCTGCATTCCTGTACCCTTTTGGCTTGTAGGATTTCTATTGACAGTGGAAAGGGAATAAGGTATTTGACAAAATTGCCAGGAGTCTGGCGCCTCATGACCTCCCAGACCACGCTGGAACTATCAGCATTTTATGCTGTTTTACGTCCCTGTGAACCTTCTGAATTCCTTGTATTATGGAAATGAAAGAAAAGACAAAGCAACAGCCATGGCGAGGAGAATGCATTTATCGGTTAAGTTATTAGCTCTTAGATGTAATTGCAGAACAATAGTAATTTTGAGTTGTCCTTTGTCATGAACTTGTACATCTTTCAGTAAATCCAGTTTGAAGATTGTTTCAGGCATTGTCCTGGAAACATTGTTTCCCAGCTCAGCCAATCTGTGGTTCATTTCAGAGTTCCTGCTAAACTAACTTCTGACTTAGAGCTACCAGACAGGTCTCTGCCACCGTAGTAATTTCATTTCTTTTGACATTACGGATGGTCCTCATGACCCTCTGTTTGGCAATACAGATAAGACACCTTGGAGGTGTTGTCTGATCTCATGAGCTCTACCTTTTAAATAATGAATAGTTTTGGATCCAGCACTGCTCAGAGCACTGCCCCAAGTTCTAGCTCATTTAAATGTTGCCTCTTCTCCTGCTTTGAATATTTGTCCTGCACAACCACAAAGTGACTCTTGAGAACTATTCACATGCCTTGCAGAGGATGAGTGTGTACCATAACAGCTTTGTCAGTACATCTTCTTAACAGATTGTTGATGTTTACCACCACCTGGGGGGAATTCTTTATGTGTCTGTAAACATCACTCAGTCCAGATGCTGAGCTAATTGCACTTAGAGGCAAGTTCATAGAGAGTGTGTGTGAAGCCTTGCCCGTGGAACTATGTCTAGGCATGATAACATTAATCCTATTAGGCATAATACTTCTCTTAATGTTCATGTCTGACTTTATATTACCAGGACTGTAACCTCTAGTTTTCTGTCCTTTCCTGAGAAGGAAAATAATCCAGACCACTCTGTTGAATGGATCTTAATTGCACAGATGCTGGCCTGGATATACATAGGTTTTATCGATGTTCACTACAGATCTTAGACTTTGGTGCCTGTTTCTTTGCCTGCTGGAAAGGAAGTTGCCTTTGCAGTTCAGTCACCTAGATATGTGACAGTTGAATACTTTTCAAGCTGTTCACAACTGCAAGTACTTTTGGGAAGACTTGTTGTGGACAGCCACTGGAAACAGGACTACTAGTGTACATAAAGTTGCTCACATGCATAGTATTTGCGGGATCAGAGCTTAAGGTTAACAGTGAAATCTTACAGCATTCAGCATCTCACGTGACAGATCACATAACCAGGGCCACTCTGCTGTTTTTGCCCCCTCAAGCAGCACGCTGAATTGCTACTGCGGAAGACGGGGGCAGTCTGTGTGCCATTAGGGCGGCACGCGTGTTTCCATGGCGGGGGCAATTCTTTGGCAGCTTCTATGTTCAGCTATCCGTGGCTGCGCAGCTTTTGTCTTCCGGCTGAAGACAGAAGCTGCTTCTGTCTTTAGTCGGAAGAGAGAAGTTACTATGGCAAATATTTCCTAATTTATGAAAAAACCAAGGTATTTAGATTGTCTAGGCACTGAGACATACAGCCAGGCCTTGACCCTGCAGGTCCTTGAACCACATGTAGCATAGCATGATGCATAAACAAGACTATGTGCCTTCCTTTCCTCTCCCACACAAAGCCTTCCCTTCTGGTGCCTCTGTCCAAATTCACATCTTTTCAAATGTATGATGTAAAATAAAATGCAAGATAAGTTAATAATTAAAGCAATTAATGATACATGCATAATCATGTGTGGGTGAACGCAACAGAAGGTTGACTCAACTACGTGATTTACATAGAAACAATATTTCTGCTCTCAACATTCTATTGGCACCCACAAATATCTGTGCATAAACAATTGTGTGCACAGATTAGAAGAAGGTTTGATGGCCCTTTGAAAATGTGGTCCATTGAAACATCTGGTCTATCCTCCTTCCATAGCAGGATTGTTCCTCAGAGCATATTCACCACTGAACACTGGATGCAGAATTATGTCTCAAAGATAGTCGATAACAATATTATAGGTCTTTATTTTTCAATTGATATAAAAGATCTGAGCTGGGTGGGAACCAGATTTTCCATTTCAAAGGAAATTCTGTGATTTTAAATTTTATTCCCATTGTAAAACAAAAGCACACAAATAAAAAAAAGGAAGTTTCCTATGAAATGAAATCCCATTCCCCCTCAGTTTTTGTTTGTTTGTCTGAAACATTTTGTTCTAATTTTGACCTTTTTTAAACCTTCTAAACTTTTTGTATCTAACAACAATGAATTTCCTTTTGAAATCAAAAGCAAAATATTATATTAAGGAAATGCTGAAATGGAATGTTTTGACATAATTGAAATGTTCCATGGGGGGGGGTTCAAAATAAAATTTCATCAAAATAGACATGCTTTTAAAAACATTCCAATTTTAAAGAATATGACATATTTCATTGGTAAATTGTTTCAACAAAAAAATTCCAACCAGCTTCATAATTGAGGTTAGTTCGTTTCTTTGGGAAAGTTCCAACCAGTAGAAGATAAATTATTAAGAGGACATTAAGAGTAAAGAAGCACAAAAACAGAGTTAAATTTTTAATGTTCAGGAAGTTGTTTGAGATAAGAGGTTTAGTGTTTGCTGTTCTCTCCCTTCAATGCCTAAGCTTGGCCTAGAGAAGCAACAAAGTGTGTGATCCTTTAGTAATACTAATTGGCTGCTCAATATTCTATAGATGTTTCTTAGAGTATTTGGCAAAGGAATTAAAATAGCCAAGCAAAAAAATGGATTAACCCCCCACCTCCCCAAAACTGCAGAAGTTATGAAAGATCCTGCAGAGGACATCAGTGGAGAGAGACTGCAAAACAGCATGGTCAAATCATTAGGAAGCTCAATTTGTAATGTGGCTGAAGTACTGTCTACATTTACAGCTAGCAAGAAATTCAAAGATCATGGCCATTTACCATAAATGAATCTTCATCAATATGTTCAGTCCAACTTGTTTTAGGTTTGTGGAGGTTCAGTGTTATCTGGCAGTGTAGCAATAGCTGATTAAATAGCTGTGCAAGATTGAGTGTGGTCCTCATGAAGCTACCCCTTCAGATCATAGCTTGTGGAGTGGTTACTGATTTCAATTCCATAAATCACTCAAACATCCACTGCAACTACTAGTGGATATGACAGCTCTGGACCAGAAGGGTCTGTCCCTGGTCTTTTTCCCGGGAGTGGTGAGGGTGCTCCTTGCTTCTTTGAGGGCAAATGGACCTCAAGGCCCACTGAGCTGCTCCTACCCCCTCCTCCCTTCTTCAGCTCCCCCTCACTCAGGATCCTAGCCCCAGGACTGTTCCCTCTCAGCTCCCTCCTTCAGGGCACAACCCTATGCCCTCACCTCTCCCTTCCCCTGGGATTGACTCCTCTTTCCCACCCCACTGGCCCCCACAGGCTCCAAACTGCCCTCCATCACTGGGGGCGCCCTGTGTTCCCCCTTCCTTCCCACCCTCACCACCTGTGCTCCCTCTGCTTGCCCACCACTACCACTGGAGACCCTGTGCTCCCCCCTCCCACCCTGACTGACCCCTTCCTTGCCTGCCCAACCCCCAAGGCCTTGGGGACACAGACAGCGTGGCCAGCTGTAGCCTTCCAAAAGCTTTGCTTGCTGAGCAGTGCGCTGGCCATGGGGCCAGGCTGCCAGAGGCATTACATGAGCTGGAGTGGCTACCCTGAGTAGTAGAACACTACTATTGGTTAGGAAGGTTGTCACTCCATATCGTCTCAGCTGCTGATCAGTGGAAGCAGAAGAGGGGGCGGGATAAGTGAGCTAGCGCAGCAGAGGAAACTGGAGCTCCTGGAGGAGGAGACTGCAGGTAAGAACTCCGCTTGGGGCTTGGACATGTGCCCCGAGCAGACCTTCAGTACGAATCTCGGGAGGGACCGGCTGATTGGGGGGAAGGCTTTGAGCCAGGGTAACTGCTTTGAGCCAGCAGCCTGATAAAAAGGCAGCCAGTTATGAACCTAGTAAACAGAGGACAGGCAAACAGAGGGAATTTGCCAGGGAGTTCACCTGGGGGGAGTTCCCACAGAGTTTTTTTTGCCTTTCAGGGTTCTCTGAGCAGTAAATACAACATCTGAAGAGGCTCTTCAAAGGAAGAAACAATGAGTGATCAGCTGTTGTGACCTGCACAGGACGTGCCATGTTTGTCTTTCTCCCAGAGGATAGAAGTGACTTTGTCTGTACGAAGTGCAAGCTGGTCTCCATATTGGAAGAGAAGGTTAAAGGATTAAAGACCCAAGCATCAGCTCTGTGTTGCATCAGAGAAAATGAAAACTTTCTGGATAGAAGTCAGTGTTTGGTACTGCAGGCGGAGCATGCTGAAGAATCAGAGAAGAAAATACAGAACAGGGAAGAAAACTGGTAGGATGTGACCTCCAGAAGAAGAAAGTGGAGAACCCATGTATGCCCAATGCAGATAGAGGTAAGAAACTATTTTCAGGCTCTCTGCACAAGTACTATGGTGTCGAATGGTTTTGAAGAGTCATCTGAGGGGAGGGATCAGAAGGAGACACCACTGACGTGAAGACATGGGATGCATTGTCCTAGGAATGGGGGATCCACGACCACCACTCCCAAGGGGAAGAGATGGGTGGTGGTGGTCAGGGACTCCCCCATAAGGAGAATGGAGTCATCCATCTGCCATCCAGACCAGGAAACACAAGAAGTGTGCTGCTTGCCTGGAGCTAGAATTCAGGATGTGATGGAATGTCTGCCAAGACTGATCATGCCCTTGGACCACTACCCCTTCCTAAAAGCAGTAAAGAATCCTGTGGCACCTTATAGACTAACAGACATTTTGGAGCATGAGCTTTCCACATGATGCTTTTACAGATCCAGACTAACATGGCTATCCCTCTGATACTTTACCCCTTCCTACTTTTTCATGTGGGCACCAATGATACTATCAAAATGACCTTGAGTGGGTCACTGCAGACTACATGGCTCTGAGTAGAAGGATAAAGGAGTTTGAGGTGCAAGTCGTGTTCTTGTCCCTCCTCCCTGTTGAAGGAAAAGGCCCAGGTATGGACCATTTAATTATGGAGGTGAATCCGTGGTTGCACAGGTGGTGTCGGAAAGAGGGCTTTGGATTTTTTGACCCTGGGATGTTGTTCCAGGAAGAAAGATTGCTAGGAAGAGATGGGATCTGTCTAATGAAGAAAGGGAAGAGCATCTTCGCTGGCAGGCTTGCTAACCTAGTGAGGAGGGCTTTAAACCAGGTTTGCCGGGGGATGGTGACTTAAGCCCTGAGGTAAGTGGGGAAGTGTGATACTGAGAGGAAACACAAGGAGGAGAGTGCAACAGGGGAGGCCTCTTGATTCATACTGAGAAAGTAGGGCAATTGGCTAGTTATCTTAGGTGCCTGTACACAAACCAAAGAAGCCTGGGAAACAGGCAGGAAGACATGGAAGTCCTGGCATTCAAGGAATTATGATGTGATTGGAATAACAGAGACTTGGTGGGGTAACTCACATGATTGGAGCACTGTCATGGATGGGTATAAACTGTTCAAGAAGGACAGGCTGGGGAGAAAAGGTGGAGGAGTTGCTCTATATGTAGGAGAGCAGTATGGTTGCTCAGAGCTCCAATATGAAACTGTAGGATGAGGTAGATGAGGCTTTCTTTGGACAACTAACAGAAGTTTCCAGATCACTGGCCCTGGTTCTCATGGGGGACTTCAATCACCCTGACATCTGCTGGGAGAGCAATATAGCAATGCACAGACAATCCAGGAAGTTTTTGGAGAGTGCTGGAGACAACTTCCTGGTGCAAGTGCTGGAGGAACCAGCTAGGAGCTGTGGTCCTTTTCACCTGCTGCTCACAAACAGGGAAGAATTGGTAGGGGACATAGAAGTGGGTAGCAACCTGGGCAGCAGTGACCATGAGATGGTGGAGTACAGAATCCTGACAAAAGGAAGAAAGGAGAGCAGCATAATATGGACCTTGGACTTCAGAACAGCAGACTTTGACTCCTTTAGGGAATTGATGAACAAGATCCCCTGGGAAGCTATTATGAGGGGTAAAGGAGTCCAGGAGAGCTGGCTGTGTTTTAAAGAAGCCTTATTGAGGGTGCAGGAACAAACCATCCCAATGTGCAGAAAGAATAGCAAATATAGCAGGTGACCAGCTTGGCTTACAAGAAGTGGAAACTTGGACAGAAGACTAGAGAGGAGTATAAAAATATTGCTTGAGCATGCAGGGGTATAATTAGGAAGGCCAAAGCACAATTGGAGTTGCAGCTAGCAAGAGATGTGAAGGGTAACAAGAAGGGTTTCTACAGGTATGTTTGCAACGTAGTCAGGGAAAGTGTGGGACCCTTACTGAATGGGGGAGGCAACCTAGTGACAGATGATGTGGAAAAAACTGAAGTATGCAGTGCTTTTTTTTGCATTGGTCTTCACAGATGTCAGCTCCCAGACTGCTGCACTGGGGCAACACAGTATGTGGAGGAGGTGAGCAGCCCTCAGGGGTGAAAGAACAGGTTAAGGACTATTTAGAAAAGCTGGACATGCACAAGTCCATGGGGCTGGGTCTAATGCATCTAAGGGTGCTGAGAGAGTTGGCTGATTTGATTGCAGAGCCATTGGCCATTAACTTTGAAAACTCGTGGCGATCGGGGAGGTCACGGATGATTGGAAAAAGGCAAATATAGTGTCCATATTTAAAAAAGGGAAGAAGGAGAATCCAGGGAACTACAGACCAGTTAGTCTCACCTCAGTCTCTGGAAAAATCATGGAGCAGGGATCCAAAATCAAGGAATCCATTTTGAAGCACTTGGAGGAAAGGAAGGTGATCAGGAACAATCAACATGGATTCACCAAGGGCAAGTCATGTCTGAGAAACTTGATTGCCTTCTATGATGAGATAACTGGCTCTATGGATATGGGGAAAGCAGTGGATGGATAAATCTTGACTTTAGCAAAGCTTTTGATATGGTCTCCCACAGTATTCTTGCCAGCAAGTTAAAGAAGTATGGATGGGATGAATGGACTATAAGGTGATGTGACAAAGTTCCTCGTCTACCTTGGTGGGTCCTGCGCTTACTGGCGGATTTGCTCACCTCATAGATTCACCATGTGGGTCAGGAAACAACCCGGAGACCTTCCCCTCTGGTAGAAACCACAGTCCAGGTCAATTCCTCCTGTTTCTGATCAGGAGTTGGGAGGTTTGGGGGAACCCAGGCCTGCCCTCTACTCCGGGTTCCAGCCCAGGGCCCTGTGGACTATAGCTGTCTAGAGTGCCTCCTGGTACAGCTGTGCGACAGCTAAAACTCCCTGGGCTACTTCCCCATGGCCTCCTCCCAACACCTTCTTTATTCTCACCACAGGACCTTTCTCCTGGTACCTGATAATGCTTATACTCCTCAGTCTTCCAGCAATATATCTTCTCACTCTCAGCTCCTTGTGCCTCTTGCTCCCAGCTCCTCGCATGCATGCCACAAACTGAAGTGAGGTCCTTTTTAAACTCAGGTGCCCTGATTAGCTAGCCTGTCCTAATTGGTTCTAGCAGGTTCCTGATTACATTAGTAGAGCCCCCGCTCTGGTCACTCAGGGAACAGAAAACTACTCATCCAGTGACCAGTATATTTGCCCTCTACCAGACTCCTGTACCTAACTGGTCTGGGTCTGTCACAGTGGATAGAAAGCTGGCTAGATTGTTGGGCTCAATTGGTAGTGACCAACTGCTTGATGTCTAGTTGGCAACTGGTATCAAACGGAGTGCCCCAGGGGTTGGTTGGGGGGGGCGGCTTTGTTCAACATCTTCATTAAGATGTTGGGATGCATTAACAGGTGTGTTGTAAACAAGACACGAGAAGTCATTCTTCTGCTTTACTCTGCGCTGGTTAGGCCTCAACTGGAGTATTGTGTCCAGTTCTGGGCACCGCATTTCAAGAAAGATGTGGAGAAACTGGAGAGGGTCCAGAGAAGAGCAACGAGAATGATTAAAGGTCTTGAGAACATGACCTATGAAGGAAGGCTGAAGGAATTGGGTTTGTTTAGTTTGGAAAAGAGAAGACTGAGAGGGGACATGATAGCAGTTTTCAGGTATCTAAAAGGGTGTCATCAGGAGGAGGGAGAAAACTTGTTCACCTTAGCCTCCAATGATAGAACAAGAAGCAATGGGCTTAAACTGCAGCAAGGGAGATTTAGGTTGGACATTAAGAAAAAGTTCCTAACTGTCAGGGTAGTTAAACACTGGAATAGATTGCCTAGGGAAGTTGTGGAATCTCCATCTCTGGAGATATTTAAGAGTGGGTTAGATAAGTGTCTATTAGGGATAGTCTAGACAGTATTTGGTCCTGCCATGAGGGCAGGGGACTGGACTCGATGACCTCTCGAGATCCCTTCCAGTCCTAGAGTCTACGAGTCTATGAGTCCATTAATGATCTAGGTGATGGGATGCATTGCACCCTCAGCAAGTTCACAGATGACACTAAGCTGGAGAGAGAGGTAGATACAGAGCTGCCCAAAGGATTCAGGGGGCCTGGGGCAAAGTGGGGGAGCTGTGGCGCTTGTACTCACCCGGCGGAGGTCCGGGTCTTTGGCGACATTTCGGCGGCGGGGGGCCCTTCAGTCGCTCCGCATCTTCGGCAGCACTGAAGGCCCCCCCTGCCACTGAAATGCCGCCGAAGACCAGGACGGCTGCCAGGCCAGGGCTCACGGGGGCCCTCTGGGGCCTGGGACCTGGGGCAAATTGCCTCACTTGCCCCCTGCCCCGGGCAGCCCTGGGTAGATATGCTAGAGAGTAGGAATAGGATCCAGAGTGAACTAGATACATTGGAGGATTGGGCCAAAAGAAATCTGATGAGGTTCAACAAGGACAAGTTCAGAGTCCTGCACTTAAGAAGGAAGAATCCCATGCACTGCTACAGGCTGGGGACCGACTGGCTAAGTAGCAGTTCTGCAGAAAAGGACCTGGGGATTACAGTGGACGAGAAGCTGGATATGAGTCAACAGTGTGCCCTTGTTGCCAAGAAGGCTAACGGCATATTGGGTTGCATTAGAAGGAGCATTGCCAGCAGATCGAGGGAAGTGATTATCCCGCTCTATTCGGTACTGGTGAGGCCATCTGGAGTACTGCATCCAGTTTTGGGCCCCCTACTACAGAAAGGATGTAGACAAATTGGAGAGACTCCAGCGGAGGACAACGAAATTGATCAGAGGGCTGCAGCACATGATTTATAAGGAGAAGCTGAGGGAACTGGGCTTATTTAGTCTGCAGAAGAGAAGAGTGAGAGAGGATTTCCAAAGAGGATGGCGCTTGGCTGTTCTCAGTGGTGGCAGATGACAGAACAAGGAGCAATGGTCTCAAGTTGCAATGGGGGAGGTTTAGGTTGGATGTTAGGAAACACTGTTTCACTAGAAGGGTGGTGAAGCACTGGAATGGGTTACCTAGGGAGGTGGGGGAATGTCTATCCTTAGAGGTTTTTAAGCCTGGTTTGATAAAGCCCTGGCTGGGATGATTTAGTTGGGGTCAGTCTTGATTTGAGCAGGGGATTGGACTAGATGACCTCCTGAAGTCTCTTCCACCCCTACTCTTCTATGATTCCAGGTGCCGCCCCCCCTCCCCCCGGGTTTCCTAAATGGCATCCCAGTCAGGGAGTGAATTACGTGCTGGCAGGCTGTTTACAAGCAACTCCAGAGACAGCTACAATAGCAGGGCATTGTAAGACACCCCAGGTTGCCGGGGAGGAAGTGACACAGCACCTCACTGGACTGGATTGCACCCCAGAACATCACACATGAGTTGTAAAGTAGCCTTTAGAGTCAGCTGATACTGATCCCTTTTTGCAAAGTTTGTCTTCAGACTCCAATTACTACCCATACAATGGTAATGATGAAAAACTCCCAGGTAGGCTTTTATACTCTGGATCTTGTTTTTGAGATGGGATTGGTGGTAATGGGGTTGGAAATTATACCTTTTGTCCTAGATGTGACTTTCTTCATTTTGAAAGTGGGATGCACTTTTTGTGTGAAGACAAAGGACTTTTTCTTGTGGTCCCCAGTGTCTATGAGGAAGAAAGCTGGCCTGCTGACAGACCAATTTTCCAGTAGTTGGCGGGACAATAATAATGTTTTGCCCTGGACTCTGAACACAGTCATTCCTGACTGCCCTTGCCCGTCTTTTCATCCACAGAGATCACTGCAGGATTCAGATGACCTGCTATTGAGGAAGCAGAACTATAGTTAGAGTGCTACTGGCAGAAAATGCATTTCCCATTGTTTCGTGTTGGACTTGATTTCATTAAAAACTGAAAATGTATGCCATGGCTATGCAGAAGTGGAACAAAAACTCTTTGAGAATAGTATCAAGCCATTGCTTATTTGTCTCAAGGCCTCTCTCATGCAGGGCTACATCTTATCACCCTTCTTGTTCAACACATATATGGGTTGGTTGTGTTGGGGTTTGTTTTGTTTTTTGTGGAAGCTTAGTGATGATGTACGAGTTGTGCTGTCTTCATTAATGAGGATGGTGCCCAATTCACATTTTCATCTCTGAGGATCCAGGCATTAAAATAGGTCTAATTACAGTGTCTCTCTGAGAATACATGAATAAAGGCTGAGACGTAACCTGGACAAGACAAAGATAATGCTTATAGGATGGGTAGAACAAGTGGGGGAAGTGGCTGAAATGATATCAGTACCACTGACTGGGAGAATAGCCAGTGCTTAATTTGTAATGAAAGAGGTGCCAGGGCTCAAGCTGGGTAGCTCGAGAGCAATAGCTGCTGGCTTGGTACCCAGCTCTGAAGGCAGCACTGCCGCCAGCAGCAGAGAAGTGAGGGTGACATGAAATGGTATTACCACTCTTACTTCTATGCTGCTGCTGGTGGCTGTGATGCCTTTAGAGCTGGATGACTGGAGAGCGGCAGTGGCTGGCCCAGAGCCCAAAGGTGCTGGGGCTATGAACTGCTAAGACCTAGAGGTGTCATGACTCAGACCTGGCAAGCCCCTGCACAAATTAAGCACTGAGTATAGCTGTCCAGCATTTTTATGATTTACAGCCTAAGAGAGACTTCTTGGATCCTGGACAACATCTGAATGTCCAGACAGGAGTAGCAGCCAACTGGGCCTCTTTTTCTGCACTTGGCAAGGAGGTTGTATTTTTTTTCCAAATGCAAACCTTACCTTGCAGTTAGATTTTTACAGTGTGTTGTACTTGGGGCTCCACCTTGAAATCACTGGATGTTATAACTAGTGTCATAGGCACCGAGTTTCTAATCTGCTGGGGAGGTGCTCCCTCTGATCTCTGCCCAGACCTCGCCTCCAGTGCACCCCTTCCCCCAATACCACACTCCTGCCCTGCATCTTCCTACCCTTGCACTGCCTCCTCCCTGCCTAGTTCGCCCCCTCCTCTAAGTACACTGCTCCCTCGCACCTCACCCCCAGTGCCTCCTGACACCGCTAAACAGCTGATCCGTGGGAGCTGGGAAGGTGGGGTGTGTGTGTGTGTGCTGATCAGCAGGGCCTGCTGGCAGGCAGAAGGCACTAGGGGAAGGAGAGGCATTGATAGGGGGGCTGTGCACTCATCATTTTTTCACATTGGTGGTCCAGCCCTGGAGGACCCACGGAATTGGCACCTATGGCTAGTGTCAAATGTGGCTGCCTATTTATTAAGCAGCATTTCCTTCCAGGAACATGTTATACTCAAGTTCTGTATTATCTGGTAGTTGCAATTCAAAACATAGTTTTTCCATCTATAAAGCCCTAAATGGTTTAGGACGGTCCTGCTTCCTTCCTCTTGTGAAAGCAGAAGTGGAAAGCATCTGGAGTACGAGAGCTAAAAACACCTGGTATAAGCAGGCAGGGGCAGGTGGGAGGACATGCTTGGTGAGGGGAGGCTGGTGGCTCTGGAAGATGTTTTGAATCTTGGTACCCCAGAACCCTCTTGACTTTTTGTACATTGCTGTCTCAAGCAAGAGAGAGTAGAATTTCATTGGAGTACATCCCATTGTCTGATTCCTCCTGTGTATGATATACAGGTTGATGTGTTGTAAACCAAAAGCCCCTAAAACTCATAGCAGCTGAATAGCTACTGAGACACATGTACTACTGTATGTTTAATTCTAAGGCTACAATTTAGTCATGGGTATTTTTAGTAAAAGTCACAGACAGATCATGAGCAATAAATAAAAATTCATAGCCCGTTACCTCTCCATGGCTTATACTAAAAATACCTGTGATTAAATCTTGGGGAGATAATGAGGGGGGGGGTCCATTGCTGGGGGAAACATCTCAGGGGCATACAGGGCCAGTGGCACCAGCTGCCAGGGGCTGTGGACTGTGGCTGCTCCAGCCTGGGAACTATTCAGGGGGCCCTGCTTTGCCTTGGATTTCCAGAGAGATTCTGAATTCTGTGCAGAACTGACTTTGCAGGACTGGGGCAAAGCTTAGTAATAATTGGAGATATACCAATCTCCTAGAACTGGAAGGGACCTTGAAAGGTCATTGAGTCCAGCCCCCTGCCTTCACTAGCAGGACCAAATACTGATTTTGCCCCAGATCCCAAAGTGGCCCCTTCAAGGATTGAACTTACAACCCTGGGTTTAGCAGGCCAATGTGCAAACCACTGAGCTATCCCTCCCCGCTTTCATGTTACTTTTAGTCAAACAGGGAGCAGATTCAGACAATATGTATCTATTGCTTTCTATAAAGTAACCCATATATAAATATGGACACTATAATTTGGAGACTTATAAGTAATGATGTCAAACGTCAATGGCACTAAGGAGGGAAAAAAAGAGGATTTTAAATCTAAGACTTTGACACCAGAGGTCCAAAGAAACTCACTGTAGGTTTCTTGCAGTGCTTAGCTACTGAGCCTCATCACAATTCTTTGAGGGAAATGTTCCTTCTTTAGCAGCTACCAGTACAAAATGAGACTCCTGTCATACAATGAGCTGTGTGTGATCTTAGAGAGCCCCTAAGCTCAATATAGGATTGAAGCTTTCCTGAGGAAAGCGACAAGGAATGTCTACATGCATCTCCAGAGTGGAGTCTTCCTTTGGCCCAGCCCAAATGAGACAATGAAATAACATGACGTCGACGAAGGCTAAAACTTCACCCCATTCAGCCCTGCTATTTGAAAGAAAAGTAACTGTAAAGATAATAATTACGCACTGTGACAGACCCAAACCAGTGGGGTACAGGAGTCTTGTCCTATTGGTATCCAGGAGGTGGGTGGGCAAAGCCCACCCACTTCTAAAGGACCTCCCCCCAGCCTAAGGGAAGGATCCACAGGTCCGTGACACCAAATAAATACAGGGGACAACTAATGAAAAAACAGGATTGGGAGTGAGGTCATAGGGCTAAACGAAGGGAACCTGATGGGGACACCGAGCAGAGAACCCCAGACAACGCCCACTGCTCCTCGAAAGCATCAAGGGAGCCCGTGGACGCCGCCAAGAAGAACTTTGCCCAGATGCGTGAACAGACAGAGGAGCAGAAATAGGCCCCACTATTGCAGGAAATCCCGTCAGCCAACCTCCTCTCCCTGGTTTTGTAGAGGGCTAGTTTGGCTAAAGCCAAGAGGAGGTTGATAAGGAGATCCTGAGACTTTGTGGGGCCACAGATGGGGATTGCATAGATAAAAAGGTGAGGGGAAAAGTGCAACCAAAAATGCAATAAGATATTCAAGAGGAGCCAGAAAAGGGGTTGCAATCTGACGCACTCCAAATAAATGTGCTCCAGGGTCTCCTTCACGCCACAAAAAGGACAGGTGTTGGGGACAGAGGTGAACCGCACCAAGTATACTCCCGTGCTCACGGCCCCGTGAAAGAGCCGCCATCTGACATCCCCAGCAGGCCTCAGGACCAGAGCAAAGTATAAGCTGGACCACTGGGGCTTCTCACCCTCGAGAGGTGGCAGGAGGTCTCACCATTTGGTATCAGGGCGGGACATGAGGGTGAGGTAATGAAAAGTGTGGAGCACGAGCGTGTACAGATGTTTCTTTGGCACGGTCTGGAACAGAACCGGCTGCAGATCGTGCAGCCGGCTCACAGTGAAAGGGCAGGGGGGCCGATTGGGTCCCTGGGGCAGGGGCCCGATAAAAATGTCCACGGGGTCAGGGGTGGAGGGTGGGCGGGGCGTGCCCTCTCGCGCAGTCGAGGTAGGCCCGAGCAGCGGGCTGTAAAGCGGCCTTCACCTCCTGAAGTACGCGCCGGGAAGTATGAGGGCTGGAGAGCCCCATGCGCTGAGCGAGCATCAGGGGATCCAGCCAGTCTCCCCGGTCGTAGTCCAGGAGGTCTCCGACCCTGGTGACTCCTGCCAAGACCAGCCTCTGGCGCACCGTGGGGGACTCCGCCACCTGCACACGAAGCTGGGGATTGTGTAGCAGGGGCTCCGCGAGGAGGTCAGCCCCCACGGTGGCCGCCATGGACCTGGTCTTTGAAAAGAGCTTCCAGGTCTGGAGGAGGTCTTGGTAGCCCGGAGAGGTCTCGCGGAAGACCTCTCGGATGGAGGTAAAAGAGCTGCCGGTCGTATTGGAGCCCTCGGAAGCGGCGGAGGAAGGCGTGCGCCAATATGCTCCACGCTGGACTACCCGCACCAAACAGGAGCCTCTGCAGGGCCTAGAGGCGGAAGACATGGACCTGAGTGTGTAAGCACTTCAGGCCCTGCCCCCAATCCTACAGGGGCAGGTGGAGGACCGCTGCAGAGACCCAGTGCGTCCCTGGCCAAAAGAACTCCAGAATTGCCGTCCGGAGGTTGGCCAGGAAATCCGGGGCCGGGACCAGGGTGTTGATCCGGTACCAGAGCATGGACAGAACCAGTTGATTAAGCACCAGTGCCCTCCCCCAAAGGGAGAGGCACCGGAGTAGTCCTGTCCATTTCCAGAGCTGCTCCGTCACCCTGCCCTGCAAATCTTGCCAGTTCTCCGGTGGAGACAGATGCGTGGCAGAAAGGTAAACGCCGAGATAGAGCAGCAGACCCGTGCTCCACCGGATGGCCTGAAGCGTGGGTGGGAGGGAGCTCGCCTGCCACCCGTCCCCGACCACCAGGCCAGAGCTCTTGACCCAGTTGACCTGGGGGGAGGAGGCCGCCGAGTACACAGCCTGGCAAGCCTCCACCTGCGCCAAGTCGCCCGGGTCCTGGACCACGAGGAGCACATTGTCAGCGTACGCCGACAGGACCAGCAACAGCCCCAGCTCCCGAAGCACCAACCCCGTCAACCTCTTGTGGAGGAGACAGAGGAAGGGCTCGATGGCCAGAGTGTACAGCTGGCCCGAGAGGGGGCACCCCTGTCGTACTCCCCAGCCAAAGCTGAATGGCTTGGTCAGGGTCCAGTTGAGACCGACCAGACACTCTGCAGAAGCGTACAGCACCTGGAGAAAACCCACAAACGGGTCCGAAGCTGAACACTCGCAGAGTGCCCAGGAGATACCTGTGATCCATCCTGTTGAACGCCTTCTCCTGATCCAGGGATAAGAGGGCGAATGACAGACCATCCCTACACCCCAATTCCAGAAGGTCCCGGACCAGATACAAGTTATGAAAGATGGTGCGGCACGGGACGGTGTAGGTCTGGTCCAGATGGACCATGTCCGCCAGCACGGACCCTAGCCGCATCGAGATGGCCTTCGCAACGATTTTGCAGTCCGTGCTGAGGAGCGAGACGGGACGCCAATTCCGTAAGTCACGGAGGTCCCCCCTCTTCGGCAATAAGGCCAGCACGGCTCGCCTGCACGAGAGAGGGAGGACCTCGCTCTGCAAAGACTCGGCCCAGACGGTGACCAGGTCTGGGCAGAGGATGTCCCAGAACACGCGGTAGAACTCCACAGTCAGCCCGTCCTAGCCCGGAGATTTATTGGTGGGCATGCGACGGAGGGCTTCTGAGAACTTGGCCAGAGTGAGAGGCAGCTCTAGCTGGTCCCGGTCGCCCATGCTGACCGTCGGGAGTCCGTCCCAGAGCACTCTGCAAGTGTTAGGATCGGTCAGATCCGGGGAGAAATAAGTTGCATTGAAGGCCCTGGCCCTCTCGCACATCTCCACCGGATCCGTGAGGGGGGTGCTGTCCTCCACCAGGAGGCAGGTGACGTGCTTCTCAGCCCCCCTCCTTTTTTCCAGGGCATAGAAGAAGCGGGAGCCACGATCCGTCTCCCGAAGGAGGTGGATGCGGGATCGAACAAAAGCAACCCAAGCCCGATGGTCTTCGAGGGCCCGGAGCTCCTCCCACTTCTCCTGGCACGCTCCGCAGAGGGATGGATCCTTGGGGCTGGTGGCCAGACGCCTCTCCAGCTCCAAGACCTCCCACTCCAACTTCCCTATCGCTGCATCCCTGTGTCGGCTGGCGCCCCGGGTGTAGTCACGGCAGAAGAGCCGGGCGCGCACCTTCCCCAGATCCCACCACCGCCGCGCCAAGGAAAAGGCGCGCCTCTGCCCTCACCAGGCCAGCCAGAACTCCTGGCAGGACGCCACGAAGCCCGCATCCTCCAGCAAACTATTATTAAAGTGCCAATAGGCCGGCCCCGGCCTCTCCGCGCAGAGAGAGGCCGTCATGGTGGCAAGGTGGTGATCCGAAAAGGGGGCCGGCTGAATGCTGGAGGAGTGGGCCCGTGAAAGGTGGAAATGTGACAGGTAAATACGGTCCAGCCGGGAGTGGTGCAACCGATGGGCCTCCACCTGGATGAAGGTGAACGTCGAGATGTCATCTGGGTGGTGGTCGCACCAGACGTCCACCAGGGAGTGGTGTTCGATGATCTCCTGGAGGACGTCCGCGGCGGCCGGGCACTGCTCGGTCCCCGAGCGGTCCTGTTCCTCGAGGGTGTGTTAAAGTCCCCTCCCAGGACCAGGCACTCATGAGGATCCAGGGAGCCGAGGAAGGCGGATGCTTGCTGATAAAAATGCAGCCTCTCTGGGCCCGATGTCAGGGCATAAACGTTGACAAGATTAACCACAAGCCCCTCCATGCGGACCCGGAGGTGCAGCAGGCGACCCGGCACAGCCTCAGCAAACCCCAGCACCTCGGGCCGTAGGTCGGGGGAGAACAGGGTCGCCACTCCAGCCGCACAGACCAAGAAATGGCTAAAGTAGGCTCCGTCCCCCTACTCCAGCCGCCAGCTAGGTTCAGTGGCCGGATCCATATGGGTCTCCTGCAGCAAAACCACAGAGTACCCCCCCCCCCGGAGGATGGAGAGCATCTGGCTCCTGCGGAGACCCATCCTACAGCCCCGGGGGGTTTAAAGTGGCAAAGATGATCGGCGCCATGAGGAAGGCTGGGGGGGATCCTCGCTGGCAGACACGCCCACAGCCTCTGGCAGGCCGCGCAGCAATCCGTGACCTACCCCGTAGGTGAGTAAAGAGTCACGGAAGACACGGACCCACCGGTAGGCCGTGGCGGCCTGCTTCCCGGTCCTCTTACCCTCCCCCATGAGGGCCCTCGCGGCCCGGAGGAGCTGATGGAAATCCCCCCACTGCTGGAGCGCAAGATGGACTTTGTTACGGGAGCCACGGACGTCCTCGAGGAACTCCCGCAGCTCCTCCCTCAGTGCATGGGGGGGCAGGGACACTGATCGATGACTGTCCCCCAGTGGGGCCCCCGTCACAGCCCCGTGGCCCACCGAGGCGGGCAGGCAGGAGGCAGACCCCTGATGTGGCAGCAGATGGGCCGACGCCACGTGACACGCCCCACTCCCAGATTCAAGAAGGGCCGGCGGAAGGAGAACAGCAGCCCCTGGGGGGTCGGGACAAGAAAAAACTAGTGAAGAGCTCCCTGGGGGGTATTCCCAGGGGCGGCACTGGCATCACAGGAGCTGGGGGGGACAAGGACAGGGCTAACGGGAGTAGGGCGGGGATCAGGGAGAGAAGTCAGGAAGGAGGTAGAGGCAGGATCTGGAGCCTCTATATTTGAGCTGCTGGACGGTGGCTCCTCCTGGCCAGGCTCAGGGATCTGGAAAGTGGGAAGAGACCCCTAACGACACCGGGCTCAGCCACTGTGACACTTGAGGCAGCCTCGGCATCGAGAGATAGAAGTTGGTCAATGGGGTCCCTGCTGAGGAAGGAGGGCGGGTCCTCCACACCCAAGAGGGACACCCTCTGGGAATCGGTTCTCGGCAATGGGGCACTGGCCTTCGCCCCAAGGGGCTCGGTGGCCGTCAACAGGGTGCCACCCACAGCCGGGTTGATGGAAGATTCCAGAGGACCCTCAGAGGTGGGAGCAGAAGCAGTGGTTAGGGGAAGGGAACTCGGGGACAGGGGGGCCGAGGTGAGGTTACCCAGTTCGAGGCTCGCCGGCAGAGGGTCGTCCTCCCCCTGCGTGACCGGGATCAGACCCAGGGCCTCCATCTCCTCATAGATGGGAGGGAGATCACCGGCCATTACCCCAGGCCCCTCCCCGCCAGCACCCAAGGCGATTCCCACCGCGGCGCTCGCAGAGGCGTCGAGTGGGAAGGGGGCGAGAGAGGCTCCCTCGGGGGCTTCCACGGGAAGGGACCCCGGAGGAGGGGCGGCGTTACCTTCCGGTGCTGCCACGGCGTCCCCAGCCGGCACCACAAAACAGGAGTCATCAGGGGGCAAGGCAGAAGACTCGTCATCGGTGCCCCCCTTCCTGCTCTTCCGGGGGGGCCCTGAATCCGAAGGAAGTAAGGAAACTCAAGCCTTCCGCTTGCCCCGCTTCCCCTGCACTAAGGACCAGCCCTCCATGGCATCATACGGGGGCTGGCTAACAGGGGTTGAGTCGGAGGGCAAGGGCAATGGCTCAGGGACTCGGGGAGGCAGTGGTGGGACAGCAGAAGCAACGGAGGATTCCCCCTGGGATGAGCCCTCTCCCACGTCCGGCGGTATCTCCGCCACACCCTCCTCCACAGAGGTGGACCGAGAAGGAGGAGGAGGGGCAGCTTCGGGTGCCGGGCAGCCAGGGGTACCGGTGAAGACAGGGCCGGCGCCTTGTCGGGGCTCGGGGGTCCCGGACGCTCCTCCGTGCTGGGCCAAGGGGCAGTCCTTCCAGACGTGCCCCATCGCCCTGCAGAGGTAGCACCGGGCCTCCCCCGTTGAATAATACACCCGGTAGTGGTCTCCCTGGTAGGGGACCAGAAAGGACCCCTCGAGCGCCTCTCCGCCACACGCCGCCAGTGGCAGTTGAAGCTGCACTTGCTGGTGGAACGAGAGAACATGACGGAGGGCGGGATCCTTGCAGCCCAAGGGGAGAGGGCTGATGATGGATATGGGGCATCCCAGGGCAGAAAGGGCGGGCAGCAGAGCGGCATTGGGCAGGAAAGGAGGGACAGAGGTCAAGATTAAGCGGATCCCCAGGTCTTCCAATGGCTCCAGGGGGACAAACATGCCCCCCCCCACCAGGCCCGTCTCTACTGCCTCCTGGGCAGCGGCCTCCGATGGCAGGAAGAAGACCACCTTCCCGTACCTTTTGGAGGCCGCCACGATGGCCGTGGGCCCCACCACCCTTGCCAACGCCCACACGTAGGTCTCCACGTGGGGCGAGGCGGGCACCAGGAGGCAACGGATGCCGTGCTTCCTGGTCAAAGTGGGAAAGGGGCCCTGGCCGCTGTAGATGGTAGCGGAAGCAGTGGTTGGAGGAGCGGCGGCAGGCGGGGGGGCCACCGCCACCTGGGCGGGGAGAGATGCCGCAGCCGGTAGCGGGGCTGCGGCAGCAGGGGCATTCTCCGCCATGGAGGGCCTGGCCTTTCTAGCAGGGCCCTTACCCTTCTTCCGACCCTTCCCACCAGCTGGGGGTCTCCTCCCCAATCAGAAGGGGCGAGGGACGTGGCAGCAGTGGAGGTCTCCTCAGTACTCGCCGCTGCCAGTGCCCCAGCAGGAGCGGTGGTAGGTGGATCAGCAGCGGCGGTCGAGGTAGAGGCTCGGGCAGTGGACACGGGGGCAGGTGGAGGAGGGGCACTGGGAGCATCGTGAGGGGTCTCCCCCACCGCGTCCCCCGCCATAATGAGAGCGGGAAGGGGGACAAACAGCGAGGGGAGGGGAAGGAGAGGAGGCGGCCACCCCTCCCTGTTAGGCTGCAGGCAGGGGAGGAGGGCACCAGAAAGGGCAGGCTAAAGGGGTGTGGGGAGCAACCAAGGACCTTGGGGTGGGAGGGTTTCAGGTCACCGACGCAGAGGGGAGTTCTGGCTCCTCTAGTTGCTCTAGGGGATCAGGGGGGACAACAGCTGGGGGGGTGCAGTGAACAAGGGGAAACCAAATGGGGAAGGGCACAAGCACCTGGGAGGGGGCATGGGCGCACGAGGGGAGGGACCAAGCAGGGCTGGGGGAGCACAGAGTGGGGGGAAAAGGGCGAGCTGGGAATGCGGTAGAGGGACCACGGGGCTAGCTGCAGGGCTGGGGCAGGAGTATCAGGGCCGCAGAGGGAAATGGGTGGGGCAGACAAATGTGGCAAAGGGGAGGGGGTCAGCCCAGGGGGCTAGGGGGGTGTGCACTCACAGGCACTTGTGCCAAAAAGTCAATGCTAGGCTGCTGCTGCTGCAGGCCCAAATGATGGAAGTGGGCATGGTAAGCCAGGCGAGCAGCTCAGTCCCAAAGGCAGGAAGCTGAAGCAGAAGGAAAACAGCCAGCGGCTGTGGTAGAGGGGGCAACGATGGTGGTGGGGGTGAAAGGGGACACGGATGAACCGGGGGCAGGCTCCACGCCACTCCCACAGTGCCCCCGCAGACACAGTCTAAACCCCCACCACAAGAGCACAGTTCAAAAAAGACTTAGTCCAGAAAAGCCCCCTCCACAGTGGTCTTCACGTGGTCTCCCAGCAGCAGGTGGTCCTCTTCTACTCCCCCTCCTCCTCCGGGCACCAACAGCTCCCTAGCAGCAGCCACAGTAGCCCCAGCAGCTCCAGGTGGTGGTGGTCTGGTGTCCAGGCAGGAGGGACCCCGCTCAGATGGTGTCCTCAGCAACAAGAGCTGGGGTCCCTCACTCCCCTCCTCTCTGGGAAGGAGGCCAGCAGCCACCCTCCCCCAAGGGGCTTTAGGTGGAGTAACAGGAGGAACAGAGGGGGGAGGGGAATCTACTAGCCAGCCAGCAAACAGACAGCAGAGAGAGGGGTAGGTGGTGGTGTCTAGCCCAGCCAGGGGAGCAGCAGCAGCAGCAGCAGCAGCAGCAGCAGCAGCGAGGGCCCAGTGCCCAGCAGGAACAGCAGCAGCAGCAGCAGCAACAGCCCTCTCCCTCCTTCCTCTACAGCAGAGCAGTGGGAGAGCCACTACTGGCCCCAGGAGAAGCAGGCTTCTGTTCCCTGAGGAACCAGAGCAGGGTCTGCACTAGAGTAATCAGGAACCTGCTAGAACCAATTAAGGCAGACAGGCTGATTAGAACACCTGCAGCCAATCAAGGCAGGCTAATCAGGGCACCTGGGTTTAAAAAGGAGCTCACTCCTGTCGGGGGGGAAGGGGGGAGCCAGAGGAGAGGAAGTACCTGTGATGAGCTGGAAGACTAAGGAGTACGAGCATTATTAGACACCAGGAGGAAGGTCCTATGGTGAGGAGAAAGAAGGTGTTTGGAGGAGGCCATGGGGAAGTAGCTCAGGGAGTTGTAGCTGTCATGCAGCTGTTACAGGAGGCACTATATACAGCTGCAATCCACAGGGCCCTGGGGTGGAATCCAGAGTAGAGGGTGGGCCCAGGTTCCCCCCAAACCTCCCAACTCCTGATCAGACACAGGAGGAGTTGACCCAGACTGTGGGGAAGATCACTGAGGTAAGCAAATCTGCCAATAAGTGCAGGACCCACCAAGGTAGAGGAGGAACTTTGTCACAACACATACAGCCAAACTAAAAAAAGGTTCCAACAAAAGTGGAACCTGACCCAAGCGCAGAGCTATATGCTACAGATAGAATCTAAAACAGAAGCAGAGAAGAAAGTCTTAAATAATTATATTTTCATTATGATAAATTGCTGGTGATATACATTGTTGTGTTTAAGGTTACAAAACAGTTTTCATTATAATTGCCTGTTTTCAGATGCTCATATTCTTTATCTCTTGGGCTGGGAGTCTCCATGCTTCATCTCCTTGAGTTATTACTCTTTAATATTTTCCCAGTAAATCAGACTGTTTTGAGATGCACCTGAAGAAGTGGGGGGGGAAAGAGTTAAAGCTACATGCTTCAGTCTAAGGCAGTGGTCCCCAACCTTTCGTCTGGCGGGCGCCAGAGGAAGGACCACTGCGGCGGTGGAGCACCTGCCGAAATGCCACCGAATTTCAGCAGCGACGCCTCTCAATGACACCTCTTGCCGTCGACAAGTGACATCATCGAGAGGTGTCGCCGCTGAAATTTGGGAGTGATGCCTCTCGGTGACGTCATCTGTCAACGGCGAGAGGCATCGCAGCCGAAATTCGGGGGTGACGTCTCTCGATGACATCACCTGTCAGTGGCAAGTGGCATCATTGATAGGCGTCACTCCCGAACTTCAGCAGCGACACCATCCGACGACGCTGCTTGCCGTCAACAAGTTGCGTCATCAAGAGACGTCGCTCCCGAATTTCGGGGGCGACACCTCTCGATGACATCACGTGTTGATGACAAGGTGGTCATTGAGAGGTATCCCCGCCAAAATGCCACTGAAATTCGGCGGCATTTTGGTGGGTGCTCTCCCGGGGGCCAGGATGCAGGCGCATTAAGATGCCCCCAGGGCACCGCGTTGGGGACCACTGGTCTAAGGCATGAGTGCTTTATTGTGCAACCTGAAAGTTAACATTGTTTGCACACTAAAACTTAAGATCTAGAAATGTTCTCTTTCAGAGAATGATGGACATTTGTTTCCAAATGTGAATGCAAAACAAATATATTTACAAATCCAGTATAATTTAGTGCCTGTATTTTAATGTGCCTATATTTTAATGGCACCATGCCATTTACTGCCTGATGGAATTACAGTGGTATAAAGTCACTGAAAAATGTGAAGTCCTAATTGTGAATAATGCAGCAGCCACTGGAAAGCTTGGTTTGGTTCCAGCACAAGGAGCTGATGCCATTTTGGTTTAAAAGCCAAATCAGTGGTTTCTGAATTCACACATCTTTCCTGTGTATTTCATAGTGCTGGGAACTAGCAATGTCAAATCTATTCAAAGCTTATGATTTACACAAATGTTTGTGATGCGAGTTGGAAGGGAAGCTTTTTAAGAACAAAGACCTTCAGAGAATGCTTTAGGTGAGATATCTTTGCACAAGACATTTAGAAAGAGTCCAATAAAATTATAGCAGGAATTATACAATGACAGAAAGAGCATGGCATAATCACTTAGACAGATTGTCATCAGACCGGTGGATCAACCATGCAAGTAAGTTTCTAAACACTCACAGAAATTAACTAGATCTTTGCAGGACAAAAATGCAAATCTTGGCCATCTAACAGCAATATAGAGCAAATCCAACCTCATTCTAATTACATAAAAAGACTAAATCTATCCTTTCATGTGTCTTATTAGAGCCTAGCCACAGAGAAATGCTGGAAAAGAAGAGATGTTTAAGGGGAATTATTACACTTTTACATTAACTTTGATTAAATATCTCTGGAGGTTCCCCCCAAATCCCTCTATAAAATGATGCATTTCATAAGGTTCATTTTCCCTCTAAATTTTGTAGGTTTCAAGGGATTATTGTGCAGTCTATTCTGACAATCTCTTCTGGCATTAGATGTGAATATGGGGCTCCCATTACTGGCAGTGGGAGCTCCATGCAGGCAGTTGAGAGTTGAATCTGTTTTTCACATTTTAAGGCTTATTTATTTAAATGATTTTATCTAAATGACTTATTTACTACCCCATTCATTAGGTCCCTTTACTGAACTACCCACTCCCAATACTATTAATTGTAATGTGTGGAAACCTGGTCAAACTGCACATCTTGTCATGTGTTACTGCTTTACTTATAGCGTGGTCCTTCACGTCTCACTGCACGACCATATAGAGTTCTGTGTAGCCTCTTTTTTTTTCCCAAGGCTCTTAATAGAAGGACTTGGAATTCTAAATATGACATATCCCATAGCAAAAACCTAAACAATTCTTTGAATATCTACTTTTATAAGTGAGAGAAGGTTGCAAAACTATTCCAAATGATCAACTGTCCTGCTTGGCAATGTGATTAAATCCATTCGATAGGAAGGCTCCAGTACTTTTTACAATTTCATTATTCATTAAAATGTCTAGTATATATTCCAAAATTCTCAGTGTTTAAAACTAAATCCAATAATATTGTGGTGTTTTGAGGATTATGAACAACTGTGCATTTAATTTGACAGCCTAATCATCTTGAATTTTTTTTCACAACAGTGATAACTCTGTTTCTTTCCTCTTACATAGTACAGAGTTTGATTATTTGAAATAACTGAGCAGAAACTGAAATAACTTTAGCTCCTACAAGCTTTGAAAGGTCTTTTTAAAAATAATTTTATTTCTCTGTATGAGCATAACATTTCATTAATTAAAATGCAGCTTGCCAGAACCTTAGAGAGTTCATCTGTCAGTTTATGTACTTATCTTCAAATAAACAACCTTTAAACAATATGACCCCTAATGGGTTTTAAAAGCAAAGGTATTCAAAATGTATGTTTCTGCAGGTGTACTGTATCTGACCAACTCCAAATGCCCTGACATTTCTCATAAGTGTGGTGACTGCATAATACAAGTAGTCAGGGACAACTGGATAACATTCACGCAGCTTAGGGAGAAGTAGTCCAGGGATAGACCTGAAATGTAAATGGAAGATTAAAGAGCTGATAATTTTGATTTGCTGAGGAGAAAAAAATGGTGGTTGTCAGATCCACTTTTGTTTATTTTTTCCTTCACTTGTCAGCACGTTTTTCCATATTAGGACCATAGTTAAGGTAGGCTGACCAGATGTCCTGATTTTTCAGGACAGTTCCAATTTTGGGGGCTTTTTCTTATATAGGCTCCTATTATGCCCCACCCTCTGTCCCGATTTTTTACATTGGCTTTCTGGTCACCCTAGTTAAGGTGTGTGTATGTCGGAAGGGGGAAAAGCCTGGATACTGCAGTGAAGACAGTTCTGAACATCTTCTGAAGCCATGAAAGTGGGCTTTACACAAAGCTGTCCAAAACTCAGAACTTCCATATACTGGACTCTGAAAAACATTTGTTTCAAAAATACTCATGCATGCTATTTCCAAAACAAATCTTCTCCCAGGACCTCACCATCTACTATGTGAAACTGACATGATTCTTAAAAGCAGCAAAGAGTCCTGTGGCACCTTATAGACTAACAGACATTTTGGAGCATGAGCTTTCATGGGTGAATACCCACTTCGTCGGATACATGTAGTGGAAATTTCCAGGGGCAGGTATATATATGCAAGCAAGAAGCAGGCTAGAGATAACGAGGCTAGTTCAATCAGGGAGGATGAGACCCTCTTCTAGCAGTTGAGGTGTGAACACCAAGGGAGGAGAAACTGCTTTTGTAGTTGGCTAGCCATTCACAGTCTTTGTTTAATCCTGAGCTGATGGTGTCAAATTTGCAGATGAACTGAAGCTCAGCACTGAAGTCACTGAAGTCTAGTCCTGAAGTTTTTTTGCTGCAGGATGGCCACCTTAAGATCTGCTATTGTGTGGCCAGGGAGTTTGAAGTGTTCTCCTACAGGTTTTTGTACATTGCCATTCCTAATATCTGATTTGTGTCCATTTACCTTTTCCATAGTGACTGTCCAGTTTGGCCAATGTACATAGCAGAGGGGCATTGCTGGCATATGATGGCATATATTACATTGGTGGACGTGCAGGTGAATGAACTCTTGATGGACTGGCTGATCTGGTTAGGTCCTGTGATGGTGTCACTGGTGTAGATATATGGGCAGAGTTGGCATCGAGGTTTGTTGCATGGATTGGTTCCTGAGTTAGAGTTACTATGGTGCAGTGTGCAGTTACTGGTGAGAATATGCTTCAGGTTGTCTGTGGGCAAGGACTAGCCTGCCACCCAAGGCCTGTGAAAGTGAGGGATTATTGTCCAGGATGGGTTGTTGATTCCTGATGATGCGTTCGAGGGGTTTTAGCTGGGGACTGTATGTGATGGCCAGTGGAGTTCTGTTGGTTTCTTTCTTGGGTTTGTCTTGCAGTAGGAGACTTCTGGGTACACATCTGGCTCTGTTGATCTGTTTCCTTATTTCCTTGTGAGGGTATTGTAGTTTTGAGAATGCTCGGTGAAGATTTTGTAGGTGTTGGTCTTTGTCTGAGGGGTTGAAGCAGATGCGGTTGTACCTTAGTGCTTGGCTGTAGACAATGGATCGTGTGGTGTGCCCAGGATGGAAGCTGGAGGCATGAAGGTAGGCATAGCAGTCGGTAGGTTTTCGGTACAGGGTGGTGTTAACGTGACCATCACTTATTTGCACCATGGTATCTAGGAAATGGACCTCCCATGTAGATTGGTCCAGGCTGAGGTTGATGGTGGGGTGGAAGCTGTTGAAATCATGGTGGAATTTTTCCAGAGTCTCTTTCCCATGGGTCCAGATGATGAAGATGTCATCAATGTAGTGTAGGTAGAGAAGGGGCGTGAGTGGACGAGAGCTGAGGAAGCGTTGTTGCAGATCAGCCATAAAAATGTTGGCATATTGTGGGGCCATGCAGGTGCCCATAGCTGTGCCACTGGTCTGGAGGTATATATTGTCATCAAATTTGAAATAGTTGTGTGTGAGGATAAAGGCACAGAGCTCAGCAACCAGTTGTGCTGTGGCATGATCAGGGATACTGTTCCTGACAGCTTGTATTCCATCTGTGTGTGGGATGTTTGTGTAGAGAGCCTCTACATCCATGGTGGCTAGGATGGTGTTTTCTGGAAGGTCACCAATGCATTGTAGTTTTCTCAGGAAATCAGTGGTGTCAGGGAGATAGCTGGGAGTGCTGGTGGCATAGGGTCTGAGTAGAGAGTCCACATATCCAGATAGTCTTTCAGTGAGAGTGCCAGTGCCTGAGGTGATGGGGCATCCAGGATTTCCGGGTTTGTGGATCTTGGGTAGTAGATATAATAACCCTGGTGGGTTATTGACATGATTCTTGTGAGTTTCACCGTGGCCAGTCATGAAACTGACAGGAAGCATGTCAATTTCATGCAGCAGCTGCCCAGAATTCCATGGTCGGTGACTCTGGCTTATCTCTATGATGCGGACTGCCCCAGACTGGGGACCCTGGCAGGCTTCCCAACTCTCAGGGAAGCTGAATTACCAAGTGGCAGAGGTTGAGCAGTCTGGGGAGTTAGATGGCCCAGGAGTCTGGAAGTTCTGGGGTCCCCAACCTAAACTAGTACACATGGTGGGGCTGCCCCAGAGCTGCAGACACTGGAAGCCCTGAGGTGCCCAGTCTCTGGGGTCCTCCACTGGGACTCTGCAAGTACTTCATCAAAAGTTTGTTGAACCTTATGTTTTCATGAAACATTTCAGGTTTGACAATCAGCATTTTCCTATGAAGCTAAGTTTCATCAGATAATTCTCAACCAGCTCTAACCATACACCCAGTTGGCAGAATAAGCAACAATTCAACCAATTTCTGAAGACCATTAAAAAAAAATCTTTATATGTTGCCCAATCACAGGGAGGTTAGAATCTGCTCTGCACTTCACTAGAGTGTGCAATGCCTGATTCAGCCGAAAAAATATATTCATGTATAGAATCATTGGACTGGAAGAGACCTCAAGAGGTCATCTAGTTCAGTTCCCTGTACTCAAGACAAGACTAAGGGAATGTCTACACTTGTAGATGTAGAGTTCTTTAAACCGGCCTTCGGAGAGCACAGTAGGGAAAGTGCTGAAGTCTGTCCACACTGACGGCTTCAAGCGCATTGGTGTGGCCACATTTGTGGCACTTGCACCAGCGCATTATGGACAGCTATCCCACAGAGCACCTCTTCCCATTCTGGCACTGTGGCTTGTGGGAAGGGGGCAGAGGGTGCAGGGTATTCTGGGTCCTGTCCCAATGCCCCCAATGCACCGGTTCACATCCCAGCAATCCCTGTGTTTCCGTCCACATTTGGAGCCATCTTTCAACATTTTTTGTACTGCGCTCTCTGTCTTCCCTTTCGGTCTGTGGGAATGGAGCCCGAACTTCTGAGGAAAATGCTGATGAGTCTTGCCAGCACGTCATGTTTGGCAGTCGAGTTACTCCTTAAGATCCAAACTGACAGTGAGGACTCTGGTGGTGATATCAACTCGAGTAACGCATACGACACAAGTTTGCTTGTGGCATTCACGGACATGCTCACCACCATGGAACGCCACTTTTGGGCTCGGGAAAAAAGTCACTGAGTGGTGGGATCACATCGTCATGCAAGTCTGGGATGATGTGCAGTGACTGCAGCACTTTCGGATGAGAAAAGCCACTTTCATGGGACTGTGTGAGGAGCTCACCCTTGCCCTGCGGTGCAAGGACATGAGACTGAGAGCTGCCCTGCCAGTGGAGAAGCGGGTGGCTATTGCAGTCTGGAAGCTGGCAACTCCAGACAACTACCGATCGGTCACTAACAGGTTTGGAGTGGGAAAATCAACCATTGGAATCGCGTTGATGCAAGTTTTCAAGGCTATTAATTGGATCCTGCTCAGAAGGACTGTGACTCTGGGTAACGTGTGTGATACTGTGGCTGGCTTTGCACAAATGGGTTTTGCTAACTGCAGAGGGGTGATAGATGGGACGCATCTTCCAATTCTGGCACCAGCCCACCTAGCCTCCAAATATGTTAATTGAAAGGGGTATTTCTCTATGGTTCTTCAGTCGCTTGTGGATCATTGGGGTGCTTCATTGACATTAACGCAGGCTGGCCTGGAAAAGTGCATGACTCATGCATCTTTCAGAACACTGGCCTGTTCAGGAAGCTGCAAGCTGGGACTTTTTCCCCAGATCAGAAAATCACAGTAGGGGAAGTCAAAATGCCCATTGTGATCCTTGGAGACCCCGCTCATCCTTTAATGTTGTGGCTCATGAAACCCTACACAGGGAGCCTTGACAGTAGCAAGGAACAGTTCAATAACAGGCTGAGCTGGTGCAGAATGACTGTGGAGTGTGCTTTTGGCTGTTTAAAGGGTCACTGGCACACTCTGTATGGGAAGCTGGACCTGGTTGATGACAACATCCTCTCAGTTATATCCGCATGCTGTACCCTCCAAAACATTTGTGAAGGGAAGGTGGAAAGATTGACTCAGGCATGGACCTCCGAGCTTCAACACCTGGAGGCTGAATTTGCATAGCCAAAGAGTAGGGTTATTAGAGGGGCCAAGCGCGGGGCTGCAAGGATTAGGGATACCTTGAGGGAGCAATTTGAGGCTGAAAACCAGCAGTAATGTCTGGTGCCCTGCACAGGAGTGAAGTGCAGTGGTTCCAATGTTAGTAGGAATCTGTGTTTGCTATGCTGACTTGTAATGCCTATTGCTTTCCTGGGCTAAGGTATCTTTTACTTTATGCAATAATAAAGAATGTTTTCAAAGCCAAAAAAACCATTTATTGAAAAGAAACCCAATTGCTTGGAAAACAGAAAGGGCATGACACATCTATGCTGTGTGGGATGAGGGAAGGTGGGGTGGGGAATGGTACAATTACAGATTTGTGTATGTCCTGTTATTATATTCAGCCTTCCTGTCTGGAATGCTGTGCAATGAGTGCTGCACTTCAGGATGGCTATAATGCATGGTGATGGGGGCTGAGTGTAGTGGGTAAGGGTCATCGTTTTCAAGGCTAGGTGGTGAAGCTACAGGTGTTAAGAATCCAGATGTTGGGGAAAGTGGGTTGGAGGTGACATGGAAGCACAAGGGAAAGAGTTTTGGGACAAGGGCTGCGGGGATGGCGGGAGCGGTAGTGCTCCTTCTCAAAATAAAAACCGCTTACCGGGCACCTCCTCTGGTGTTTGTCCTTCCCCAAGTACTGGCTGCTGTGACTGGCTGCCTTTCTCCTGGCTTGAGAACAGCTCCTGGCTGCATGCATTTAGGGATGCCAGGTGTCTTCCTCCTCCTCGTCCTCCTCCTGCCTTGTTGAACTGGGCTCTGAAGTGTCCATGGTGGTACTCGGAATGAAGGTGGAGTTGCCCCCCAGTATTGCATCCAGCTTTTTGTAGAAACAGCAGGTCGCTGAACCAGCACTGGAGCAGCGGTTTGCCTCACGGGCTTTGTGGTAGGCATTCTCCAGCTCCTTCACTTTAACCCTGCACTACAGTGCGTCTCGGTCATGGCCCCTTTCCATCACGTCCCTTGATATCTGCCCAAAGGTATCATAATTACTATGGCTGGAGTGCAGCTGGGACTGGACAACTACCTCCCCCCAAACACTGATGAGGCCCAGCACGTCACCATTGCTCCATACTGGGGATCGCCTGGTGCGTGGAGGCATGGTCACCTGGAAAGATTTGTTGAGAACACTCCACGCCTGGCTGAGCAAACATGAAGGGGATTTTCAAAACTCCCAGAAAATTTAAAGGGCGGGTCTGACAGTTGGTCACCTGAGGGCAAGGCAGTAGAGTTCAAAGTGATTTCAAGAGTGGCTAGAACAGGCATTATGGGACAATTCTGGAGGCCAATCAGAGCACATTAACAGGCCAGGGCATCCACACTGGCACCAGGGTTCTCCAGCAGGGGCTCATGAAACATTATTTCACTCGCCAAGGTGAAGTACCAGGAGCGCTCTAGCCGTGGAGTCAGAGCGCTCTATGTGGCTTGCCAGTATGGATGCTTCGTGAGGTAGGGCACTCGGGGCTGCTTTAATGCGCTCTAACTCGCAAGTGTAGCCATGCCGTAAGTTTTAGCTAGACATTCCTGCCAGATGTGTTTCTAACCTGCTCTCAAAAATCTCCAATGAGAGAGATTCTACAACCTCCCTAGGGAATTTATTTCAGTGCTTAACTACCCTGAAAGGAAGTTTTTCCTAGTGTTCAATCTAATCTTCCCGTGATGCAATTTAAGACCATTGCTTATTGTCCTATCCTCAGAGAACAATTTTTCTCCCTCCTCCTTGTAACAACCTTTTATTTACTTGAAAACTGTTATCATGTCCCCGCCTCAGTCTTCTTGTCATAAACAGATAGTTAAGGGTTAATAAAACAGGAGTACTTCATGTCTCTTTTGCCTGTAAAGGGTTAACAAGTTCAGTGAGCCTGGCTGTCACATGACCAGAGGACCAATCAGGGGACAGGATACTTTCAAATCTTGAGGGAGGGAAGTTTGTGTGTGTGCTGTTAGTGTTTGGTTGTTGTTCTCTCTGGGTTCTGAGAGTGACCAGACGTGCAACCAGGTTTCTCTCCAATCTCTCTTGTACAGGCTCTTATGTGCTCAGAATAGTAAGTACTAGGTAGATAAGGCAAGTTAGGCTTATGTTTGTTTTCTTTATTTGCAAATGTGTATTTGGCTGGAAGGAGTTCAAATTTGTATTTTGCTGAAAGGATTTTAATTTGTACTTGTATACTTAGGCTGGGAGAGTATTCCCAGTGTCTATAGCTGAAAGACCCTGTAACATATTCCATCTTAAATTTACAAAGATAATTTTTACTGCTTTTTTCTTTCTTTAATTAAAAGCTTTTCTTGTTTAAGAACCTGATTGTTTTTTTTATTCTGGTGAGACCCCAGGGGACTGGGTCTGGATCCACCAGGAAATTGGTGGGGAGAAAGGAGGGAAGGGGGAGAGAAAGGTTAATTTCTCTCTGTGTTAGGATTACTTTCTCTCTCAGGGAGAGTCTGGAAGGGGGAGAGAGAAGGAGGGGGGAAGGTGGATTTTCCTCTCTGTTTCAAGATTCAAGAAGTTTGAATCACAGTGATCTTCCAGGGTAACCCAGGGAGGGGAAGCCTGGGAGAGGCAATGGTGAGGGAAAGGGTTTACTTTCTTTGTGTTAAGATCCAGAGGGTCTGGGTCTTGGGGGTTCCCGGGCAAGGTTTCGAGGGGACCAGAGTGTACCAGGCACTGGAATTCCTGGTTGGTGGCAGCGCTACAAGTGCTAAGCTGGTAATTGAGCTTAAAGGAATTCATGCTGGTACCCCATCTTTTGGACGCTAAGGTTCAGAGTGGGGAATTACACCATGACACTTCTCTTCTCGAGACTAGACAAACGCAATTTCTTCAATCTTCCCTCACAGGTCATGTTTTCTAGACCTTTAATCATTTTTTGTTGCTCTCCTCTGGACTTTCTCCAGTTTGTCCACATCTTTCCTGAAATGTGGTATCCAGAACAGGGCACAATACTCCAGCTGAGGCCTACTCAGCACGGAGTACAGTGGAATAATTACTACTTGTGTTTTGCTGACAACACGCCGGGTAATACATCCCAGAATGATATTTGCTTTTTTGCAACAGTGTTACACTGTTGACTCATATTTAGCTTCTGATTCACTATGCCCCCCCCAGATCCCTTCCTAGGCAGTCATTTCCTATTTTATATGTGTGCAACTGATTGTTCCTTCCTAAGTGGAGTACTTTGCATTTGTCCTTATTGAATTTCATCCTATTTACTTTAGACTGTTTCTCAAGTTTGTTCAGATAATTTTGAATTTTAATCCTATCCTTCAAAGCACTTGCAACCCCTCCAAGTTTGATATCACCCACAGACTTTATAAATGTACTCTCTATGCCATTATCTAAATCACTCATGAAGATACTGACCGGAACCAGACCCAGAACCGATCCCTACAGGACCTCACTCGATATGCCCTTCCAGCATGACTGTGAACCATCAAGAACTATTTTCTGGGAAAGGTTTTCCAACGAGTTATGCACTCACCTTATAGTAGCTCCATCTAGGTTGTATTTCCCTTGTTTGTTTATGAGAAGGTCATGCAAGACATTATCAAAAGCCTTAATAAAGTCTACCACTTCCCCCCATCCAGAAGGCCTGTTATCCTGTCAAAGAAAGCTATTAGGTTGATTTGACATGATTTGTTCTTGACAAATCCATGATGAATATTACTTATCACTTTATTATCTTCTAGGTGTTTGCAAATTGATTGCTTAATTATTTGCTCCATTATCTTTCCAGTTATTAAAGTTAAGCTGACTGGTCTGTAATTCCCTGGATTGCCCTTATTTCCCTTTTTATAGATGGGTACTATATTTGCCTTTTTCCAGTTTTCTGGAATCTCTCCTATCTTCTATGATTTTTCTAAGATAATCACTAATGGCTGTGATATCTCTTCAGTCAGCTTCTTGAGTATTTTAGCCTCTGCTCCTACCTCATTTTCCTTGTCGTTCATTATGTTAGCTGTCCAATTGCAACTAAACTTTTTGGTGAATACTGAAATAAAAAAGTCACTTAGTACTTCTTTCATTTCCAGTTATTATTTTCCCCTCCCCCGTTATTGAATAACGGGTGTACCTTGTCCTTGGTCTTCCTCTTGCTTCTAATGACTGACATTGGTTATTTGGTCTCTTGAGAATATTTCACAAGGAAATAATGAACCAAAGTGTGGTCAAGCAATTGAGTATACAATTTATCAACAGTCTTGCTATTTTAATATTACCTTTTTTTCCTTATCTGACTGCTAGGCCATTCCTGACCTCAGTTTAAAGGAGAGGTTTCAGAGTAGCTGCCATGTGAGTATGTATCCACAAAAAGAACTTATGCTAAAATAAATTTGTTAGTCTCTAAGGTGCCACAAGTACTCCTGTTCTTTTTTTAAAAGAGAGACAGTCAGTAGTATGATCTGGAAATATCCCCTGTCACTACAGAATGCATGAGGGAATAGAAGCATCTCTTCCTGGCTTATAGTGGGAATTGGCCTGGCACGTAATGAGGAGTGAGCCCCATTCCATATGGTAACCGCATGATATTGGCAGGTTACCATAGCAGAGGTGGAGAGCACCATGAATATTTAATGCAACCTTTCTGTAGCTGCAATAGGGGGGCTTAGGCAGGGTTTAAAATTGTGATTAGTCTTTTCAGTTATTAAAATAAATAAATAATAAAGAAAGAGGGGATCCTGCACTAAAATAAAAGTCTTCCCTTCAAGAGAGCCAGACGAAGCTCCGCAGGCTGCCTAGATTTATAATAATAATATTTTTTTATTATAAATCTAGGCAGCCTGCGGAGCTTCATCTGGCTCTCTTGAAATGAAGACTTTTATTTTAGTGGAGGATCCCCTCTCTCTCTTCCCACCACCTCTCTCACACAATTTTAAAATTATAGAATTCTATCCAGTGTATCATACTCCAAATTCTTCTGCCCATCAGTACCAGACAATTCACCATGAGGTCTCAATTTCTCAATCAACTCATAAATTTGCATACATGGTTTTGATCCCCTTGGCAGTTTTAAATTAGGTCATCAGAAGTTTGCACAATTTGGACTTAATCCAGTGCTCATTGACATCAAAGTAAAGGCTCCTGTTGACTTCAATGATGCAGGTGTTTCGTGTTTCGGCCTTATCCTGGGAGGAGGTGGGCACACCCAACAGGAATTTAGCATTGTCAGCCTCTTTCAGAAACAAACCCTTTATGCTCTACAATTATCCCATTCATTTAAAAAAGCCTGATTTTTTAGCTACAAATATACTGAGAATCAATGTCACAAGTGCTTTTCAGAACAGCTTTTTATAACAGCTACATTAGTTTCCAATTACAACACATCAGTTACTAGCCAAGCAAGATGAAGAAGTTTAATTACTTATTCATGTGATTACACTTGAAATTACACTGTCTTATATCCCTCCAGATGAATATACAGCATTACCCGCATCAATAAACTCAAATGCTGCTTTTGTATTCTAGCCAGCATGGAGAATGGCTCATGTTCATTTGGGAATTCTTCTCTTCTGATAGACCACCGGCAACAGTTTTCTTGTATCTAGCACACAAAATATTTATTTTTTTACTTAGGGAAAACATTGCAATTCTAGTGGAAATGATCAGCTAGATTAGTCAATGACAGAGCTGGTCAAAAAATGGTAAGTACATTTGATGAAACTTTTTGAAAAAATGTTAAGTTCTCCAATATTCTGACAAAAACAACAAACATCTAAAAGTGTTCAGTTTTTGCCCTTTTTCTACCCTTTCCCCTCTCCCACCTTTGTTAGTGACAAAAGAAAGTAGGGAGTGCGGAGGGAGAATACAGACATGGAAAAAATAGAAAATGAAAAGCTCTCTATTCTTCTATTGAAAAATTTAAAAAAGTCCACAACAACAAAATTCTCCATGAAAATTTTCTTCTTTGGGAAAAAAAGGGTGATATTTCACTGCAGAAAGATTAGAATGAAAAAATGCAGCCAGGTTAGTCAATAGCATTCTCCTTTCCACAATAGATACTAAAATTGTACCAAACCCAAATCTCTTTTGGTTACATTGAATTGAAATATTTTAGTCCTGGTTACACATAAAGAAATTTAGTTCTCACTATGTTTTAGATACGGTGGGCTGGCTCTCCAATCCTCTTCTTTACAAAGTTATGAAGAGTAAACCTCTTCCAAAATGGGAATCACTTTAAAGTACCTGGGAGCCTAATACTGGAAAAAGAATTATTTCTGGAGAATTGATAACAGGTAAATGCCTCCGTTCTCCCTTGTCTATACTCCTGATTGAGGCCTATGCCAACAGATATTAGACAAACTCTCTTAATAGTTAAGGTGAATGTGCATGTGCCCTACCAAAGTTTTAAAGTTGGTTTCTTGAACTCATTATTTGCCTTAAATGCAACTTATATTGTTGTTGAGTAAAGGCATCATGCACTTTTGGTACTGAGTATTTGGCTAAGGACTGCAGTATAAATGTAATATGGACCTTGTGCAGGGCTAACTGGAGGCTGTAACATCATTCTCTAAACTAAAGAAAACATATAGCATCCTCTTTTTTTTTTATAGCACTGGCTTGTTTTTAAACAAAAAAATCTCTCAAAAAACAAAAACCAGAATTCCCTTAGCTACGGGTCAGTTCAGGGGAGTCCCCTAAAATCCTGCTGGGTGGCTCCTTTCCATCTCTACAACAAAGGAAATACGGAATCTTCAATATCTGCAGCTGTCATAAATATAAAGGGAAAGGTAACAACCTTTGTGTATGCAGTAACATAAATCCCTCCTGGCCAGAGGTACAGAATCACTTACCTTTAAGGGGTTAATCAGTTCAATTAACCTAGTTGGCACCTGACCAGAAGGACCAATGGGGAAAGAAGATACTTTCAAATCATGGGTGGGGGATGGGAAAGGTTTTGTTCGTGCTCTCTTTGTTGGTTCCCTCTGGGGACAAAAAGAGAGACCAAGCAGGTAACCCAGCTCCTAAAAAGATTCTGAATGGATACATCTAAAAATTACAGAAATTGTAAGTGATAGCAAGGAAATCTTTCGGTTTTGCTTGTGAATTTTTCGTATGCTAAGAGAGAGGTTTATTCCTCTTTTTGTAACTTTGAAGTTGAGCCTAGAGGAGAATCCTCTGTGTTTTAAAACTTTTTATTTACCCTGTAAAGTTATCTTCCATCCTGATTTTGCAGGTGTGATTCTTTTTTTTTTTTTTTAATAAAATTCTTCTTTTAAGAACCTGATTGATTTTCAGTGTCCTAAAAACCAAGGATTTGGTCTGTGCTCACTTTGTTAACCTATTGGTTGGTAGATTATTCTCAAGCCCCCCTCCCTAGGAAAAGGGCTGAAGGAACGTGGGGGGTTATTTTGGGGGAGATAGGGCTCCAAGTGGCTCCTCCCTGAATGTTTGTTAAAATCACTTGGTGGTGGCAGCAATACCATCCAAAGACAAGGAAAGGAATTTATGCCTTGGGGAAGTTTTTAACCTAAGCTGATGGAATATAAGCTTAGGGGATCTTTCATGCGGGTTCCCACATCTGTACCCCAGAGTTCAGAGTGGGGAGGTAACCCTGACAGCAGCCTCTCAAGGCCCAATCGAGTCCTTTGGCATCCAAGAAGCACTCAGGTTCTCCTTGTTCTAGCCTTGACCCTCTCCTTCTAACCAAGTAGGGGGAGGGAGCTGATTCTCTTCCCCTTTGAGGTTATGTCTACATAGGTGCTGGAACTAGGGGTGCTGCCACAATCCCTGGCTTGAAGTGGTTTCTATTATCTACAAGCTTTACAGTTTGGTTCAATGGCTCTCAGCATCCCCACTATACAAATTGTTCCAGCAGCCCTTATGTCTATGCTGCAGCTGAGAGAGACCTTCCCAGCCTGGGTAGACCGCCTTGCCCTAGTGGGGCTCATGCTCATGGGGCTCAAAACAGCCATGTGGATGTTCTGTCTCAGGCTGGAGCTCAGGTTCTCAAACCTAGGGAGCAGGTGGGCTTGAGACCCCGCAATGTCCTCACTGCTATTTTTAGTGCACTCGCTCAAGCTGTCTACCTGATCTGGGAGACTCCCTTCCAGCTATAGAGTGGACATACCCCTGAAAGGCCCTCTCCCTGCTTCCTGGTCTGGACTGAATAGTCACCCTCCTGGCCTGATGAAAGCTTTTTCACTCCAATTGGCAGGGAATACAGGTTTTAGGGGGCAAGGCAGGCCCTCTGCCTGGTCTCTTTTGTAGGGAATTAACTGCTTGTTTCCCTGTTCCTAAGTGGAGTATACACACTCCCATCATAAACGCTTTGTATAGCCAAGGAGTTACAGAAGAGGGTACACTTTCTTTTCCCATAGCACAGAGGTGTACACTAAAGAAATGGGCTCCCAAGGAATTTTTTATCTTTGAATCCCTTGCTACTATGCAATATGTCAATGATTATGGTCTTACCTGCAGCTGAGCAAATAGAGACATGGCTAGGTCTTAGTACCTATTTACTCAACAATTACCACAAAGCATCCAGGACTGTTTCTGAAAAAGCCTGTACAGAACACTTTGGAATTTCACCTCATAAGTGACCTATAAGAAGTTTAGGAAGAAACTGAATTACACTTTAGGTGATGAAAATAATTTGAACGCCATCTGGAACAATGAAAATAAAGGGGTTCCCTCCTCCTTGAGATTGATGGTTTGGGTTTACATTTGTCATAATTCTTAATTGTTATGTACTGAACAACATGTTTACATTTGAATGGTTACATGCTTGGTATTATTCTGCTAAAATGTTGCAATGAAATGCATTAAAAAGTTTCTATTTTCCAATGTCTTTTCAGATATGGGAAACATTTCTGAGAATTAATATGACCTACCAAGAAAGCATAAACTCACACCACTGTCTGATTGAATCAAGATCAGACAGAAAATGAGCCAGGTCCTTTGGGAAGATTTCAGGGAATGGTTCATATTTCTGCACATTTATTTTATTAATTGCTTGTTCAGTATTCAGAGTGACGTGAAAAATGAGGATGTTAACTGGGTGACTGCCACCCAAAAAATAAAGCTAGTGTACCTTTGCTCTCCTACTTTGGTCCTTTACCTAACATAGCTCAAGTGGTCCTGAGGATCAGATCCGAACAGTAACATAGGGATTCCCACATTAAATCAGTGATCCATCTAGCCCAGTATCCTGTCTATGATAGTGGCCTTGCAACCACTATCTGCTCTCCAGTGATTAAAGGATTTCATTTCAGCCCAGTTTCCCCTCACACCACTGCAGAGAGCTATATGAGTGTATAGTTGGGAAACAGAGGAAGCAGAATGCTTGTGGGAAAGTTGGGCTATACAAATAGGGGTCACAAGAATGGATTGAACACCAAGCTGAGGAGTTTTCAAGCTACTTTAAGGGCCTGATGCAAAGCCCATTGAAGTTAGTGGAAAGATTCCCATTTACTTCAGTGGGCTTTGGCTCATGCCCTAACATAGTGCTTGTAACAAGAAATTAAACCAGGGGTTGGCAACCTCTAGCATGCGGCTCCCCAGGGTAAGTACCTTGGCAGGCAAGTCAGTTTGTTAACCTGCCACATCAGCAGGTTCGGTCGACCGCAGCTCCCACTGGCTGCAGTTCGCCATCCCAGGCTAGTGGGGGGGGCGGGAAGCAGCGCGGGTGAGGGATGTGCTGGCTGTGGCTTCCCGCCACCCCTATTGGCCTGGGACGGCGAACCGCGGCCAGTGGGAGCTGCAATCGGGCCAAACCTGCAGATGTGGCAGGTAAACAAACTGGCCCGGCCCGCCAGGGTGCTTACCCTGGCGAGCCAAGTGCCAGAGGTTGCCCTTGAATTAAACTGACAGTTGAAGAAAAAACAAAACTAATGCAACTGCTTCAAATGTTCTGCTGGATCCTGCTCCCAACTTTCACTACTACATAAGCCAATGGAGTACAGGTAAATTAGCCATAAGACATCAAATCTGATCACATCCGCACTATGAAGGCTTTTATTTTTTCATGATGAAGTCTGAAATGTCTGGCTTTATATTCCAGTCATCATCATCTTTATTTACATTGGTATATGATTGGTATAAGAGTAAATTTCATCTGAAGGATTTGTCATTTTGTGAAGGGAGGTGTAACAGAGTGCAATAATTCATTTGCATATGAATCCTAACTTGCTTATGTAAATTATTAGTTATAATATTGTAGCTCCTAAGAGCCCATGTCATGCACCACGACCCCATTGTACTAGGCTCTGTACAAATAGAACAAAAAAATACAGTTCCTAACTCCTGTGTGACTCTTTACTGGAGAGCCCCTACTTTTATGTTAAGACATGTTCTTTTTTGCAGTCATAATGACCAGGTGGAAATAAAAGCATACTCCTAAGGATGGCATCTTTCTAATGCAATTATAACATTACACATTTTGTGGGGTCTGTCATTACTGTGCACTCTCATTAGGTCTACAATGAGCCAGCATTGCACACATGAAGTCTTCAAGCATTAGTATTACACAATGGGTCAAGTGCATTATGGGTTTATTCCACCGTACGCTGAAGTGTCAAACATACATCACTGCTGATAGCAGGGACAGAGTTTGATGGCAAATCTTCTCTTCTTGTGGGTAGGACTAGGCAGAAAGGGAATAATCTCTATGTTTTTATATATTATGCATCAATGTGTCATTGCAATATGTTATAGAAAGAGTTGTTTTAGGTTTACAGTCTTTCATGTTTCATTGAAGTATGCTTTCCAGCACTGCTATTTGCATTTCAGAAGGGAAGGTGCTATTTCAATCACAAATGTCTGATATAATTCAGGCAGAACTGCTTCTTGTGATGTGGACTGCATGAAAAATTTAAACTCTGTGTCATGGTCAGATTTTATATGTATATTTCATTTGATTATTTTCAGTTTATAAAAATGTACCCATCCAACGTGCTAGGTACAGTTAATATTTTCATAATCTGCCATAGAGCAGGTTGGAAATTTTCTTACAAAACAGAGTTTTACTGAAAAATGCCAGTTCATTAAACCTGAAATGTCTGAAGAAAGTGAGTCAGCTTTGACAACTTTACTCAAGTCACAGGCAGATTTCTGTCAGAAAACTACCTGGATCCCTGTCATGTTGCCAAGGAGCCCAGAACTTCCATGGTCACAGCTCCAGGGCAGCCTCACCAAACAGACTGACCCAGGGCCAGGTCCCCCTGGATTTCCATGGTTCTCAGGCAGGCCCCCCCCCCAGTCCCAGCCAGTTCTCTGTTGCATTTCAAAATCTTAAAATTCCTTATGAACCCAAAATCCTGAGTTTCAGACAGCTTTAATAATAATGCTGGGTTTGACAGTTTATATTTTCTCCTAATGGCAGCAGTCTGTCACACCTGAAAGTTTGTCTCCGAATTTTTGTCTTATTTCATTCAGTGTCATTATATTTATGACTCAAATCAGACTATTCATCTGTCAGTGTATAACACAACATATATGTTCCATTTCCCACTCTGTATTCTCTGTGAATTACCATGTTTTCTGACTAACAATTCTATCAAGTGAAGCAAGAAAGGAGGGAGATGAAGGGAGATATGAGGAAAGGAGTTTGCATGCTAGAATTTCATCTCTTGAGTTTATAACATCATCCTCCACTAAGGACACCACAGACAATCTTGGATGTAGCCACAGTGATCCACACATGTTTAACCTATGGTCTGGGTTATGGTGATTCTCCATAGCTAATTATGGATCCATCATCTTTTAAAAAGCTAAATTGATTCAGAACACAGAAGCCATATGCTCAGCCATACAGGACACCCAGAATACATCCTCCTGGTGGTCTGTTTCATTATATATGGAATACAAGGTCAAATTCAAGGTTTTGGTTCTTATCTTCAAAGTTATTCATAAAAATGACCCAGATTATCTGAGTGATCATCACCTTATGCTAGCATGACTTCCCATGACAACCACCTTCTCCCGGAACAATGGAGTGAAACTTGTGCATTCAGGAGACAGAATTTCCTCAGCAACTGGCCCATAAATCTGAAACACACTCCTGGATGAGATCTGAACAACCATGAACCTCAGTGTATCTGAGCAAACTGCAGTACTCAGTTCTCTGACTGAGCTCTTCCTCTGTAATATCGTATATTTTTTTAAAAAGAAAACACATAATGAAACAAAAATCCTACAAAATAAACATGGTCCAGTCTAGTCCCTGTTGAATTAAGGGGTCAGAGAAATATATCTTTGTGCACACTTCACAATTTGTAGCAGAGTTTATTAGCAGCAAATGGTGATGACAATGACTATATTTTGTTAGCCTCATATAACAGTGCTTCATATAACAGTATTAAATTAGTGCTTCATATAACAGCATTAAATTAGTCCTTTTAAAATCCAAGGATCTTTTCAGTCTGTGAATTCTGCAAGGATTTTAATTATGGACTGTGAGGTCAAAAAGCAGATGCTGTACTCCCTTAAATTAAAGGAGATTCAATTTAACTGTTTTGTAGTGTAATCTGGGGACTGTAAGTGTAACATCTCCTCCTCTTCTGTGCTACTGAGAAGTGGATCTTCACACAATTGATATAAGACTAGAACAGTGGTAGTAATTGTGGTTCCATTGAACTCTGTTGCAAAACTTCCAGCCAGGATGCCAGCTGGAGCGTAGGACTTGCCCATCAGTATTTTATTAACTGCAGGTCAGTAGCTAAATGATTTCTTTTAGAATTTATTTCATATTAATATTAGGTCACATTCACATTTGGTATAAGCAGGTGTAAATGTCCTTGACTTCAATGGAGTTGTGTCTAGATTGTGTCATTGTGTCCAGATGAATATTTCTGCACTTATAGCGGTGAGGCTTTAAAACTGTAGTACTCGTAGGTTGAATCTTTAAAGTAGATGGGAAATAAAGCCACAAAACAAAATGAACAATAATCCCAAACATACAAAGAGCGCTTACACACACCGACATTGGTAGATGTGCAGGTGAATGAGCCCCTGATGGTATGGCTCATAAATACCACCCTGTACCGGAAACCTACTACCTACATGCCTCCAGCTTCCATCCAAGACACACCACACGATCCATTATCTACAGCCAAGCTCTAAGATACAACCGCATTTGCTCCGATCCCTCAGACAGAGATAAACACCTACAAGATCTCTATTAAGCATTCTTAAAACTACAATACCCACCTGCTGAAGTGAAAAAACAGATTGACAGAGCCAGACGAGTACCCAGAAGTCACCTCCTACAAGACAGGCCCAACAAAGAAAATAATAGAACACCACTAGCTGTCACCTTCAGCCCCCAACTAAAACTTCTCCAGCACATCATCAAAGATCTACAACCTATCCTGAAAGATGATCCCTCACTCTCACAGATCTTGGAGGACAGACCTGTCCTCGCTTACAGACAACCCCCCAACCTGAAGCAAATACTCACCAGCAACCACACATCACTGAACAAAAACACTAACCCAGGAACCTATCCTTGCAACAAAGCCCGATGCCAACTCTGTCCACATATCTATTCAAGTGACATCATCATAGGACCCAGTCACATTGGCTGCTACTCTGAAACCTGCCAGGAAGAGTTGCAAATTAATGGCTGGTGGTCCTTGGGTGCTTTCAGCATTAGGCTGACTTCATAGACTGCCCTGCAGACATTTGGAACAACAGAGCAGCCTTCAGTCCAGCAGACTGGCATTATGCAGTACTACATCATGAATGACCGATAAGGATGGACATCATGGTAGATATAATGAATGGACTTAGTAGACAAAATTCAGTCCTGGTGTGAGACAGTACAACTCCTTATACCGGGTCTGAATTTGTACAGACAACAGGAGAGTTTCTTATCTGCATTCTAGTGGCTGTTGACAATCACAGAAGAGCCCAGGGCAGAGCTATTACTTTTTATTCATTACTCCCAGCTTCCTTAACATCTCTTCCTATTTATTTCATTCTTGCTGCTTATTCTATAGCACCCCCAGGATGCCCTTTAAATCTTAAAACATTGCTCAGCACATCACAGGAAATGTTTAACACACACATTTAGTTTTAACTTTGAAAGAGTCAACGGTGGTTTTATTAGATGAAAGAAATACATCTGAAGGGAAGCATGGCGTTAATGACTGTGCTCTCTGCAGAATAAACAATAATACAAATAGCCCATAAAACAATGACAAGTTACTTGTTTATTTCTGCTATTTGCATCAAAACAGCCCTTAACTAAATAAATCTCTTTTGCAATACAGATGTTCTCTATCTGATACACTTAAAAATGTATAAAATCAGATCAGCATTTATAACAGAGTATGACATAGTAGCAATAATCTCCTTAATGTTGCTTGTTGTTGTAGTCATTGTTCATAATGAATATGTTCCAAGGTCATGGTTCTAATATAGAGAACAGAGTCATTTACTGTTGTGCAGAAAGTAATTCAGATAATTGTTACCTAACTAATTAATCTGAATTATGAGGACAAATAAATGCCAGAAAAAAAAACAGAATTACTGCAACATCAGGAAAATCATGTGTTTACTCCCACATACGAAGTTTTCATCTAGCACTTTCCACTGTTTCATTAAAATATACACATTGTTTAAACTGTTGCGTACCAATTTGAATTTACCATTCTGATTCTATGGTTGTGCTATTACAGAACACAGGACAAAGGCTGGCCATACTGCATCTAGTTAGTCTTAGTTCAGTTTTTTCAGATGACATCCCCCATTACAATATTTTCAGCTTGAATGAGCACCAAATAAATGTCTTATATGAGAAAACCAATTGAGTAAAAGTATATAGTATACAACTTTAACCCAATTAATAACTTCAAAAGTTGAAATTCTTCTGCACAGAAGTTTTCTAATTCTATTCAGTTGTAATGAATGTCTTTTACCAGACAGCAAAAATATTGGGAACAGAAGGATTAGTAAAGAGGTTTTTGATAGTAAATAGTTCTGGAATATGTAAATAGTTACTTTTGGTTCAGCAATCCTGGCTGGTTGTAAGTGAATAGGAGGTTAGGTAAGATTTCCCCAAATGGGTCACTATATTTTAGATCATAGAGCGTATAAGCACTCACAGAGAAAATTAATATTTCTGCTTTTGTGCATTTTAGAAAATGTATATGCATTTACGTTACCTCTTGACAATTTATTGCTGCCAAATTAAGAGAATACCAAATACAGTCTTAGTTCTAAAATCTTCAATCCATGGGACACGTCCTCATATTTTCCTGAGAGAATGCCTACTGGCAAGATATTTGTATTCAGTGAGGCCAAATAACTGTGTTTTTCATTTTTAGTGCACATTTTTTGACTTTTAGAAAGCAGAGTTGGCCAATTCCACCATGGCCCTTTCTCCCTCCTGTCCACTGGGGGGTGCTATGCAGCCCAGGACAGTAATGAATGAGCATGCCTTGTGCTCCCAGAGCTTAAGGACTACAATTCTACCTATTATGCAGGCCTTGCAAAGGGGGAGTATGGGAGAGACTCTTTATACCATTCCCCACATCCACAGGAAAGACTCTAGTTTTAATCTAATAAAGTTCCTTCTGCTGCCATGGTTGTAGTGCCAAAATATCAGGTAAATTTGTGTGGTCTGCATAGAGATGCCCATCTAGAAGCGCTCTCCACCTTATGTGCCATCTCACACTTCTCTACTGCTCCAGGTTCCTGCAAATTAATTTCTAAGGAAAACACTGCTTTTCTGAAACTGATTTGTTGATCCAACAGGCCATTGAAGCAAATTCATTTAGATATCAGGCAGCCCATAAAAGCTCTAAATATTGACCTGTGGAACTAATCTGCAAAGGTGGGCAGAATAGACTATGAGGTCCTGTTTCAGTCCTCAATTCAATGTTTCTCAGGATTTTTAACCTCTGCTGGTGGCTTATGTCAATTTGCCATCATTTTGGGGGCAGGAGTCCAGATGCCATCCCCATATATCAGAAGGCTTCGTCCCTCAGTTTTCTTCATCTCATTTGATATAGTTTAGGGTAAAAATATGTGCTATAATGAATGCATCCCCTAGAGCAGATCCATTAATCAAACAAATAAGCAAACATGCACTGACAAACAATCCCTAGCAGACATTTATCTCACATCCAGTGCTTTGCCTTTGACATACTGTGGTTTTACACTCACCCTGTGTGTCTTGTCATGTTGCATCACTTTATGTCAATCTACAGGAGATTAGAACAGCATGACAGGACTTGAGCTACCTTGATGGAAACTGATGTCTCCTACTTCAAAGCAAAAAGCCTACTTTTTACCAATATGAAGTCTGTGAGCTAAAGTAAAGTAAACAGCCACCTTATCTCAGAATATTTTAAAAATACCTTGGCACAGTGGTAAACCAACCCTTTAAATTTGCTAGATCTGTTTTCCACATGGCCTCACATTTTCAAAACTTTTTAAATTCCTTTTATGAGTTACCTATATGATAGCCTATTCCCTACCTAGTTCTCAATTAATATGTCCTTTTATCTTTATGGTTCATGCATCTCATCAATTCCTTTGTAATAGTAATACTCATTTAGATTAATGTACTTTTCTAAAATATAGTATATTTCTAGTAGAAAGGACATCTCTTCACTACACATCAGACCTGACACATTTCAGGCAAATGAGCAATCTGACACAAGAATATATGCTTTACCAGAAATTCTTCTTCCAGCTCCATATTTATACTTCTAGAATTGGGAAAAATCTTTTGACCAAAACTTTTTTTTTAGCTAAAAAAATATTGATTCAGGTTAACCAAAACACTTCAAAATTCATGTTGATTTTACCAAACTGTTTCAGTCAAACCTTCTCCCCTCCCAAATCCAAAACAAAACACTCCCCTAAGCCCTTCCTAAAAAAAAAACAGAAAAAAAAATCAAAATGTTTCATTTTGACATTTTCAAAATGGAACATATCAATTTTTCAATTTAAAATTACTTTGTTTAAAAATGTTCTTCAGTTTTATTAAAATGCAAACACAAATATTTTTAAAATGTTTAAATTGAAACAAAACATTTCATTCAATACAAAATTTGCACTTTTTGGTTCAGACATTTTTTAGAAAAATTTTGAGCAACCCAAAATGATTTCTTTTTTAATTTTTCAGAACTGCCAGTGATTCATAAATCATGGCTCTACTTACTTCACAGAAATAGAACATGCAGACCAATTGACCACGCAACAATTGGAGAAGATATAAAAAAGAAAACTTAGCTTCCAACTTGAATATCTCTTGTTTACATAAGAAATATTTCTTTTTCTCGCTAGGGTAACTCTAGAGAACTTCTATCCCATAGAACAACTTCTGGCAGCATTGGTGGAACAATCAGAGTCTCTAGTCTCTTTTGTTAGAGAAAAGAAATATTAACAGTTTTCCTTAAATTTTGTCTGGGATGGGAATTTCTTGTATCACGGTTTCAGATACCTGCATCTCAGATGCCCCAGTTAACCTTACCCTGGGTGCAGTATCCACAAGTTGTGGCACTTTATGCTGGCCAGAGAGAGGCCTTCCTGGCTGGATACAGATTTTAGGACTTAGAGATGGAAAGTACCTACTTTAAATCTATCATGGGTACTTTCCCACAAACACTTTGGGAAATCTCTGGGCTTGCATGAAGTTATGAGGTGTTTTCATTGCTGTTATTGTGTTTAATCCAGAACATTTGTGACAGGTGCTCAGATGCTATAATGAGGAAGACCATATGTAGACACCTAAATAATCTTTCATAGGAATATCAATAACTGTTTGCAAAATGAATATATTTGTCCTGTTCAAATCAGCCACTTTCTCAAGTCCTTCTGTTGATTTCTCTGTAGTTCTCCTCTGTTTCATTGTACAGAAGGATGATTTGCAAGGATCTATCTCTCTGGAAAGGAATTTTTCTACCCTCACTACAGGATGCAGTTGAAGAGAGCTCTGTCTACTAGAAATACCACTCACTCTAACTATAACTTCCACAGCAGGGCTTTTATAAAAGAAATGCTAAGGGCCACACAACCTCCTTCACTATTTTGGAATTAGGTGTGAGTAGAGCCACTTACAGCCTGGCAGTCTTGAGACAGATCACTTGGGTCAGTGCAGGGTTTTAGCTCCGGGTATTAACAAGTGATTTTCCATTCCATTGCAATTCCCCTTCCCAGTGCCTAAGCATGGATCAATTTTCCCTGTAACCTCCATGGTACCTATCTTCCACTCCACAACATTGTGCAACCCCCAAGGAACTTACCTAGGTTTCTGGGGCTCTGCATGCTAGTAGCTCAGGGAGAGGCACACTGAACCTGGTAGGGATGGGGAGCCAAGGGCAGATTCAGAGTCTGCTCCGCATGCACTAGGAAGTGAGATGCCCCTCCTAGGGAGCTGAGAAGAGGGGAGAAGCCATTTTGGAGAGGTCTGGAGCCGGGCAGGATTGGCTGTGTAGGGAGCTGATGAGTCCCAGGCCTGCATGCAGGATTCCCCCTGAGACCTGGCCTCTGGGGACCTGAAAGCAAGGTCCCTCAGCTTGGCCCTTTCCTTCTCCAAGATGACTCCCAGTGTGTAGAGTTTTTCTGGAAAACTTCCCCCAGCCAGGCTGAGTTAGCCCTACAGGAGAGCAGTCACCACATGGCCAGTTCTGCTCTGGCTGCTAGACCAGGGCTGCTGCCTGTTGTGAGTGTGTCTGAGGGCTTGTCTACATCAGAAAGTTGCAGCGCTGGTGAGGGAGTTACAGCGCTGCAACTTTGAAGGTGTACACATCTGCAGGGCATCACCAGCGCTGCAACTCCCTGTTTGCAGCGCTGGCCATACTCCCGTTTTGTCTCGGGTGTAGAGGATCCAGCGCTGGTGATCCAGCGCTGGTAATCCAATGTAGACACTTACCAGCGCTTTTCTTGACCTCCGTGGAAGGAGGAAGCCTCTGGTAATCAAGCTGGTCTCCTTCCCTGGCTTGCTCTCGCGTTCCCGGAACCCCGAGCAAGCAGGTCTCCTTCCCTGCGGTTTGCAGGGTGGTTCGGGGAACGCGAGAGCAAACCGCGGCGAAGCTGGTCTCCTTTCCCGGTTTGCTCTCTCGTTCCCGGAACCCCGAGCAAGCAGGTCTCCTTCCCTGCGGTTTGCAGGGTGGTTCGGGGAACGCGAGAGCAAACCGCGGCGAAGCTGGTCTCCTTTCCCGGTTTGCTCTCTCGTTCCCGGAACCCCGAGCAAGCAGGTCTCCTTCCCTGCGGTTTGCAGGGTGGTTCGGGGAACGCGAGAGCAAACCGCGGCGAAGCTGGTCTCCTTTCCCGGTTTGCTCTCTCGTTCCCGGAACCCCGAGCAAGCAGGTCTCCTTCCCTGCGGTTTGCAGGGTGGTTCGGGGAACGTGAGAGCAAACCGCGGCGAAGCTGGTCTCCTTTCCCGGTTTGCTCTCTCGTTCCCGGAACCCTGAGCAAGCAGGTCTCCTTCCCTGCGGTTTGCAGGGTGGTTCGGGGAACGCGAGAGCAAACCGCGGCGAAGCTGGTCTCCTTTCCCGGTTTGCTCTCGCGTTCCCCGAACCCCCCTTGAAGCCGCCCAACAGCACTGCAGTGTGGCCACATCTAACACCACTTGCAGCGCTGGTTGCTGTAAGTGTGGCCACTCTGCAGCGCTGGCCCTATACAGCTGTACTAATACAGCTGTAACAACCAGCGCTGCAAAATTTTAGATGTAGACATGGCCTGAGACTAAAGTTAGGAGTTTAGTATAGCTTTGTAATCTGCACCTGGAGACTGCACCTGGAGTCCCTAAGTGGTGAGGGGAAATCCTGGCACCAGAAGCAGCCTGACTCCTGCATGAAGAGGATGTCTGCCAGCAGTGATCCTCAGCCCCTCTGCAGGGACTGAAGAGTCCAGAGCCACCTCTGAGGATCATTCAAGGAGTTTGTGAGTGCACCATCTTTTAGTTAGCTAGTCAGAGAAATAGTTTGGGAAACCCCTCACTCCCTGAACTGTGTCCTCAAGTCGGGGGGGGAAGGGTTTGGGGATTTTATTACCTGCTGCCTATGAAACCCGAGGAGGGATTTACCACCTTATCCCTCTTGTGAGTCCTTTAGGCTGTACTGAACTCAGTCAGCCACATTGCTAACCACTGCACAGAAGATTTCATGGTCATAGGTCATCAAGGGCCCCAACAAAGTATGTGTTCCAAGGGAAGAAAGGGAATAAAAGTGATCTGGGTAATTATAGGCCTGTTAGCTTGACGTCTGTAGTATGTAAGGTCTTGGAAAAGATTTTAAGGGAGAAAGTAGTCGAGGACATAGAGGTCAATGGTAACTGGGACGAATTGCAACATGGATTTACTAAAGGTAGATCGTGCCAAACCAATCTGATCTCCTTCTTTGAGAAGGTGACGGATTACTTAGATAAAGGAAATGCGGTAGATCTAATTTACCTCGATTTCAGTAAGGCGTTTGACACAGTTCCGCATGGGGAACTGTTAGTTAAATTGGAAAAGATGGGGATGAATATGAAAGTTGTAAGGTGGATAAGGAACTGGTTAAAGGGCAGACTCCAGCGGGTCATATTGAAGGGTGAACTGTCAGGCTGGAAGGAGGTTACTAGTGGAGTCCCTCAAGGATCGGTTTTGGGACCGATCTTATTTAACCTTTTTATTACTGACCTTGGCACAAAGAGCGGGAATGTGCTAATAAAGTTCGCAGATGACACAAAGTTGGGGGGTATTGCTAACATGGAGAAGGACAGGGATACTATTCAGGAAGATCTGGACCACCTTGTAAACTGGAGTAAGAGTAATAGGATGAAATACAATAGTGAAAAGTGCAAGGTCATGCACTTAGGGATTAATAATAAGAATTTTAGATATATGTTGGGGACGCATCAGTTGGAAGCGACAGAGGAGGAGAAGGACCTTGGGGTATTGGTCGATAGCAGGATGACTATGAGCCGCCAATGTGATACGGCTGTTAAAAAAGCAAATGCTATTTTAGGATGCATTAGGCGAGGTATTTCCAGCAAGGATAAGGAGGTGTTAGTACCGTTATATAAGGCGCTGGTGAGACCCCATCTGGAATATTGTGTGCAGTTCTGGTGTCCCATGTTCAAGAAGGATGAATTCAAACTGGAACAGGTCCAGAGATGGGCTACTAGGATGACCCGAGGAATGGAAAACCTGCCTTATGAAAGGAGACTCACAGAGCTTGGCTTGTTTAGCCTGGCCAAAAGAAGGCTGTTGGGGGATATGCTTGCTCTACATAAATATATCAGGGGGGTTAATGTTAGGGAGGGAGAGGAATTATTTAAGTTTAGTTCTAATGTAGGCACGAGGACGAATGGGTACAAACTGGATATTAGGAAGTTTAGACTTGAAATTAGACGAAGGTTTCTAACCATTAGGGGAGTGAAGTTTTGGAACAGCCTTCTGAGGGAAGTAGTGGGGGCAAAAGACTTATCTGGCTTCAAGACTAAGCTTGATAAGTATATGGAGGGGATGTTATGATAGGATAGTTTAATTTAGGCAATTGATCTTGGATTATCACCAGATAAGTCTGCTCAATGGTCTACGGGGAGCTGTTGGATGGGATGGGAACTGAGTTACTGCAGAGAATTCCTTCTTGGGTGCTGGCTGGTGAGTCTTGCCCACATGCTCAGGGTTTAGCTGATCGCCATATTTGGGGTCGGGAAGGAATTTTCCTCCAGGGTTGATTGACAGGGGCCCTGGAGGTTTTTCGCCTTCCTCTGCAGCGTGGGGCATGGGTCACTTGCTGGTGGATTCTCTGCAGTTTGAGGTCTTCAAACCAGTTTTGAGGATTTCAATAACTCAGTCCTGGATTAGGGGTTATATAAAAGTGGATGGGTAGGGTTCTGTGGCCTGCCTTGTGCAGGAGGTCAGACTAGATGATCAGATTGGTCCCTTCTGACCTATGAGTCTATGAGTCTATGAGACACTGATTTGACATTTGCTGTATCAGTCATGTGACTGGGAAAAGTCACAGGTAGTATCAGCATTGGCACTGGTGACCCCCAAGACTAGTGTTTTACCCTGTTCTGTTATATTTATCTCCTATTTAATATAATTACTGTATTGAATATATTGTATGTATTTGTGTTATTTCTTGGGAGTCTCCAACTATTTGGGAAGTAAGTGGGGGTTACCCCGTGGTTAAAATTTTCCTCCCAAGCTGTCCTGGGACCCTGCCAGGAAGGAGTGAAGTGGGTGGAGGATATTGCCAAATAAATTAATATGGGAAGAAAATAAAGCATTTATACCCTGCTACGTGGGTGGTGGGATCCAGAAGAACCCAGGCCTATCCATCAAAACCTATAAGCAGATTGGCATCAAAGGAGATAACTGAGTAGAAAGGGGGCACTACAGTTGTATGTTCAAATCAAACAACTGGATTTATGCATGTAAATATTATTAGCACAGTGCAAGATGTGTTAGTTATTTATCAAGTTTACATCATTGCACAGTGTATCTTTAAATCTAATTTTTAAAACAAAGGTTGAAAAGTACTTTTAAAAAGTATTGATTTAGTGAAGACTGTACTACATGCTACAACTTCCTTTGTCAAAACAGTATTCTTTTGAAGAGGTGCAGCAAAAATTTCTGGAAATTTTTATCTCGTATGTAGGAGAAAATATAACTAACCTATGCATTATATATGCAGGATAATCATAATACAATTGAAAGTGTGTGCTGTAGTATATTAGAAAAATGTTCTTCTAAAGAAATCAAAAAGCATTATAATATCTTCACAGTGGAACAGACATTTTTATTTTTACTGCACTTTGGAATATCATTGATTGCTCTTTATTCATGGAATAAAGAAGAACTGGTGATTTGATCTTAAATAATTTATCTAAGCAAACCTCTCAGGGCTGCTGAAATAGGCTATAGAATAAATAAAAACAAGTTTTTGAACAGACTGACTGTGAAGTCAACGGGCTTTGAATCAGGCACTTCTTCATTATTGCAATGTTTCTGCAGGCCCTGTTAGTCACTTGGAACCCAAGTTAAACAAAGTCTTAACTTTTTAGAAGTTTTATCAAAAGGCTACTTTTCCTGCAGAAAAAAAATATTTAGCATTCTGTATAGCCAAGACAGAAGACTTGGGAATTTTCCCATATAGTAAACTGATCTTTTGTTCTTCATTTATAATAATAAAAGTTGAATTTAAAAAGTAGATATAACTCAGGGATCAGCAACCTTTGGCACACAGTCCACCAGGATAAGCACTCTGGCGGGCTGAGTCAGTTTGTTTACCTGCCACATCTGCAGATTCGGCCGATCGCGGTTCCTACTGGCCCCCATTCAGCCCGCGCTGCTTCCCGCAGCCCCCATTTGCCTGGGACTATGAACTGCGGCCAGTGGGAGCCGCGATTGGCCGAACCTGTGGATACTGCAGGTAAACAAACCGGCCTGGCCTGCCAGGGTGCTTACCCTGGCAGACCACGTGCCAAAGTTGCCGAACCCTGGTGGATCTTAACACAATGCAAATTTGCAGTTCATACACTGCATTGCAAAACCAACCAAAATTCAGATTAGAGAGCATTTTACGTTTCATTCAGTTATTAACATTAGCTATTAGTTACAGAAGCAGCAGGCTTAACTTACGTAACAGTTTCTTATTGCATTACTCAAGTAAAATGTTAAAACTTAAAAGTTATTTAATTTTCTAGTATTTCCCCTATGAGCTATGACTCAGGCATCACAAAGGATTCTTTGCTGGCCATTAAAGGTAGAATGTGGTAGCCGTGTTAGTCTGTATCAGCAAAAACAATGAAGAGTCCTTGTGGCACCTTAGAGACTAACTAATTTATCTGGGCATAAGCTTTCATGGGCTAGAACCCACTTCATTGGATGCATGGAGTGGAAAATACAGTAGCAGGTATATATACGCAGTACATGAAAAGATGGGAGTTGTGTGGGTGGGGTCAGTCTAACAAGACAATTAAATTAACAGTAGGATGCCAAGGGAGGAAAAATCACTTTTGTAGTGATAATGAGGATGGCCTATTTCAAACAGTTGACAAGAAGGTGTGAGTAACAGTAGGGGGCAATTAGTATGGTAAAATTAGTTTTTGTAGTGACCCATCCACTCCAAGTCTTTATTCAGGCCTATTTTGATGGTGTCCAATTTGCAAATTAATTCCAGTTCTGCAGTTTCATGTTGGAGTCTGTTTTTGAAGTTTTTTTGTTGAAGAATTGCCACTTTTAAGTCTGTTATTGAGTGACCAGGGAGGTTGAAGTGTTCTCCTACTGGTTTTTGAATGTTACAATTCCTGATGTCAGATTTGTATCCATTTATTCTTTTGCGTAGAGACTGTCTGGTTTGGCCAATGTACAAGGCAGAAAGGCATTGCTGGCACATGATGGCATGTATCACATTGGTAGATGTGCAGGTGAACGAGCCTCTGATGGTGTGACTGATGTGGTTAGGTGTCCCTTGAATAGATATGTGGACAGAGTTGGCACCAGGGTTTGTTGCAGGGTTTGGTTCCTGGGTTAGTGTTTACATTGTGTGGTGTGTAGTTGCTGGTGAGTATTTGCTTCAGGTTGTGGGGCTGTCTGTAAGCGAGGACTGGTCTGTCTCCCAAGGTCTGTGTTAGTAAGGAATCTTCCTTCAGGATAGATTGTAGATCCTTAATGATGCGCTGGAGAGGTTTTAGTTGGGGGCTGTAGGTGATGGCTAGTGTCTTTTTTAATGTCTTAGATGTCACTCCAGCTAGGCATCTAAAACTCAGAGTACAGCTTCTGTACAGCTATGGTCCCAGGTACAAGGGAAGGCAGCTGGCTAGGATGAGAGTCTCCATTTCTTACATATGGCTTGAGTCAGTTCTTCTCCTATGGACTGGTCTTGGGTACTAAGTGCACAGCCTTCCCCAGCTCTGGATTCAGTCCCTGAATTCCACAGGAATTGGAGAACACCCTCAGATATCCTAAATAATCCTCTTAAGGTACAGAAATGCCTCCCTTTGACTTAGGAAATAATTCTGCCTTTCACTAAAGTATTGACATTGTCAGTTGTCAGCTTCTGCTGAAGAAGGTCTTGGAGGAACTTAAACCTTCAGCCTAGGCTTTCACCCTGAATACGCTTTGTAGCTACATACTGGCTAATCCAGTTGCCTGTTACTTTCAAGCACCATCGCACTGTGTTTCTCTTTGTCTCCTTTTACTTCTAGGAATTGATTCCTGTCTCATACTAAAACCCCTCTGTCTTTAGTGACCTTGAAACTAAGTCTTGTCCACTTTCACACAAAACATTACATTAGTCAAGACAGAGAAGGATCAAGATTCCTTTGTTTTTTGTGGGAAAACATCAAATGCCCTTGTTTTATATATGAATATTCTGCTCTGTGTACACCATTCCCTTCCAGAGTCCCTCTTCCCCAAGACTAGCACATACTCCTGGTCTAGTTACAACGCATTCAGTCGAAATCCAGGGTCAAAGCAATTCCAATGAAGACAGCCAAAATCATTTTTCATAACTCATTTCCCAGTTTTAATGTGTCTTCCGGTGTAAACATCCATGCCTACATTTTAATCCACTTTACCGTGCGTGAAGTATTAATGAATTATACAACTGTCTAACAGTGCAGCTGTACAACTTAAATAAACTCTGCATAATAATACTGTAGTTACAAGGCTAGATTATATTTATTATGTTGCATAATTTCCAAAAAACATCCAAGTTATTTGACTCTGGAAAGTACCTTCCATTTATTGCTATGACTTCCAGATTACAGATGCTTTCTTCTATATTTGGAAAAAGAGCCAGCTCCACAATGACGCCTCTTGTGTTATTCATAGTACAGTGTTTCACCACCTGATGATTACTAGATACTAGGTCCCACATACAGGTATAAAGAGTGAATTCCTTGTATGTTTGGCGTTTAATGGAAGTAGTGGTGATTTTTATTATTTAAAGAAGGAAGTTGCAGGTTAGAATGTCTCATACTTTGGCCCTAAATGACCTTCAATCTTGTCTAATTTTTTTTATTGGCAAGGATATTGCCTAAACTAACCCCCATTCCACATGATGTCATTTCATGTTTATTGTTGTTGAGCTCTTAGGTCCTGATCCAAAGTCCACTCAAATCAGCTGGAGTCTGTCTATTGACTTTAATAGGCTTTGGACCTGGACCTTACATCAGAAATGCTGAGTTATCAAATGGGGCTCATGGAATACATCATTTTTGTTGTAAGCAGCCATGCAAGTAATGTTTGGCTTTACTGCACTACTGTATTTTCTTTTGCTGCCTATTTTTTTTAATTTGTCTCACATATCAGCAATAGCAGTTTGTTAGGTATAGATCACCATCAGCTGCTTATTTTCTGCTGATGATTTACATGCAGTCAGAGAATAAGACTGCTGAAATGAAGTTGATGCCGTTTTTCATGCCTGAATGGAGAGTGTTGCTTTGATTGGGAAATAGGTTTTGATGTGCTGTAAGATACAGAAACAGATGACACAATGTAATGTCTCTCCATGTGCTGGGCAGCGGGGTGGGGGGAGAGAGGAGGAAAACGATGGAAAATGAAGGTCACAGCATCTGCCTCTCTTATTTCTGGCTCTCCAGGCAATAAAGATAATTTCTTCCCTGGCAGATTCTCAGTTTACAAATAACTGATGTGATTAAGATGGTATTTCTGTACATATTTATAAATATCAATAGAAATTCAAGCAAGCACGAAGGATGATGAGAACTGGCTCATGGCAAGAAACCAGGTGGAGGTGATGGGTGCTGGGGTTTGTGAATACTGCAGGGGCTGCTACTGACTGATAACAAAAGCTACTGGAGGATGGTAGATATTGGGGTTCAGGCTGCTAGTTTGGGTGGGGAATAGAGTTGCCAACTTTTTATTTGCAGAAAACTGAACACCCTCACACTACGCTATTCCCTACCCTTTCCCAAGGCCCGACCCTGCCCCACCCGTTCTCTGAGGCTCTGCCCCTGCTCACTCCATCCCTCCTCCCTTTGTTTCTTGTTCTCCCCCACTCTTGCTCACTTGCTCATTTTCATTGGCTGGGGTAGGGGGTTGAGGTGCAAGAGGGGGTGACAGCTCTGGCTGGGGGTGCGGGCTCTGGGGTGGGGCCAGAAATGCAGGGTTTGGGGTGCAAGAGGAGGCTCCAGACTTGGGATTGGGGCTGAAGGGTTCAGAGTGTGTGTCGGGGTCTCCAGGCTGGGGCAGGAGGTTGGGGTGTGAGAGGGGGTATAGGCTCTGGGCTGGGAGTGCAGGCTCCGGAATGGGGCCTCTGCCTGCAGGCACCACCTGCAGCTCCCATTGGCTGTGATTCCCAGCCAATGGGAGCTGTGGAGCCAGTGCTCAGGGCAGGGGCAGCACATGGAGTCCCTGTGGCCGCCCTGGCACCTAGGAGCCAGAAGGAGATGTTGGCAACTTCTCACGAGATGCATGGAGTCAGGCAAGGACCCTCCCTGCCCTACTGCAGGAGGCCAACCGGATTTTTAACAGGCAATCGATCAGTAATGCTGACTGGAGCTGCTATGGTCCCTTTTCGACCAGGCATTCTGGTTGAAAACCAGACACATGGCAACCCCAGTTAGGAATAGTGCTGCTGAGATCTGCTAGAGTTTATTCCGATTGCTCCCTATTGGCCACATAGCATTTAGCTTGGGGGCAGCATCCCATCATGAAGCTGCAGTGATGGCTCCCCAGCCTGTTGAAGCAGCAATTCTCTTGCCCTGCTGCATATTCAGGGTGATGGGGTATTAGGGAAGGTGAGAAGTGCTCTAAGGGTACGTCTACACTACAGGATTATTCTGATTTTACATAAACCGGTTTTGTAAAACAGATTGTATAAAGTTGAGTGCACGCGGCCTCACTAACCACATTAATTCGATAGTGTGAGTCCATGGTCCTAGGCTAGCGTCGATTTCTGGAGCGTTGCACTGTGGGTAGCTATCCCGTAGCTATCCCATAGTTCCCGCAGTCTCCCCCACCCCTTGGAATTCTGGGTTGAGAGCCCAGTGCCTGATAGGGCAAAAAATCATTGTCGCTGGTGGTTCTGGGTACAGCCTCACGCCTCCCTTCGTGAAAGCAGCAGACAACCATTTCGCGCCTTTTTTCCTGGGTGAACTGTGAAAACACCATAGCACAGCAAGCATGGACCCTGCTCAGATCAATACCGCAATTGTGGACGTTGTACACACCTCGCGCATTCTCGTGCAGTCTATGCTGAACCGGGATGTGGAAAGCCAGGCGAGGAGGAGGCGGCGGCTACGGCAGCACGGCGACAAGAGTGATGAGGACATGGACACAGAATTATCTCAAACCGCGGGCCCCTGCGCTTTGGAGATCCTGCTGGTAATGGGGCAGGTTCTAGCCATTGAATGCCCAATTTAGGGCCCGGGAAACAAGCACAGACTGGTGGGACCACATAGTTTTGCAGGTGCTGGATGATTTGCAGTGTCTGCGAAACTTTTGCATGCGTAAGGACACTTCAATGGAACTTTGTGACTTGCTTTCCCCTGCCCTGAAACACCATAATACCAAGATGAAAGCAGCCCTCACAGTGGAGAAGCGAGTGGCAATAGCCCTCTAGAAGCTTGCAACGCCAGACAGCTACCGGTCTTTCGGGAATCAATTTGGAGTGGGAAAATCTACTGTGGGGGCTGCTGTGATGCAAGTAGCCAAAGCAATCATTAAGCTGCTGCTACGAAAGGTTGTGACTCTGGGAAACGTGCAGGTCATAGTGGATGGCTTTGCTGCAATGGGATTCCCTAACTGGGGAGGGGGCAAAGACGGAACCCATATCCCTATCTTGGCACCGGAGCACCAGGGCACCCAGTACATAAACCGCAAGGGGTACTTTTCAATGGTGCTGCAAGCACTGGTGGATCACAAGAGACATTTCACCAACATCCATGTGGGATGGCCAGGAAGGGTTCATGACGCTCACGTCTTCAGAAGCACTGCTCTGTTTAAACTGCTGCAGCAAAGGAATTACTTCCCAGACCAGAAGATAACAGTTGGGGATGTTGAAATGCCTATAGTTATCCTGGGTGACCCAGCCTACCCCTTGATGCCATGGCTCATGAAGCCATACACAGGCAGCCTGGACAGTGGTCAGGAGCTGTTCAACTACAGGCTGAGCAAGTGCAGGATGGTGATAGAATGTGCATTTGGCCGTTTAAAGGCGCGCTGGCGCACATTACTGACTCGCTCAGACCTCAGCCAAACCAATGTCCCCTTTGTTATTGCTGCTTGCTGTGTGCTCCACAATCTCTGTGAGAGTAAGGGGGAGACCTTTATGGTGGGGTGGGAGGCTGAGGCAAATCACCTGGCCGCTGCTTACACTCAGCCAGACACCAGGGCAATCAGAAGAGCACACCACAAATCGGTGCACATCAGAGAAGCTTTGAAAATGAGTTTCATCATGGGCCAGGGTACGGTGTGACTGCTGTGTTTGTTTCCCCTTCCATGAACCCCCCCGTTTATGGACTCCTTCCCTGTAAGCAACCCACCCTCCCCATTCGATTACAGCTTGCTTAGGGAAATAAAGTCACTATCGTTTAAAAATCATGTATTCATTATTAAAAAGTCATTATAAAAAGAGGCAGAGAACTGACAAGGTATCCCGGGTGTGGTTTGGGAGGAGGATAGGAGGGAAGGAAAAGGCCATTAAACACATTTCAATGTAATGACAGCCTTTTGGTTGGAATGTCCATGGGGGTGGAGTGGGCAGGTGCACGAAGCCTTCCTCCACACGCTCTTACACGTCTGGGTGAGGAAGATATGGAACATGGTGAGTGGTGAGGGTGGTTACACAGGGGCTGCAGCGGCACTCTGTGACCCCACTGCTCTTCCTGAAGCTCCACCAGATGTTGGAGGATATCAGTTTGATCACGCAGCAGTTTCAGCATTGCATCCCGCCACCGCTGATCTTCCTGCCTACACCTCTGATCTTCCTGCCGCCACCTCTCATCTTGAGCGTCTTGCCTATCCTCACGTTCGTCTTTCCTATCCTCATGTTGGTCCCTCCTGTCCTCATGTTCACTGGCATCTTTCCTGTACTTTGTTACCACGTCCTTCCACTCATTCAGATGAGCTCTTTCATTGCGGGTTACTTCCATGATTTCAGAGAACATTTCGTCTCGCGTCTTCTTTTTCCTCCTCATCTGAGATAGTCTTCGGGATGGAGTAGGGAGACTTGAAAAATGTGCAGCTGCGTGAGGGAGGGAAAAAAGGGAGAGAAGTATTTAAAAAGATACATTTTACAGAACAATGGTATACTCTTTCACAGTGAACAACACTATTCACCTTACATAGCACATGTGATTTCACTACAAGGTCACATTTTGCATCGTAATATTGAGTGCCTGCGGCTCTGGTGTTACAGATCTCACAGATGCAGGTCCAGGCATCAGAATTCAGCTTGCATGCGGCCATGGTAAGCCATTGTCTTTCGGCTTCTCCAGCTTTCATACACACAGTGCCCTCTGATGCTTCTTTCCTGTTAACATGCAGCAGCAGAAGCCAGCCCCCCCATCCAATTCTCTAGGATGATTGCTTTACCCCTCCCCGCACCGCATGGCTGGTATCATGGAAGATAACTGCTAATCACCCCCCTTTACCTCCTCACCGCGTGGCTGGTAGCTGGGAAGATTCCTGCTAGCCAAACGCAAAAAAGCTCAGCACTATCCTTCCTCCCCTCCCCCTGCTTGGCTACGTGCAAGGAAGGATTTCTTTTAAGCAACGGCCCAGTAGGAAAATGGCCATCTCTCTCCCCTTAATTAAATTCCTGAATTTCAACCAGGTTACCATGAACGATATCACTCTGCTGAGGATAACAGAGCGAGATAAAGAACGGATGTTTCTTGAATGCCAGCAATCACTGGGCATGCTATGCTTTGTCATGCAATGATACCCGATCACTTGCTACACGCATGGTGTGGTAAAGTGTCCTACCATGGTGGACGGAACAAGGCTGCCTTGCCCAGAAACCTTCTGCAAAGGCTTTTGGAGTACCTCCAGGAGTGCTTCATGGAGATGTCCCTGGAGGATTTCTGCTCCATCCCCAGACATGCTAACAAACTTTTCTAGTAACTTTACTGGCAGTGAATGCATCCCAAGCCCTCATGGCAAATCAATCATTAAAAAACGCTTGCTTTTAATCCATGTTTTATAATTACAAAAGGTACACTCACCAGAGGTCGCTTCCATGGCTTCTCACTGTCTGGGCTACTGGCTTGGGAGGGCTGGGAGGGTAATTCCATCTGGGTCACAAAAAGCTCCTGGCTGTTGGGGCTAACGGAGTGCTGTGTGCTCGCTGCAAGGTCATGTCATAAACAGATAGCTAAGGGTTAATGTCTCTTACACCTGGAAAGAGGTAACCTGAAGCACCTGACCAGAGGACCAATCAGGAAACCAGACTTTTTCAGGTCTGGGTGGAGGGAAGTTTGTGTCTGAGTTCTTTGTCTTCTGCCTGTCTCTCTCTTGGCTATGGGAGGATTTCTGTTTCCTGCTTTCTAATCTTCTGTTTCCAAGTTGTGAGTACAGAGAGCATAATACAATAGGGGTTATTGTTTTTTTCTTTTGTATTTACATGGTATAGTTGCTGGACTGTTTTGAATTGTATTCTTTTTTAATAAGGCTGTTTATTCATATTTCTTTTCAGCAATTGACCCTGTATTTGTCACCTTGATACAGAGAAACCATTTTTATGTATTTTTCTTTCTTTTTATATAAAGCTTTCTTTTTAAGACCTGTTGGAGTTTTTCTTTAGTGGGGAACTCCAGGGAATTGAGTCTGTGCTCACCAGGAAATTGGTGGAAGGAAGAAGTCAGGGGGAAATCTGTGTGTGTTAGATTTACTAGCCTGACTTTGCATTCCCTCTGGGGGAGGGCGGAAGAGAGATTAGCTCTCGGTACTTCTGTTTTCCAAGGCTGGGAATGGGGAGGGTGGAATCCATCTGTTTAGATTCATGGAGCTTGCTTCTGTGTGTCTCTCCAGGAACACCTGGAGGGGGGGAAGGGAAAATGTTTATTTCCCTTTGTTGTGAGACTCAAGGGATTTGGGTCTTGGGGTCACCAGGGAAGGTTTTTGGGGGGACCAGAGTGCCCCAAAACACTCTAATTTTTTGGGTGGTGGCAGCTTTACCAGGTCCAAGCTGGTAACTAAGCTTGGAGGTTTTCATGCTAACCCCCATATTTTGGACACTAAGGTCCAAATCTGGGACTAAGTTATGACAGGTCGTCCTCCTCTTCCTCCTCCTCCTCCTCATCTTCCCCCTCCGCAAAATCCTCAGTCATGGTTGAGGTTACAACCCCCACCTCAGAATCCACGGACGGGGTGGGGTAGTGGTGACGCAGCCCCCTAAAATTGCATGCAGCTCAACCTAGAAGCGGGATGTTTTCAGCCCTGACCCGGACCTTCCGTTTGCTTCTTTGGTTTTCTGGTAGGCTTGTCTGAGCTCCTTAACTTCCACTCTGCACTGCACTGAGTCCCTGGTGTGGTCTTTTCCATCATAGCCTTGGAAATTTTTTCAAATATTTTTTCATTTCATCTTTTGGAACGGAGTTCTGTTAGCACTGAATCCTCTCCCCATATAGCGATCAGATCCAGTACCTCCCATGCGGTCCATGCTGGAGCTCTTTTTCAATTCTCAGGAGACTACATTGCTACCTGTGCTGATGAGCTCTGTGTGGTCACCTGTGCTGATCAGACAGGAAATGAAATTCAAAAGTTCGCGGGGCTTTTCCTGTCTACCTGGCCAGTGCATCCAAGTTCAGATTGCTGTCCAGAGCAGTCACAGTGGTGCACTGTGGGATACTGCCCAGAGGCCAATACCGTCGATTTGCGGCCACACTAACCCTAATCCAATATGGTAATACCGATTTTAGCGCTACTCCTCTTCTGACAGCTGAAAGCCAGGGCTGCCCAGAGGATTCAGGGGGCCTGGGGCAAAGCAGGGGAGTTGCAGCGCTTGTACTCAGCCGGTGGTGGTCCAGGTCTTCAGTGGCATTTTGATGGCAGGGGGCCCTTCAGTCACTCCGCATCTTTGGCAGCACTGAAGGGCCTCCCACTGCCGAAATGCTGCCAAAGACCTGGAATGACTGAAGGGCTCCCCGCTGCCGAAATGCCGCCTAAGACCAGGACCACTGCCAGGCCAGGGCTCATGGGGCCTGGGGCAAATTGCTCCACTTGCCCCCCCCCACCCCAGGCAGCCCAGCTGAAAGCTAAAGAATGCACAATGGTAATGTTCTGGTTGTCTTTTCAAGCTTTGGTTTCAGACTTTGAAGAATCTATATAAAATTCTTCAAAGCAGAGCTAGCTAGCCAATGTTATACTAATATAACTGTACTTTTGACAGTTTGCTTCATCCAACTACATTATTTTAATTTTATAATTGTCCACACTTCACTTGTGATATTTCTAGCAGTGACCCCCCAATGCACATTTAAAGAGTGATAGATGGCATTTATGAAATGAAACACTGAAGTTCCAAGGCAATGGGTAAAAGGATTCACTTTTACACCACAGTGAAATCATTTAGTTCCCCAGAATTTGAGCAAAGTTGTAATGAAAATGCTCTCTCTCTCAAGATATTGAGTGCTGTGCCTAAAACTTCAATCTTGGACAAGCATTTAGGTAAAATCTGGTCTTAGACCTTGATGTGTCAGCCAAACCTCTGCTGGAGCCTTGTAAAAATCTTGTGGCAATTGCTATGCCCATAGTGAAGTTAGCTGGGAAGCTGATATCTGTGCATGTCAATTTTTTTAAATGCAACCCGTCTTTCCCTTCCCGCCACTTTTATTGGTCCCTTCAGCAGACAATAAAAAGTAACACTGAAATGTTCATATCATTGTGATGTATTTTTTCCCTGCTTTCTTGGAAGCATTTGTTATCTAATTAGATTTCAAAAGTTTAAGGATAGGTAGGCAGATCTGTACTTGTCTCATTTCCGCCTCTCTACCCCACCAATTTTGGATCTGACACCCTATGTGAGGCCTTGCTCTGTAAAGAGTGGGAAGCTGAGGGTTCAGTTTAAGGGTATCAGAGAGCAACTTCTGAAGAAAACAATAGCACCTCTCTTTTCACACATTTCTAATATATTAATGTTGTTTCTTCTAGGTCTGTTTGCCAGGCAGTCCTCTTTCTCTTTGTCCATTCTGGGTTTTTTTCCAAAAAGGCAGTTTCATCCATAAGTTTGTTCATTTGAATTGCAGTTTTTTTGTAATACACTTTCTAAGCATGACATGCAAGATTTAATGTCAGTGATGTTGCCAGAAGGTCCAGGAATATTTCTTTTAATCCTGGCCAGTCTCCCTGTCTGGTATCTTTCAGTGCTGCTGTGCCTTCAGCAAAGATCTGCAAAGGTGCATCTGCTGCAGATTCCGATGACTATGATTCAGCTGGTGAGTGACTTGTGTTACCTTTTTATTAATTGGAATTCATCTTTGGGAATTCAAGGGAAGTTTTTCAGATTCTATCCAGGCAATTAATTTAAGCTTTTATGGCAAACTTGTTGCTTGTCCAAAATACTGAGGAGCGAGCAGGTCAGAAATCAGGCAGTCCTCTCCTTGCCAAGTACCACATGACATACTCTCACTCCATCAACTAATATAAAAGAGGTTGTTGAACAGCCATAAGTCTGTTGGGCCCAGATTCTCAAAGGTATTTAGGCTCCTAATCTCCATTGGACTGCCTGATTTCTGACCTGCTCACTCCTCAATATTTTGGATAAGTAACAAGTTTGTCATGATTTCATTGGGAGTCAGGAGCCCAAATACTTTTGAAAGTCTGGGCCTTGATCCCTAGTAAACTGGTCTGGAATTGACCAATAGACCTTCCTTGGCATTAGTAGCCACCCAATATGTTAGTTTCATCCTCACAACAATGATGCTAGCATTTGTTGCTATCCAACTTAAATATTCTGTTTCAATTTGTGACCATGTCTTATGCATGCCATGTTTTAGCTTGAAGAGACTGATTCCAAAACATTTGAGGGTTCCCATTGTAAATCATCATTACATTTATTCACAGTGCTCCTTTCTGTCCCTGTTGCCCCAGCCCAAAGCTACACGTTAGTCATGTTGCTTAATCTACTGCTGGAAAGCTCTCTAATACTACAGTGATAATAACATGTATAGACTAGAAAACTGAGACCTCACCAAACTGATTCAACTATGCTGAAGTCAATGGAGTTGCAGGGATTTATATTATTTCAGCTGAGTCCATTAAATTATTGAAACATCTTTCTTATAAATGTCCAAAGTACTCCTGTCATAAACAGATAGCTAAGGGTTAATGTCTCTTTCACCTGAAACACCTGACCAGAGAACCAATCAGGAAACTGGATTTTTTCAACTTTGGGTGGAGGGAATTGTGTCTCTGAGTCTTTTGTCTGTCTGCCTGCTGTCTCTGAGCTTTGGAGAAGTAGCTCTGTTTTCTAATCTTCTGTTTCTAAGTGTAAGGACAAAGAGATCAGATAGTAAGTTATATGGTTTCTTTTCTTTGGTATTTGCATGAATATAAGTGCTGGAGTGCTTTGATTTGTATTCTTTTTGAATAAGGCTGTTTATTCAAAATTCTTTTAAGAAATTGCCCTGTGTTGTGTCATCTTATACAGAGAGAACATTTGTATTTTTTCTTTCTTTTTTATATAAAGCTTTCTTTTAAGACCTGTTGGAGTTTTTCTTTACTTCAGGGAAATTGAGTCTGTACTCACCAGGGAATTGGTGGGAGGAAGAAATCAGGGGAGGTCTGTGTGTGTTGAATTGGCTAGCCTGATTTTGCATTCCCTCTGGGGAATAGGAAAGTCCTTTTTGTTCCCAGGACTGGAGAACGGAGAGGGGGAATCACTCTGTGTAGTTTCACAGAACTTGTGTCTGTGTATCTCTCCAGGAGCACCTGGAGGGGGGAAGGGAAACAGGATTATTTCCCTTTGTTGTGAGACTCAAAGGATTTGGGTCTTGGGGTCCCCAGGGAAGGTTTTTCAGGGGGACCAGAGTGCCCCAAAACACTCTAATTTTTTGGGTGGTGGCAGCAAGTACCAGGTCCAAGCTGGTAACTAAGCTTGGAGGCTTTCATGCTAACCCCCATATTTTGGACGCTAAGGTCCAAATCTGGGACTAAGGTTATAACATGAGTGGCAGTGGCGGGATATAGACAGAATCCAGAAGCCAGTAGGAATATTATATTTTTCTTTTCTCTGCTAAGGGCTTTTTAGCAGAGAGAAACAGTTTGGTTTTAAAAGGGAACCAGAGAGAATTTTTTTTTTCTGCTGCAGTGTGTGCCTTGCATGTTAAGCAAGAAGTCGTTAAGGACTATTACCAGTCTTTTGTCATGCAATAGCCCTCCCATTAGGAGGCAAGTACCAGCACTTATATGCATGCAAATAAAGTGGTTTTTCTGGTTTCCCTTCATTGAACATTAGCTAGAGAGAGAAAGGGAAAAAAGCACTGTTGCTAGGCAGACTCCAGGAGGGAACAGAGCCTGCAGTGCAGAAGATAAACACCGGAGGGCACCCCAACACAAAAAAACAGGAATCATGACTTCTAAGGCAAAAATGGGGGCCGAAGACCAAATCAAAGAAGCTGAACACAGGCGACAACTAGAAATAAAACAAAAAGAGATGGAGCTGAAAGAAAAGGAAGAAAGCATCAAACAGGCAGCCCAAGAGGCAGCACACAAAAGAAAACTAGAAGAAGAAGAGGTGGCCTACCGAAGGAAACAAGCAGAAGATGAGTTGGCCCACAGAAGGAAGCAAGAAGAAGAAGAGGCGGCCCACCGCCGAGACATGGAAAAACAACAAAAAGAAATGGAAAAACAACAAAAAGAAAATGAAGAGAAGGAAAAACAGAGAAAACATGAACTGGACTTGGCAAAAGCTGGGCTGCATGTGCCAGCCAACCCTAACAACCCGGCGCCAATTATTGCTCCACAGCACAGGAAATTTCCCACCTACAAGGCAGGTGATGACACCGAGGCCTTCTTGGAAAATTTTGAAAGAGCTTGTCTTGGGTACAGCATCCCCGAAGACCAGTACATGGTAGAATTAAGGCCACAGCTCAGTGGACCTTTAGCAGAGGTGGCAGCTGAAATGCCTAAGCGGCAAATGAATGACTATAAACTTTTTCAAACCAAGGCCAGATACAGAATGGGGATAACCCCAGATCATGCCCGTCGGCGCTTCAGAACCCAAAAGTGGAAACCAGAGGTGTCATTTCCCAAACACGCCTACTACATTGCAAAAAACTATGAGGCCTGGTTAACAGGAAACAACATTCAAACCTTGGAAGAACTGAACCTCCTCATACAAATGGAGCAGTTCTTGGACGGTGTTCCTGAAGACATCACACGGTACATACAAGATAGAAATCCCAAAAATATCACTGAGGCGGGGGAGATTGGAGCCAAATGGATGGAACTGGCAGAAAGCAAGAAAGCTACTGTCAAGGGGAACGATTACCCCAGGGGGCACACAGACCATAAACCCTACAACCGAGGACAGCCAAAGACCCCACATACCGCCCAAGTAAAGCCACAGATACCCTACTCTTCAACCTCACCAGTCTCCAGTAACTCACCTCGGCCCAGTGACCCATCAGATGGAAGATGCTTTAAGTGTAATGAACTGGGACATATCAAGGCCAACTGTCCCAAGAACACCATGCGAGTGCAATTCATTACACCACCATCACACCAAAGATCCTCAGGCCCAGATGCCTCTCAAATACCCTTGGAGCGAAGGGAAACTTTGAGAGTGGGCGGAAAGAAGGTTACTGCGTGGAGAGACACGGGGGCACAAGTGTCAGCTATCCACCAATCCTTCGTTGACCCCAAATTCATCAACCCAAAGGCCAAAGTTACAATTTACCCCTTCATGTCACAAGCTGTAGACTTGCCTACAGCTGAACTGCCTGTCCAGTACAAAGGCTGGTCAGGAATGTGGACTTTTGCAGTCTATGACAATTATCCTATCCCCATGCTACTGGGGGAAGACTTGGCCAACCAGGTGAGGCGGGCCAAGAGAGTGGGAATGGTTACACGTAGCCAAACCAGGCAAGCTTCCAGACCCATTCCTGTTCCTGAGTCGTCCACAGAGGCCTCGTCTGTGTTACCAGAGACCCAGACAGAGGTAGTGGACCCGGATTCCATGCCTACCACTGAAACAGCCACAGCATCTCCAGTACCAGGCCCGGAACTGGAACAGCAACCAGCACCAGCAAGTGCAACCACATCTTCAAACTCAACGCCAGAGGGCGCCAGCGAGCCAGAACTGGCAGAAGCGACAGACAGCCATACCCAAAAGGCTCAGCCAGAGCCTGAAATACCCTCAGGTGCACCAGCGGAGAGCGGTTCACCAGCAACGGAAACAACCCCATCACCTACATCGCTTCTAGAGGGACCAAGCCCAAGTCCACAGTCTGAGGAAGAACTGGTGACCCCAGCCTCAAGGGAACAGTTCCAGGCTGAGCAGGAAGCAGATGACAGCCTTCAGAAAGCTTGGGCGGCGGCACGGAGCACCCCACCGCCTCTCAGCTCTTCTAATCGATCCCGGTTTGTTATAGACCAAGGACTTTTATACAAGGAAATACTTTCTGGTGGACACCGGGAAGAATGGCAGCCGCAAAAACAGTTGGTGGTTCCAACTAAGTACCGGGGGAAGCTCTTAAGCTTAGCCCATGATCATCCCAGTGGCCATGCTGGGGTGAACAGAACCAAGGACCGGTTGGGGAAGTCCTTCCACTGGGAGGGGATGGGCAAGGGTGTTGCCAAGTATGTCCGGTCTTGTGAGGTATGCCAAAGAGTGGGTAAGCCTCAAGACCAGGTCAAGGCCCCTCTCCAGCCACTCCCCATAATTGAGGTCCCATTTCAGCGAGTAGCTGTGGATATTCTGGGCCCTTTCCCAAAAAAGACGCCCAGAGGAAAGCAGTATGTACTGACTTTAGTGGACTTTGCTACCCGATGGCCAGAAGCAGTAGCTCTAGGCAACATCAGGGCTACCACTGTGTGCCTGGCCCTAACAGACATCTTTGCCAGGGTAGGTTGGCCCTCTGACATCCTTACAGATTCAGGGTCTAATTTCCTGGCAGGGACCATGGAAAAACTGTGGGAAACTCATGGGGTGAATCACTTGGTTGCCACCCCGTACCACCATCAAACCAATGGCCTGGTGGAAAGGTTCAATGGAACTTTGGGGGCCATGATACGAAAATTCATCAACGAATTCTCCAATAATTGGGACCTAGTGTTGCAGCAGTTGCTGTTTGCCTACAGGGCTGTACCACATCCCAGTTTGGGGTTTTCACCATTTGAACTTGTGTATGGTCACGAGGTTAAGGGGCCATTACAGTTGGTGAAGCAGCAATGGGAGGGGTTTACGCCTTCTCCAGGAACTAACATTCTGGACTTTGTAAGCAACCTACAAAGCACCCTCCAACGCTCTTTAGCCCTTGCTAGAGAGAACCTAAAGGATGCTCAGGAAGAGCAAAAGGCCTGGTATGACAAACATGCCAGAGAACGTTCTTTCAGGGTAGGAGACCAGGTTATGGTCTTGAAGGCGCAACAGGCCCATAAGATGGAAGCATCATGGGAAGGGCCATTCACGGTCCAAGAGCGCCTGGGAACTGTAAACTACCTCATAGCATTTCCCAATTCCTCACTAAAGCCTAAAGTGTACCATGTTAATTCTCTCAAGCCTTTCTATTCCAGAGACTTACAGGTTTGTCAGTTTACAGTCCAGGGAGATGAGGCTGAGTGGCCTGACGGTGTCTACTACGACGGGAAAAAAGACGGTGGTGTGGAAGAGGTGAACCTCTCAACCACCCTGGAACGTCTGCAGCGGCAACAAATCAAGGAGCTGTGCACTAGCTTCGCCCCATTGTTCTCAGCCACCCCAGGACGGACTGAACGGGCATACCACTCCATTGATACAGGTAATGCTCACCCAATCAGAACCCCACCCTACCGAGTGTCTCCTCATGCCCAAGCTGCTATAGAACGGGAGATCCAGAACATGCTACAAATGGGTATAATCCGCCCATCTACCAGTGCATGGGCATCTCCAGTGGTTCTGGTACCCAAACCAGATGGGGAAATACGCTTTTGCGTGGACTACCGTAAGCTAAATGCGGTAACTCGTCCGGACAACTATCCAATGCCACGCACTGATGAGCTATTGGAAAAGTTGGGACGTGCCCAGTTCATCTCTACAATAGACTTAACCAAGGGGTACTGGCAAGTACCGCTAGATGAACCTGCCAAGGAGAGGTCAGCATTCGTCACCCATGCGGGGGTGTATGAATTCAATGTCCTTCCTTTCGGCCTTCGAAATGCACCCGCCACCTTCCAGAGGCTGGTAGATGGTCTACTAGCTGGACTGGGAGAATTTGCAGTTGCCTACCTCGATGATGTGGCCATTTTTTCAGACTCCTGGCCCGAACACCTACTACACCTGGAAAAGGTCTTTGAGCGCATCAGGCAGGCAGGACTAACTGTTAAGGCCAAAAAGTGTCAAATAGGCCAAAACAGAGTGACTTACCTGGGGCACCAGGTGGGTCGAGGAACCATAAACCCCCTACAGGCCAAGGTGGATGCTATCCAAAAGTGGCCTGTCCCAAGGTCAAAGAAACAGGTCCAATCCTTCTTAGGCTTGGCCGGATACTACAGGCGATTTGTACCACACTACAGCCAAATCGCTGCCCCATTGATCGACCTAACCAAAAAGACCCAGCCAAATGCCGTTAAGTGGACTAATGAGTGTCAAAAGGCCTTTACCCAGCTTAAGGCGATGCTCATGTCTGACCCTGTGCTCAGGGCCCCGGACTTTGACAAGCCATTCCTAGTAACCACAGATGCATCTGAGCGTGGTATAGGAGCAGTGCTCATGCAGGAAGCAACAGATCACAACTTCCATCCTGTCGTGTTTCTCAGCAAGAAACTGTCTGAGAGGGAAAGTCACTGGTCAGTCAGTGAAAAGGAATGCTATGCCATTGTGTACGCCCTGGAAAAGCTACGCCCATATGTTTGGGGACGGCGGTTCAAACTACAAACTGACCATGCTGCACTAAAGTGGCTTCATACTGCCAAGGGGAACAACAAGAAACTTCTTCGTTGGAGTTTAGCTCTCCAAGATTTTGATTTTGAAATTCAACACATCACAGGAGCTTCTAACAAAGTTGCTGATGCACTCTCCCGTGAGAGTTTCCCAGAATCCAGTAGTTAAAAAGTGTTCTTAAAATGTAAAAGTCTGTTAGTTATATACTTAGTAGTATATGTAAAGGTGCATGTGTTGTATTAATCTGTTTATTTTCAAGTTCTAGAAGGAAATTGCCGCCAGTGAGCTTCCCCACTGTCTGCAATTTGGGGGGCGTGTCATAAACAGATAGCTAAGGGTTAATGTCTCTTTCACCTGAAACACCTGACCAGAGAACCAATCAGGAAACTGGATTTTTTCAACTTTGGGTGGAGGGAATTGTGTCTCTGAGTCTTTTGTCTGTCTGCCTGCTGTCTCTGAGCTTTGGAGAAGTAGCTCTGTTTTCTAATCTTCTGTTTCTAAGTGTAAGGACAAAGAGATCAGATAGTAAGTTATATGGTTTCTTTTCTTTGGTATTTGCATGAATATAAGTGCTGGAGTGCTTTGATTTGTATTCTTTTTGAATAAGGCTGTTTATTCAAAATTCTTTTAAGAAATTGCCCTGTGTTGTGTCATCTTATACAGAGAGAACATTTGTATTTTTTCTTTCTTTTTTATATAAAGCTTTCTTTTAAGACCTGTTGGAGTTTTTCCTTACTTCAGGGAAATTGAGTCTGTACTCACCAGGGAATTGGTGGGAGGAAGAAATCAGGGGAGGTCTGTGTGTGTTGAATTGGCTAGCCTGATTTTGCATTCCCTCTGGGGAATAGGAAAGTCCTTTTTGTTCCCAGGACTGGAGAACGGAGAGGGGGAATCACTCTGTGTAGTTTCACAGAACTTGTGTCTGTGTATCTCTCCAGGAGCACCTGGAGGGGGGAAGGGAAACAGGATTATTTCCCTTTGTTGTGAGACTCAAGGGATTTGGGTCTTGGGGTCCCCAGGGAAGGTTTTTCAGGGGGACCAGAGTGCCCCAAAACACTCTAATTTTTTGGGTGGTGGCAGCAAGTACCAGGTCCAAGCTGGTAACTAAGCTTGGAGGCTTTCATGCTAACCCCCATATTTTGGACGCTAAGGTCCAAATCTGGGACTAAGGTTATAACAACTCCATTGCTTTTCTTATTTCTTGAATGGATTGAAAAGAGGGGGTTTGAGAGAGAGAGAGTGTCACAAGGAAAATAGTAGTAACCATTGTTAGAGGGATAGCAACCATGCTCTAGAAACATAAATTGAGGCCTTGCCATGAATTTGTATTTCAGTTATTCAGAACAGCTGTCTACCTTCAAAAGAAAAGAAAAGCCTTCTAGATATCTGTTTCTGCTTTTGTTAACTAAAGCCAAAAGATGGCAGGATTCCACTGGACACTGCGACACAGGCCATAAAGCTGTGCACAAGCTGCAGTTGTCCAAACCCTTCAAGATGAAGCAAAACCTGTCATTTCTAATTGTGCTCATTAGGCTTTTCATCATAATTCTTGCTACTCCAAAGCTTATATTGCATGATTAAGAATAATTATTATCTCATGAATATGCTTTTTCTCACAAAACTTTACTAAAATTGCCTGCTTTTTTGTGTGAACAGGGAACTTTTGAGTGGTTTCAGACTTATATTGATCATGTGTCTGTCACTTTATTATTATAAATGAATGTCTACTGGATCCTCCCAACTATGGTCATACATGACTTTTGACAACTGGGCTTGATATTCTGAACTCAACTTTGTTCATTGCCAGGCATGGTTAAAAAAAAAAATGGGGTAGGTGGGTGGGAAACTTTGACAAATCTAAAAGCGTGGGGGATTTCCCTCCTAAAATCTGTGGAATTTCTGAAGGGATCTTTTGCTTTCAGAGTGCTCTACAAACATTAACTCTCAACACCCATATGAGGTAGATAAGTATCATCTCCATGTTAGCTAGGGAAACTGAGGTAGAATAAGGGCCAAATTTTTAAAGGTATATAGACTCAAAAAAATACAGATAGGTACCTTTTGGAATTTTCAAAAGTACCCAACTCCCATTGATGTTAAAGACAGTGAAGTGTCTAGGTACTTTTTGTAAGTCCCACTGTATGCTTTTCTGCATCTTTAGATACCTTTAAAAATATGCCCCTAGTTGACTTGCCTAGTGCTGCTTATGCACATGTACTGCTTTGCAGCTGTAGCAAGCGTGAGATAGAATTCTCACAATCTTGCAAGTTTCTTCATGGGAGGGCGACATGGTCTAGCTGACACTACTAAACACATTACATTTTAACGTCATTTTTAAGGATAGCAACTGCATTCATTTTTGAAAGAGCTGAATGCTAAAGTATTTGCATACCAAAATACAGCCTTGTTCTTAAAAAGCACTTTATGAAATAAATTACTGGAACATCAAAACATGAACGTTATTTAGTGTGGCTGGGTGTAAGCTCATAAGCAGGATATTACTGATTCAGTGACCAATGTGAAAACTTTAACAATATTGACACTTAATTTTAAACTATGTTGTGATTGTCCCTTAACTTGAGTGGGTTATTAAGAGATCGTATTTTGCTTGACACTATTGTCTGTCAGGCTCAAAAAGTCTGCTATGCGCTAGCTTACATTCTAAAGCTTATCAGCATAATTAGAAGAGCTTGAAGACTCCAATTTTTAAATGAAAGGTTAGATTATATACACTGAGTTCCCTTGATATATCATGTTGGATGTCTGATTTCAGAATGTAGAATCAACGCACTCACCTGCACTCTCCAGGCACATGTGGTCTAGTATTGGGTGGTCATTGTAGCAATGGACTCATTGCAGAATGGCATGCAGCTGAGTTTTCTGAATATCATGCCTGGTTGCCAAAAGTCATGTACTGGCACAGTTGAGAGGATCCAGCAGACATTCAAGGAGCTCTGGAATTGCAGGTTATTCAATATACTCACTATGACCCACTCAGTAGGAGCTCCTAGTTCAAATTTCAACCAGGGTTCCATTATGAGAGAATTTTTTATGCCCCTTATATTTTTGAAGTGGAAAAATACATTTTCAGCTTTCAGCCATTATGATTATGCTCAGGGCAGACAAGAATTTGAGTATGAACATTTGAAGGCAGCTATTTAAACCGTTTCTTGGTGCCTAAAAATGACTAACTCTCTTTTGGATCCCCTAGTCAAAAACAGTTCAGTTGTAACAATTCCAACTTTAAATACAGCTAAACATCATTAAAATCTTGATTAGATATAATCTAATCCTTTAATGAACTAATTAAAAGACGTACGTATAAAAATTATCCTATTGTTTGGTTCGCTTCATAAAACGGGCATGACCCCAGGCATACCTTATAAGGTCTATTCAGAGCAAGGATAGACAAGAAGCAGCCTCCAAGGGAGGGGGAACGGGTTACATCAGAACTTCACTAGGCAGGGCAGATAAAATGAGGCTGAGCTAGAAATCTTCGAAGCTGTAAAGCTCAACAATGGATACGAAGGTAAGGAGAGCCAATTTCCCATGGACCTTCATGACCTTTGTGCCCCATGCTACTCATCCATGTGGGCACAAATGATACTGCGAGGTGTGACACTGAGCAGATCAAGAGTGACTACAGGGCTCTGGGAGTACAGGTTAAGGAGTTTGGAGCGCAGGAGGTATTCTCTTCGATTCTTCCTGTTGAAGGTAGGGGTCCGGGCAGAGACAGATGCATTGTGGAGGTGAATGCCTGGCTGCGAAGATGGTGTCACCAGGAGGGCTTTGGCTTCCTCGACCACGGGATGCTATTCGAGGAAGGACTGCTAGGAACAGATGGCGTTCACCTTTCGAAGAGGGGAAAGGCCTTATTTGCGCATAGACTGGCTAACCTAGTAAGGAGGGCTTTAAACTAGGTTCGACAGGGACAGGTGAGCAAAGCCCACAGGTAAGTGGGGAACAAGACCTGGGAGATGGGTTGGAAACAGGAGGGAGCATGGGCTATAATGGCAGAGAGGAAGGAGGGTCAGGGCAAAGCTGGGAGGCAAGATCAAACCAGTATCTTAGATGCCTATATACAAATGCAAAAAGTATGGGTAATAAGCAGAAGGAACTGGAAGTGCTAATAAATAAATACAACTATGACATTATTGGCATTACTGAAACTTGGTGGGATAATACACACGACTGGAATGTTGGTGTGGATGGGTATAGTTTGCTCAGGAAGGATAGACAGGGGAAAAAGGGAGGAGGTGTTGCCTTATATATTAAAAATGTACACACTTGGACTGAGGTGGGGATGGACATAGGAGACGGAAGTGTGGAGAGTTTCTGGGTTAGGCTAAAAGGGGTAAAAAACACAGGTGATGTTGTGCTGGGAGTCTACTACAGGCCACCTAATCAGGTGGAAGAGGTGGATGAGGCTTTTTTCAAACAACTAACAAAATCATCCAAAGCCCAAGATTTGGTGGTGATGGGGGACTTCAACTATCCAGATATATGTTGGGAAAATAACACCGCGGGGCACAGACTATCCAATAAGTTCCTGGACTGCATAGCAGACAACTTTTTATTTCAGAAAGTTGAAAAAGCTACAAGGGGGGAAGCTGTTCTAGACTTGATTTTAACAAATAGGGAGGAACTTGTTGAGAATTTGAAAGTAGAAGGAAGCTTGGGTGAAAGTGATCATGAAATCATAGAATTTACAATTCTAAGGAAGGGTAGAAGGGAGTACAGCAGAATAGAGACAATGGATTTCAGGAAGGCGGATTTTGGTAAGCTCAGAGAGCTGATAGGTAAGGTCCCATGGGAATTAAGACTGAGGGGAAAAACAACTGAGAAAAGTTGGCAGTTTTTCAAAGGGACACTATTAAGGGCCCAAAAGCAAGTTATTCCGATGGTTAGGAAAGATAGAAAGTGTGGCAAAAGACCACCTTGGCTTACCTTTGAGATCTTGCGTGACCTACAAAATAAAAAGGCGTCATATAAAAAATGGAAACTAGGTCAGATCACAAAGGATGAATATAGGCAAATAACACAGGAATGCAGAGGCAAGATTAGAAAAGCAAAGGCACAGAATGAACTAGCTATGGGAATAAAGGGAAACAAGAAGACTTTTTATCAATACATTAGAAGCAAGAGGAAGACTAAGGACAGGGTAGGCCCACTGCTCAATGAGGAGGGGGAAACAGTAACGGGAGACTTGGAAATGGCAGAGATGCTTAATGACTTCTTTGTTTCAGTCTTCACTGAGAAGTCTGAAGGAATGTCTAGTATAGTGAATGCTTACGGGAAGAGGGTAGGTTTAGAAGAGAAAATAAGGAAAGAGCAAGTAAAAAATCACTTAGAAAAGTTAGATGCCTGCAAGTCACCAGGGCCTGATGAAATGCATCCTAGAATACTCAAGGAGTTAATAGAAGAGGTATCTGAGCCTCTAGCTATTATCTTTGGGAAATCATGGGAGACGGGGGAGATTCCAGAAGACTGGAAGGGGGCAAATATAGTGCCCATCTATAAAAAGGGAAATAAAAACAACCCAGGAAACTACAGACCAGTTAGTTTAACTTCTGTGCCAGGGAAGATAATGGAGCAGGTAATCAAAGAAATCATCTGCAAACACTTGGAAGGTGGTAAGGTGATAGAGAATAGCCAGCATGGATTTGTAAAGAACAAATCGTGTCAAACTAATCTGATATCGTTCTTTGATAGGATAACGAGCCTTGTGGATAAGGGAGAAGCGGTGGATGTGATATACCTAGACTTTAGTAAGGCATTTGGTACGGTCTCGCATGATATTCTTATAGATAAATTAGGAAAGTACAATTTAGATGGGGCTACTATAAGGTGGGTGCATAACTGGCTGGATAACCATACTCAGAGAGTAGTTGTTAATGGCTCCCAATCCTGCTGGAAAGGTATAACAAGTGGGGTTCCACAGGGGTCTGTTTTGGGATCGGTTCTGTTCAATATCTTCATCAATGATTTAGACGTTGGCATAGAAAGTACACTTATTAAGTTTGCGGACGATACCAAACTGGGAGGGATTGCAACTGCTTTGGAGGACAGGGTCAAAATTCAAAATGATCTGGACAAATTGGAGAAATGGTCTGAGGTAAACAGGATGAAGTTCAATAAAGATAAATGCAAAGTGCTCCACCTAGGAAGGAACAATCAGTTTCACAGAATGGGAAGAGACTGTCTAGGAAGGAGTATGGCAGAAAGAGATCTAGGGGTCATAGTGGACCACAAGCTTAATATGAGTCAACAGTGTGATACTGTTGCAAAAAAAGCAAACATGATTCTGGGATGCATTAACAGGTGTGTTGTAAACAAGACACGAGAAGTCATTCTTCCGCTTTACTGTGCGCTGGTTAGGCCTCAACTGGAGTATTGTGTCCAGTTCTGGGCACCGCATTTCAAGAAAGATGTGGAGAAATTGGAGAGGGTCCAGAGAAGAGCAACAAGAATGATTAAAGGTCTTGAGAACATGACCTATGAAGGAAGGCTGAAGGAATTGGGTTTATTTAGTTTGGAAAAGAGAAGACTGAGAGGGGACATGATAGCAGTTTTCAGGTATCTAAAAGGGTGTCATCAGGAGGAGGGAGAAAACTTATTCACCTTAGCCTCCAATGATAGAACAAGAAGCAATAGGCTTAAACTGCAGCAAGGGAGATTTAGGTAGGACATTAGGAAAAAGTTCCTAACTGTCAGGGTAGTTAAACACTGGAATAGATTGCCTAGGGAAGTTGTGGAATCTCCATCTCTGGAGATATTTAAGAGTAGGTTAGATAAATGTCTATTAGGGATGGTCTAGACAGTATTTGGTCCTGCCATGAGGGCAGGGGACTGGACTCGATGACCTCTCGAGGTCCCTTCCAGTCCTAGAGTCTATGAGTCTATGAGTCTATGAGACAGTCACTTGTGCCAGTTAAGTCCCTAAGTAGAAACGTACTGAGGCAGTTTTGGGGTTAAATGCCAACAGTGTTTCCAGAGCCATTGGAACTGCTTAAAGGAAACTAAGGGCAGCAGCCCAAGGCTTCGCACCCAGACATGAGATAATCTGATGCTTCTCAGTCTAGATCAGAGGTGGGCAAACTATGGCCCTCGGGCCACATCCGGCCTGCGGGACCATCCTGCCCGGCCCAAGCGCCCGGCTGGGGAGGTTTGCCCCGGCCTCTCCCCTGCTGTCCTCCTTCCCCGCAGCCATGCTGCCATGCGGGCAGCATTCTGGGCGGCAAGGTTGTGCGCTCCTGCAGGTGTGGATAGGGATCAGGGGATGACGAATGTGGGGGTTGGATGGGCATGGGAGGGATAAGGGTCAAGAGGGCAGTCAAGACAGGGAGTTGTCTAGGAGGTGGGATCCCGGAGGGGCAGTTAGGGGCGGAGGATCCTGGGAGAGGGCAGTTAGGGAACAAGGACAGGATGGTTGGATGGGATGGGGATTCTGAGGGGGGCAGTCAGGGGCAGGAAGTGGGAGGGGCAGATAGAGGGTGGGAGTTAGGCTGTTTGGGGAGGCACAGCCTTCCCTCCCAGGCCCTCCATACAGTTTTGCAACTCCAATGCAGCCCTGGGGCCAAAAAATTTGCCCATCCCTGGTCCAGATAGAAGAATCAGGCCCTAAAGCCTTGAACTTATGTCTGAATATATCAGGAGTAACCCCACTGAATTCAGTGGTGTCTTACCTGTGTGAAAAAATAGTGTAGTTGAGGGGGGGTTTTTTGTTCGTTTTGTTTTTAAGAGTGTAGGCTGCTTTCAGTAAGCTCTAGAAAAGACAGAACTAAGTCCAGGGGTTCTGGAGAGATTAAAAGTTATCATGTCTATATTATTTTAGGGCTTGAATTTTCCAAGCTATCCAGTATTTTGAAGGTGTGAATTGTGGGGTGCTCAGCACAAAACTTCTAGAGCTGACTTTCAGAGGTACTGAGCTTATTGCTTGTATTGAAGTCACCATCTCTGAAAATGAGACCCTAGGTCCCAAGTGGGGCACCCAAAATTAGTGAGCATGTTTGAAAATGATTCTCAGAATGGAGTATATTTCCTATTGACTTGTGAATGATCAGTCCTGTATGGGTGTGCAAGAGGGAGCCTTGTGCATCTGCAGGGGACAGCAACAATTTCCACTGAGAATGGAAGTGCTGTCAATGATAGTCTCTCAGAGAAGACAAGGGATGGCAGGGTGGGAAATAAGGGTATGACCCCTTGTCCCTCTCTCTGCAGAGCTGGCTTAGTGTGCGTGTGTACGGGGTACATACATTGTTTTCTCAAAGGATTGCAGGGCTGATGATCCCAATATGTTCTCCTCCTTGTTCTGCAACATGATCCCTTCTTGCCACCCAGAATGTGGGCCAAGTCTTCTGTATTTACATCAAGTATGTGTAGTATTTCTGCAAGCTGTCTGTTTCTAGCATCATTTGGCATGCATAGCTGAAGATTTAATAAATAGGCAGTAAAATTGCAAGACATCACTGTTTCTACTAGAGCCCTGTGCAGGATGAGTGCAGAGCCCTGCAGCAGAACTGGAATCTTGTAGGTCCCGCAAGACCCTCTGCCATAATAGCGGGAGCAGGTGAGAGTGAGATTAAAAAATAGTCCTGTGCAGGGCTCTACTTTCTACCAGTCTTTAACCGGGAAGGTCTATTGAATTTTAGAACTATTTTTGGAAACAGTAGTTCCAATAAACTTCTACCAGGTTTAGCTGAGTAACTATGTAAACTCCTCATACCAGTGGTGGTGCTGCCACTGTGGCAGCTAGACAAGGCGTCAATAGGCAAAAAGAAAAAAAAATGAAATAAATTAACCTCCATCCACACTGACTGTGTCACTTAGACAGTTGCTAATTTGAAACCTAATGTGTCCAACATCCAGAAGAAGGATCTATTCTCTGCAAAAGTGGTTGTTCTAGTTCCCGTGACTGCGTAGTACACATTTCATTAGGGCAGCCTAAAGCAAGAATTCAGGGGGGCACATATTTCACTGAATAGCCTGAAAGCTATAGCAGAAAGTTGAACTGGAGATTCAAAAGGTCATGTGCAGCTAAATAGGTTTATATATGGTTGGCGCCCAATTCACCCCTCATTCCTGATTGATTTCATCCATATAACAGGATTGGTCATCATGGCCTCTTTCATAGCAGTGAAAATTGTGTCCCACAGAGTAAAATGAGTTTGATTGTTATGCTCATACAAAGCACACAGGATCTTTTCAGAGGGGAAAAGGCAAATACGCTGCATTTATTGAAAATACAATAGTTAGCATATGCTTTTCACACTCTATCTCTCTCTCCTGCCAGTTGATGTTTATAGTTACCAGTCTGTTGTAGCATTGAGTCAATCTAACAGCCAGTTAGATTGAGCATGAGTGAGGAGCTGGGCTCTGTCGGCTGCTTTGCAGGACTGAACCCAGAGTTCCATGGCAAAACACCCCAGCTTTATAGTTGTAAATTCCCATTTGAGTCCATGCATTTTGCAATGACATCCTGTAATCATTAGTTCTTAAGTGGTGTTATCATTTGATGGTTATTTTTGGGCTTCCCATTGTTATCTCCTATTTGTTATTTCGCCGTTTGGGGTGCCTGCCTCACCTCTGAGGTCATCAATGCTGCTAGCATCAGATACAACTGATGTTTTCTGATTGTCTCCTGGTCTTTCCAAGTCTCTCACTTTTTCTTGACCATCTGGACATTTGTGATGGCTTTCACACCTTATCTTTTCCTGATGCTTGCATTCCTCATTCACACAAACAATCTCTTACAGAAATCTTCAAAGGTACACAGACAGCAGTATTTTATATTCAGCAAAATACATTGTAAATCAAGCCTTGCTAAATCTTATAACTAAAACAGTTTACACTGGGGCTTCAGGCCCTCAACATTCCTCTAATCTCCTTAACATAGACACAATACAAGATCCTGTCTCTTACTTACTAAAATCTTAAAACAAAGAAACGTATATTTAGCTAGAGTGCCTAATTTGTAATACATATAGAAAACCATAGTAGACATTATAACTTATCCTAAAACAAAAGGGTGACCATAATCAGTCATAAGGATTGTTCTGGTCTGTCATTCCTTTCTGCTATTCAAAAAAGGTGGCTGGCAGGATGAAATCAAATCATACATTAATTCTCATAGTAGAATTATAAAATCCTGCTCCTACATGATTACTTTACTGCCTGCACCCATTTCCTGACTATCTTGCACCTGCTGATTATCTTGGACCATCATGTAAATCTCTACAGAATTTTGCCCAGATGTTTCTTGAGCTTTATTAGCAGCCTTGATTATCAGCAGACTTCCATTTATAATCAAGAACAATTGCTTTCTCCTGGACTCTGCAAGAGGGATGTGTCAACAAGTGGTTGTGCGTGCCCAATTAAAAGTGAAAGGGTCCAGTTCTTGTTATTCAGCTAGCTAATTGTATCTAAAGTAAATTACTGCAGGAGATATTTCAGTGAAGACCTTTGGGACTGAACAGACCATTACATCTCATCTGATTAGCAGGAGATTACATTGCCATCTCTCTGACCATAGGTACACTCCCAATAATTTCATTAGCATTACAGGAAGTTCAACCCAATTAGAGTTATACAGTTAAGTCACATCTCTAATCAGATGAATTTTCTATAAATAATTCAGATCTGTTCTCTAGTGTCTTTGTGTGAATTTGGTAGCTAATAGGCATGTTGCAAGCACATGCTGTACAGCTTCCTTCATAAAACTCTTGACAAGCCTAATCCTGATCTGGAATCACTTTGCAGTTCCAATCCTGGTGTCTCCTGAAGAGAATTCTGCCAAATTGTGGAATGGCTTTGTGATGTGGATAAGTAATCCCTGGGGACTACGTTAAAACCATCAGATTGTTTTTGCTGGCAAGTATAAGACACATTTATAAAGCACATTTAATCCTGAAAGATTCTTAAGGGTTTCCAAATTATAAAAATACATCTTTGAAAAGGAGCTACTTATGGGTTGTGGGGCATCAGTTTTCTGGTATACAGCACACTTCACACCAATCTGAGGAGGGAAAGTTTTGGCTAAAGTTACTGGGGAAAAGATCTAATCTTAAATAAAACCTGGGATTTTTAATGTCCATGCAGAACAGACAGACCTCTGTTTCTGAACCTTGATCTGTAGAGGAGAGAAAAAAGACAGGAGCATTTAGCCCTAGTAATAGGAATCAAAGTTAGTTGCCTGAATAATATATTCAAATAATTGAATACATCTTGATGTTATATCAAAGGGAAAAGAAACAAACAGAAGCACTTACTTTTCCATAGGGGAAAATTTGGAAAAAAATTGACTAGTGTACAAAAGACAGCAGCAATCAGGGGGATTTTTACAACTATTAGAGAGATGAATTTAATTTGTGTAGGCTGAGATTTCCCAAATTGTGTCACAAAAACAGTTGAGATGATGAACCATGAAAAGATAAGAATGAAGTGCTAAAACTGGACATGTCTACTATATTCAAGCCTAGTTACTTAGCACAATGCTGGGCTACAATGAAGCTATGTTAAAATCTGTAACAGTAAATATGAATTAAATATGGGAAGGTACCATACATTATTAGATAGACAAATGACAGAAAATCACATGAAAGGTGACAGAGTCGCTCTTTGTGCATAATGCTGTACAGAGATGCACCTCCTGAGCTAAGGAACTTAAAATATAAGGGTCATAGCCAGTACTTAGGGCAGAGACCACGTAACAATGCTATGGACTGAGAGTATGTTGACGCTGCAGTTAGACAGCTGCAGCTGGCCCGTGCCACCTGACTCTGGCTCTTTGGGCTTGGGATGAGGGGCTGTTTACCTGGAATGTAGATGTTTGGGCTCAGGCAGGAGCACAGGCTTCAGGACCCTATGAAGGGGAGGGATAGCTCAGTGGTTTGAGCATCAGCCTGCTAAACCCAGGCTTGTGAGTTCAATCCTTCAGGGGGCCATTTAGGGATTGGTCCTACATTAATCAGGGGGTTGGACAAAATGATCTTCTGAGGTCCCTTCCAACCCTAATAATCTATGATTCTAAGTGGGAGGGTCCCAGAGCTCAGACTGCAGCTTGAGTCCATGTCAGCTTACAGAGCAACCACAGCGTCTAATTGCAGTGTAGACATACAGGTGATGCAGTGACTGTGGAGAGGGCAGAGAGCCTTCCTTCAGACTCTCACAGCAAAGCCTGGACTCCTCAAACTTAAGGTTACTCCCTTCTGAATTTCAGCAATTCCTATCTAGAACATTTCCCTTTTCTTCTTTCCAGTGACTAGATAAATATGAAGCTGGGCATATTTTCAATTAGCTTTCTCATGTTTGGTTGAAGTGCCAAACCTCTTACTAGACAGAATTTCATTACCATGCAGATGGAAAAATTCTCACTGGTTTATAAAGCAGTGGTGGTATAGCCGTGTGGGTCCCAAGTTATTAGAGAGACAAGGTGGGTGAGGTACTATCTTTACTGGGTCAATTTGCCTTGAATGGTCCTGTTGCGGGGTGGCTCTGAAGGGGTTAAAACAACCCTGGAGAGGGCTGTGGCTGGGAAAGGCTAGGCTGAATGGGGAAGCAGCCACAGCTGGGGCCATGCCCCAATCAGCCCACAGCTGGCCCTTATAAGAGCGGCAGGAGAAGGGTTAACTGCCTGAGAGGGAGGTACCTACAGTGGAGCAATGCTGGGGAAGGACAAAGGAAGCTGGGGACCTCCAGCCTGGTAAACTCCTAAGCTGCAGGCCTACAGGGTTGCTGGGACTGCAGAGGGGTAGCCTGAGGATAGGCAAAGGCAGCAGGTCCTACCCCCTTGCCATTGATGAGTGGCCATGACAGACTGCAGTGAGTGGGGGCTAGATGATCACTGGCAGTAGCCACTGAGCCAAGGTGGGGATAGAGGGTTGGGGGTTCCCCTGGGAGGGGAGACCTAAAGCATGAGGTTATTGCTAGGGCAGAACCCTGAGGTAAAGGGCACCAGGGTCTGGGAGGGACATGGGGCTAGCAGCAGGTGAGCAACTGGTTAGAGGGGAAACCACAATGCATCATGTAGTCTAGCCAACAAGTCTGCCCCATAAGAGTGAATGGGAGCATAAAGCAGTCTTATTATAACTCCCATGAGGCACTGGGGCACCATAAGCATATGATGTTTAATGTTGAACTGACTTTAAAGGAAATATTTTGGCATCACTCTTTTGCAGATTCTCCTTTAGGGATAAGTGCACCTCACTGAACATGTCAGTTTGTCTCACCCAAACAACAAAGACAGCTCACATGAGAGCTATATGAAACTTTCTTTATGAAACCATATGAAAAAAACCACACCTGGTTTGGGGTTTCACTGTCAACCAAATTCAGCATAACTAAGTTCATGAACCTGTCAAATAAAACACGGCCATCTTGGTCTCAATCCATTCAGCATCACTTTCCACAAAAACAACATGAAAAGTGTATCTGCTTTTATGGTGCTTTCCGAACTTGTGACTTTTTAGGTTACAGGTTGGGAAGAGCAGGCCAGAAAGTAGCAGAATAGCTTTGTAAAGCTAAAATTGTAAAAGGCTATTAAATCCCTTTTTAAAATGTGTACATTTTTATTTCAATAGAAAAAATGGACCAGATGCTGCCCTCAGTGTCACAAGTGTGAATGTGGAATAACTCTACATAGATTTCAGTGGAGTTACCCTACAATCTGACTGGTGTTTCGGAAAGCAGAAACAAAACCATTATCTCTGTCCTCATTGGATTGTAACAAGTACTTCAATACTTGTCTAGATAGTGCTAGACACATTTCAGTGGAATCTGTTCTATAGAGATAAAATACATTTTTTTCTGTTTTTTTCCCCCAATGTCATGTACCTCTTCCAGAAATACTGCCTCAGGAGTATGTGAAAAACAATATTTAACTGAAGACATTTATTGTGTTGCTCATGGACTGAATTACCTTGGAAGCAGTAAAACTCAGCTCTAATCTGAGTGCACTGCAAAATGAATAGGGTCATCTAGTTATCAATCTCTGTAGGCAGTTGGGTGTTGTGTTTTATTAGTACTGAGGGGAGCTGACTGAACAATTGGAAAATAGGTTTGACAATATTTATAAATAATCCGATTAACATCACTCCACAGCTATTTGTGAAATCACCTTAGTCAGATGACTACTTAGCAGGTGTAAAAATGTTCTCTATTTCTATGGATTTTAGTATGAATGAATATTTCTCTAGAAACTCATCATTCACTGTAGGTCATTTGATATTGTTTCTGCTCCCTCGTTAGATGACAGACTTTTTAAAAACAGAAAAATATCTGTATGGGAGAAATTCTGCTCCATTAAAACCAGTGGGAGTTTTGCTATTCACTTCAGGGGGGTGGAGGCAGGATTTCACCCAGTGTGACTTCATAACTAATCACACACCATAAATATTGAATGCAGAAATTGAGAGCACACCTTCTTGTCAACTGTTTGAAATGGGCCATCCTGACAACCACTACAAAAGTTTTTTTCTCTTGCTGATAATAGCCCACCTTATTCAATTAGCCTAATTAAAGTTAGTGTGGCAACACCCATTGTTTCATACTGCGTGTGTGCATGCATTATATATATATATATATAATATATATATATATATATAATATAATCTTCCTTCTGTATTTTCCACTTCATGCATCCGATGAAGTGAGTTTTAGCCCACGAAAGCTTATGCTCAAATAAATTTGTTAGTCTCTAAGGTGCCACAAGTACTCCTCATTATTATTATTTTATTTTGAGAAATCAGACTCTTTCTTGAGAATAGATTCTGCTAATGGCATTTACAGTGCTTCCAGTTTTCAGCCTCAGTCACAATTACTGCAAAAATAGCCTCTTATTGTGTTTTGGTTTTCTTGTTCCACATGAAATGCCAGCATGGATATGGCGAGTGGGAGGGCAGTAAATCAAACAAAACGGTAAATGGCTTTTTTGAACTTATGCAAAGGTTGAGTTTGATTTTCATTTACCCAAACCAGTTTGTCTATCACTAATTATAAGGCATCAACTGACTTTAACCTTCTGGGAAATTCACAAGTTGCTGGGGAACTTTGTTTGAATTAGCTTATTCCTATTGTATTATGAAATTTTATAAATGGGGGGAAAACAACAGATTTTGTCCTAACCTGACTGATCAGGTCTCTCTGAGAGAGAGAGAGAGAGAGAGAGAGAGAGAGAGAGATAATGTAACATATACATTTTAGAAACCTATAAAGTTACCTGAAAAACTTCTTTTAATGTGTAACAATTTCTTTATATAATCATTTCCTTAAAAGAGCGCAGTTATTAACTCAGCCCAAATCCTCTTCTGCTCCACCCTCAAAAGCAAAAACAAACCCCAAAACATACTAAAAATAGAACAAAACATCAATGAAAAAAACAAAACAAGGAAAAAAATGAATGCATGACTGAAAGACAATTTTTAGTAATGAAATCTTCATTATACAGCAAGTATCCCAACAAATATGGTCAGAATATCATATTTTCATGCTTTAATTCCTGACCCCTCTATATATTCTATATTACTCCTTTTGACTGGAACGATTAGCTAATATTCTGGGTCTTGCTGCAGGTTGTGTATATAAGGAGGAGAAATAGATGATGGAATCAGATATTTCTTTGATTCTTTGTAAATAAACATGACAATGTACGCAAAGTCCTGCTTTCAAACATAGTAGGAATCTGACAATAGGTGCTGTTTTCTTTGTTCACAATTCCATCCTCTTTCTAGCCAGCATTCTGCCCAACATGCTCTTTCTTGGTCTTTTCTCATAGCCACATTACATACACACTTCAACCAAACAGTACCTACCCCACACTCCCATGTTTGCATTTGCCCTGCAAAACCCCACCACACACATACCTCAACTTCCTATCAGCTGGGCATGTTGCTTAGGTATCTAAATCCACCATTTAGGAGCCAGTGACATTTTCAAAGTCACTGCTCACCTGCCCCCAATCCCAAGGGCCTGTTTTCCCATCCACTGGAACTCCACAGCATCTAACCGCCAGTGTTCTAAGCAGTGGTGCTATTCCATGGCAAACAGCCATAGCCACAGGGTCTGGGGTTCATACCTAGGAACAGCCACAGTCTCCGCTAGCTGTACAGGTGAATCCTGGACCCCAGCTGATGTGGAGTTCCCTGAGCACCGAATGGCATTTTTAAACTAGGTAGGGGCCTGCCTATCTTGCTGTCAGCAGCTAATGTAGGCCTGCTTGGATCAATCATAACACCCAGCACCTATCATGGCCCAAATCTGGAAGACCTCCCTGCAGGCCACAGTTAGGTGCCATTGCAATTGCTCAAAAAGCAGCAGGTACAAAGGGAAATTGAGGGCAACAGTGAGATATCTATTGAGTGTGAACCAGCAACAGATGTATGTTGGGGGACAGGTTTCATTTAGACAGAGAGGCTGTAGGTAGCTGGTCAGGGTCAAGGATGGAGTTGGCCAAACACTTGGAGAGGAGAAGAGAAATATATAGATCCAGGCCAGGTAATTAGACAAGGCAGGGAACCTAAGCAGATAGGTCTGGGAGGGCATTCTGGGGAAGGGGTGAGCGAGTTGGGTTAGGACTAGGAAACAGAGAGGATCACCAGTGGGGGGAAGAGGGAGTGGACTGCTGGGTCTGGAGGGGGAAGGCTGAAGTGCAGAAAATCACATGGAATGACTGCATGGTTCTGTACTTGCTAGAGATCAAAGCAGCACTCAGCCTGAGCCCAAATTCAAAAAGAGGCGGGTGACTTTTATACCCAAACTCTCATGCCTACCACCTTTCCAGCAGCTTTCTAGGGCTATCTAAGCAAATCTGCGTACAGAGATATAGGCTGGCCCAGAAGTCCATCCAAAGCCTCTGCAATCTCCTCAGTGATGATCTCGATCTGTTGCACAACAGAGCCATACGGTCTCAGTGCCTGTCCAGGTGACCATTGCCCTGGGTATTCTGGCTACTGGATTGTTCAAGAGAGTCATAGGCCAGACCACAGAAATAACCTAGTCTGCTGCCTCCTGCATACTGCTCCAATTCCTGAGGGCTCTGTTGAGACACGTCCTCAACTTCATTGATTTCCCAGAAGATTGACCCATATGTGATGGGTTGGATCACAGAACCCCCCTTGGGAACTGCCAACTGATGTGCTAAGACTATTTCTGCCCCTGATTTCCCTGCCAGCTTGGGACTCCAGTACCCTGTTTTGTTGAGCCAGACACGCCAGTCTGCTCCAACACAGACCCAGGGTCTGAACCATGTGCCCGAAAGCTGCAGACTTAACTGAAAGCCACTTAAGAAGTGTTCCTGTCTTTAACACTCAGATGCCCAACTCCCAATGGGGTCCAAACTCCAAATAAATCCGTTTCACCCTGTATAAAGCTTATACTAACTTTAACTCATAAATTGTTTGTCCTCTATTACACTGATAAAGAGAGATGCACAGTTGTTTGCCCTCCCCCCCCCCCCGTATTAATACATACTCTGGGTTAATTAATAAGTAAAAAGTGATTTTATTAAATACAGAAAGTAGGATTTAAGTGGTTCCAAGTAGTAGCAGACAGAACAAAGTGAATTACCAAGTAAAATAAAATAAAACACACAAGCCTAAGCCTAGTACAATAATAAAACTGAATACAGATAAAATCTCACCCTGAGATGTTTCAATAAGTTTCTTTCACAGACTGGATGTGAAAATGTCTTTCCCCTGATACAGCCCTTATTCCATCTCAGGTGTTAGCTTGGGGATTTCTCATGACATCCCTTTGTTCTCTTCCACCTACTTATATATCTTTTGCATAAGGTGGGAATCCTTTGTCCCTCTCTGGGTTCCCACCTTTCCTTCTCAATGGAAAAGCACCAGGTTAAAGATGGATTCCAGTTCCGGTGACATGATCGCCCTCAGAGTTATATTTCATATTTCTAGTTTCAGATACAAGAGTGATACATTTATAGAAGTAGGATGACCACACTCAGTAGATAAGCTTTGTAATGATACTTTACAAGAGACCTTTCGCATGAAGCATATTTTAGTTACATTATGTTCAAACTCATCAGTATACTTTCATAAAATCATATAGAGTGCAACGTCACACCATACAGCAGAGGAACATGCAGGAGTTTTCTGTATGTCAGTTCCCTATCTGGTGGTAATGGTTTTCCTACTTCACAGGGGTAGTGTGGGGATTAATACATTAAAAAATTGATAGGTGCTCAGATACTGGGGACCATAAGCTAGAAATGTAGGATACATTGTTTGTATTTCAGTTGCTTATGTTCACAAAGAACTTATTGAACTTTTAGGATGAAGGAACCGCATAGATGTAAGAAATAAACATAATGAAATATCTACAATAGACTGAATATTTGAACTTTGATATGGTAGGCTTACAAAAAAAATTAAAATCAGAATCTGAAACCCTGTCCTCAGACCCAGTTAGCACCCCTTTTTGACAGTAGTTTCAGGGAATATGTAGCCAATGAATGACCAGGGGGCATGTTCTTGGTGAAATATAAAACTCCTCTGTTTTTTTTTCCTGTCTAACTTTGCATCAATGTAAAAAGTTAGATAAATTTGTCCCTGAAAACTGGGGCAAAAATGATCATCTTTCACAGAATCCAGCTGGGTGGTTTCTGCAGCTCCTTCCCAACTCTGAATTAGTCAGCTAAACTGGCTTCTATCAAGCCTTGCCCATGATAGCTTATAAGGACATAATTTAACTCTGTCGACGCAAGTGACACAGGCCTGGTCTACACTAGGCGTTTAAACGGAATTTAGCAGCGTTAAACCGATTTAACCCTGCACCCGTCCACACAACGAGTCCCTTTATATCGATAGAAAGGGCTCTTTAAACCAGTTTCTGTACTCCTCCCTGACGAGAGGAGTAGCACTGAAATTGGTATTGCCATGTCGGATTAGGGTTAGTGTGGCCACAAATCGATGGTATTGGCCTCCGGGCGGTATCCCACAGTGCACCATTGTGACCGCTCTGGAAAGAAATCTGAACTCGGACGCACTGGCCAGGTAGACAGGAAAAGCCCCGCAAACTTTTTCCTGTTTGCCCAGCATGGAGCTCTGATCAGCACGGGTGGCGATGCAGTCCCAAATCCAAAAAGAGCTCCAGCATGGACCATATGGGAGATACTGGATCTGATCGCTGTATGGGGAGACAAATCTGTTCTACAGGAGCTCTGTTACAGAAGACGAAATGCCAAGCATTTGTAAAAAATCTCCAGGCTATGATACAGAGTCCGCAGCACAGTGCTGTGTGACAAGCGTAATGGAAAGCCAAAGAATCAAATGGATGCTCAAGGAGGGAGGGAGTGGATATCGAGGACTCCAGCTATCCCACAGTCCCCATAGTCTCCAAAAAGCATTTGCATTCTTGGCTGAGCTTCCAATGCCTGTAGGGTCAAACACATTGTCCGGGGTATATCTTGTCAATTTACCCCTGTCTTCCCCCGTGAAAGAAAAGGGGAAAAAATCCTTTCTTGACTTTTTTTAATGTCACTGTATGTTTACTGCATGCTGCTGGTAGACGCGGTGCTGCGACACTGAACAGCATCATCCTCTCCCCTCACTTCCCTGGTGGCAGACGGTACAGCGCAGAAGGACTGGTAGCTGTCCTCATCATCATCATCCCATGAGTGCTCCTGGCTGGCCTCAGGTGAGGTCGGCCAGTTGCGCCTGGGTAAAAATAGGAATGATTCCCGGTCATTCCAGGCAGATGGAACAGAACAGATGGTAACCGTCTTCATCATAGCGACTGGGGGCTGAGCTCCATCAGACCCCCCCCCACCTTCATGTCTAAAGAAAAGATTCTGTACTGCCTGGACTATCATAGCAGCTGGAGGCTACCTCCCCCTCATTTTATCTCACTAAAAACTCAGTGTTTTTTATTCCTGCATTCTTTATTACTTCATCACACAAATGGGGGGACACTGCAACGGTAGCCCAGGAGGTTGGGGGAGAAGGGAAGCAACAGGTGGGCTTGTTGCAGGGGAACGAACCCCTTAGAATGGCATGCAGCTCATCATTTCTGCGGGATCTGACACGAAGCAGCTGTGCTCTCTGGTACACTGGTTCTCTAGTACACTTGCCCCATATTCTAGGCAGGACTGACTCTATTTTTAGATCAAATATAAAGGAGGGAATGACCCAGGGAGTCATTCCCATTTTTGTCTTTGTGCCCCCGGCCGACCTCAGCAAGGCCAGCCAGGAGCACCCATGACAGCAGCAGATGGTACAGAATGACTGATAACCCTCATCTCATCGCCAATTTACAATGGCACGGCAGACGGTACAGAACGACTGATAATCGTCTCTGCTATCTTGCAAAGGCAAATGAATGCTGCTGTGTAGCACTGCAGTACCGCCTCTCTCAGCGGCATCCAGTACACATACGGTGACAGTGACAAAAGGCAAAACGGGCTCCATGGTTGCCATGCTATGGCATCTGCCAGGACAATCCAGAGAAAAAGGGTATGAAATGATGGTCTGCCGTTGCTTTCACAGAGGAAGGAATGAGTGACGACATTTACCCAGAATCACTCGCGACACCGTTTTTGCACCATCATGCATTGGGATCTCATCCCAGAATTCCAATGGGCGGGGGAGACTGCGGGAACTATGGAATAGCTACGAGATAGCTACCCATAGTGCAACACTCCAGAAATCGACGCTAGCCTCGGTACATGGACGCACACCGCTGAACTAATGTTGTTAGTGTGGCCGCGTGCACTCGACTTTATACAATCTGTTTTACAAAACCGGTTTATGTAAAATCAGAATAATCCCGTAGTGTAGACATACCCACAGTTGTTGAATTCACAGATGCTCTTTAGTTCCTGCTGATTTGCTTTGAAGCACTGCACCTAAAGGCATTTGACATGCATGCAGAGATAAACCAACTCTCTTTCCTTCTACAAAAATAATTTTGTCAAGTTCTTCAAAATACTCATTCATTTAATCTAAACAAATTGAGGGGCTGTCAGGGTTCTTTCCCTACTCTGAACTCTGGGGTACAGATCTGGGGATCTGCATAAAAGACCCCCTAAACATATTTTTACCAGCTTAGGTTAAAATTCTTCCCAAGGCACAAATTCCACTTTACCTTGAACAGTATGCTGCCACCACCAAGTGATTTAGACAAAGAATCAGGGAAAGGACCACTTAGATTCCTATTCCCCCAAGCCCTGCACCCTCTTTCCTGGGGAAGGCTTGAAAATATATCCTCACCAATTGGTACAGGTGAACACAGACCCAAACCCTTGGATCTTAAGAACAATGAAAAATAATTGGGTTCTTAAAAGATGTTAATGAAAGGAAAGGTAAAAGAATCACCTCTGTAAAATCAGGATGGTAAGTACTTTACAAAATAACAAAAGATTCAAAAACACAAAAGATATCCCCTCTACACAAAAGTTAAAAGTTACAAAAACAGGGATAAACCTCCCTCTTAGCACAGGGAAAATTCACAAGCTAAAACAAAAGATAACCTAACACACTTATTTGCTATTACTTACTATTTCTGCAATATTAGATGCTTAGTTTAGATATGGCTTAGGGAGATGTGTTTTCCCTTCCCCGGTTCCTTGTTGACTTCAGGAGACACAGACAAAAAACCTTCCTCCACAAATCTGAAAGTATCTTCTCCCCTTATTGGTCCTTTTGGTCAGGTGCCACACAGGTTATCTGAGTTTCTTAACACTTTACAGGTAAAAGAGGGATTTTATGCTACCCTTAGCTGTATGTTTATGACCTGGCAGACCTACCAGTACAATGCAGTAGGAAAGCGAAACAGCCTTGTATGCACTTAGTACTATATGGGATTTATAGCTCTCATCAATAATCTGGCATTCCAGTTTTAGCAAGTCGGGTATTTTTTTTAAAAGGATAGTTCCAATGTCTCCATGTCCCAATGTTTATATTGCCTCATTAAAGTGGTGGTGGTGGTTCTGAGGTTGGTTTAATTCCAGCCTGAGTGTTGCCCTTTCCTCCACAAAAACATTTGTAGTGAGGGGGCGTGGCCTTCCTCTGAGACTGATGGCGAAAGGTGATCACAGTCTCTTACACCATTTAATGGTTTTGCAAGTGTATGGGTAAAGGATTTTTTGGATAAATGGATAAGGAAGAACCAGGGCCCATACCAGGTACAGGGGTCAGCCTGTGATGAGATTAAAAAAGGAAATGGAGAAAGCGCTAGGGGAATGGGGGGTGGCTGTAAAGCCCACCCTCCTTTGGTATATGGGTAGTGGAAGAAGGTGCCTGCCCATGGGAACTGGATGCCTTCCAGGGAAAGGAAGCACTTCAGTCCACTTGTGAGAGGTTTGAAGTAAGGGCAGCATTACAGGAAGCTGCCAATAATCTTTCAAGTTTGGTGCTGCTTCAGCAAGGGCTGCTGCAGTGTTGTAAATTAGTTAGAGTGGTTAAAGATGATTTGGCACAACAGGTTTAGAGTCAGAAGCAGACCAGCTTTAGAGACAGGAGCTGGGAGTTGGTCCTGGGGGAGTGGAGAGAAGAGAAAAAAAAAAAGAAAAGGTTTCAAGGTGGAAAATGGCAGGGTTTGCAGGAGCAGGTAGCAACCCCCACTCTTCTCCCAGAGCCAGGATCAGAACCTGGGGGTGAGGGTTCCCAGCTGTTTCAACCCAGGGAGCCTACTCTTGTTTCAGAGCTAACTATAACCTTTTCTTCCTTTCCTCCTTCTTTCCCTCAGTTTACTTAATTTGCTGCAGGTAGCCTGTACTTTAAACTGACCTAACAGGCTCAATTGGTTTCTTTCCACCTCTTCCCTCCCCCTGCCTTTCCACACTTTTGTTTTCCTGAAGTTTTAATGGAGGATACTTTGGATACTTATGTGAAATGTTTTGGGGTTTTGTTTCTCTGTTTCTGTTTTGTTTTGGACAAAGTATGACAGGTCTGCTGTATTCCACTAGAATTTCTGGAGGAAAAGATCCATGGGCAACCATGGAGACAAATGTTTTACTGCCTTTTTAAACAGCCTCAAGGTAAAGGCAGCACAGGTTAAGGCAGCTGTGTGGCAATAATTGTACTTGGTGGCTAAGTTGTTAGAAACAAAGTGCACTACCTTAAAGAACTAAATGTAGGAGCAAGTAATTTAAAGAAGTAAGTTAAAAGTTACAAATACCTTTTGCAAAAATTAATAATACAGTGTTTGGAGAAAAGTAAACATTTGGGAGTTGTGAAAATGGTACAGGTAACAGTTATGGTGTTACAAAAAAATAAGTTTTTCGTTTCATAATAAAACCCAGTTATATAAATGTAACTGTATGTGCAACTCTGTGCAGTCACATTGCATGGAAGCTTGGTAAATAAATTATACCAGGGGGTCAGGTAGAGTGGCTACTACTACCACTATGCTTCTGTCCCCAGAAGCCTTTACAGCTATTTTGAGGGAAAATGGGCCCTTTTCCCCCAGAAATGGTCTATAGGGACTGCTGCAGGCAGCACGTGGAGGAGTAACCTGATCAAAATTATTTGACTGTTGGGTAATGTAATCAAAATCACTAAAGGAGCGTCAGGGGTTTCTATTGGAACTTAACTTGACTGCCCCTGGCTGTCTCTGGTTGTACAAGATGGGAGTGTAATCAGGGTACAGTTGTGTAAAAAGAGTAATCGCAGTGCAAGGGATGTTAGACAAAATAGAATTTTGTGTGTGTGCACAGGAAAAGGAAAAGGAGAGCAATGATGGGAACACTGAGCCTTGGGGTGGCTCTGGAGAATCAGACTGTCACTTTGGGGGTGCATGAAAACTCTGGGCATGGGGGAGGCAGTCATACCTTGTGTAAAATTAATATGGCTAATATAACGAAGGTTAAACTGTTTCCCAGGACATGTGCAGTGTATATTGGACTAAGGGGTAAAAGAAATGCAAACAAAACATACTTAATTAAAATCTTGTTAGGGCTCCAAAAGGAGCCACAATAGATTGTGCTTTCTTTTTCAGATCTGTGTGTTTTGAAGCAGGAGATGAAAGTGAAAAGTAATCAGAACTCTGGTGGAAGTAGAATGTGTCCCTTCTAAAACAGTCTCTGAGCTGCTAATAGCTTTGAATCCAGAGGCAAGCCAAGAAAGCCTCTGTGTAAATGCAAGTTACTTAACTGATGGGGGAAGGAGGAAACTGCCCTTTGCAGCACAAAGAACCTGAGAATAATGAATACATATGGTCAGCAAACAAGCTACTAGAAGACTCAAATTATGGCCCTCCAGAAAAGGGAGGTGAAAAAACAAGTCAGGCCTGAAAATAAGGGGAACAGGTTAACCCTAAGGGTGTAAGGGTGTGTGTGTGTGTGTGTACAGAGCAGAAATCTAAAGCTCTCAGCTATTATCTGAGAATAAACGTAAAGCTTGGTACAGTAAAGAAACTATTGCAAACCTGGTCTGTTGTACAAGAGGGGAAACTGAGGCACACCACCTCATAAACGACCAGTGAGTGGGGTAATTCACTAGCCTGACTATAGAACAAAATAAGGACAGCCTGGAGGTAATTCTTCTGTTTTTCCTGCAATTAGCAAGGAAATTTTTAAAAGGAATTGGTATTATTATTAAGCAATAATCTGTCCCCACTAGGGGGGTGGAAATTGTTTCTTTTGTTTTACAGACACTCTACAAGCATGCTGGCTCCAGCAGAAGAATAACCCAGAATACCATGGATCTATGTTTTGTGTTGTTTGTCTGTGGTGTGTATGAGGTGTTTTGCTAAAAATGTACATATTACTGGGGGCACAATTACACCAGCCCCCAACCAAACTACACACATCTACACGCTGCTATCTGGACTCTGGTGCACAAATGGATCTGTAAATCTTTTTGTGGTGAATAATCAAACCAGGGCATACTGCCTGATTCCATACCAAGTGGTTAAGTTGGTTTGGACAATAACTCATTTCTCTGTGGACATTCAATGGACTTATAATATGGACAAAAGCACGGAAAACCTGCAGGGGCAGCTTGTTGCAACTGCCAGCAACTGGATACATTAAGATATTAACCTTGTCGAAGGAGGAGAGGCAGTGTTTTGGTCGTGGCTCGGACATGGGACCATACCGCAGTGGTCAGGACTCGGTGTTGCTGTGCATTGTATATTGTTAACAGTACTTGTGTTATGCTGCATATGCAGATAACCCATAAGTAATGTAGTAAGCCCTCCCCACCCCACAGTGTGCAAGACAACCTGGACCCAACCTTCTTGGGCCCAATATAATGGGAAGTCTGGGACACTAATTGGATTAGGTGTGGTACGCCCGTACAAGAGAAGATGCAGGGCACAGGACTACACAAGGGACAGTGCGACAAATGGAATATCAACACCTTCCACCTTGATGCCTGGCCCTATAAGGAAATGTGTTGCCATATGTCCTATGCTTTTCCAGGGATACCTAGGCAGGAGCATCCCAAAAGAAAAAGAGAAAAAAAAAGGGGGTGGAGTGTTAGGATATAGATATTCAGGCCTGTCTGCAAAGGCCTATACTTTAAGAATTTAGGTGTATTCTTACCATTTAGCTAGTTATAGAGGTATAAAAGAAAGAATCAAAATCACTGTCTGTGTAATAGCCTTCTCTTATTGTGACAGGCTAAGGCCTTCAGCTAAGATGTAGTTAGGCAGCCATAAGCTGGGAAGTGTATGGTCACATCCTCACATTCCAAACTAGTCACATTGAAATAAGGTGCTATTAGGAATACAATTCTGTCCTGATATTCCTATCATCTCCAGAGAAAGGGAAGAGCCTAGAAGATATAAAAGGAAACTTAGGGCTTGTCTACATCACAAAGTTGCAGCGCTGGTGAGGGGGTTACAGAGCTGCAACTTAGGAGGTGTACACATCTGCAGGGCATCACCAGCGCTGCAACTCCCTGTTTGCAGCGCTGGCCGTACTCCTGTTTTGTCTCGGGTGTAGAGGATCCAGCGCTGGTGATCCAGCGCTGGTAATCAAGTGTAGACACTTACCAGCGTTTTTCTTGACCTCCGTGGAATAAGCAGGTATCCCAGCATACCTGAGGATACCTCTCTGGTAATCAAGCAGGTCTCCTTCCCTGCGGTTTGTTCCGGTGTTCTCCGAATCCCCCCCCAAGCAGGTCTCCTTCCCCGCGGTTTGCTCTCGCGTTCCCCGAACCCCCGAGCAAGCAGGTCTCCTTCCCCGCGGTTTGCAGGGGGGTTCGGGGACCGCGAGAGCAAACCGCGGGGAAGGAGACCTGCTTGCACGGGGGTTCGGGGAACGCGAGAGCACACTGCGGGGAAGGAGACCTGCTTGCACGGAAGGGGTTCGGGGAACGCGAGAGCAAACCGCGGGGAAGGAGACCTGCTTGCAGGGGGGTTCGGGGGAACACTGGAGCAAACCGGGGAAGGAGACCTGCTTCCCCGCGGTTTGCTCTCGCGTTCCCCGAATCCCCCTTGAAGCCGCCCAACAGCGCTGCAGTGTGGCCACATCTAACACCACTTGCAGCGCTGGTTGCTGTAAGTGTGGCCACTCTGCAGCGCTGGCCCTATACAGCTGTACTAATACAGCTGTAACAACCAGCGCTGCAAAATTGTAGAGGTAGACATACCCTTAGTTTGATCGCATCCTGTCTGGCAAGAACTCACTTATCAATACACACAGCTGGAGAACCCTTATGTCTGTATAGACGTAGTTGTGAAATCCTCACTTCTGTATTGTTTTGTATGTTTATTTGCATGGTCTCTGTCTGGTTCTGTAATTGTTTCTGTCTACTGTATAATTAATTTTGTTCGATGTAAACCAATTAAGGGGGTGGGGTATAATTGGTTAAATAACCATGTTACAATATGTTAGGACTGGTTAGTTAAATTTCAGTAAAATGACTGGTTAAGGAATAGCTAAGCAAAACTCAGGTTTTGCTATATAGTCTGAAGTCAATCAGGAAGTGGGGCGGGGGGGAATGGGAACAGGGACTGCGGATAGGGGAATTGGGATCATGTTTTGCTAAAAGGGGAAATGGGAACAGAGGATGGGAACAGGAACAGGGACACAAGCAAGGCTCTGTGGTGTCAGAGCTGGGAAGGGGGACACTAAGGAAGGAAACTGGAATTGTGCTTGCTGGAAGTTCACCCCAATAAACATTGAATTGTTTGCGCCTTTGAACTTCAGGTATTGTTGCTCTCTGTTCATGTGAGGAGGACCAGGAAAGTAGGAGGGTGAAGGAATAAGCCCCCTAACAATGTTACTCCTCTGACTGAATGTTTTTAGTTTTGAGGCTTTGTTTTTCACTATGTGATTTATTTAACAGTTAATTGTTGTTTGTACTTTAAAAGGGTTGCCTTTTTTTCCTCCCACAAAGAAATAGACAGAGTTGAAGGAAGGGTTATATACCGTAATTAGTTCTCTGCTTTCAGCTCCACTGTTGTCTGAATAAGTTTTGTTATGTATGTAGAGCATAAAAGGATGGCAATTATTTAACTAATAGTGCTGTTATTCACTTCTCTTTAAAAAGGTATAAAAAAAAACCAACAAGAAAGAAAATGTAACTGAAAAACCTGTTGATAAACTTTAGGGCAAATGTGCCTTATAATTTTGCATTGAGATAATGCCTAATTTTAATTATAGCTGGTATCAACAGAACATTGTTTTCCTTGGCCCCTCTGAGCTTCATCTCCAAGTAAAGCTAGTCTAGTACTGACTTGGGGCCTCACAAACATGTATGCAAGTAACTGTACTCTCTCTTCCTGTAGAGTTCAATGGGGCTGATCGATGGGACTATAAATAGATCACTCTCCTTTATGGACTTCAGTGGGATTACTTGCATGAGTGAAATGATGTTTGCAAGATAAATCTTCTGTGGTTTATTCCCTCTGGTGTTTCCTTTCAGGAGATTATCCTCTGGAATTTTCTTTAATTTGCAATATAGTAAAAGGGTGTGCAATAAATAAATGGGGGATCAATCTTTAGGACAATTTTCCATTCCTACATTTTGGAGTTCAAAGGACGAGTCCCTTCTGTAAATGACAAAGTCAGGCTGGACAGCGGAAAGAGTGTAGTGGAAGGCAGGTATGTTAGTTCCAGAATGATAAAGACCCTTTTCTACAAGCAACTCGTTCCTCCCCATAATTGGAGGGGGGCACAATCAAAAGGAAGGACACATGACACGTGACTGCCCCACGTCTCTTCTCCCCAGTGACCCCCTCCCCCGAGCCAAGCTTGGGGCCACCGGCTGTCCCCACCCCACGTTACCTGTGGTGTGAGGAGGCTCTGTCCTCTCCCTCTGCCTCTTCCCCAGGATCGTTCAGCCACTTTCCCCATCAGCCGAGTGGGGAGCATGACAGAGCCACTTCCGCCTGAAAGAGCCTGGCTGAGAGGCAGCAGCGGCCCACTTCCTGCCTGGGCTTGGCTGACAGGGACAAGGGCTAAGCATGCTGGGGAGGGAAAGGGAGGTTCTGGCTCGCTTGGCCCCTGTTCCCATCAACTGACCCTAGGCAGGGAGTGGGGCAGTGCTGCCTCCCAACCAGAAGCAGCTCCGTCCCACTCCCCGCCCAGCTGTGCTACTGTGCCAGGGGGAAGGCACAGGGAGAGAAGGACAGAGCCCATCTCCCTCCCCACCCTGGACAGGCCAGTCTGGGGAAGCACTTTACCCTGCACGTCCCTCCGACATTGCCACCTGAGTCCAATTAAGGGCTGTCTGAGATCTTTCAAAACCCCTCTTCTGGTGAGAGAGGGAGGAGACACAAGCTGCAGGGCTAACGGAAACAGGGAGATAGGTTTCTCCAGGATGAGAGGCTGTCCCCATCCCCCTGTGTGCCTGTTTAGAGGAAGGACTGACACCCCAGGGCCAACACCAGGACAACACCCCCAGCAAGGGGGCAGGGAAAGTACCTCCACTTTGTTTTTGTATTTGTAAATTTGTGTCTCTTTGTTTGGTGGATGAGCACTCCTTGGGCTGCCCCAAGGCCTACCTCGAAAATACTGATAAGTAAACCCCAGGAGGGAGGTAGATGTAGTAAAGTTGCTGCTGAATCTTATCTTACAAGCAACTCTAAAATAGGAAGTTCAAAATTGTTTTACATTTTTAAACTTTAAAGATATGACTCCTTGTAGGCACAGACATCTATAGAATCATAGAATAATAGAAATGTAGGGAAGGGTCCTCAAGAGGTCTTCTAGTCCAGTGCCCTGCACTGAAGGCAGGACTAAATATTATCTAGACCCCATCCCTGACAGGTGTTCATCTAAACAGTTCTTAAAAACCTTCAATGACAGAGATTCCACAACCTCCCTTGGTAATTTGTTCCGGCGCTTAATCACCCTGACAATTAGGAAGTTTTTCCTAATGTCCAACCTAAACTGCCATTGCTGCAATTTAAGCCCATTGCTTCTTGTCCTATCCTCAGAGGTTAATGAGAACAATTTCTCTCTCTGCTCCTTGTAAAAACCTTTTATGTACTTGAAAACTGTTATCATGTCCATTCAGTCTTCTCCAGACTAAACAAATTCAATTTTTTCAATATTTCCTCATAGGTCATGTTTTCCACATCTTTAATCATTTTTGTTGCTCTTCTCTAGACTTTCTCCAGGTTGTCCACAGCTTTCCTGAAATGTGATGAATACAATATTCCAGTTAAGGCCTAATTAGTGTTGGGTAGAGGGGAAGAATTACTTCTTCTATCTTGCTTACAAGACTCCCGCTAATACATCCCAGAATGATGATCACTTTTACACCATTACATTAAAATCTATACAAGAGTAAATGCTCTTAAATGCACAAAATACACAAAAGTGAGTTAATGTTTTACATTTCTATAAATAAGGCACCAATCACAGCCCAACTATTGCTGAACATACAAGAATTAAATGGCAAATTAAGAGGGGTGAGCAATGATGGGAGGCCATTTTGATATATATGCCCCCTATTAAAAAACCTACATGGCCAAACATTTCTAGGCTGAATTTATGGTAACATTTGATTGCCTGGTACTTTGAGCAGAACTGTTTGCTTTGCTTTATATGTGACTAACACATTTCTAAAGGTCTCTAGTCTGGTTGCTCATCAGAGGTGCTCAGGCCCATGTCCCATTGAAAAAAGCAAAACAAAAACACCACCACTCATGAACTCTTGAATAAACTGTCTGATGCAGCAGTAAAAAGGGATCCAATAACATCCTTGAACCGAATATTTTATCCATACAGCAAAGCTCCTGGTAATAGACCTAAATTGCTTCATTATTTTTAACTAAAATTATAATCTAGGGAGAAACCTTATCCTAACTTGGGAGTTATTTTCAGGGAACCAGGGTAGCAGAAGCAGCCTGATGATAAGGCTTTGTCTCCTTCTGCTTCCAGTAGTCCCAGTGTAATTAATACAATCTGCAGGGAGTGTGGTAGGAGAGAGGAGCTCCAGTGAACACCACAAAGTCCCAAACAGATGAGAAGTTAGCACTGCTGGGGAAGGGCTGGGCCAGCTACGTACATGGAAACACGTCTTCCTGTCCATCCTGAAGGCCTTTCATCAGCAGCCTCACTGCAACTCCCTTTCCCTAATCCCTGATGAGAGCAAGAAATCCAATGTTTTCTGTTTGAGTGTCCGAGAGAAGAGGGTACAAACTGTTAGAGGGCCTTCCCTCCACCCTCTTCCCTGGTTCTTGTCACACAGATGGAAAACAGAAGACCAGAAGTCCAAAGTGCAGGCAATGCAATGTTTATTTGGGTTTAGTTCCAAGCAACATATTCTGAAGCCCTCCACACCAGTCGGGCTTATCTGTATACTCTGATAGAGTTTTCCCCTTCCCCTCCCCCAGCTATAGTTCTATACGCCAATAGAACCCCTGGCTCCGCACACCAATGGAGCTCCCTCTTCCCAGTGTTCTGTTTCCAGCTCTAATGCTGCAGAGCGTTCACTGTGTCCCCCTTCCCAGCTCTGATGCTGCAGAGTATTCCCCTATTCCTAGTCCCCCATTGTGCCATTACCATTTCCCTTCCCACTCCTTCTTCTTAGCAGACCCAAATATAATTGCAATACACACCCCTAGTCACACCCCTTATAACTTATGGTCATGTTCTGTTCTGGAGGGTTCCGAGTCAGGATCTTCATCTCACCATTTTGTGCCCCTTCGGAAAGGTAAGGAGTGAGGTTGTGCTCCAGTCAGGGGCAGGCATTTCTCTGGTCTTTTAGTGTTTTACCACCCACCACAGTCCCACCTGCTACCTCCCAACTGGTTGTCTTACCTAACTTTGAGATAAGGAGTTGAGGCAGTCGTCAATTGTGCGCTCATATATAACACTCCCACCATACCTTGTAACACTTTTAGCTCCAACCCTTATATGTCCCATTATACTAAAAGCCCCATCTGGTTGTGGGAAATGCAACACACAGCATCTTTGTCCTTCACAGATATTAGTAAGGATGTAAAAGTATTAAAAGTATTAAAAGTCAAAACCCAGGCTAGCACAGACTAGGGTGGGTTTCTCCCCAGCTGTAGATCAAAGAGCTGCCAGGGAGGAAAAGAGAGTGTGCAGAACTGCCAGCAGAGCAGCGGAGAATTCAAAAGACCCAACTTCTTCAGTTGTGCTTTCTACCCTTCCTCCCCCAAACACTCAGTTCCTTCTGCCTCCTCACAGTGGTCAAATTCCCCTCCATTCGGAAGAGGGGGAGTGTTTCTCATCTGTTCCCCTGCTACCAGACCTTGGGGACAGGTAAGGTGCAGGGATGTCTCCAGTTATTCCTGTCTTCCATCCTACTACCCAAACCAGCAAATCTTCTAAGGGCTGCTGCTGAGTGAGCCTTGACTTTCCATAGCTCTTGTTGCTCCCTCGTACTCACGACTTGGCAAGCAACTCACAGCATGAGGCAGGACTTATTCATGGACAAGGCTGAGGGTCTATCTGAGGTGCCCCCAAAATAGCTAAATTGTTTAGGACTCACCATAGTCCTCAAAGTGAGAACTACCAAACTCCAGTCCAATTTAAGCCTGCAAGTGAATTGGACCACAGCTGGTTTGTTTAAGGAACTTAAATTAGCTACAAAACCCCAGCTTTTCTGAGTCCTTCAGGATATCGAGTAAAAGCATCCTCAAGGAATAAGACAGATTATAGGAATACTTCAGTGAAACAATAGAGACAAGGTGGGTGGAATAATATATTTTATTAGACCAATTTCTGTTGGAGGAAGAAATAAGCTTTTGAGTGCTACAGAGCTCTTTCTCAAGTCTGGGAAGATATCCAGAGTGTTCAAGATAAATACCAGGTGGGTCAGATTAAGCATCATATGCATCATTTAAAATGAAGTGGGCAATTAAGGGTTAGCAGGAAATAGGGTGTGTTATGAATTGTTGTAATGAGCCATGTGTCTCTCGAGTCTGTGTGTTTTGGTATCCAGCAGAGTTATGAATGTAAGTTCCCAGGCTCATCTTCTGAAATGGTTGTGCAGGTTTCCTTTGAGGATGAGAAGTCAGATATAAAGTGATTGCTTTGTGAAAAGTGTTTGTCTATGGGTGATAGGGTGTTTTTGTCTTTCATCATTTTTCTGTGTGACTTCAAATTCACTAACAGAAGTTTGGTAACTAGTGATCCCGACAGTAGGACTCTATGTCCTAGCAACCTCTAAGAGCAGACTAACCATTTTATGGCTCTCAATAATTGTCACTACTCAAACATAAAGAATAATCTGGTGGTTAAAGTTAGGAAATCTGGGTTTTATTGCTGGTAGAGCTGGCTGAAACTTGGAGGTTTCAGTTCTCAAAAAGATGAGGTCTTTTGGAATTTGCTTTTGTTCCAAATTGGATTGAAACCAAATTTAACAATTTTTTTCCCCATGAATTTACAAATCCAGGAAAATTTAATTTTGGAAATACCAAAACATGGTGTTTGTGAGACAAAATAAGGAAAATTGACATCCTTGTCAGTTTCATAGCAGTCTCAGTGAACCCAACAAGAAGGTTTATTTCATTCTGCAGCTGCTCGGACTTTCAGGGTCTGAAGCTTTAGGGAACCCCCACCACAGATTTCAGGACCTCCAGGTTCCTTGCTGCAAATTTGGGAGTCAAGCTGCTGTTAGAGCCAGGATACCCAGGATTTTAAGGCTCCTGGCTCTAAGGATTGCCAGGCTTTCTGCCTAACTTTTGTTGAAAACTTTATGATTCGGTCTATTGGCCGGAGTTGTTTGTGGAAAAAAAATGCAGACTTGGTCATCTCAAATCATTTAACATATTCATACAAATTTTCCTAAATTGCTTCAGTCAATTTTCTTTTGAAATATTTCAATATTTTGGTTTTAAAAACTTCATTTCAAAATTTCCTTTAATTTTGATTTTAAATTTTTTTTTCAGAAACACTAACTTCTCAGTGAAAATTGACAGTGCATTTTGGATTGAATGAAATGATTTGCTTGACCTAAAAAGATGGTTGTATTTCCCCCTCCCACACACACACATACTTTTTGATTTGCCAATTAAAAAAAATTCACTGTAGCTTTTTCTTGAAATAAATAGTTTTTTCAATTTTTCAGAACTGACCTGAAAAATCCAGTTATTCACTCAGCTTTACATAGCACAACTGTAATACTTAAGCCATTGTTTGCAAAGCTTCTGCCATTTCTATAGCATGAAACGTCTGAAGATCTCAAAAGTATTATTATTCCAAACCTTCTGTTAATTGTATCAATGTTTAATCCTAGTTGTTATAGCTCCCTTTTGAGCTTTACAATCATATGCTTTGTGCACAAAAAGAGGATTATGAGCAGTTTCCATCTTGGGCTCAAGTCAACTATTCTCTCTCCAAAAGTCACAAAATAGGCTCTCTATGCCATCCAAATTGTGTTTAAATGTGTATTCCAAGCCAATGTACCTGTCGTGCTGTAAGTAAGTATTCTTCAAATCAACTACTTGGATTTGGAGGTATAGATTACAAACTGCTGTGACTTTTCTAAGATACTTCTGTTTGAACTAAAATATACAAAGAACCTTTCGAATAAGAAGCTCAAGACTTACAAATGACTCCAGTGTTTGTTTATGGATTTATTGGTAACTGTGCACAGGCAGAAGGGAAAGGTTTCCCCCGATTTGATAGAGTTTCCCCCTATTTGTACTTATCAGGCAGGACAAAGTAACGTCATGATGCTGCATTGCAGAGTTGCAATGTTTGTGTGGAATGACGTTCACTTCATAACATCACTATGTATGGACATATCACTGCTTTGTGATGCTGAGTTATGACAATGTCACTGCATTCTGAGGCCTGAAGTAAATCTAAGATTCTTTAATCGTCATGCAAGCAAGACTAATGGGACATAGGAGATAGTCATGACCTTGCGATTGTTTTTGTAAATTTCAGCACAGGTATCAATCTTAGCTTTGAGCTGCTCTGGAAGAATGGCTGAAT